>NW_027362772.1:88377131-89090232 GCF_046119375.1 Phyllobates terribilis
CCTCCTCGGTCTCCCTGGTGGCGTTTGGAAGACCTCCTCGGTCTCCCTGGTGGCGTTTGGAAGACCTCCTCGGTCTCCCTGGTGGCGTTTGGAAGACCTCCTCGGTCTCCCTGGTGGCGTTTGGAAGACCTCCTCGGTCTCCCTGGTGGCGTTTGGAAGACCTCCTCGGTCTCCCTGGTGGCGTTTGGAAGACCTCCTCGGTCTCCCTGGTGGCGTTTGGAAGACCTCCTCGGTCTCCCTGGTGGCGTTTGGAAGACCTCCTCGGTCTCCCTGGTGGCGTTTGGAAAGTCTCCTCGGTCTCCCTGGTGGCGTTTGGAAAGTCTCCTCGGTCTCCCTGGTGGCGTTTGGAAGGTCTCCTCGGTCTCCCTGGTGGCGTTTGGAAGGTCTCCTCGGTCTCCCTGGTGGCGTTTGGAAGGTCTCCTCGGTCTCCCTGGTGGCGTTTGGAAGGTCTCCTCGGTCTCCCTGGTGGCGTTTGGAAGGTCTCCTCGGTCTCCGGGGTGGCGTTTGGAAGGTCTCCTCGGTCTTCGCGGCGGCGTCTGGGGGTCTCTTCGCGGCGCCTCTTGTTAATGGTGTTGCAGCCTCTGTGGCTTTCAGAGAAGGTAAAGTGTATACTGACAGGTGACATTAGATTGCACACAGGTGACGTCCTGTCACTAATCAGGGACCTATGAAGGGAGTTGCTGGCACCAGAAATATTCAGGGGCTTCATAGTAAAAGGGGTGAATACTTTTGCACACGCTGATTTATAGTGATTTGATCCCATAAATATAATTTCTTCCTATATTTTCCTCCCTTCACCTTATATTCAGTGCTGATCGCACCAACCGATCACAGGTTATAATGTAACAAAATAGGTAAAAAGCCGAGGGGGTGAATACTTATGCAAGCCCCTGTATGTAGGTGCAGTGTACACCTTCCCCCGGTATATAGGTGCTTACTCTCCTGACTCCTCTCCCCCTGTAGGTGCGGTATACGCCTCCCCTGGTATATAGGTGCGGACTCTCCTGACTCCTCTCCCCCTGTAGGTGCAGTATACGCCCCCGGTATATAGGTGCTTACTCTCCTGACTCCTCTCCTCCTGTAGGTGCGGTATACGCCTCCGGTATATAGGTGCGGACTCTCCTGACTCCTCTCCCCCTGTAGGTGCGGTATACGCCTCCCCCGGTATATAGGTGCTTACTCTCCTGACTCCTCTCCCCCTGTAGGTGCGGTATAAGCCTCTCCCTGGTATATCGGTGCGGACTCTCCTGACTCCTCTCCCCCTGTAGGTGCGGTATATGCCCCCGGTATATCGGTGCGGACTCTCCTGACTCCTCTCCCCCTGTAGGTGCGGTATACGCCCCCGGTATATCGGTGCGGACTCTCCTGACTCTTCTCCCCCTGTAGGTGCGGTATACGTCCCCGGTATATCGGTGCGGACTCTCCTGACTCCTCTCCCCCTGTAGGTGCGGTATACGCCCCCGGTATATAGGTGCTTACTCTCCTGACTCCTCTCCCCCTGTAGGTGCGGTATACGCCTCTCCCGGTATATAGGTGCGGACTCTCCTGACTCCTCTCCCCCTGTAGGTGCGGAATACGCCTCTCCCGGTATATAGGTGCGGACTCTCCTGACTCCTCTCCCCCTGTAGGTGCGGTATACGCCTCTCCCCGGTATATAGGTGCGGACTCCTGACTCCTCCCCCCTGTAGGTGCGGTATTCGCCTCTCCCCGGTATATAGGTGCTTACTCTCCTGACTCCTCTCCCCCTGTAGGTGCGGTATACGCCTCCGGTATATAGGTGCGGACTCTCCTGACTCCTCTCCCCCTGTAGGTGCGGTATACGCCTCCCCCGGTATATAGGTGCTTACTCTCCTGACTCCTCTCCCCCTGTAGGTGCGGTATAAGCCTCTCCCTGGTATATCGGTGCGGACTCTCCTGACTCCTCTCCCCCTGTAGGTGCGGTATATGCCCCCGGTATATCGGTGCGGACTCTCCTGACTCCTCTCCCCCTGTAGGTGCGGTATACGCCCCCGGTATATCGGTGCGGACTCTCCTGACTCTTCTCCCCCTGTAGGTGCGGTATACGTCCCCGGTATATCGGTGCGGACTCTCCTGACTCCTCTCCCCCTGTAGGTGCGGTATACGCCCCCGGTATATAGGTGCTTACTCTCCTGACTCCTCTCCCCCTGTAGGTGCGGTATACGCCTCTCCCGGTATATAGGTGCGGACTCTCCTGACTCCTCTCCCCCTGTAGGTGCGGAATACGCCTCTCCCGGTATATAGGTGCGGACTCTCCTGACTCCTCTCCCCCTGTAGGTGCGGTATACGCCTCTCCCGGTATATAGGTGCGGACTCTCCTGACTCCTCTCCCCCTGTAGGTGCGGTATACGCCTCTCCCCGGTTTATAGGTGCGGACTCCTGACTCCTCCCCCCTGTAGGTGCGGTATTCGCCTCTCCCCGGTATATAGGTGCGGACTCTCCTGACTCCTCTCCCCCTGTAGGTGCGGTATACGCCCCCGGTATATCGGTGCGGACTCTCCTGACTCCTCTCCCCCTGTAGGTGCGGTATACGCCCCCGGTATATAGGTGTGGACTCTCCTGACTCCTCTCCCCCTGTAGGTGCGGTATACGCCCCCGGTATATAGGTGCGGACTCTCCTGACTCTTCTCCCCCTGTAGGTGCGGTATACGCCCCCGGTATATAGGTGTGGACTCTCCTGACTCCTCTCCCCCTGTAGGTGCGGTATACGCCCCCGGTATATAGGTGTGGACTCTCCTGACTCCTCTCCCCCTGTAGGTGCGGTATACGCCCCCGGTATATAGGTGTGGACTCTCCTGACTCCTCTCCCCCTGTAGGTGCGGTATACGCCCCCGGTATATAGGTGTGGACTCTCCTGACTCCTCTCCCCCTGTAGGTGCGGTATACGCCTCTCCCGGTATATAGGTGCGGACTCTCCTGACTCCTCTTCCCCTGTAGGTGCGGTATACGCCCCCGGTATATAGGTGTGGACTCTCCTGACTCCTCTCCCCCTGTAGGTGCGGTATACGCCTCTCCCGGTATATAGGTGCGGACTCTCCTGACTCCTCTCCCCCTGTAGGTGCGGTATACGCCTCTCCCGGTATATAGGTGCGGACTCTCCTGACTCCTCTCCCCCTGTAGGTGCGGTATACGCCCCCGGTATATAGGTGCGGACTCTCCTGACTCCTCTCCCCCTGTAGGTGCGGTATACGCCTCTCCCGGTATATAGGTGCGGACTCTCCTGACTCCTCTCCCCCTGTAGGTGCGGTATACGCCTCTCCCGGTATATAGGTGTGGACTCTCCTGACTCCTCTCCCCCTGTAGGTGCGGTATACGCCTCTCCCGGTATATAGGTGTGGACTCTCCTGACTCCTCTCCCCCTGTAGGTGCGGTATACGCCTCTCCCGGTATATAGGTGTGGACTCTCCTGACTCCTCTCCCCCTGTAGGTGCGGTATACGCCTCTCCCGGTATATAGGTGTGGACTCTCCTGACTCCTCTCCCCCTGTAGGTGCGGTATACGCCTCTCCCGGTATATAGGTGTGGACTCTCCTGACTCCTCTCCCCCTGTAGGTGCAGTATACGCCCCCGGTATATAGGTGCGGACTCTCCTGACTCCTCCCCCCTGTAGGTGCGGTATACGCCTCTCCCGGTATATAGGTGCGGACTATCCTGACTCCTCTCCCCCTGTAGGTGCGGTATACGCCTCTCCCGGTATATAGGTGCGGACTCTCCTGACTCCTCTTCCCCTGTAGGTGCGGTATACGCCCCCGGTATATAGGTGTGGACTCTCCTGACTCCTCTCCCCCTGTAGGTGCGGTATACGCCTCTCCCGGTATATAGGTGCGGACTCTCCTGACTCCTCTCCCCCTGTAGGTGCGGTATACGCCTCTCCCGGTATATAGGTGTGGACTCTCCTGACTCCTCTCCCCCTGTAGGTGCGGTATACGCCTCTCCCGGTATATAGGTGCGGACTCTCCTGACTCCTCTCCCCCTGTAGGTGCGGTATACGCCTCTCCCGGTATATAGGGGCGGACTCTCCTGACTCCTCTCCCCCTGTAGGTGCGGTATACGCCCCCGGTATATCGGTGCGGACTCTCCTGACTCCTCTCCCCCTGTAGGTGCGGTATACGCCTCTCCCGGTATATAGGTGCTTACTCTCCTGACTCCTCTCCCCCTGTAGGTGCGGTATACGCCTCTCCCGGTATATAGGTGCGGACTCTCCTGACTCCTCTCCCCCTGTAGGTGCGGTATACGCCTCTCCCGGTATATAGGTGCTTACTCTCCTGACTCCTCTCCCCCTGTAGGTGCGGTATACGCCTCTCCCGGTATATAGGTGTGGACTCTCCTGACTCCTCCCCCCTGTAGGTGCGGTATACGCCTCTCCCGGTATATAGGTGCGGACTCTCCTGACTCCTCCCCCCTGTAGGTGCGGTATACGCCTCTCCCGGTATATAGGTGTGGACTCTCCTGACTCCTCTCCCCCTGTAGGTGCGGTATACGCCTCTCCCGGTATATAGGTGCGGACTCTCCTGACTCCTCTCCCCCTGTAGGTGCGGTATTCGCCTCTCCCCGGTATATAGGTGCGGACTCTCCTGACTCCTCTCCCCCTGTAGGTGCGGTATACGCCTCTCCCGGTATATAGGTGCGGACTCTCCTGACTCCTCTCCCCCTGTAGGTGCGGTATACGCCTCTCCCGGTATATAGGTGCGGACTCTCCTGACTCCTCTCCCCCTGTAGGTGCGGTATACGCCTCTCCCGGTATATAGGTGTGGACTCTCCTGACTCCTCTCCCCCTGTAGGTGCGGTATACGCCTCTCCCGGTATATAGGTGTGGACTCTCCTGACTCCTCCCCCCTGTAGGTGCGGTATACGCCCCCGGTATATAGGTGCGGACTCTCCTGACTCCTCTCCCCCTGTAGGTGCAGCCGCTGCGGTCGGGAGTCTCGGCTGCTCTCGATGTTTTCGGAGCTGGAGCTGAACATCCAGGGCCACAAGCAGCTGACGGACTGCGTCACCGAGTTCTTAAAGGTACGGCGGCCACCTGTGCAGGGGTATGTGGCCCCTGAGCGGCCCCTGTGGACTTCACCCCGCTGTGTCTTCTGACAGGAGGAGCGGCTGGAGGGAGACAATCGCTATTACTGCGAGGGCTGCCAGAGCAAGCAGAACGCCACGCGGAGGATCCGGCTGCTGCGCCTGCCGCCCACCCTCAACCTGCAGCTCATGCGCTTCGTGTTCGACAGGTGCGTGGATGGCGGGCGGGCGAGCGGGGCAGGGGGGTGTCTACCTGTGCGGACGGGGCAGGTCTCGGGTGGGGCGGGTCCTGTGCGCCCCTTATAAGCAGTTATCCTGATGACCCCTTTACTGTCTGCAGGCAAACGGGTCACAAGAAGAAGCTGAACACCTACATCGGCTTCAGTGAAACCCTGGAGATGGATCCGTTCATGGATCACACAGGTGAGCGCTGTCACATTACACAGACCTCTCATCCCAGACTGCTGCAGTACAGAGTGCAGCTCCGGAGTATAGTACAGGACAGTGTACGTACACAGTGACTGCACCAGCAGGATAGTGAGTGCAGCTCTGGAGTATAATACAGGATGTAACTCAGGATCAGTAATGTATATACACAGTGACTGCACCAGCAGAATAGTGAGTGCAGCTCTGGGGTATAATACAGGAGGTAACTCAGGATCAGTAATGTAATGTATGTACACAGTGACTGCACCAGCAGAATAGTGAGTGCAGCTCTGGAGTATAATACAGGATGTAACTCAGGATCAGTAATGTATGTACACAGTGACTGCACCAGCAGAATAGTGAGTGCAGCTCTGGAGTATAATACAGGATGTAACTCAGGATCAGTAATGTAATGTATGTACACAGTGACTGCACCAGCAGAATAGTGAGTGCAGCTCTGGAGTATAATACAGGAGGTAACTCAGGATCAGTAATGTAATGTATGTACACAGTGACTGCACCAGCAGGATAGTGAGTGCAGCTCTGGAGTATAATACAGGATGTAACTCAGGATCAGTAATGTATGTACACAGTGACTGCACCAGCAGAATAGTGAGTGCAGCTCTGGGGTATAATACAGGAGGTAACTCAGGATCAGTAATGTAATGTATGTACACAGTGACTGCACCAGCAGAATAGTGAGCGCAGCTCTGGGGTATAATACAGGATGTAACTCAGGATCAGTAATGTATGTACACAGTGACTACACCAGCAGAATAGTGAGTGCAGCTCTGGAGTATAATACAGGATGTAACTCAGGATCAGTAATGTAATGTATGTACACAGTGACTGCACCAGCAGGATAGGGAGTGCAGCTCTGGAGTATAATACAGGAGGTAACTCAGGATCAGTAATGTAATGTATGTACACAGTGACTGCACCAGCAGAATAGTGAGTGCAGCTCTGGAGTATAATACAGGATGTAACTCATGATCAGTAATGTAATGTATGTACACAGTGACTGCACCAGCATAATAGTGAGTGCAGCTCTGGAGTATAATACAGGATGTAACTCAGGATCAGTAATGTAATGTATGTACACAGTGACTGCACCAGCAGAATAGTGACTGCAGCTCTGGAGTATAATACAGGATGTAACTCAGGATCAGTAATGTAATGTATGCACACAGGGACTGCACCAGCAGAATAGTGAGTGCAGCTCTGGAGTATAATACAGGAGGTAACTCAGGATCAGTAATGTAATGTATGTACACAGTGACTGCACCAGCAGAATAGTGAGTGCAGCTCTGGAGTATAATACAGGATGTAACTCAGGATCAGTAATGTAATGTATGTACACAGTGACTGCACCAGCAGAATAGTGAGTGCAGCTCTGGAGTATAATACAGGATGTAACTCAGGATCAGTAATGTAATGTATGTACACAGGGACTGCACCAGCAGAATAGTGAGTGCAGCTCTGGAGTATAATACAGGATATAACTCAGGATCAGTAATGTAATGTATGTACACAGTGACTGCACCAGCAGAATAGTGAGTGCAGCTCTGGAGTATAATACAGGATGTAACTCAGGATCAGTAATGTAATGTATGTACACAGTGACTGCACCAGCAGAATAGTGAGTGCAGCTCTGGAGTATAATACAGGAGGTAACTCAGGATCAGTAATGTAATGTATGTACACAGTGACTACACCAGCAGAATAGTGAGTGCAGCTCTGGGGTATAATACAGGATGTAACTCAGGATCAGTAATGTACGTACACAGTGACTGCACCAGCAGAATAGTGAGTGCAGCTCTGGAGTATAATACAGGAGGTAACTCAGGATCAGTAATGTATGTACACAGTGACTACACCAGCAGAATAGTGAGTGCAGCTCTGGAGTATAATACAGGATGTAACTCAGGATCAGTAATGTAATGTATGTACACAGTGACTGCAGAATAGTGAGTGCAGCTCTGGAGGATAATACAGGATGTAACTCAGGATCAGTAATGTATGTACACAGTGACGGCACCAGCAGGATAGGGAGTGCAGCTCTGGAGTATAATACAGGAGGTAACTCAGGATCAGTAATGTAATGTATATACACAGTGACTGCACCAGCAGAATAGTGAGTGCAGCTCTGGGGTATAATACAGGATATAACTCATGATCAGTAATGTAATGTATGTACACAGTGACTGCACCAGCAGAATAGTGACTGCAGCTCTGGAGTATAATACAGGAGGTAACTCAGGATCAGTAATGTAATGTATGTACACGGTGACTGCACCAGCAGAATAGTGAGTGCAGCTCTGGAGTATAATACAGGATGTAACTCAGGATCAGTAATGTAATGTATGTACACAGTGACTGCACCAGCAGAATAGTGAGTGCAGCTCTGGTTTATAATACAGGATGTAACTCATGATCAGTAATGTAATGTATGTACACAGTGACTGCACCAGCAGAATAGTGAGTGCAGCTCTGGGGTATAATACAGGATGTAACTCAGGATCAGTAATGTAATGTATGTACACAGTGACTGCACCAGCAGAATAGTGAGTGACGCTCTGGAGTATAATACAGGATGTAACTCAGGATCAGTAATGTAATGTATGTACACAGTGACTGCACCAGCAGAATAGTGAGTGCAGCTCTGGAGTATAATACAGGAGGTAACTCAGGATCAGTAATGTAATGTATGTACACAGTGACTGCACCAGCAGAATAGTGAGTGCAGCTCTGGAGTATAATACAGGATGTAACTCAGGATCAGTAATGTATGTACACAGTGACTGCACCAGCAGAATAGTGAGTGCAGCTCTGGAGTATAATACAGGAGGTAACTCAGGATCAGTAATGTATGTACACAGTGACTACACCAGCAGAATAGTGAGTGCAGCTCTGGAGTATAATACAGGATGTAACTCAGGATCAGTAATGTATGTACACAGTGACTGCACCAGCAGAATAGTGACTGCAGCTCTGGAGTATAATACAGGAGGTAACTCAGGATCAGTAATGTATGTACACAGTGACTACACCAGCAGAATAGTGAGTGCAGCTCTGGAGTATAATACAGGATGTAACTCAGGATCAGTAATGTATGTACACAGTGACTGCACCAGCAGAATAGTGAGTGCAGCTCTGGAGTATAATACCGGATGTAACTCAGGATCAGTAATGTATGTACACAGTGACTACACCAGCAGAATAGTGAGTGCAGCTCTGGAGGATAATACAGGATGTAACTCAGGATCAGTAATGTATGTACACAGTGACGGCACCAGCAGGATAGGGAGTGCAGCTCTGGAGTATAATACAGCAGGTAACTCAGGATCAGTAATGTAATGTATGTACACAGTGACTGCACCAGCAGAATAGTGAGTGCAGCTCTGGAGTATAATACAGGAGGTAACTCAGGATCAGTAATGTAATGTATGTACACAGTGACTGCACCAGCAGAATAGTGAGTGCAGCTCTGGAGTATAATACAGGAGGTAACTCAGGATCAGTAATGTATGTACACAGTGACTGCACCAGCAGAATAGTGAGTGCAGCTCTGGGGTATAATACAGGAGGTAACTCAGGATCAGTAATGTAATGTATGTACACAGTGACTGCACCAGCAGAATAGTGAGTGCAGCTCTGGAGTATAATACAGGAGGTAACTCAGGATCAGTAATGTAATGTATGTACACAGTGACTGCACCAGCAGAATAGTGAGTGCAGCTCTGGGGTATAATACAGGAGGTAACTCAGGATCAGTAATGTAATGTATGTACACAGTGACTGCACCAGCAGAATAGTGAGTGCAGCTCTGGAGTATAATACAGGAGGTAACTCAGGATCAGTAATGTAATGTATGTACACAGTGACTGCACCAGCAGAATAGTGACTGCAGCTCTGGAGTATAATACAGGAGGTAACTCAGGATCAGTAATGTAATGTATGTACACAGTGACTGCACCTGCAGAATAGTGAGTGCAGCTCTGGAGTATAATACAGGAGGTAACTCAGGGTCAGTAATGTAATGTATGTACACAGTGACTGCACCAGCAGAATAGTGAGTGCAGCTCTGGGGTATAATACAGGAGGTAACTCAGGATCAGTAATGTAATGTATGTACACAGTGACTGCACCAGCAGAATAGTGAGTGCAGCTCTGGAGTATAATACAGGAGGTAACTCAGGGTCAGTAATGTAATGTATGTACACAGTGACTGCACCAGCAGAATAGTGAGTGCAGCTCTGGAGTATAATACAGGAGGTAACTCAGGATCAGTAATGTATGTACACAGTGACTGCACCAGCAGAATAGTGAGTGCAGCTCTGGAGTATAATACAGGAGGTAACTCAGGATCAGTAATGTAATGTATGTACACAGTGACTGCACCAGCAGAATAGTGAGTGCAGCTCTGGAGTATAATACAGGATGTAACTCAGGATCAGTAATGTATGTACACAGTGACTGCACCAGCAGAATAGTGAGTGCAGCTCTGGAGTATAATACAGGAGGTAACTCAGGATCAGTAATATAATGTATGTACACAGTGACTCCACCAGCAGAATAGTGAGTGCAGCTCTGGAGTATAATACAGCAGGTAACTCAGGATCAGTAATGTAATGTATGTACACAGTGACTGCACCAGCAGAATAGTGAGTGCAGCTCTGGAGTATAATACAGGAGGTAACTCAGGATCAGTAATGTAATGTATGTACACAGTGACTCCACCAGCAGAATAGTGAGTGCAGCTCTGGAGTATAATACAGCAGGTAACTCAGGATCAGTAATGTAATGTATGTACACAGTGACTGCACCAGCAGAATAGTGAGTGCAGCTCTGGAGTATAATACAGGAGGTAACTCAGGATCAGTAATGTAATGTATGTACACAGTGACCCCACCAGCAGAATAGTGAGTGCAGCTCTGGGGTATAATACAGGATGTAACTCAGGATCAGTAATGTATGTACACAGTGACTGCACCAGCAGAATAGTGAGTGCAGCTCTGGAGTATAATACAGGAGGTAACTCAGGATCAGTAATGTAATGTATGTACACAGTGACTGCACCAGCAGAATAGTGAGTGCAGCTCTGGAGTATAATACAGGAGGTAACTCAGGATCAGTAATGTAATGTATGTACACAGTGACTGCACCAGCAGAATAGTGAGTGCAGCTCTGGGGTATAATACAGGAGGTAACTCAGGATCAGTAATGTAATGTATGTACACAGTGACTGCACCAGCAGAATAGTGAGTGCAGCTCTGGAGTATAATACAGGATGTAACTCAGGATCAGTAATGTAATGTATGTACACAGTGACTGCACGAGCAGAATAGTGAGTGCAGCTCTGGGGTATAATACAGGAGGTAACTCAGGATCAGTAATGTAATGTATGTACACAGTGACTGCACCAGCAGAATAGTGAGTGCAGCTCTGGAGTATAATACAGGATGTAACTCAGGATCAGTAATGTAATGTATGTACACAGTGACTGCACGAGCAGAATAGTGAGTGCAGCTCTGGAGTATAATACAGGAGGTAACTCAGGATCAGTAATGTAATGTATGTACACAGTGACTGCACCAGCAGAATAGTGAGTGCAGCTCTGGAGTATAATACAGGAGGTAACTCAGGGTCAGTAATGTAATGTATGTACACAGTGACTGCACCAGCAGAATAGTGAGTGCAGCTCTGGGGTATAATACAGGATGTAACTGAGGATCAGTAATGTAATGTATGTACACAGTGACTGCACCAGCAGAATAGTGAGTGCAGCTCTGGAGCATAATACAGGAGGTAACTCAGGATCAGTAATGTAATGTATGTACACAGTGACTGCACCAGCAGAATAGTGAGCGCAGCTCTGGAGTATAATACAGGATGTAACTCAGGATCAGTAATGTAATGTATGTACACAGTGACTGCACCAGCAGAATAGTGAGTGCAGCTCTGGAGTATAATACAGGATGTAACTCAGGATCAGTAATGTAATGTATGTACACAGTGACTGCACGAGCAGAATAGTGAGTGCAGCTCTGGGGTATAATACAGGATGTAACTGAGGATCAGTAATGTAATGTATGTACACAGTGACTGCACCAGCAGAATAGTGAGTGCAGCTCTGGAGTTTAATACAGGATGTAACTCAGGATCAGTAATGTAATGTATGTACACAGTGACTGCACCAGCAGAATAGTGAGTGCAGCTCTGGAGTATAATACAGGAGGTAACTCAGGGTCAGTAATGTAATGTATGTACACAGTGACTGCACCAGCAGAATAGTGAGTGCAGCTCTGGAGTATAATACAGGAGGTAACTCAGGATCAGTAATGTAATGTATGTACACAGTGACTGCACCAGCAGAATAGTGAGTGCAGCTCTGGAGCATAATACAGGAGGTAACTCAGGATCAGTAATGTAATGTATGTACACAGTGACTGCACCAGCAGAATAGTGAGCGCAGCTCTGGAGTATAATACAGGATGTAACTCAGGATCAGTAATGTAATGTATGTACACAGTGACTGCACCAGCAGAATAGTGAGTGCAGCTCTGGAGTATAATACAGGATGTAACTCAGGATCAGTAATGTAATGTATGTACACAGTGACTGCACCAGCAGAATAGTGAGTGCAGCTCTGGGGTATAATACAGGATGTAACTCAGGATCAGTAATGTAATGTATGTACACAGTGACTGCACCAGCAGAATAGTGAGTGCAGCTCTGGAGTATAATACAGGATGTAACTCAGGATCAGTAATGTAATGTATGTACACAGTGACTACACCAGCAGAATAGTGAGTGCAGCTCTGGAGTATAATACAGGATGTAACTCAGGATCAGTAATGTAATGTATGTACACAGTGACTGCACCAGCAGAATAGTGAGTGCAGCTCTGCAGTATAATACAGGAGGTAACTCAGGATCAGTAATGTAATGTATGTACACAGTGACTGCACCAGCAGAATAGTGAGTGCAGCTCTGCAGTATAATACAGGAGGTAACTCAGGATCAGTAATGTAATGTATGTACACAGTGACTGCACCAGCAAAATAGTGAGTGCAGCTCTGGAGTATAATACAGGAGGTAACTCAGGATCAGTAATGTAATGTATGTACACAGTGACTCCACCAGCAGAATAGTGAGTGCAGCTCTGGGGTATAATACAGGATGTAACTTAGGATCAGTAATGTAATGTATGTACACAGTGACTGCACCAGCAGAATAGTGAGTGCAGCTCTGGAATATAATACAGGATGTAACTCAGGATCAGTAATGTAATGTATGTACACAGTGACTGCACCAGCAGAATAGTGAGTGCAGCTCTGGAATATAATACAGGATGTAACTCAGGATCAGTAATGTAATGTATGTACACAGTGACTGCACCAGCAGAATAGTGAGTGCAGCTCTGGAGTATAATACAGGATGTAACTCAGGATCAATAATGTAATGTATGTACACAGTGACTGCACCAGCAGAATAGTGAGTGCAGCTCTGGAGTATAATACAGGATGTAACTCAGGATCAGTAATGTAATGTATGTACACAGTGACTGCATCAGCAGAATAGTGAGTGCAGCTCTGGAGTATAATACAGGATGTAACTCAGGATCAGTAATGTAATGTATGTACACAGTGACTGCACCAGCAGAATAGTGAGTGCAGCTCTGGAGTATAATACAGGATGTAACTCAGGATCAGTAATGTAATGTATGTACACAGTGACTGCACCAGCAGAATAGTGAGTGCAGCTCTGGACTATAATACAGGAGGTAACTCAGGATCAGTAATGTAATGTATGTACACAGTGACTGCACCAGCAGAATTGCGAGTGCAGCTCTGGAGTATAATACAGGATGTAACTCAGGATCAGTAATGTAATGTATGTACACAGTGACTACACCAGCAGAATAGTGAGCGCAGCTCTGGGGTATAATACAGGAGGTAACTCAGGATCAGTAATGTAATGTATGTACACGGTGACTGCACCAGCAGAATAGTGAGTGCAGCTCTGGAGTATAATACAGGAGGTAACTCAGGATCAGTAATGTAATGTATGTATACAGTGACTGCACCAGCAGAATAGTGAGTGCAGCTCTGGAGGATAATACAGGAGGTAACTCAGGATCAGTAATGTAATGTATGTACACAGTGACTGCACCAGCAGAATAGTGAGTGCAGCTCTGGAGTATAATACAGGATGTAACTCAGGATCAGTAATGTAATGTATGTGCACAGTGACTGCACCAGCAGAATAGTGAGTGCAGCTCTGGAGTATAATACAGGATGTAACTCAGGATCAGTAATGTAATGTATGTACACAGTGACCGCACCAGCAGAATAGTGAGTGCAGCTCTGGAGTATAATACAGGAGGTAACTCAGGATCAGTAATGTAATGTATGTACACAGTGACTGCACCAGCAGAATAGTGAGTGCAGCTCTGGAGTATAATACAGGAGGTAACTCAGGATCAGTAATGTAATGTATGTACACAGTGACTGCACCAGCAGAATAGTGAGTGCAGCTCTGGAGTATAATACAGGAGGTAACTCAGGATCAGTAATGTAATGTATGTACACAGTGACTGCACCAGCAGAATAGTGAGTGCAGCTCTGGAGTATAATACAGGATGTAACTCAGGATCAGTAATGTAATGTATGTACACAGTGACTGCATCAGCAGAATAGTGAGTGCAGCTCTGGAGTATAATACAGGATGTAACTCAGGATCAGTAATGTAATGTATGTACACAGTGACTGCACCAGCAGAATAGTGAGTGCAGCTCTGGAGTATAATACAGGATGTAACTCAGGATCAGTAATGTAATGTATGTACACAGTGACTGCACCAGCAGAATAGTGAGTGCAGCTCTGGACTATAATACAGGAGGTAACTCAGGATCAGTAATGTAATGTATGTACACAGTGACTGCACCAGCAGAATTGCGAGTGCAGCTCTGGAGTATAATACAGGATGTAACTCAGGATCAGTAATGTAATGTATGTACACAGTGACTGCACCAGCAGAATAGTGAGTGCAGCTCTGGGGTATAATACAGGATATAACTCAGGATCAGTAATGTAATGTATGTACACAGTGACTGCACCAGCAGAATAGTGAGTGCAGCTCTGGAGTATAATACAGGAGGTAACTCAGGATCAGTAATGTAATGTATGTACACAGTGACTACACCAGCAGAATAGTGAGCGCAGCTCTGGGGTATAATACAGGAGGTAACTCAGGATCAGTAATGTAATGTATGTACACGGTGACTGCACCAGCAGAATAGTGAGTGCAGCTCTGGAGTATAATACAGGAGGTAACTCAGGATCAGTAATGTAATGTATGTATACAGTGACTGCACCAGCAGAATAGTGAGTGCAGCTCTGGAGGATAATACAGGAGGTAACTCAGGATCAGTAATGTAATGTATGTACACAGTGACTGCACCAGCAGAATAGTGAGTGCAGCTCTGGAGTATAATACAGGATGTAACTCAGGATCAGTAATGTAATGTATGTGCACAGTGACTGCACCAGCAGAATAGTGAGTGCAGCTCTGGAGTATAATACAGGATGTAACTCAGGATCAGTAATGTAATGTATGTACACAGTGACCGCACCAGCAGAATAGTGAGTGCAGCTCTGGAGTATAATACAGGAGGTAACTCAGGATCAGTAATGTAATGTATGTACACAGTGACTGCACCAGCAGAATAGTGAGTGCAGCTCTGGAGTATAATACAGGAGGTAACTCAGGATCAGTAATGTAATGTATGTACACAGTGACTGCACCAGCAGAATAGTGAGTGCAGCTCTGGAGTATAATACAGGAGGTAACTCAGGATCAGTAATGTAATGTATGTACACAGTGACTGCACCAGCAGAATAGTGAGTGCAGCTCTGGAGTATAATACAGGAGGTAACTCAGGATCAGTAATGTAATGTATGTACACAGTGACTGCACCAGCAGAATAGAGAGTGCAGCTCTGGAGTATAATACAGGATGTAACTCAGGATCAGTAATGTAATGTATGTACACAGTGACTGCACCAGCAGAATAGTGAGTGCAGCTCTGGAGTATAATACAGGATGTAACTCAGGATCAGTAATGTAATGTATGTACACAGTGACTGCACCAGCAGAATAGTGAGTGCAGCTCTGGAGTATAATACAGGATGTAACTCAGGATCAGTAATGTAATGTATGTACACAGTGACCGCACCAGCAGAATAGTGAGTGCAGCTCTGGAGTATAATACAGGAGGTAACTCAGGATCAGTAATGTAATGTATGTACACAGTGACTGCACCAGCAGAATAGTGAGTGCAGCTCTGGAGTATAATACAGGATGTAACTCAGGATCAGTAATGTAATGTATGTACACAGTGACTGCACCAGCAGAATAGTGAGTGCAGCTCTGGAGTATAATACAGGATGTAACTCAGGATCAGTAATGTAATGTATATACACAGTGACTGCACCAGCAGAATAGTGAGTGCAGCTCTGGAGTATAATACAGGATGTAACTCAGGATCAGTAATGTATGTACACAGTGACTGCACCAGCAGAATAGTGAGTGCAGCTCTGGAGTATAATACAGGATGTAACTGAGGATCAGTAATGTAATGTATGTACACAGTGACTGCACCAGCAGAATAGTGAGTGCAGCTCTGGAGTATAATACAGGAGGTAACTCAGGATCAGTAATGTATGTACACAGTGACTGCACCAGCAGAATAGTGAGTGCAGCTCTGGAGTATAATACAGGAGGTAACTCAGGATCAGTAATGTAATGTATGTACACAGTGACTGCACCAGCAGAATAGTGAGTGCAGCTCTGGAGTATAATACAGGAGGTAACTCAGGATCAGTAATGTAATGTATGTACACAGTGACTGCACCAGCAGAATAGTGAGTGCAGCTCTGGAGTATAATACAGGATGTAACTCAGGATCAGTAATGTAATGTATGTACACAGTGACTGCACCAGCAGAATAGTGAGTGCAGCTCTGGAATATAATACAGGATGTAACTCAGGATCAGTAATGTAATGTATGTACACAGTGACTGCACCAGCAGAATAGTGAGTGCAGCTCTGGAGTATAATACAGGATGTAACTCAGGATCAGTAATGTAATGTATGTACACAGTGACTGCACCAGCAGAATAGTGAGTGCAGCTCTGGAGTATAATACAGGATGTAACTCAGGATCAGTAATGTAATGTATGTACACAGTGACCGCACCAGCAGAATAGTGAGTGCAGCTCTGGAGTATAATACAGGAGGTAACTCAGGATCAGTAATGTAATGTATGTACACAGTGACTGCACCAGCAGAATAGTGAGTGCAGCTCTGGAGTATAATACAGGAGGTAACTCAGGATCAGTAATGTAATGTATGTACACAGTGACTGCACCAGCAGAATAGTGAGTGCAGCTCTGGAGTATAATACAGGAGGTAACTCAGGATCAGTAATGTAATGTATGTACACAGTGACCGCACCAGCAGAATAATGAGTGCAGCTCTGGAGTATAATACAGGATGTAACTCAGGATCAGTAATGTAATGTATGTACACAGTGACTGCACCAGCAGAATAGTGAGTGCAGCTCTGGAGTATAATACAGGATGTAACTCAGGATCAGTAATGTAATGTATGTACACAGTGACTGCACCAGCAGAATAGTGAGTGCAGCTCTGGAGTATAATACAGGATGTAACTCAGGATCAGTAATGTAATGTATGTACACAGTGACTGCACCAGCAGAATAGTGAGTGCAGCTCTGGAGTATAATACATGATGTAACTCAGGATCTGTAATGTAATATATGTACACAGTGACTGCACCAGCAGAATAGTGAGTGCAGCTCTGGAGTATAATACATGATGTAACTCAGGATCAGTAATGTATGTACACAGTGACTGCACCAGCAGAATAGTGAGTGCAGCTCTGGAGTATAATACAGGAGGTAACTCAGGATCAGTAATGTAATGTATGTACACAGTGACTGCACCAGCAGAATAGTGAGTGCAGCTCTGCAGTATAATACAGGATGTAACTCGGGATCAGTAATGTAATGTATGTACACAGTGACTGCACCAGCAGAATAGTGAGTGCAGCTCTGGAGTATAATACATGATGTAACTCAGGATCAGTAATGTATGTACACAGTGACTGCACCAGCAGAATAGTGAGTGCAGCTCTGGAGTATAATACAGGAGGTAACTCAGGATCAGTAATGTAATGTATGTACACAGTGACTGCACCAGCAGAATAGTGAGTGCAGCTCTGGAGTATAATACAGGATGTAACTCAGGATCAGTAATGTAATGTATGTACACAGTGACTGCACCAGCAGAATAGTGAGTGCAGCTCTGGAGTATAATACAGGATGTAACTCAGGATCAGTAATGTAATGTATGTACACAGTGACTGCACCAGCAGAATAGTGAGTGCAGCTCTGGAGTATAATACAGGATGTAACTCAGGATCAGTAATGTAATGTATGTACACAGTGACTGCACCAGCAGAATAGTGAGTGCAGCTCTGGAGTATAATACAGGATGTAACTCAGGATCAGTAATGTAATGTATGTACACAGTGACTACACCAGCAGAATAGTGAGTGCAGCTCTGGAGTATAATACAGGATGTAACTCAGGATCAGTAATGTATGTACACAGTGACTGCACCAGCAGAATAGTGAGTGCAGCTCTGGAGTATAATACAGGATGTAACTGAGGATCAGTAATGTAATGTATGTACACAGTGACTGCACCAGCAGAATAGTGAGTGCAGCTCTGGAGTATAATACAGGAGGTAACTCAGGATCAGTAATGTATGTACACAGTGACTGCACCAGCAGAATAGTGAGTGCAGCTCTGCAGTATAATACAGGAGGTAACTCAGGATCAGTAATGTATGTACACAGTGACTGCACCAGCAGAATAGTGAGTGCAGCTCTGGAGTATAATACAGGAGGTAACTCAGGATCAGTAATGTAATGTATGTACACAGTGACTACACCAGCAGAATAGTGAGTGCAGCTCTGGAGTATAATACAGGAGGTAACTCAGGATCAGTAATGTAATGTATGTACACAGTGACTGCACCAGCAGAATAGTGAGTGCAGCTCTGGAGTATAATACAGGATGTAACTCAGGATCAGTAATGTAATGTATGTACACAGTGACTGCACCAGCAGAATAGTGAGTGCAGCTCTGGAGTATAATACAGGATGTAACTCAGGATCAGTAATGTAATGTATGTACACAGTGACCGCACCAGCAGAATAGTGAGTGCAGCTCTGGAGTATAATACAGGAGGTAACTCAGGATCAGTAATGTAATGTATGTACACAGTGACTGCACCAGCAGAATAGTGAGTGCAGCTCTGGAGTATAATACAGGAGGTAACTCAGGATCAGTAATGTAATGTATGTACACAGTGACTGCACCAGCAGAATAGTGAGTGCAGCTCTGGAGTATAATACAGGAGGTAACTCAGGATCAGTAATGTAATGTATGTACACAGTGACCGCACCAGCAGAATAATGAGTGCAGCTCTGGAGTATAATACAGGATGTAACTCAGGATCAGTAATGTAATGTATGTACACAGTGACTGCACCAGCAGAATAGTGAGTGCAGCTCTGGAGTATAATACAGGATGTAACTCAGGATCAGTAATGTAATGTATGTACACAGTGACTGCACCAGCAGAATAGTGAGTGCAGCTCTGGAGTATAATACAGGATGTAACTCAGGATCAGTAATGTAATGTATGTACACAGTGACTGCACCAGCAGAATAGTGAGTGCAGCTCTGGAGTATAATACATGATGTAACTCAGGATCTGTAATGTAATATATGTACACAGTGACTGCACCAGCAGAATAGTGAGTGCAGCTCTGGAGTATAATACATGATGTAACTCAGGATCAGTAATGTATGTACACAGTGACTGCACCAGCAGAATAGTGAGTGCAGCTCTGGAGTATAATACAGGAGGTAACTCAGGATCAGTAATGTAATGTATGTACACAGTGACTGCACCAGCAGAATAGTGAGTGCAGCTCTGCAGTATAATACAGGATGTAACTCGGGATCAGTAATGTAATGTATGTACACAGTGACTGCACCAGCAGAATAGTGAGTGCAGCTCTGGAGTATAATACATGATGTAACTCAGGATCAGTAATGTATGTACACAGTGACTGCACCAGCAGAATAGTGAGTGCAGCTCTGGAGTATAATACAGGAGGTAACTCAGGATCAGTAATGTAATGTATGTACACAGTGACTGCACCAGCAGAATAGTGAGTGCAGCTCTGGAGTATAATACAGGAGGTAACTCAGGATCAGTAATGTAATGTATGTACACAGTGACTGCACCAGCAGAATAGTGAGTGCAGCTCTGGAGTATAATACAGGATGTAACTCAGGATCAGTAATGTAATGTATGTACACAGTGACTGCACCAGCAGAATAGTGAGTGCAGCTCTGGAGTATAATACAGGAGGTAACTCAGGATCAGTAATGTATGTACACAGTGACTGCACCAGCAGAATAGTGAGTGCAGCTCTGGAGTATAATACAGGATGTAACTCAGGATCAGTAATGTAATGTATGTACACAGTGACTGCACCAGCAGAATAGTGAGTGCAGCTCTGGAGTATAATACAGGATGTAACTCAGGATCAGTAATGTAATGTATGTACACAGTGACTGCACCAGCAGAATAGTGAGTGCAGCTCTGGAGTATAATACAGGAGGTAACTCAGGATCAGTAATGTAATGTATGTACACAGTGACTCCACCAGCAGAATAGTGAGTGCAGCTCTGGAGTATAATACAGGATGTAACTCAGGATCAGTAATGTAATGTATGTACACAGTGACTACACCAGCAGAATAGTGAGCGCAGCTCTGGGGTATAATACAGTAGGTAACTCAGGATCAGTAATGTAATGTATGTACACAGTGACTGCACCAGCAGAATAGTGAGTGCAGCTCTGGAGTATAATACAGGATGTAACTCAGGATCAGTAATGTAATGTATGTACACAGTGACTGCACCAGCAGAATAGTGAGTGCAGCTCTGGAGTATAATACAGGATGTAACTCAGGATCAGTAATGTAATGTATGTACACAGTGACTGCACCAGCAGAATAGTGAGTGCAGCTCTGGAGTATAATACAGGAGGTAACTCAGGATCAGTAATGTAATGTATGTACACAGTGACTCCACCAGCAGAATAGTGAGTGCAGCTCTGGAGTATAATACAGGATGTAACTCAGGATCAGTAATGTAATGTATGTACACAGTGACTCCACCAGCAGAATAGTGAGTGCAGCTCTGGGGTATAATACAGGATGTAACTCAGGATCAGTAATGTAATGTATGTACACAGTGACTGCACCAGCAGAATAGTGAGTGCAGCTCTGGAGTATAATACAGGATGTAACTCAGGATCAGTAATGTAATGTATGTACACAGTGACTGCACCAGCAGAATAATGAGTGCAGCTCTGGGGTATAATACAGGATGTAACTCAGGATCAGTAATGTAATGTATGTACACAGTGACTGCACCAGCAGAATAGTGAGTGCAGCTCTGGGGTATAATACAGGAGGTAACTCAGGATCAGTAATGTAATGTATGTACACGGTGACTGCACCAGCAGAATAGTGAGTGCAGCTCTGGAGTATAATACAGGAGGTAACTCGGGATCAGTAATGTAATGTATGTACACAGTGACTGCACCAGCAGAATAGTGAGTGCAGCTCTGGAGTATAATACAGGAGGTAACTCCGGATCAGTAATGTAATGTATGTATACAGTGACTGCACCAGCAGAATAGTGAGTGCAGCTCTGGAGGATAATACAGGAGGTAACTCCGGATCAGTAATGTAATGTATGTACACAGTGACTGCACCAGCAGAATAGTGATTGCAGCTCTGGAGTATAATACAGGAGGTAACTCAGGATCAGTAATGTATGTACACAGTGACTGCACCAGCAGAATAGTGAGTGCAGCTCTGGAGGATAATACAGGAGGTAACTCAGGATCAGTAATGTAATGTATGTACACAGTGACTGCACCAGCAGGATAGGGAGTGCAGCTCTGGAGGATGATGCAGGATGTGTTCTGCTTTGTGTAGGGACCATACTCTGCATGTCTCCTGTGGTCTCTCTGTTGGTCCGGGGGGTGTCATCACTGCTCTGATGGGTGTCGTCTTCCCCCAGGCAGTAAATGTGTGTATGAGCTGAGTGCCGTCCTCATCCACAGAGGGGTGAGCGCTTACTCCGGACACTACATCGCCCACGTGAAGGACCCTCACACCTCCGAGTGGTACAAGTTTAATGATGAGGAGATTGAGAAGATGGAGGTGAAGAAGCTGCAGCTGGGCATCGAGGAGGACCTAGGTAAAGCCCCCGTGTGAGGGTCTCATGCCTCTCTGGCTCTTGCGTGTTGAGTGCGGAGCAGCGTGCGCTGACGTTAGTCATGTCACAGGAGGTCCTGAAATCCTCTGTGCCTCTGTTAGGCCTGCTCGCCCTCTGGCCGCCTTGTGTCTCTGTGGATCGCTGTGCTTTCCTCCTGCTCTGTGCGCTGATGACGGTGGAGCCTCGGCCGCTCCGCAGGGGGGCTTCCTCCATTGTTGCATTGGTCGCTGGTCGATGGCGGCTTCTGCACGGCGGATGTAATGATCGCGGTCGTCTCTATTCTCTTCCCTTTATTAGCGGAGCCATCAAAATCCGCAACTCGGAAACCCAAGTGTGCGAAGGGCTTCCACTGCTCCCGCAACGCCTACATGCTGGTGTATAGGCTGAAGGCGGAAAAGCCGCCGGACGTGGACTGTGAGGTTCCAGGTGAGCGCCGCTCCGTCACCTCCACCTGCACGGGGAGGACATTACCCTGACTACTCTGCTCCGTCACCTCCACCTGCACGGGGAGGACATTACCCTGACTACTCTGCTCCGTCACCTCCACCTGCACGGGGCAGACATTACCCTGACTACTCTGCGCCGTCACCTCCACCTGCACGGGGCAGACATTACCCTGACTACTCTGCTCCGTCACATCCACCTGCACGGGGAGGACATTACCCTGACTACTCTGCTCCGTCACCTCCACCTGCACGGGGCAGACATTACCCTGACTACTCTGCGCCGTCACCTCCACCTGCACGGGGCAGACATTACCCTGACTACTCTGCGCCGTCACCTCCACCTGCACGGGGCAGACATTACCCTGACTACTCTGCTCCGTCACCTCCACCTGCACGGGGCAGACATTACCCTGACTACTCTGCTCCGTCACCTCCACCTGCACGGGGCAGACATTACCCTGACTACTCTGCTCCGTCACCTCCACCTGCACGGGGCAGACATTACCCTGACTACTGTGCTTCATCACCACCACCTGCACGGGAAGGACATTACCCTGACTACTCTGATCCTCCACCTGCACGGGGAGGACATTACCCTGACTACTCTGATCTGTCACCACCACCTGCACGGGGCAGACATTAACCTGACTACTGTGCTTCGTCACCTCCACCTGCACGGGGAGGACATTACCCTGACTACTCTGCTCCGTCACCTCCACCTGCACGGGGCAGACATTACCCTGACTACTGTGCTTCGTCACCTCCACCTGCACGGGGCTGACATTACCCTCACTACTGTGCTTCGTCACCACCACCTGCACGGGAAGGACATTACCCTGACTACTCTGATCCTCCACCTGCACGGGGAGGACATTACCCTGACTACTCTGATCTGTCACCACCACCTGCACGGGGCAGACATTAACCTGACTACTGTGCTTCGTCACCTCCACCTGCACGGGGCAGACATTACCCTGACTACTCTGCTCCGTCACCTCCCACCTGCACGGGGCAGACATTACCCTGATTACTGTGCTCCGTCACCTCCATCTGCACGGGGCAGACATTACCCTGACTACTCTGCTTCGTCACCTCCACCTGCACGGGGCAGACATTACCCTGACTACTCTGCGCCGTCACCTCCACCTGCACGGGGCAGACATTACCCTGACTACTCTGCTCCGTCACCTCCACCTGCACGGGGCAGACATTACCCTGACTACTCTGCTCCGTCACCTCCACCTGCACGGGGCAGACATTACCCTGACTACTCTGCTCCGTCACCTCCACCTGCACGGGGCAGACATTACCCTGACTACTCTGCTCCGTCACCTCCACCTGCACGGGGCAGACATTACCCTGACTACTGTGCTTCATCACCACCACCTGCACGGGAAGGACATTACCCTGACTACTCTGATCCTCCACCTGCACGGGGAGGACATTACCCTGACTACTCTGATCTGTCACCACCACCTGCACGGGGCAGACATTAACCTGACTACTGTGCTTCGTCACCTCCACCTGCACGGGGAGGACATTACCCTGACTACTCTGCTCCGTCACCTCCACCTGCACGGGGCAGACATTACCCTGACTACTGTGCTTCGTCACCTCCACCTGCACGGGGCTGACATTACCCTCACTACTGTGCTTCGTCACCACCACCTGCACGGGAAGGACATTACCCTGACTACTCTGATCCTCCACCTGCACGGGGAGGACATTACCCTGACTACTCTGATCTGTCACCACCACCTGCACGGGGCAGACATTAACCTGACTACTGTGCTTCGTCACCTCCACCTGCACGGGGCAGACATTACCCTGACTACTCTGCTCCGTCACCTCCCACCTGCACGGGGCAGACATTACCCTGATTACTGTGCTCCGTCACCTCCATCTGCACGGGGCAGACATTACCCTGACTACTCTGCTTCGTCACCTCCACCTGCACGGGGCAGACATTACCCTGACTACTCTGCTCCGTCACCTCCACCTGCACGGGGCAGACATTACCCTGACTACTCTGCTCCGTCACCTCCACCTGCACGGGGCGGACATTACCCTGACTACTGTGCTTCGTCACCTCCACCTGCACGGGGCGGACATTACCCTGACTACTGTGCTTCGTCACCTCCACCTGCACGGGGCAGACATTACCCTGACTACTCTGCTCCGTCACCTCCACCTGCACGGGGCGGACATTACCCTGACTTTGCTGATCCGTTACCACCACCTCCACTGGGCGGACGTTACCCTGACTACACTGATATGTCCCCTCACCCACTGCTGACGGCCGCGGGGAGGACATTACCCTGACTCTTCTGTGCTGCTCATGGTTCGTGGAGGACATTATCCTGACTTTTCTGTGCTGCTCATGGTTTGGGGAGGACATTATCCTGACTCTTCTGTGCTGCTCAAGGTTCGGGGAGGACATTACCCTGACTCTTCTGTGCTGCTCATGGCTCGGGGAGGACATTATCCTGACTCTTCTGTGCTGCTCATGGTTCGGGGAGGACATTATCCTGACTCTTCAGTGCTGCTCATGGTTCGGGGAGGACATTACTCTGACTCTTCTGTGCTGCTCATGGTTCGAGGAGTACATTACTCTGACTCTTCTGTGCTGCTCATGGCTCGGGGAGGACATTATCCTGACTCTTCTGTGCTGCTCATGGTTCGGGGAGGACATTATCCTGACTCTTCTGTGCTGCTCATGGTTCGGGGAGGACATTATCCTGACTCTTCAGTGCTGCTCATGGTTCGGGGAGGACATTACTCTGACTCTTCTGTGCTGCTCATGGTTCGAGGAGGACATTATCCTGACTCTTCAGTGCTGCTCATGGTTCGGGGAGGACATTATCCTGACTCTTCTGTGCTGCTCATGGTTTGGGGAGGACATTACTCTGACTCTTCTGTGCTGCTCATGGTTTGGGGAGGACATTACTCTGACTCTTCTGTGCTTCTCATGGTTTGGGGAGGACATTACTCTGACTCTTCAGTGCTGCTCATGGTTCGGGGAGGACATTATCCTGACTCTTCTGTGCTGCTCATGGTTCGGGGAGGACATTACCCTGACTCTTCTGTGCTGCTCATGGTTCGGGGAGGACATTACCCTGACTCTTCTGTGCTGCTCATGGTTCGAGGAGGACATTACTCTGACTCTTCTGTGCTTCTCATGGTTCGGGGAGGACATTACTCTGACTCTTCTGTGCTTCTCATGGTTTGGGGAGGACATTACTCTGACTCTTCAGTGCTGCTCATGGTTCGGGGAGGACATTACCCTGACTCTTCTGTGCTGCTCATGGTTCGAGGAGTACATTACTCTGACTCTTCTGTGCTTCTCATGGTTCGGGGAGGACATTACTCTGACTCTTCTGTGCTTCTCATGGTTTGGGGAGGACATTACTCTGACTCTTCAGTGCTGCTCATGGTTCGGGGAGGACATTACCCTGACTCTTCTGTGCTGCTCATGGTTTGGGGAGGACATTACCCTGACTCTTCTGTGCTTCTCATGGTTCGGGGAGGACATTACTCTGACTCTTCTGTGCTTCTCATGGTTTGGGGAGGACATTACTCTGACTCTTCAGTGCTGCTCATGGTTCGGGGAGGACATTATCCTGACTCTTCTGTGCTGCTCATGGTTCGGGGAGGACATTACCCTGACTCTTCTGTGCTGCTCATGGTTCGGGGAGGACATTACCCTGACTCTTCTGTGCTGCTCATGGTTCGAGGAGGACATTACTCTGACTCTTCTGTGCTTCTCATGGTTCGGGGAGGACATTACTCTGACTCTTCTGTGCTTCTCATGGTTTGGGGAGGACATTACTCTGACTCTTCAGTGCTGCTCATGGTTCGGGGAGGACATTATCCTGACTCTTCTGTGCTGCTCATGGTTCGGGGAGGACATTACCCTGACTCTTCTGTGCTGCTCATGGTTCGGGGAGGACATTACTCTGACTCTTCAGTGCTGCTCATGGTTTGGGGAGTACATTACTCTGACTCTTCAGTGCTGCTCATGGTTTGGGGAGGACATTATCCTGACTCTTCTGTGCTGCTCATGGTTCGGGGAGGACATTACCCTGACTCTTCTGTGCTGCTCATGGTTTGGGGAGTACATTACTCTGACTCTTCAGTGCTGCTCATGGTTTGGGGAGTACATTACTCTGACACTTCTGTGCTGCTTATGGTTCGGGGTGGGCCGCAGATCGCATTAACTCTTCTCCTCTCCGTCCCGTGTTGTAGTTTTCCTCCAGAAATTGGTGGAGCTGGATAACTGCAAGTTTGAGGAGTGGTGTGTGGAAATGTCCGAGATGCGGAAAGAGAGCGTGGACAAGGGCAAAGCCAAACATGAAGAGGTGAAGGAGCTGTACCAGAGGTTACCTGCAGGAGCTGGTCTGTAAGACATTTTATTACCTCCATAGCTGTGTGACTGTACTGATGCCGGGGGTCCGGGGCTCTCATTTCTTTATATGCTGCCTGTTCATTATCAGATTTGTGGGGGCCCCTCTGTCTGCCGCCGGGTGGGCTCGGTGCCCGGGCCCCTGATGCGTCCTGCAGCTCAGGTCACATTCCCGGGGTCCTGGTACCAGCTGCTCGGGGGGGGGGGGGGGGGGGTCTCTGGTTTCGGATCCCCACCCAGCTGACAGTGATGGCGCTGTTCTTAGTCCCGTGGGATTTCCTTTATTCTCTGGACCTGAGAGGTGAAGCGTCTCACTGACTCCGGAGCTCTTCCCTTATGGAGTCAGCTCGGTGACAGTAGGGGGCGCTCCTGTGATCAGTGGGGTCTTGCTTTGTACATGCACAGTTGTGTGGACTCTGTGATCGGGCCCAGGGTCAGTGATCGGCTTCTCCTCTCATCTCTGCTCCTCGGGGTGAAGCCGTATTTACAGTGTTGCATTGTTGTTGCCTCCTTGCTGATTGTTTCCTTACCTTTTATACTGCACTTTTCTCATGTACCGTGTGTGTGCGCAGGGGATGGGGGGCAGGTTGTGCACGGAGGGTGGCGGTAACTTACAATAGACATAGCAATGGTAACGCTGCCGCCGCCGCCTCGGTCTCCTCCTTGCTGACAGTTTCTGTACATTTGATTGTCTTGCTGATGGTTTCCGTGGTGGGCGGTGTGGTTACATTTTCCGCTCTTGTCCTCTGCTTCTCCGCAGATAACACCTACGAGTTCATTCCTCTCGAATGGCTCCAGAAATGGCTGGATGAATCTACGCCGGCCAAAGCCATCGACAACTCCAAGTACCTGTGTCCTCACGGCCGGCTGCACCCCGACAAGATCTCTCTAATGAAGAGGATCTCCGAGTACGCGGCGGAGGTCTTCTATAAGAGATACGATGGCGGGCCGCGTCTGAAAGGTGAGCCCCCCGTGAGGGTTATGCATCCCGACCATAGTCTTACTCCTCCTGTAGACCCCTGTCCCTCCCGGGTCGCGGCGGGGGCCCTCTCTGTCCCTCCCGGGTCGCGGCGGGGGCCCCATAGTAGGGACTCGAGCTGTTATTGTCCCTATGACAACACTTACCTGCTGGAGGCCGCCTCTCTGGGGGGTATTCTCCTTATTGTGCGGGGGCTTCTCTCTCCTCAGCCGAGTCCCTGTGTAAGGACTGTGTGGTGGAGCGCTGCCGGGTCCTGCGGCTGAAGAACCAGCTGAACGAAGACCACAAGAGCATCGCCACCATGGTGAAGGTGTCCGTGAGCGGGTGAGTGCGGCGCCCTCCGCAGGCGGGGGCCATGTGGCGGCATTTCTCACCGTCCCCCTCTGCTCCCCAGTGAAGGCTTCTGGATAGGGAAGGCGTCACTGCGACGATGGCGGCAGCTGGCGACCGAACAGCTCGGCCATCACCAAGAGGAGGAGTACGAGCACGGAGACGGGAAGATGAACGGCAGCACCCCCAAAAGAGGTAAAATGGCCCCCCCAACGTGTGTGTAGAGGCGGGTCCCCTCCAATACCCCCTCTTTCCCGGACGTGTGTGCGGAGGCGGCCCCCCAACATCTGTCTCTCTCTACAGAAGAGCTGCTGGAGGAGAAGAGGGAAGAGGACCCCGACACCGGCTTCAATGAAGACCTAGTCTGCCAGCACGGTAAGACCCCCGACCCTCCATCCTGGGGGGCTGCTGTTATCACACAGCACTTTGCTTGCCGCCCGGTTGTGAGCGCGGGGGCCGTAATCGCTCTCCCCCTCAGGTGGTCTGTGCACGTCAGAGAGCGAGAGGAGGCTGGTGTCTGACGCCACCTGGGTGAAGCTGAAGGAGTATTTCCCCACCGCCCCGGAGTTCAGACACGACCAGGAGCCGTGCTGCCAGTGCCAGGTACCGCCCCAAGCCCTGCCCCGGCTGCTGGGGTCCTGCCGCGGGGCCGCCCCAAACCCTGCCCCGGCTGCTGGGGTCCTGCCGCGGGGCCGCCCCAAACCCTGCCCTGGCTGCTGGGGTCCTGCCGCGGGGCCGCCCCAAACCCTGCCCTGGCTGCTGGGGTCCTGCCGCGGGGCCGCCCCAAACCCTGCCCTGGCTGCTGGGGTCCTGCCGCGGGGCCGCCCCAAACCCTGCCCTGGCTGCTGGGGTCCTGCCGTGGGGCCGCCCCAAACCCTGCCCCGGCTGCTGGGGTCCTGCCGCGGTGCCACCCCAAACCCCTGCCCGGCTGCTGGGGGGGGGGTCCTGCCGCCATCCCATTATATCCAGTGATTTCTGTAGGTTCTAGAACAAGAAGGGGAAAGGAACGACGCCCTGCACAGAAAGATGGCGACCGAGCAGAAGCTGGCGCTGCCCAACCTCTTCCAGGACAAGAGCCGCCCGTGCGGAGGCAGCTGGCCGCAGGTAGGTCGTCCATTGTGTGCACCAGGGGGCGCTCTTCTCTGCCGGCACCCGACTGCTGTCTGTTGTGTGCACCGGGGGGCGCTCTCCTGTGCCGGTACCTGACTGCTGTCTGTTGTGTGCACCGGGGGGCGCTCTCCTCTGCCGGTACCTGACTGCTGTCTGTTGTGTGCACCGGGGGGCGCTCTCCTCTGCCGGTACCTGACTGCTGTCTGTTGTGTGCACCGGGGGGCGCTCTCCTCTGCCGGTACCTGACTGCTCTGTTGTGTGCACCGATGGGCGCTCTCCTCTGCCGGTACCTGACTGCTGTCTGTTGTGTGCACCGGGGGGCGCTCTCCTCTGCCGGTACCTGACTGCTGTCTGTTGTGTGCACCGGGGGGCGCTCTCCTCTGCCGGTACCTGACTGCTGTCTGTTGTGTGCACCGGGGGGCGCTCTCCTCTGCCGGTACCTGACTGCTGTCTGTTGTGTGCACCGGGGGGCGCTCTCCTCTGCCGGTACCTGACTGCTGTCTGTTGTGTGCACCGGGGGGCGCTCTCCTCTGCCGGTACCTGACTGCTGTCTGTTGTGTGCACCGATGGGCGCTCTCCTCTGCCGGTACCTGACTGCTGTCTGTTGTGTGCACCGGGGGGCGCTCTCCTCTGCCGGTACCTGACTGCTGTCTGTTGTGTGCACCGGGGGGCGCTCTCCTCTGCCGGTACCTGACTGCTGTCTGTTGTGTGCATCGGGGGGCGCTCTCCTCTGCCGGTACCTGACTGCTGTCTGTTGTGTGCACCGGGGGGCGCTCTCCTCTGCCGGTACCTGACTGCTGTCTGTTGTGCGCACCGGGGGGCGCTCTCCTCTGCCGGTACCTGACTGCTGTCTGTTGTGCGCACCGGGGGGCGCTCTCCTCTGCCGGTACCTGACTGCTGTCTGTTGTGCGCACCGGGGGGCGCTCTCCTCTGCCGGTACCTGACTGCTGTCTGTTGTGCGCACCGGGGGGCGCTCTCCTCTGCCGGTACCTGACTGCTGTCTGTTGTGCGCACCGGGGGGCGCTCTCCTCTGCCGGTACCTGACTGCTGTCTGTTGTGCGCACCGGGGGGCGCTCTCCTCTGCCGGTACCTGACTGCTGTCTGTTGTGTGCACCGGGGGGCGCTCTCCTCTGCCGGTACCTGACTGCTGTCTGTTGTGTGCACCGGGGGGCGCTCTCCTCTGCCGGTACCTGACTGCTGTCTGTTGTGTGCACCGATGGGCGCTCTCCTCTGCCGGTACCTGACTGCTGTCTGTTGTGTGCACCGGGGGGCGCTCTCCTCTGCCGGTACCTGACTGCTGTCTGTTGTGTGCACCGGGGGGCGCTCTCCTCTGCCGGTACCTGACTGCTGTCTGTTGTGTGCACCGGGGGGCGCTCTCCTCTGCCGGTACCTGACTGCTGTCTGTTGTGTGCACCGGGGGGCGCTCTCCTCTGCCGGTACCTGACTGCTGTCTGTTGTGTGCACCGGGGGGCGCTCTCCTCTGCCGGTACCTGACTGCTGTCTGTTGTGTGCACCGGGGGGCGCTCTCCTCTGCCGGTACCTGACTGCTGTCTGTTGTGTGCACCGGGGGGCGCTCTCCTCTGCCGGTACCTGACTGCTGTCTGTTGTGTGCACCGGGGGGCGCTCTCCTCTGCCGGTACCTGACTGCTGTCTGTTGTGCGCAGGAGACGTCGGAGCTGTACATAGTCTCCCAGTTCTTCGTGGAGGAATGGAGAAAGTTTATAAGGTGAGCAAACCGGCGGCCCCCGTATGGTGAACAGAGAGCAAACCGGCGGCCCCACCTGCCGCCGTCTCCCTTCCCTCTTCCGGGGACTGAGCGGCCCCCAAGGGTGACCCTGCCTCCAGCCCCCTCCCCCTCCTGGGACTGAGTGGCCCCCAAGGGTGACCCTGCCTCCAGCCTCCCCCCTCCCCCCTCCAGGGACTGAGCTTCCCCCAAGGGTGACCCTGCCTCCAGCCTCCCCTCTCCCCCCTCCAGGGACTGAGCGGACCCCAAGGGTGAAGGGTGACCCTGCCTCCAGCCCCCTCCAGGGACTGAGCTTCCCCCAAGGGTGACCCTGCCTCCAGCCTCCCCTCTCCCCCCTCCAGGGACTGAGCGGACCCCAAGGGTGAAGGGTGACCCTGCCTCCAGCCCCCTCCCCCTCCAGGGACTGAGCTTCCCCCAAGGGTGACCCTGCCTCCAGCCTCCCCTCTCCCCCCTCCAGGGACTGAGCGGACCCCAAGGGTGACCCTGCCTCCAGCCTCTCCCCCCTCCAGGGACTGAGTGGCCCCCAAGGGTGAAGGGTGACCCTGCCTCCAGCCTCCCCCCTCCCCCCTCCAGGGACTGAGCTTCCCCCAAGGGTGACCCTGCCTCCAGCCTCTCCCCCTCCAGGGACTGAGCGGCCCCCAAGGTTGACCCTGCCTCCAGCCTCCCCCCTCCAGGGACTGAGCTTCCCCCAAGGGTGACCCTGCCTCCAGCCCCCTCCCCCCTCCAGGGACTGAGCGGCCCCCAAGGTTGACCCTGCCTCCAGCCTCTCCCCCCTCCAGGGACTGAGCGGCCCCCAAGGGTGACCCTGCCTCCAGCCCCCTCCCCCTCTCCAGGGACTGAGCGGCCCCCAAGGGTGACCCTGCCTCCAGCCTCCCCCCCCCCCCCCCCCCCCCCCCTCCAGGGACTGAGCGGCCCCCAAGGGTGACCCTGCCTCCAGCCCTCCCCCCCCCCCCCCCCCTCCAGGGACTGAGCGGCCCCCAAGGGTGACCCTGCCTCCAGCCTCCCCCCCCCCCCCCCCCCTCCAGGGACTGAGCGGCCCCCAAGGGTGACCCTGCCTCCAGCCCCCTTCTCACTGTAAACCGTACTTGTTTCCTTCAGGAGGCCGACCAAGTGCGGCCCGGTGCAGTCTCTGGGCAACAGCCTCCTCCTCTGCCCACACGGGGGTCTCATGTTCTCCTTCTCCACAATGACCAAGGAAGACTCCAAGCTGTGAGTATTCATCATGTGCTGGGAAGGGTGGGCCGCTGCTGAGCCGCACGTGGACCCCCCCCATACTCTGCTCCAGAGCTGAAAGCACAATTCTGCTGGTATTGGCAAGCTGGTGGATACCCCGATACTGTAACAGAGGGGCAATTAGTATTTACTTCAAATGACTGTCCTGACCTGGTGCAAAGACTGTGGGGGGCGCTGTGCGATCACTGAGCGAGTGGAAGACCAGCTGCAGAATAGGGAGTGCAGCTCTGGAGAATAACACAGGATGGATAGTGGCTTGCTAAAGTATTCACCCCCCCCCTAAAGTCAGTACTTTGTAGAGCCTCCTTTTGCAGCAATTACAGCTGCAGTCGCTTTGGATAAGTCTCTATGATCTTTCCACATCTGTCTCTGGGATTTTTGCACATTCCTCAAGGAACAACTACTCCGGCTCCTTCAGGTCAGATGTTTCCTCTGGTGAACAGCGATCTTCACGTCTGACCACAGATTCTCCATTGGATTAAGGTCTGGGCTGTGACTCGGCCACTCCAGGACATTTCCACGTTTCCCGTTACTCCACTCGAGTGTTGCTTTAGCAGTCTGCTTTGGGTCATTGTCTTGTTGGAAGGTGAACCTCCGTCCCAGTCTCCAATCACTGACAAACAGGTTTTGCTGAAGAATATCCCTGTATTTTGCATCATCCATCTTCCCCTCTACTCGGACTATTTTCCCTGTCCCTGCTGCTGAAAAACATCCCCACAGCATGATGCTACCACCACCATGTTTCACTGTGGGGATGGTGTTCTTGGGATGATGAGCTGTGTTGGTTTGGCGCCAGACATAGTGTTTACCTTGGTGGCCAAAAAGTTCAATTTTGGTCTCGTCTGACCACAGCACCTTCCTCCATACATTTGGGGAGTCTTCTACATGTTTTTGGCAAACTCAATTTTTGTGTGTAAGTAAAGGCTTTTTTCTGCCCACTCTTCCATAAAGGCCACCTCTATGGAGCGTACGGCTTATTGTGGTCGTATGGACAGATACTCCAGTCTCTGCTTATGAACTCTGCAGCTCCTTCAGGGTTACCTTTGGTCTCTGTGCTGTCTCTCTGATTAATGTCCTCCTTGCCCGTGGTGAGGATTTTGGTGGCGCCCTCTCTTGGCTGGTTTGGTGTGGTACCATGTTCTTTCCTTTTGATGGTGCTCCAGGGATCATCAAAGATTGGGAAATAATTTTTATAACCCCACTCTGACTTGTTTGGAGATCTCCCCGGTCTCCGGGGTGGTGTTTTGGAGGTCTCCCCGGTCTCCGGGGTGGTGTTTTGGAGGTCTCCCCGGTCTCCGGGGTGGCGTTTGGAAGGTCTCCTCGGTCTCCCTGGTGGCGTTTGGAAGGTCTCCTCGGTCTCCCTGGTGGCGTTTGGAAGGTCTCCTCGGTCTCCCTGGTGGCGTTTGGAAGGTCTCCTCGGTCTCCCTGGTGGCGTTTGGAAGGTCTCCTCGGTCTCCCTGGTGGCGTTTGGAAGGTCTCCTCGGTCTCCCTGGTGGCGTTTGGAAGGTCTCCTCGGTCTCCCTGGTGGCGTTTGGAAGGTCTCCCCGGTCTCCGGGGTGGCGTTTGGAAGGTCTCCTCGGTCTCCGGGGTGGCGTTTGGAAGGTCTCCTCGGTCTTCGCGGCGGCGTCTGGGGGTCTCTTCGCGGCGCCTCTTGTTAATGGTGTTGCAGCCTCTGTGGCTTTCAGAGAAGGTAAAGTGTATACTGACAGGTGACATTAGATTGCACACAGGTGACGTCCTGTCACTAATCAGGGACCTATGAAGGGAGTTGCTGGCACCAGAAATATTCAGGGGCTTCATAGTAAAAGGGGTGAATACTTTTGCACACGCTGATTTATAGTGATTTGATCCCATAAATATAATTTCTTCCTATATTTTCCTCCCTTCACCTTATATTCAGTGCTGATCGCACCAACCGATCACCGGTTATAATGTAACAAAATAGGTAAAAAGCCGAGGGGGTGAATACTTCCGCAAGCCCCTGTGTGTGCTCGGGGGTGGTCTTGCTGTGGTTCTGGGGGTAACGGGTGCCTTCTCACAGCTTCGCGCTCCTCTGGCCGGCTGAATGGGAAGTTATTCAGAAACTCTTCATTGTGGATCACACGATCAGGATCTCCAGGACGGCGGACGATGCGGCTTCACTCTATGTCTCTGATCCCGGTAGGTTCTTACGTTTTTCTTCTGCCGGGTGATACTGGGCGGGCAGTGAGGGGATCCCCGGCGTCTCCTGCGGTGCGGGCTGTGGAGGGGATCCCCGGCGTCTCCTGCGGTGCGGGCTGTGGAGGGGAACCCCGGCGTCTCCTGCGGTGCGGGCAGTGGGCGGTCCCCCAGCGTCTCCTGCGGTGCGGGCTGTGGAGGGGATCCCCGGCGTCTCCTGCGGGCAGTGGGGGGGGGATCCTGCGGTGCGGGCAGTGGGGGGGATCCCCGGCGTCTCCTGCGGGCAGTGGGGGGAACCCCGGCGTCTCTTGCGGTGCGGGCAGTGGGGGGAACCCCGGCGTCTCCTGCGGTGCGGGCAGTGGGGGGATCCCCGGCGTCTCCTGCGGTGCGGGCAGTGGGGGGGATCCCCGGCGTCTCCTGCAGTGCGGGCAGTGGTGGGGGCTCCCCGGCGTCTCGTGCGGGCAGTGAGGGGACACCCGGCGTCTCCTGCGGTGCGGGCAGTGAGGGGGGGATCCCCGGCGTCTCCTGCGGTCAGTGGGGGGAACCCCGGCATCTCCTGCGGTGCGGGCAGTGGGGGGAACCCCGGCGTCTCCTGCGGTGCGGTCAGTGGGGGTAACCCCGGCGTCTCCTGCGGTGCGGGCAGTGGGGGGAACCCCGGCGTATCCTGCCGTGGGGGCAGTGGGGGGGACGCCCGGGGTATCCTGCGGTGCGGGCAGTGGGGGGGGATCCCCGGCGTCTCCTGCGGGCAGTGGGGCGAACCCGACGTCTCCTGCGGTGCGGGCAGTGGGGGGAACTCCGGCGTCTCCTGCGGTGCGGGCAGTGGGGGGAACCCCGGCGTATCCTGCCGTGGGGGGGACGCCCGGCGTCTCCTGCGGTGCGGGCAGTGGGGGGAACCCCGGCGTCTCCTGCGGTGCGGGCAGTGGGGGGAACCCCGGCGTCTCCTGCGGTGCGGTCAGTGGGGGGAACCCCGGCGTCTCCTGCGGTGCGGGCAGTGGGGGGAACCCCGGCGTATCCTGCCGTGGGGGGGACGCTCGGGGTATCCTGCGGTGCGGGCAGTGGGGGGGGGATCCCCGGCGTCTCCTGCGGTGCGGGCAGTGGGGGGAACTCCGGCGTCTCCTGCGGTGCGGGCAGTGGGGGGAACCCCGGCGTATCCTGCCGTGGGGGGGACGCCCGGCGTATCCTGCGGTGCGGGCAGTGGGGGGGACCCCCGGCGTATCCAGCGGTGCGGGCAGTGGGGGGGGATCCCCGGCGTCTCCTGCGGTCAGTGGGGGGAACCCCGGCGTCTCCTGCGGTGCGGGCAGTGGGGGGAACTCTGGCGTCTCCTGCGGTGCGGGCAGTGGGGGGGGACCCCCGGCGTATCCTGCGGTGCGGGCAGTGGGGGGACACCCGGCGTCTCCTGCGGTCAGTGTGGGGGGGATCCCCGGCGTCTCCTGCGGTGCTGGCAGTGGGGGGGGGGATCCCCGGCGTCTCCTGCGGTCAGTGGGGGGAACCCCGGCGTCTCCTGCGGTGCGGGCAGTGGGGGGGGGATCCCCGGCGTCTCCTGCGGTCAGTGGGGGGAACCCCGGCGTCTCCTGCGGTGCGGGCAGTGGGGGGGACCCTCGGCGTATCCTGCGGTGCGGGCAGTGGGGGGGACCCTCGGCGTATCCTGCGGTGCCGGGCAGTGGGGGGGACCCTCGGCGTATCCTGCGGTGCTGGGCAGTGGGGGGTACCCCCGGCGTATCCTGCGGTGCGGGCAGTGGGGGAGACGCCCGGCATCTCCTGCGGTGCGGGCAGTGGGGGGGGATCCCCGGCGTCTCCTGCGGTGCGGGCAGTGGGGGGGGGGATCCCCGGCGTCTCCTGCGGTGCGGGCAGTGGGGGGGGGATCCCCGGCGTCTCCTGCAGTGCGGGCAGTGGGGGGGGGATCCCCGGCGTCTCCTGCAGTGCGGGCAGTGGGGGGGGGGATCCCAGGCGTCTCCTGCGGTGCGGGCAGTGGGGGAGACGCCCGGCGTCTCCTGCGGTGCGGGCAGTGGGGGGGGGATCCCCGGCGTCTCCTGCGGTGCGGGCAGTGGGGGGGGGGATCCCCGGCGTCTCCTGCGGTGCGGGCAGTGGGGGGGGGATCCCTGGCGTCTCCTGCGGTGCGGGCAGTGGGGGGGGGATCCCTGGCGTCTCCTGCGGTGCGGGCAGTGGGGGGGGGATCCCCGGCGTCTCCTGCAGTGGGGGGGGGGGAATTCCGCGTCTCCTGCGGTGCGGGCAGTGGGGAGAACTCCGGCGTCTCCTGCGGTGCGGGCAGTGGGGGGGAACTCCGGCGTCTCCTGCGGTGCTGGGCAGTGGGGGAGACGCCCGGCGTCTCCTGCGGTGCGGGCAGTGGGTGGTCCTCCAGCGTCTCCTGCGGTGCGGGCAGTGGGGGGAACCCCCGGCGTCTCCTGCGGTGTGTGTGTGTGTGGGGGGGTGCCTACTCTCTGCGGGGGTCTCCGTTCCTGACTGTCATGTCCTCTGATCCCCTCTGTCAGAGCTGTGTCCTGAGTGCCGGGAGGGTCTGCTGTGTCAGCAGGAGCGGGACCTGAGGGAATACGCACAGGCCACCATCTACGTCCACAAAGTGGTGGAGAACAAGAAGGTAAGCGGGCGACATCGGCCTGTGACGTGGCCCCCCCGCCCCCCCTGTGACGTGGCCCCCCCCCGCCCCCCCTGTGACGTGGCCCCCCTCCCTGTGGCCCCCACTCCCCGTGGCCCCTCCCTGTGGCCCCCACTCCCCGTGGCCCCCACTCCCCGTAGCCCCTCCCCGTGGCCCCCACTCCCCGTGGCCCCTCCCTGTGGCCCCCACTCCCCGTGGCCCCTCCCTGTGGCCCCCACTCCCCGTAGCCCCTCCCCCCGTGACGTGGCGTCTCCCCCTTTTTGCAGGTCATGAAGGAAGCAGCCCCCGAGCTGAACGTCAGCAGTTCAGACCCAGAAGAAGAGAAAGACGAACCCCGACCCGAAGGAGAGAACGACCCCGACTTCAATCAGGTGGGCTGCTCCAGGCCGGGATGTGTGTGGCCGGGGGGCCCTGCATTGTTACTCTGCTGCCGGCAGTGTAGGGGTCCTCCGATCTGTGGTTGGGGATTTTCCCTGTTGTTGTGTCATGGGCCATGATGGTGTGGTCCGATGTCATGGCCCCGGGGTGTGATGCGTGCAGGGTTTCGGGGTATTCATATCCCAATATGCAGTAGGTGTAATAATAATAGTAGCAAGTACCTCAAATTAGCAATTTACTATAATAAATCTTCAGATTCGCTGTGTCGCATACTCCATGGACAGGGCATTGTAGTAGCTTAGGTATCCATGGTTACGACCACTAAGCGCTAACTGTCACTATATGAGTGGTCATAACCATGGATACCTAAGCTACTGCAATGCCCTGCACATGGGGTATGCGACATAATGAATGCCTCCAATTTAGAAATGTATAGTTCTACTGATTAGCTAATATTATTATTAAGGCACCTACTACATTATTGGGATAGTATTTTGGAGAATGGGAGTACTCCGTTAACCTTTCCCCCGTTCTCCAGGCCAATGGAGCCGTCAAGAGGCAGAAGGTGTCCGTCCAAGGACAGGTGTCGTATCTGAAGCAGCCGGGGATCCGGAGGAGTACGCGGCACCGGAAGGTGCGGGGCGAGAAGGCGCTGCTGGTGTCTGCTAACCAGACGCTGAAGGACCTGAAGATCCAGGTGAGGGGTGGGTGCCGCCTCCGGGCTCTTGGGGGGCGGTGCCGCCTCCGGGCTCTTGGGGGGCGGTGCCGCCTCCGGGCTCTTGGGGGGCGCGGTGCCGCCGCCGGGCTCTTGGGGGGTGGGTGCCGCCTCTGGGCTCTTGGGGGGCGGTGCCGCCTCTGGGCTCTTGGGGGGCGGTGCCGCCTCTGGGCTCTTGGGGGGCGCGGTGCCGCCGCCGGGCTCTTGGGGGGTGGGTGCCGCCGCCGGGCTCTTGGGGGGCGGGTGCCGCCGCCGGGCTCTTGGGGGGCGGGTGCCGCCGCCGGGCTCTTGGGGGGCGCGGTGCCGCCTCCGCTGACCCTGCCTCTGCTTGCAGATCATGCACGCTTTCTCCGTCGCCCCCTTCGATCAGAACCTGTCTCTGGATGGGAAGGTGTTGAGCGAGGACGGCGCCACCCTGGGGTCGCTGGGGATCGTCCCGGAGAGCGTCGTTTTACTCAAGGTGATTAACCCCTTCCTGTCTGCGCCGGTCACCATCTGCTTGTGCGGAGCGGGGTGTAACCGCGGCTCTGTTTTACCACCACAGGCGGATGAGCCCATCGCAGACTACGCGGCCATGGACGACGTGATGCAAGGTGAGGGCGGCATGCATGTATGATGGGAGTAGTAGTCGCCGTGTCCTGACCTCATGTGATTCCTGCTCTTCTCTCTTGCAGTTTGTTTACCAGAGGAAGGATTTAAAGGTGAGGGGTCCGGGGTCCCGCGGATCACAATGATGGGGGTTGTCGTCTGCGGGGCGGCGGGTCGTCACTGACTCTCCCTCTCTTTGCAGGTACGGGGCTGCTGGGACATTAGCTCCGGTGATGGCGTCTTCCAGGGGGCGCGGAGCCTCCTCCTCCGAGCGTTGCCTTACACAGCAGATTGCACTGACGCCGGCGGCGGCGGCACAGAACGGACTCTACTTTTGTATGTACATAGAGATGGCGCCGTATATCTAGTATATGACTTGTTTACACTGGGGCCTCCATGCTGATGGGCTCCACAGACCGGAGGGCTCCATGCTGATGGGCTCCACAGACCGGAGGGCTCCATGCTGATGGGCTCCACAGACCGGAGGGCTCCATGCTGATGGGCTCCACAGACCGGAGGGCTCCATGCTGATGGGCTCCACAGACCGGAGGGCTCCATGCTGATGGGCTCCACAGACCGGAGGGCTCCATGCTGATGGGCTCCACAGACCGGAGGGCTCCGTCACCCTGAGTCTCCTCTCTGGCTTCTTGTCACATTAAAAGCCGACTGATCTGATAATGCTCAGCCTCCGTGTCCTGATGTGGTGGGGAGACCGCGTCCACAGCAGCACAGAGTGTTTCAGGAGAGCAGTTACAATAGTTGAAGGGGGGCGTGTGCTGAACATGGGGAAGGGCATAGACCAATACACAATGGAAGGAGCAGGATCCTCAGCAGCACAGAGTGTTTCAGGAGAGGTGTGGCGGTCCTTTGCACCTGGAGCGTCCAGCTCAGGGCGAGATATGTCTGCAGGTGGAACCAAACCCCAAATCTGCTGATCGTAACGTGAAAGCCGTGCGCGTCCTGGAGATCTGCAGCCCCTGACGATGGGACGTCCCACCCAAAGAGCAGAGCGAGCGTCCTGGAGCTCTGCAGCCCCTGATGATGGGACGTCCCACCCAAAGAGCAGAGCGAGCGTCCTGGAGATCTGCAGCCCCTGTCGATGGGACGTCCCACCCAAAGAGCAGAGCGAGCGTCCTGGAGATCTGCAGCCCCTGACGATGGGACGTCCCACCCAAAGAGCAGAGCGAGCGTCCTGGAGATCTGCAGCCCCTGACGATGGGACGTCCCACCCAAAGAGCAGAGCGAGCGTCCTGGAGATCTGCAGCCCCTGACGATGGGACGTCCCACCCAAAGAGCAGAGCGAGCGTCCTGGAGATCTGCAGCCCCTGACGATGGGACGTCCCACCCAAAGAGCAGAGCGAGCGTCCTGGAGATCTGCAGCCCCTGACGATGGGACGTCCCACCCAAAGAGCAGAGCGAGCGTCCTGGAGATCTGCAGCCCCTGACGATGGGACGTCCCACCCAAAGAGCAGAGCGAGCGTCCTGGAGATCTGCAGCCCCTGACGATGGGACGTCCCACCCAAAGAGCAGAGCGAGCGTCCTGGAGATCTGCAGCCCCTGACGATGGGACGTCCCACCCAAAGAGCAGAGCGAGCGTCCTGGAGATCTGCAGCCCCTGACGATGGGACGTCCCACCCAAAGAGCAGAGCGAGCGTCCTGGAGATCTGCAGCCCCTGACGATGGGACGTCCCACCCAAAGAGCAGAGCGAGTGTCCTGGAGATCTGCAGCCCCTGACGATGGGACGTCCCACCCAAAGAGCAGAGCGAGCGTCCTGGAGATCTGCAGCCCCTGACGATGGGACGTCCCACCCTCCCCCGAAGAGCAGAGCGAGCGTCCTGGAGATCTGCAGCCCCTGACGATGGGACGTCCCACCCAAAGAGCAGAGCGAGCGTCCTGGAGATCTGCAGCCCCTGACGATGGGACGTCCCACCCAAAGAGCAGAGCGAGCGTCCTGGAGATCTGCAGCCCCTGATGATGGGACGTCTCACCCTCCCCCGAAGAGCAGAGCGAGCGTCCTGGAGATCTGCAGCCCCTGACGATGGGACGTCCCACCCAAAGAGCAGAGCGAGCGTCCTGGAGATCTGCAGCCCCTGACGATGGGACGTCCCACCCAAAGAGCAGAGCGAGCGTCCTGGAGATCTGCAGCCCCTGACGATGGGACGTCCCACCCAAAGAGCAGAGCGAGCGTCCTGGAGATCTGCAGCCCCTGACGATGGGACGTCCCACCCAAAGAGCAGAGCGAGCGTCCTGGAGATCTGCAGCCCCTGACGATGGGACGTCCCACCCAAAGAGCAGAGCGAGCGTCCTGGAGCTCTGCAGCCCCTGACGATGGGACGTCCCACCCAAAGAGCAGAGCGAGCGTCCTGGAGATCTGCAGCCCCTGACGATGGGACGTCCCACCCAAAGAGCAGAGCGAGCGTCCTGGAGCTCTGCAGCCCCTGACGATGGGACGTCCCACCCAAAGAGCAGAGCGAGCGTCCTGGAGATCTGCAGCCCCTGACGATGGGACGTCCCACCCAAAGAGCAGAGCGAGCGTCCTGGAGATCTGCAGCCCCTGACGATGGGACGTCCCACCCAAAGAGCAGAGCGAGCGTCCTGGAGATCTGCAGCCCCTGACGATGGGACGTCCCACCCAAAGAGCAGAGCGAGCGTCCTGGAGATCTGCAGCCCCTGACGATGGGACGTCCCACCCAAAGAGCAGAGCGAGCGTCCTGGAGATCTGCAGCCCCTGACGATGGGACGTCCCACCCAAAGAGCAGAGCGAGCGTCCTGGAGATCTGCAGCCCCTGATGATGGGACGTCCCACCCTCCCCCGAAGAGCAGAGCGAGCGTCCTGGAGATCTGCAGCCCCTGATGATGGGACGTCTCACCCTCCCCCGAAGAGCAGAGCGAGCGTCCTGGAGATCTGCAGCCCCTGACGATGGGACGTCCCACCCAAAGAGCAGAGCGAGCGTCCTGGAGATCTGCAGCCCCTGACGATGGGACGTCCCACCCAAAGAGCAGAGCGAGCGTCCTGGAGATCTGCAGCCCCTGACGATGGGACGTCCCACCCAAAGAGCAGAGCGAGCGTCCTGGAGATCTGCAGCCCCTGACGATGGGACGTCCCACCCAAAGAGCAGAGCGAGCGTCCTGGAGATCTGCAGCCCCTGACGATGGGACGTCCCACCCAAAGAGCAGAGCGAGCGTCCTGGAGCTCTGCAGCCCCTGACGATGGGACGTCCCACCCAAAGAGCAGAGCGAGCGTCCTGGAGATCTGCAGCCCCTGACGATGGGACGTCCCACCCAAAGAGCAGAGCGAGCGTCCTGGAGCTCTGCAGCCCCTGACGATGGGACGTCCCACCCAAAGAGCAGAGCGAGCGTCCTGGAGATCTGCAGCCCCTGACGATGGGACGTCCCACCCAAAGAGCAGAGCGAGCGTCCTGGAGATCTGCAGCCCCTGACGATGGGACGTCCCACCCAAAGAGCAGAGCGAGCGTCCTGGAGATCTGCAGCCCCTGACGATGGGACGTCCCACCCAAAGAGCAGAGCGAGCGTCCTGGAGATCTGCAGCCCCTGACGATGGGACGTCCCACCCAAAGAGCAGAGCGAGCGTCCTGGAGATCTGCAGCCCCTGATGATGGGACGTCCCACCCTCCCCCGAAGAGCAGAGCGAGCGTCCTGGAGATCTGCAGCCCCTGATGATGGGACGTCTCACCCTCCCCCGAAGAGCAGAGCGAGCGTCCTGGAGATCTGCAGCCCCTGACGATGGGACGTCCCACCCAAAGAGCAGAGCGAGCGTCCTGGAGATCTGCAGCCCCTGACGATGGGACGTCCCACCCAAAGAGCAGAGCGAGCGTCCTGGAGATCTGCAGCCCCTGATGATGGGACGTCCCACCCTCCCCCGAAGAGCAGAGCGAGCGTCCTGGAGATCTGCAGCCCCTGATGATGGGACGTCCCACCCTCCCCCGAAGAGCAGAGCGAGCGTCCTGGAGATCTGCAGCCCCTGACGATGGGACGTCCCACCCAAAGAGCAGAGCGAGCGAGCATCCTGGAGATCTGCAGCCCCTGATGATGGGACGTCCCACCCTCCCCCGAAGAGCAGAGCGAGCGTCCTGGAGATCTGCAGCCCCTGATGATGGGACGTCCCACCCTCCCCCGAAGAGCAGAGCGAGCGTCCTGGAGAACTGCAGCCCCTGATGATGGGACGTCCCACCCTCCCCCGAAGAGCAGAGCGAGCGTCCTGGAGATCTGCAGCCCCTGACGATGGGACGTCCCACCCTCCCCCGAAGAGCAGAGCGAGCGTCCTGGAGAACTGCAGCCCCTGACGATGGGACGTCCCACCCTCCCCCGAAGAGCAGAGTGAGCGTCCTGGTGAGTGCAGTGTACGGTCTAACATAAGTGACCGCTGAAATAATCCAGGTGTGTCTTCTGTGCTGCTATAACCTGGGCGTCTCCTGTGTATAATCACACACAGCGGTGAAGCAAGTATTGAACACGTCACCAATGTTCTCAGTAAATCTATTGGTAAAGATGCTATTGACATGAAATTCTCCCCAGATGTCGGTAACAACCCGTCCAATCCACACAGGAAAGAAATCACCATAGATATCTCTCATTATTACACAGTTTATGGACGACACCGGGAGAAGTACTGAAATCTTAGTAATTAGAAAGCAATCCTGCCACTTGGTGACAAACTCAGCTGGTTCACCTGATGGCCGATAAAAGGGCGTCTCATTACCAAAGTGACACACAAGAATCATCTCATGATGGGTAAAACCAGTGAGCTGTCTCAAGACTTTCGCAACCTTATTGTTGCAAAACATCCTGATGACATTGGTTACAGAAGAATTTCTAATCTACTGAAAGTTCCAGTGAGCTCTGCTGGGGCGATAATCCGGAAGTGGAAGGAACATAATTTCACCATAAACCGGCCACGACCAGGAGCTCCCTTCAAGATTTCACCATAAACCGGCCACGACCAGCTGCTCTCTGCAACCTCCATGGCCCGTATGCACCCTCGCCACGCAACCTCCATGGCCCGTATGCACCCTCGCCACGCAACCTCCATGGCCCGTATGCACCCTCGCCACGCAACCTCCATGGCCCGTATGCACCCTCGCCACGCAACCTCCATGGCCCGTATGCACCCTCGCCACGCTACCTCCATGGCCCGTATGCACCCTCGCCACGCTACCTCCATGGCCCGTATGCACCCTCGCCACGCTACCTCCATGGCCCGTATGCACCCTTGCCACGCTACCTCCATGGCCCGTATGCACCCTTGCCACGCTACCTCCATGGCCCGTATGCACCCTTGCCACGCAAGACTCCATGGCCCGTATGCACCCTTGCCACGCAAGACTCCATTGCTGAACATAAAACATGGTCAAGCACGTTTGCTCAACCACATTCAGACAAGCCTATGAAATACTGGGAGAACATAGTCTGGTCAGATGAGACCAAAATTGAACTCTTTGGATGCCATAACACACTATGTTTTGGAGGCCAAAAGGCACTGCATATCACCCCAAAAACACCATACCAACAGTGAAGTGTGAAGGTGGGAACATCACGGTGTGGGGCTGGTTTTGAGGATACGGCACTGACAAACTTAATGTAACTGAAAGAAGGATGAATGGACAAATGTACCGAAACATTCTTGATAATCTGCTGCCATCTACCAGGATGATGAGGATGAAACGAGGGTGGACATTTCAGCAAGACAATGATCCCAAAAACACGGCCAAGGAAACTCAACTGGTGGCAGAAAATAAATCTGCCGATCACCGGACCTGAATCCTATAGAAAATGTATGGAAGGAACTAAAGCTCAGAGGTCATAGGAGGCACGGGAGCTTCAGAATGTGACGATTGTGTGGAAGAATGGGCCAAAATCCCACCGGAGCAATGCCTGCGACTAGTTTCTCCATACAGGAGGCATCTGGAAGCTTCATCACCAACAAAGGCTTTTGTACCAAGTATTACATTTCAGTAACGTGGTCAGTACGTCTCCCGGTGTCATCTCTCATTATTACACAGTTTATGGACATCTATGGTGATTTCTTTCCTGTGTGGATTGGACGGGTTGTTACCGAGATCTGGGGAGAATTTCATGTCAATGGCACCTTTACCAATAAATTTACTGAGAACATTGATGAAATATTGCAGGGAGCACCTGGTCATGGCCGGTTTATGGTGAAATCTTGTGGATAGAACCTGGTCGTGATCAGTTCATGGTGAAATCTTGCGGGGAGCACCTGGTCATGGCCGGTTTATGGTGAAATCTTGCAAGGAGCTCCTGGTCGTGGCCGGTTTATGGTAAAATAATGTTCTTTCCACTTCCGGATTATGGCCCCAGCAGAGCTCACTGAAAGTTTCAGTAGATTAGAAATTCTTCTGTACCTGATGCCATCAGTATGTTTTGCAACAATAAGGTTGCGAAAGTCTTGAGACAGCTCACTGATTTTACCCATCATGAGATGATTCTTGTGTGGCACTTTGGAAATAAGACACCTTTTTTTATCGGCCAGCAGGTGAACAAACACCTCTGCTTGCTGGGCCCTGCTGCGCTCTGAGGGGTTACACCTCTGCTTGCTGGGCCCTGCTGCGCTCTGAGGGTTACACCCACTTCTGCTTGCTGGGCCCTGCTGCGCTCTGAGGGTTACACCCACTTTTGCTTGCTGGGCCCCGCTGCGCTCTGAGGGGTTGCACCTCTGCTTGCTGGGCCCTGCTGCGCTCTGAGGGGTTGCACCTCTGCTTGCTGGGCCCCGCTGCGCTCTGAGGGGTTGCACCTCTGCTTGCTGGGCCCCGCTGCGCTCTGAGGGGTTGCACCTCTGCTTGCTGGGCCCCGCTGCGCTCTGAGGGGTTGCACCTCTGCTTGCTGGGCCCCGCTGCGCTCTGAGGGGTTGCACCTCTGCTTGCTGGGCCCCGCTGCGCTCTGAGGGTTACACCCACCTCTGCTTGCTGGGCCCCGCTGCGCTCTGAGGGGTTACACCTCTGCTTGCTGGGCCCCGCTGCGCTCTGAGGGGTTACACCTCTGCTTGCTGGGCCCCGCTGCGCTCTGAGGGGTTACACCTCTGCTTGCTGGGCCCCGCTGCGCTCTGAGGGGTTACACCTCTGCTTGCTGGGCCCCGCTGCGCTCTGAGGGGTTACACCTCTGCTTGCTGGGCCCCGCTGCGCTCTGAGGGGTTACACCTCTGCTTGTTGGGCCCCGCTGCGCTCTGAGGGGTTACACCTCTGCTTGTTGGGCCCCGCTGCGCTCTGAGGGGTTACACCTCTGCTTGCTGGGCCCCGCTGCGCTCTGAGGGGTTACACCTCTGCTTGTTGGGCCCCGCTGCGCTCTGAGGGGTTACACCTCTGCTTGCTGGGCCCCGCTGCGCTCTGAGGGGTTACACCTCTGCTTGCTGGGCCCCGCTGCGCTCTGAGGGGTTACAGGGGTTAATCATCAATAAATACAATTGTAAACAACAAACGTGTGTAGGAGGGATACAATAAAAGTAGCAGCAAGGGCGCAAGGCAAACAGGGAGCCAGACAAGCCTAGTAGGAGGTACTGTAATAGGGATTGGTTTAGAAACCAAGGAAGACACCAAACCAGGGCATAATAGATGGCTGAAGACCTCAAACCATGTGGTATAGTAAGTATGAAGAGTATACTGAGGAATAAGTAGCCCAGAGTGTGTAGAAAAGCAAGGACCTGGGAAAATGTCGATCCAAAATGTAAGAACCCAAACCTACTAATTACGGCTAAATGGCTTACCTCGAAGGAGCACAGCTCCCCAAAGGTGACCGATCTGTACCGCTTCCCGACGCGCGTTTCGTGTGGAGCGTATCCGGCTTTATCAAGGGAAGGTACTTTTGAGGACCTTAAAATACCCAGGTGACCAATCACGTGGTACTGTGTGTGCAGCGCATGGTGCGAATTGCGCCCCGCACCACAAGCCCGGCAGCCATGTTCGGGAGCGCGCAGCACAGGGCTGCGCGAGCACGGAGGATAAGACGCCGGACCGCAGAGCTCTTGCTGCTACTTTTTATTTTATCCCTCCTACACTTGTTTTCTCTGGTGCTCGGAGGAGCCTGGCCCGAGCTCGAAGGAGCTGCGCTGGATCTGGTCAGTGTCTCGGCTGTGACGCCTCGTATTCGGCCAGAGCCTCAGGATTGGAGACTGAGTTAAAGAAATTAACGTTCATCTGCTGCAACGCCGATCCGAGAAGTGAGAATTCTGCCGAGAACTAAAATGTTTGTATTCACGGGACCAATGCAGCATCATCATCATCATCATCATCATCATCATGATGTCCCGGCTCCATCTCCTGCCCAGTGAGTGGCTCCACATGGTGTGTATATACAGTAGTGTTGAAAATAACAGCAGTCCAGTATGACTAACCAGATTAATCACTGTTTTCTCCAATCCCCTCCATGAGGGCACCCTAGGAGTTAGCCTCCCCATCCTAATTCCATCCTAATTAGGGACAGGAAACACGAGAGGTTAAATAAACACCCCCCCCCCCCCCACCGCCATCCTCAATGTTTTTCCTGTCCCTAATGAGATGAAGAGGTTATCTGTGGGGTGCTGTGGCCGGCGATCAGTATCCCCCTTATGTTACCTGGAAACCAGGCTGCAGCGGTTGACCGCTCCTGCCCTTCTCCTGTCAGCTCCGGACCAGGACCCCGCCACGTATCCATGCTGCAGGGTAACGTTGAGTTCGGGCGGAGGTCTAGGGTCCTCACGCAGCTCCCCAGCCCCGATCTTCCTCCATTGCGCTCTGAATGCCTCCTGCAGGAGAAACCGGAGGTCCGGTATCGGCGACTGGTGACGTCACTTCCGGTGCGTTCCAGGGTCACCGGCGGGAAATAAAAAAACAGGAACAACCTTCCATGATGGACGAACTTAGGAGGATGGTCCGACAAGCAATTCAATCATCCCTAGCCTCCTCAAAAACCTTCTGTCTGGGGGGTCCACTTGCTGCTAAAAAGTACGACCCTAGAGATTCATCAGACTCTGACGTAGAGATATGTGTATCAGATGAATGGTCAGAAGGAGAATTAGATGTTCAACATTCAGAAGAAGATAAGATATTACTTTTCCTCTGAAGATATGGAAGAACTGTTAACAGCCGTAAGAAGTACGATGGGAGTGGAGGAAGAGGAAAAGAGGAGAAGACGCGGTCGGTGTTAGGAGAACTAAAGTCCAGGAAGAAATTGCTGTTTCCCGTCCATGATAACATCCAAAGTCTGATAACAGATGAATGGGAGTATCCTGAAAAAAAAAGGCTGAGTATCCCAGGAGAAATGAAAAACCGATATCCCCTAGACGAAGATATTGCAAAATATTGGACTGAAATCCCAAAAGTTGAATATACAAGTGGCAAGAGTAGTGAAAAGATGATGCTACCTTTTGAGGATTCATCTCAGCTTAGAGATCCTATGGACCGAAAAACAGACAACTTATTAAGGAAGTCATGGGAAACCTCCTCACCCTTGAAAAACAGACAAGTCATGGGAAACCTCCTCACCCTTGAAAAACAGACAAGTCATGGGAAACCTCCTCACCCTTGAAAAACAGACAAGTCATGGGAAACCTCCTCACCCTTGAAAAACAGACAAGTCATGGGAAACCTCCTCACCCTTGAAAAACAGACAAGTCATGGGAAACCTCCTCACCCTTGAAAAACAGACAAGTCATGGGAAACCTCCTCACCCTTGAAAAACAGACAAGTCATGGGAAACCTCCTCACCCTTGAAAAACAGACAAGTCATGGGAAACCTCCTCACCCTTGTTAAATACTAACATCGCATCAACTTGTGTGGCAAGGTCCGTTTTTCGCTGGCTACAACAGCTGGAGGAGCATATTTCCAAACGTACCCCGAGAGAAGAGTTGCTAGCTGCTTTACCTTTGCTGAAAAAAATTCCCGGGATTCCCGGCGGATGCTTCTGCAGAATCTGTTACGACGGCAGCCCGATCCTTGGTCTTATCCAATTCAGCGAAAAAGGGCGCTATGGTTGAAGATGTGGAGTGGGGATAGTACTTCCAAATCTAAGCTTTGTACTATTCCGTTTTAAAGGAAAATATTTATTGGGGAAGCCTTGGATGAGTTATTGGAAAAAGCTTCGGAGAAAATGAAGTCGCTACCGGAGCTGAAGGTGTTTAAAAGGAGAGCACAAATAGTTCTCCTCACATCCTTATTAGGAGGTCTTCAAGATCTACAAAAATCTGGAGTTGTATCTCCACGAGGAACAAGGGAAGGGTCATTACTCCCAACTTTTCCTCATAAAGAAGCCCTCAGGGGCATACAGAATGAATCTAAAACTGTTGAATCATTGTCGAGTACAGAAGATTCGTGATGGAATCTATAAGATCCACGATTCCGTTCATACGCATCATGGCAACCATCGACCTGCAAGAGGCGTATTATCACATACCTATACATCAATCTTACCGAAAATATCTAAGGTTTGCAGTCAAACAAGGACAAAATATAGGGCATTTCCAATTCAACGTTCTGCCCTTCGGGATCTCGTCAGCTCCATGGCGGAGGTGGTAGCGTTCATAAGAAATCGGTATCTCCATCATCCCCCTACCTAGACTACTTCCTGGTAATGGCCGCCTTGGTTCCTCAACTCAAACAAGATCTGCTGGTTACCCTTCACATCTTGGAATCTTTGGGTTGGCTGGTAAACGGAGAAATCGGACCCAATCCCACCCAGTAGGATAATTTTCCTGGACTCACAGAAGCAAACCTTGTTTCAACCCAAAGAGAAACAGATATGGTTGAGAGCAAAGGTCTATGCCCTGAAGAACAGAAAGAGGGTCTCTAGACGGTTGGCGATATCAGTCCTAGGTTCCATGTCCTCCTGTATTCAGGCTGTCCCATGGTCCCAGGCCCACTCAAGACTTCTTACATTCTTTCTCGCTGGGACAGAACGCCAAAGTCTCATCTTTATCCACCGTGGAAGGTGGATATTGTGAATCGAGAGAACATTGGAAGAGGAACATCATGGACACCACCAATCCTCGAACTTCAGAGAATTAAAGGCGGTGGAAGAGACCCTCAAAGCGGTTACGTCTCAGCTTCAAGGGACACATGTCAAAGTATACTCGGACAACATAACGACTGTGGCCCATTTAAGACATAAGGGGAGCATGAGATACAAAAAACTGCAGCAGATCTTCATCCGGGCAGGGCAGCATCTTCTCGCCCTGTCCGTCCTTCACTTAGAGGGCTCTGACAACCCCCAGGTGGCGGACTTCTAGAGCGGAAAGGGAATGGAGCTTGAACACAGACATATTCCAGATGCTGGTGGAAAGATGGATGTATCTGGAAGTGGATGCAAAAGTGAGACGATTCTTCTCCCTGAACCCAAAGACGCTTCAGTGGGGATAGATTCTTTCTCCTATCCTTGGGAAGCCAGTCTCACCTACGCATTCCTGCCGATCCCATTGCTACCGAGATTACTACAAAAAAATCAGCAGAACGAGTCAAGACAATCCTCATAGCTCCAAATTGGCCAAAAAAGAGGATGGTTTGAGACTAAGACTAAAACGACCTAAAGATAGAAGAACCGATATTGCTTCCTCCAGTCCACAACATACTACAACAAGGCCCGATCATCCATCCGGACCCTCAGAGCCTAAATCTAGCAGCCTGACTTCTGAAGCATCTCGGAAGGAGCGATTCAGATCCTTCAGAAGAGCAGGTTACTAATTCTATCTATGCTAAAATCTGGAAGGCTTATGGTACGGTCCTCATCCACCAGACCCTTTCCATCCAGATGTGGCCAAGATTCGGGATTTCCTACAGGAAGGCCAGTCAAAGGGACTATATTCAGAGCCCTGAGTTCTTACTTTGATAAAGATCTAGCAAATCACAGATCCTACAAAAACAGTCCCTCCCTGGGATCTGAATGCGGCCCTTTAAAGGTCTTGCCATGCGGCCCTTTAAAGGTCTTGCCATGCGGCCCTTTAAAAGTCTTGCCATGCGGCCCTTTAAACCAATCATAGAGGTACAAATTGAGGAGCTGTCATCTGCTTTTCTGGTAGCCATAACGGCAAGAAGAGTAAGCGAGATCCAAGCGCTATCCATCAGAGAACCCTATCTGAAGATCTCAGAGGATAGGATAGTTTTCCAGCGAGAAGCTTCATTTCTTCCTAAAGTGGTAACAGATTTTCATAGGTACCAACCTATAATCCTCCCTTCTTTTTGTCAAAACCCTTCAAACAGCGGAGAAGTGTTCCCTACCCTGGATGTCAGGAGGATTATTCCAGTCTACCAGAGCACTGTCTCCTGGGCTGAGAGCGAGTGCATCAGTCGAGACGATCTGCAGAGCGGCGGCCATACCTTTGCAAAACATTATCGTTTAGATGTGGCCGCTAATAAGGATCTAGTCTTTGGAAGGAAGATCCTTCAAGCTGTTGTCTCTCCCTGAAATATTATTCTTTGGTCCTACTCCTAGGGTGCTGTTATGGAGAAAACAGAAACCGAATTACCGGTAAGGCTAATTCTAAGACCCTCCATGACATCACGGGGAGTTTCCGCCCTTTAAAATTTGTTTCTTTATCAATTCCTTGGTGTGATTAAAAATATTTGATGCATTCATACTGTGTGGTCCTTTAGAAAAACACTGAGGATGGCGGTGGGGAGGTGCTATTTAACCTCTTGCGTTTCCTGTCCCTAGCTAGGATTGGGAGGCTACCTCCTAGGGTGCCGTCATGGAGAGTCTTAGAATTAGACTTACCGGTAAGTCTAATTCTATCACCACATGTTAGACAATTTACCAGTTGGTGCAGTAGATTATAAGAAACCCCCAGACTCGGCATTCATGATCTGCAGGTTTCTGACTCTGTGTATCTGAATAATTAATTATACAACGTGTGTTCAATATAATAGCAGTGTGGAGGTCAATCAGTGCGGTCAATCATTCCGTGAGGAAACAGGGGTGAATCAGGTGGCCCTTATTTAAGGGTGAAGCAGCACATGTTGTACCTGCATTTCTCCTTGAAAGCCTGAGAAATATGGGTCGTTCCAGACATTGCTCAGAAGAACAGTGTACTTTTGATGAGTTTTACTCTTTCCAGTCAACTTTTTAAAGAAGCGCAGAGAATGATCGGCTGTTCAGGAAAGCAAAACCAGAGCGACGTGGAAGAAAACGGAAGACTACCATCCGAATGGATGGAAGAATAGCCAGAATGGCAAAGGCTCAGCCAATGATCAGCTCCAGGATGATCACAGACAGTCTCCAGTTACCTGTGAGGACTGGGACAGTTAGAAGACCCCTGTGTGAAGCTAATCTCTTACCAAGAAGTCCCCGCAAAGTCCCACTGTTACAAAAAAGACATGTACTGAAGCGGATACAATTTGCCAAATAACATATCAACCGGCCTAAAGAGAAATGGAGAAACATTTTGTGGACGGATGAAAGTAAAATTGTTCTTTTTGGGTCCAAGGGCTGCAGACAGTTCATCAGACGACCCCCAAACTCTGCATTCAGCCACAGTACACCCTGCAGACAGTGAAGCATGGTGGAAACATTGTGATATGGGCATGTTTCTCTTACTATGGTCTGGATCTATTTACCGCATACCAGGGATCATGGACCAGTCCGTATATATTAAAATACTTGAAGAGATCATGTTGCCTTACGCTGAAGAGGATATGCCCTTGAAATAAGACTCTGTGATGACTCGTGTTTCTGATCACACTGCTATTATTGTGAACACTCCTGTATGTGATGTGTTCCCGCATATTCACTGTCTGTACGCGGCTTTATCTGATGAAGGATTTCACCTGCTTTACACCAAATGCAGACTCCGTGGCCAATCAGGTTAGGTCTACGTCTGTGTATGGGAAGTGACTGCAGCTCTGGAGGTGACTGGAGTATAAGAGAGTCACTATCCTGCTGTAACATCATGTCTTACCCTCCCGTCACCTGCAGAGCTGCCCTCACTCGAAGTAATCACACAGCAGTGACCGCAGCTCTAGTGAACACCACGTGATGAAACAGCAGCGTTCACTTTACTGGCCAGGCCGGGCTTTACCTGCAGTGCCCCCTCCATCCATCATCTTTGCCCCCAATACAAGCAGCCCCTCCCCCACCACTGCACACATGGAGTCGCTGAGCGGCCAGGACGATGGTGGCGCCGCTCATCTTCAGCAGCGCTTGTCCTGGTGCCGCGGCTCCGTGTGCTGTGATGTCTGCGGCGTCGTGGGGTCCCCGGAGCAGCGGCTGAGGCGACACATGGGGTCTTTTTCTCATTTTATTTCTTTACATCTCGTCAGATAAATAATTTCTATTTCTTTACAATTAAACATCGAGACATCGTGACGCTGAATGGAAAAATAATATTTATCCCCTGCCAGGGGGCGTGCCGCCGCAGGCAGAGGCCAGGGGGCGTGCCGCCTCCAACACCGGGCTCCACGGGATGCAGTCACCAATCCTCTCAGCCGGACGCCTGTGATCACCGCTGGGAGGATGAGAGTTGTAGTGCTGCAGTTACCGCCCGGCGCTGAGCGGGCCGCGTCCACAGATGAGAACAAGCAGGACGAGACACACGATGCATAGAGGGGGCACAGTAACCCCTTCAGGTCTGGGTAAGCGTTCGAGGACTTGTGCATTGATTGACATCCTGAGAATGAACTGTACAAGGCGCCACGTCCAGGGCGCCACGTGAGGATGGCCCCCCCCACAGCTCACCCCCCGCCTCTTCTGACGGCTGGGGGAAGGGCGCAGCCTCCCTCGTTATTAAGTGCTGGAGCGGCGACTGCAGGAAAGAGTCGGTGGTTGGTGCAGATCGCTCCATTTCTGCTTCGGTGCCGCCGCTGGCGGAGAGGACAGGAAAAAATGTCGCTCCGCAGGTCGGAGGGCAGGGACGGAGAGGTGGTCACCCGGCGTCCATGGAGGATCGTTAGTGATGGGGTCCTCACCTGCCTTCGCTCAGGTGGGGGCTAGCAGCGCTGGGGAGAGATGCAAACAGTCAGTGCGCAGGAGGCGGAGCCAGAGGTCACATGTCACTACAGCAGGAGGTGGAGCCAGAGGTCACACGTCACTGCAGCAGGAGGTGGAGCCAGAGGTCACACGTCACTGCAGCAGGAGGCGGAGCCAGAGGTCACACGTCACTGCAGCAGGAGGCGGAGCCAGAGGTCACACGTCACTGCAGCAGGAGGCGGAGCCAGAGGTCACACGTCACTGCAGCAGGAGGCGGAGCCAGAGGTCACACGTCACTGCAGCTCTTACCTCATTGGTTGCACTTGGGTTGGTTTCTTCCAGCTGAATCTTAATCTCGGGGTACGCGGGGTCTCCGCTCAATCTCCGGCCGTCTGGGTGGGGGGAGCGCGGGAAACCTGGTGGACAGAGGATCAGTTACACTCCTCCAGATGGCGCCAGTGAGGGGTCGTTCACCGCTGACCAGCGTCTAAGTAGCGGCCACAGGGCGCTGCATCACAACAGACGTGGCTGCTGATCAGTGGCAGCGGTCTCTGTAAAATATACCACGGGAGACGAGCTGCACCCCCAACACTGCATGAGGGGATGGACAATCCCTTAAAGCAGTGGTCACTCCGCCCTGCGCAGGCGTATATTCCCTGCCGTACTGTATACTGCTCCTCTGCACTACGTAAGTGTACAGTGGGGGAAATAAGTATTTGATCCCCTTCAAACCATTATGAGTTCTGGCTCCTAGTGAACTCGTTACCTGCATTACAGACGGCTGTCTTACATAGTCACCTGTATAAAAGACTCCTGTCCACAGACTCAATCAGTCAGACTCTAACCTCTACAACATGGGCAAGACCAAAGAGCTTTCTAAGGATGTCAGGGACAAGATCATAGACCTGCAGAAAGCTGGAATGGGCTACAAAACCATAAGTAAGACGCTGGGTGAGAAGGAGACAACTGTTGGTGCAATAGTAAGAAAATGGATGAAATACAAAATGACTGTCAATCAACATCGATCTGGAGCACCATGTAAAATCTCACCTCGTGGGGTGTCCTTGATCATGAGGAAGGTGAGAGATCAGCCTAAAACTACACAGGGGGAACTTGGTAATGATCTCCAGGCAGCTGAGACCACAGTCACCAAGAAAACCATTGGTAACACATTACACCTTAAAGGTTTAAAATCCTGCAGTGCCCGCAAGGTCCCCCTGATGAAGAAGGCACATGTGCCGGCCCGTCTGAAGTTACCAATGAACACCGGGATGATTCTGTGAGTTATTAGGAGAAGGTGCTGTGGTCAGATGCTGCGTATGACCCAAAGAACACCATCCCCACTGTCAAGCATGCAGGTGGAAACATTATGTTTTGGGGGTGTTTCTCTAATTAGGGCACAGGACTACTTCACCGCATCAATGGGAGAATGGATGGAGCCATGTACCGTAAAATCCTGAGTGACAACCTCCTTCCCTCCGCCAGGACATTAAAAATGGGTCGTGGCTGAGTCTTCCAGCAAGACAATGACCCCAAACATACAGCCAAGGCAACAAAGGAGTGGCTCAAAAAGAAGCACAGTAAGGTCATGGAGTGGCCTAGCCAGTCTCCAGACCTTAATCCCATAGAAAACTTATGGAGGGAGTTGAAGCTCCGAGTTGCCAAGAAACAGCCTCAAAATCTTAATGATTTAGAGATAATCTGCGAAGAGGAGTGGACCAAAACTCCTCCTGACATGTGCACAACCCTCATCAACTACAGAAAACCTCTGACTGCTGTGCTGCCAACAAGGGTATTACCACCAAGTATTAAGTGGTGTTTGCCAGAGGGATCAAATACTTATTTCTCACTGCAAAATGCAAATACATTTATCTAATTTATACAATGTGATTTTCTTGATTGTTTTGGGGATATTCTATCTCTCAATGTTCAAATTAACCGACCCGTAAAATTATAGACTGTTCATGTCTGTGTCAGTGGGCAAACTTACAAAAACAGCAAGGGATCAAATACTTATTTCCTTCACTGTATATTCCCTGCCGTACAGCAGACTACTCCTATACAATGATGTCGGCACCTGATGCGCTGCCTCCGCTGGCGGTGCTCATACTGCTGGCGGTGTCTTCCAGCCACGTGCTGTATGTGAAGGAGTCGCGCTTGTGCGGAGCGTCCGCGGAGGAGACGCCGTCCTGCGGAGAAACGTCAGTGCTACATCAGTGTACGCAGAACACGCGCTATATACAGATGCAGACGCCGTGCTGTACCCCCATCCACCCCCAGAGGCGCTGTTCTGGCGATGAATGCGTTACCGTCCCGGGGTCGTCCTCGTCCAGGAGTTCGCTCTCCTCCACCACGCTGGCGAAGCTGCTGGCGCTGGACGATGAGCGGGAGAAATCTCTTTGGGCTTCTGGTTTAGACCCGGAATCCATCCTGAGAGACAGCGATAATGAGTACAGAGGTCCGGGGGGCCGCACGTCCGGGGGCCGCCGCATCAGGACACGTACATATTCTTTGTCGTGGGCAGCTCCGGGGAGCTGTGATTGGACGAGTTGTCAGATTTCGGCTCCTGGGAGGCGGGGCCGCTGTCTGGGGTCTTCAGGGGGCCAGTCGGACTCTCTCTAAAATCATGTAAATAATACTGAAAAAATGTCCTTTAAGTAAGTACACCCCCATCCTCGGATCGGCCCGACCCGCCGAGGCTGAACTTCCTCTTGCGGCCGCTCACCGCTTCTCCTGCACCTCCTGGATGTTCTCGATGCCGATGGCGCTGCTGCGCCGGGAGCTGAAGGGGCCGGACTTCTTCCTGGTCGGACTCTTCCCAGGAACAATCAGAGACTGGAAGAGATTGGCTTGTCGTTAATCTGCGGCCACGTTTCCCTGTCTCCCGTTCCCCCCCCCATTCCTCCATCTCCCGTTCCTCCATCTCCCGTTCCTCCGTCTCCCTTACCCCCGTCTCCCTTACCCCCGTCTCCCGTTCCCCCCCATTCCTCCGTCTCCCGTTCCACCTTTCCTCAGTCTCCCGTTCCTCCGTCTCCCGTTCCCCGTCTCCCTTACCCCTGTTCCTCCGCCTCCCGTTCCGCCGCCTCCCGTTCCTCCGCCTCCCGTTCCTCCGCCTCCCGTTCCTCCGCCTCCCTTACCCCCGTTCCGCCGTCTCCCGTTCCTCCGTCTCCCATTCCCCTGTCTCCCGTTCCACCGCCTCCCGTTCCCCCGTCTCCTTTACCCCCGTTCCGCCGTCTCCCGTTCCCCCGTCTCCCGTTCCGCCGTCTCCCTTACCCCCGTTCCGCCGTCTCCCTTACCCCCGTTCCGCCGTCTCCCGTTCCTCCGTCTCCCGTTCCCCCGCCTCCCGTTCCCCCGTCTCCTTTACCCCCGTTTCGCCGCCTCCCGTTCCCCCGTCTCCCCCCATTCCTCCGTCTCCCGTTCCACCTTTCCTCAGTCTCCCGTTCCTCCGTCTCCCGTTCCCCGTCTCCCTTAACCCTGTTCCTCCGCCTCCCGTTCCTCCGCCTCCCGTTCCTCCGCCTCCCGTTCCTCCGCCTCCCGTTCCTCCGCCTCCCGTTCCTCCGCCTCCCTTACCCCCGTTCCGCCGTCTCCCGTTCCTCCGTCTCCCATTCCCCTGTCTCCCGTTCCACCGCCTCCCGTTCCCCCGTCTCCTTTACCCCCGTTCCGCCGTCTCCCGTTCCCCCGTCTCCCGTTCCGCCGTCTCCCGTTCCCCCGCCTCCCGTTCCCCCGTCTCCTTTACCCCCGTTTCGCCGCCTCCCGTTCCCCCGTCTCCCGTTCCGCCGTCTCCCTTACCCCCGTTCCGCCGTCTCCCGTTCCGCCGTCTCCCGTTCCCCCGTCTCCCCACTGCACCTTCCAAATCCCTTGCTCAGCTGCAGGTGCGTGACAATGTATTCTTGCAGCAAGTCATGGGCCTTACCTGCACTGACACATTGTAACTACCCCTCAGCTGTATGTAGGACAAGGCCCCTAATGTGAAGCATATACATTTTATTCACGGACAGTCGGCCATTGGTGAGGACACCGGTCACACAGGCGGACGGCAAGAAGCGGAGGACGAGGAGAGGCCACCTGACACTTCTGATGCCGCCGATCCATGATGTATGCCGGGGTCCGCGCAGCTCACACACCATCCACACCTCACGCCACGAGCTCACGTGACCCCGCACTCAGCGACACCGAAATTTGAGCCACAGCCGGAGCCATTATCCACCTCTTCTATGGTTCCTATGCCTATGGCACTGCCGCGGCGTCCATGCCGACCGGGAGCTCTCCCTGGCACAAGCAATGACTAGTGAACAAGAAGGAGCGAGGCACAAAGACATGGAGGAAGAGACAGCGGGCGGAAAAAGGAGCGCGAGACAGACAGGTAATGATGGCGAGTCAGGGAGAGAGAAGAGAGAAAAAGAGAACGTCATTCACAACCTCCACCTGCGGGGGCAGCACCCCAGTGCCCTCCACCTGTGGGGGCAGCACCCCAGTGCCCTCCACCTGCGGGGGCAGCACCCCAGGGCCCTCCACCTGCCAACACTCCCGGGGAGTCCCACTCCTCACTGGCCTCTGATCAGGAAGCTTCTCAGATCTCCACACAGACCCATCTGCCCGGACCACCTAATCTATAACCAGCCCCTAGAAAGGTGTCTGCACAAACTGACGACCCTGGAGAGGGCGGACAGAGAAGAATCTGGAAAAAAGGAGAAGGAGGACAGAGAAAAGTCTGGGAGGGAGGAGAGAGGAGGACAGAGAAGAGTCTGGGAGGAAGGAGAGAGGAGGACAGAGAAGAGTCTGGGAGGGAGGAGAGTGAGGACAGAAGAGTCTGGGAGGGAGGGAAGAGAGGACAGAAGAATCTGGGAGGGAGGAGAGTGAGGACAGAAGAGTCTGGGAGGGAGGAGTGAGGGGGAGGACAGAGAAGAGTCTGGGAGGGAGGAGTGAGGGGGAGGACAGAGAAGAGTCTGGGAGGGAGGAGAGGGGAGGACAGAGAAGAGTCTGGGAGGGAGGAGAGGGGAGGACAGAGAAGAGTCTGGGAGGGAGGAGAGAGGACAGAGAAGAGTCTGGGAGGGAGGAGAGAGGACAGAGAAGAGTCTGGGAGGGAGGAGAGCGGACAGAGAAGAGTCTGGGAGGGAGGAGAGAGGACAGAGAAGAGTCTGGGAGGGAGGAGAGAGGACAGAGAAGAGTCTGGGAGGGAGGAGAGAGGACAGAGAAGAGTCTGGGAGGGAGGAGAGAGGAGGACAGAGAAGAGTCTGGGAGGGAGGAGAGAGGACAGAGAAGAGTCTGGGAGGGGGGAGAGAGGACAGAGAAGAGTCTGGGAGAGAGGACAGAGAAGAGTCTGGGAGGGAGGAGAGAGGACAGAGAAGAGTCTGGGAGGGAGGAGAGAGGACAGAGAAGAGTCTGGGAGGGAGGAGAGAGGAGGACCGAGAAGAGTCTGGGAGGGAGGAGAGAGGAGGACAGAGAAGAGTCTGGGAGGGAGGAGAGGACAGAGAAGAGTCTGGGAGGGAGGAGAGAGGAGGACAGAGAAGAGTCTGGGAGGGAGGAGAGAGGAGGACAGAGAAGAGTCTGGGAGGGAGGAGAGAGGAGGACAGAGAAGAGTCTGGGAGGGAGGAGAGAGGACAGAGAAGAGTCTGGGAGGGAGGAGAGAGGAGGACAGAGAAGAGTCTGGGAGGGAGGAGAGAGGAGGACAGAGAAGAGTCTGGGAGGGAGGAGAGAGGAGGACAGAGAAGAGTCTGGGAGGGAGGAGAGAGGAGGACAGAGAAGAGTCTGGGAGGGAGGAGAGAGGACAGAGAAGAGTCTGGGAGGGAGGAGAGAGGAGGACAGAGAAGAGTCTGGGAGGGAGGAGAGAGGAGGACAGAGAAGAGTGTGGGAGGGAGGAGAGAGGACAGAGAAGAGTCTGGGAGGGAGGAGAGAGGAGGACAGAGAAGAGTCTGGGAGGGAGGAGAGAGGAGGACAGAGAAGAGTCTGGGAGGGAGGAGAGGACAGAGAAGAGTCTGGGAGGGAGGAGAGAGGAGGACAGAGAAGAGTCTGGGAGGGAGGAGAGAGGAGGACAGAGAAGAGTCTGGGAGGGAGGAGGACAGAGAAGAGTCTGGGAGGGAGGAGGACAGAGAAGAGTCTGGGAGGGAGGAGGACAGAGAAGAGTCTGGGAGGGAGGAGAGAGGAGGACAGAGAAGAGTCTGGGAGGGAGGAGAGAGGAGGACAGAGAAGAGTCTGGGAGGGAGGAGAGGACAGAGAAGAGTCTGGGAGGGAGGAGAGGACAGAGAAGAGTCTGGGAGGGAGGAGAGAGGAGGACAGAGAAGAGTCTGGGAGGGAGGAGAGAGGAGGACAGAGAAGAGTCTGGGAGGGAGGAGGACAGAGAAGAGTCTGGGAGGGAGGAGGACAGAGAAGAGTCTGGGAGGGAGGAGGACAGAAGAGTCTGGGAGGGAGGAGGACAGAGAAGAGTCTGGGAGGGAGGAGGACAGAAGAGTCTGGGAGGGAGGAGGACAGAGAAGAGTCTGGGAGGGAGGGGAGAGAGGACAGAAGAATCTGGGAGGGAGGAGAGTGAGGACAGAAGAGTCTGGGAGGGAGAAGAGAGGACAGAGAAGAGTGGGAGGGAGGAGAGAGGACAGAGAAGAGTCTGGGAGGGAGGAGAGAGGACAGAGAAGAGTCTGGGAGGGAGGAGAGAGGACAGAGAAGAGTCTGGGAGGGAGGAGAGAGGACAGAGAAGAGTCTGGGAGGGAGGAGAGAGGACAGAGAAGAGTCTGGGAGGGAGGAGAGAGGACAGAAGAGTCTGGGAGGGAGGAGAGAGGACAGAGAAGAGTCTGGGAGGGAGGAGAGAGGACAGAGAAGAGTCTGGGAGGGAGGAGAGAGGACAGAGAAGAGTCTGGGAGGGAGGAGAGAGGACAGAGAAGAGTCTGGGAGGGAGGAGAGAGGACAGAGAAGAGTCTGGGAGGGAGGAGAGAGGACAGAAGAGTCTGGGAGGGAGGAGAGAGGACAGAGAAGAGTCTGGGAGGGAGGAGAGAGGACAGAGAAGAGTCTGGGAGGGAGGAGAGAGGACAGAGAAGAGTGGGAGGGAGGAGAGAGGACAGAGAAGAGTCTGGGAGGGAGGAGAGAGGACAGAGAAGAGTCTGGGAGAGAGGACAGAGAAGAGTCTGGGAGGGAGGAGAGAGGACAGAGAAGAGTCTGGGAGGGAGGAGAGAGGACAGAAGAGTCTGGCAGGGAGGAGAGAGGACAGAGAAGAGTCTGGGAGGGAGGAGAGAGGACAGAGAAGAGTCTGGGAGGGAGGAGAGAGGACAGAGCAGAGTCTGGGAGGGAGGAGAGAGGACAGAGAAGAGTCTGGGAGGGAGGAGAGAGGACAGAGAAGAGTCTGGGAGGGAGGAGAGAGGACAGAGAAGAGTCTGGGAGGGAGGAGAGAGGACAGAGAAGAGTCTGGGAGGGAGGAGAGAGGGAGAGGACAGAAGAGTCTGGGAGGGAGGAGGACAGAGAAGAGTCTGGGAGGGAGGAGGACAGAGAAGAGTCTGGGAGGGAGGAGGACAGAGAAGAGTCTGGGAGGGAGGAGGACAGAGAAGAGTCTGGGAGGGAGGAGGACAGAGAAGAGTCTGGGAGGGAGGAGGACAGAGAAGAGTCTGGGAGGGAGGAGAGAGGACAGAGAAGAGTCTGGGAGGGAGGAGAGAGGACAGAGAAGAGTCTGGGAGGGAGGAGAGAGGACAGAGAAGAGTCTGGGAGGGAGGAGAGAGGACAGAGAAGAGTCTGGTAGGGAGGAGAGAGGGAGAGGACAGAGAAGAGTCTGGGAGGGAGGAGGACAGAGAAGAGTCTGGGAGGGAGGAGGACAGAGAAGAGTCTGGGAGGGAGGAGGACAGAAGAGTCTGGGAGGGAGGGAAGAGAGGACAGAAGAATCGGAGGGAGGAGAGTGAGGACAGAAGAGTCTGGGAGGGAGGAGTGAGGGGGAGGACAGAGAAGAGTCTGGGAGGGAGGAGAGAGGACAGAGAAGAGTCTGGGAGGGAGGAGAGGGGAGGACAGAGAAGAGTCTGGGAGGGAGGAGAGAGGACAGAGAAGAGTCTGGGAGGGAGGAGAGAGGAGGACAGAGAAGAGTCTGGGAGGGAGGAGAGAGGAGGACAGAGAAGAGTCTGGGAGGGAGGAGAGAGTGTCGGGGTAAAAGAGAATATATATTTTCTGTAACTTTTATACTTTTGTAACTTTTATACGCTTTTTTGCTAATGTACTAACCACCATTTTGTGTCTTATAACAATAAGCTTTCCTTGCTACGTAATACTTAAATCGAAACTTAAACTAAGACATTTCCAGCGTTGCCAAGACTTATTTCAGAGAAACGAAACAAGATTATAAGCTGACGGCTGCAATATCTGCCCAGAGACTGAGATAAGGAGATGTGGACCAATCAGGAGTAGCCAGACACTGGACTTTCATGGCTTACCCCGCTCCAGACAACCCCTTTCCCCTCCCCATTATGTAGTGTATTTAGGTTTATGTATGTAGGAATAAACACAGAACATTGCTGAGAACGTTGTCTGTAGTAGTCTTTTGAGCGTGCTCTGAGTTTGAACCAGCTTGTTGTCTGACTCATTCTTTGAATGGTTGACCCATGCTCATAGCCTTAATTTGGAGTGACTGGAGGACGAGTGGAATGTCATCACGACCCTCACAAGAGGAGGACAGAGAAGAGTCTGGGAGGGAGGAGAGAGGAGGACAGAGAAGAGTCTGGGAGGGAGGAGAGAGGAGGACAGAGAAGAGTCTGGGAGGGAGGAGAGAGGACAGAGAAGAGTCTGGGAGGGAGGAGAGAGGACAGAAAAGAGTCTGGGAGGGAGGAGAGAGGAGGACAGAGAAGAGTCTGGGAGGGAGGAGAGAGGAGGACAGAGAAGAGTCTGGGAGGGAGGAGGACAGAGAAGAGTCTGGGAGGGAGGAGGACAGAGAAGAGTCTGGGAGGGAGGAGGACAGAGAAGAGTCTGGGAGGGAGGAGGACAGAGAAGAGTCTGGGAGGGAGGAGGACAGAGAAGAGTCTGGGAGGGAGGGAAGAGAGGACAGAAGAATCTGGGAGGGAGGAGAGTGAGGACAGAAGAGTCTGGGAGGGAGGAGTGAGGGGGAGGACAGAGAAGAGTCTGGGAGGGAGGAGAGAGGACAGAAGAGTAGGACAGAAGAGTCTGGGAGGGAGGAGAGAGGACAGAGAAGAGTCTGGGAGGGAGGAGAGAGGACAGAGAAGAGTCTGGGAGGGAGGAGAGAGGACAGAGAAGAGTCTGGGAGGGAGGAGAGAGGAGGACAGAGAAGAGTCTGGGAGGGAGGAGAGAGGAGGACAGAGAAGAGTCTGGGAGGGAGGAGAGAGGACAGAGAAGAGTCTGGGAGGGAGGAGAGAGGACAGAGAAGAGTCTGGGAGGGAGGAGAGGACAGAGAAGAGTCTGGGAGGGAGGAGAGAGGACAGAGAAGAGTCTGGGAGGGAGGAGAGAGGACAGAGAAGAGTCTGGGAGGGAGGAGAGAGGACAGAGAAGAGTCTGGGAGGGAGGAGAGAGGACAGAGAAGAGTCTGGGAGGGAGGAGAGAGGACAGAGAAGAGTCTGGGAGGGAGGAGAGAGGACAGAGAAGAGTCTGGGAGGGAGGAGAGAGGACAGAGAAGAGTCTGGGAGGGAGGAGAGAGGACAGAGAAGAGTCTGGGAGGGAGGAGAGAGGACAGAGAAGAGTCTGGGAGGGAGGAGAGAGGACAGAGAAGAGTCTGGGAGGGAGGAGAGAGGACAGAGAAGAGTCTGGGAGGGAGGAGAGAGGACAGAGAAGAGTCTGGGAGGGAGGAGGACAGAAGAGTCTGGGAGGGAGGAGGACAGAAGAGTCTGGGAGGGAGGAGGACAGAAGAGTCTGGGAGGGAGGGAAGAGAGGACAGAAGAATCTGGGAGGAGTGAGGGGGAGGACAGAGAAGAGTCTGGGAGGGAGGAGAGCGGACAGAGAAGAGTCTGGGAGGGAGGAGAGAGGACAGAGAAGAGTCTGGGAGGGAGGAGAGAGGAGGACCGAGAAGAGTCTGGGAGGGAGGAGAGAGGAGGACAGAGAAGAGTCTGGGAGGGAGGAGAGAGGAGGACAGAGAAGAGTCTGGGAGGGAGGAGAGAGAACAGAGAAGAGTCTGGGAGGGAGGAGAGAGGACAGAGAAGAGTCTGGGAGGGAGGAGAGGACAGAGAAGAGTCTGGGAGGGAGGAGAGAGGACAGAGAAGAGTCTGGGAGGGAGGAGAGAGGACAGAGAAGAGTCTGGGAGGGAGGAGGACAGAGAAGAGTCTGGGAGGGAGGAGGACAGAGAAGAGTCTGGGAGGGAGGAGGACAGAGAAGAGTCTGGGAGGGAGGAGGACAGAGAAGAGTCTGGGAGGGAGGGAAGAGAGGACAGAAGAATCTGGGAGGGAGGAGAGTGAGGACAGAAGAGTCTGGGAGGGAGGAGTGAGGGGGAGGACAGAGAAGAGTCTGGGAGGGAGGAGAGAGGACAGAGAAGAGTCTGGGAGGGAGGAGAGAGGACAGAGAAGAGTCTGGGAGGGAGGAGAGAGGACAGAGAAGAGTCTGGGAGGGAGGAGAGAGGACAGAGAAGAGTCTGGGAGGGAGGAGAGAGGACAGAAGAGTCTGGGAGGGAGGAGAGAGGACAGAGAAGAGTCTGGGAGGGAGGAGAGAGGACAGAGAAGAGTCTGGGAGGGAGGAGAGAGGACAGAGAAGAGTCTGGGAGGGAGGAGAGAGGACAGAAGAGTCTGGGAGGGAGGAGAGAGGACAGAGAAGAGTCTGGGAGGGGGGAGAGAGGACAGAGAAGAGTCTGGGAGGGAGGAGGACAGAGAAGAGTCTGGGAGAGAGGAGGACAGAGAAGAGTCTGGGAGAGAGGAGGACAGAGAAGAGTCTGGGAGGGAGGAGGACAGAGAAGAGTCTGGGAGGGAGGAGAGAGGAGGACAGAGAAGAGTCTGGGAGGGAGGAGAGAGGAGGACAGAGAAGAGTCTGGGAGGGAGGAGAGAGGAGGACAGAGAAGAGTCTGGGAGGGAGGAGAGAGGAGGACAGAGAAGAGTCTGGGAGGGAGGAGAGAGGAGGACAGAGAAGAGTCTGGGAGGGAGGAGAGAGGAGGACAGAGAAGAGTCTGGGAGGGAGGAGAGAGGAGGACAGAGAAGAGTCTGGGAGGGAGGAGAGAGGAGGACAGAGAAGAGTCTGGGAGGGAGGAGAGAGGAGGACCGAGAAGAGTCTGGGAGGGAGGAGAGAGGAGGACCGAGAAGAGTCTGGGAGGGAGGAGAGAGGAGGACAGAGAAGAGTCTGGGAGGGAGGAGAGAGGAGGACAGAGAAGAGTCTGGGAGGGAGGAGAGAGGAGGACAGAGAAGAGTCTGGGAGGGAGGAGAGAGGACAGAGAAGAGTCTGGGAGGGAGGAGAGAGGACAGAGAAGAGTCTGGGAGGGAGGAGAGAGGACAGAGAAGAGTCTGGGAGGGAGGAGAGAGGACAGAGAAGAGTCTGGGAGGGAGGAGAGAGGACAGAGAAGAGTCTGGGAGGGAGGAGAGAGGACAGAGAAGAGTCTGGGAGGGAGGAGGACAGAAGAGTCTGGGAGGGAGGAGGACAGAAGAGTCTGGGAGGGAGGAGGACAGAAGAGTCTGGGAGGGAGGAGGACAGAAGAGTCTGGGAGGGAGGGAAGAGAGGACAGAAGAATCTGGGAGGAGTGAGGGGGAGGACAGAGAAGAGTCTGGGAGGGAGGAGAGCGGACAGAGAAGAGTCTGGGAGGGAGGAGAGAGGACAGAGAAGAGTCTGGGAGGGAGGAGAGAGGAGGACCGAGAAGAGTCTGGGAGGGAGGAGAGAGGAGGACAGAGAAGAGTCTGGGAGGGAGGAGAGAGGAGGACAGAGAAGAGTCTGGGAGGGAGGAGAGAGAACAGAGAAGAGTCTGGGAGGGAGGAGAGAGGACAGAGAAGAGTCTGGGAGGGAGGAGAGGACAGAGAAGAGTCTGGGAGGGAGGAGAGGACAGAGAAGAGTCTGGGAGGGAGGAGAGGACAGAGAAGAGTCTGGGAGGGAGGAGAGGACAGAGAAGAGTCTGGGAGGGAGGAGAGGACAGAGAAGAGTCTGGGAGGGAGGAGAGGACAGAGAAGAGTCTGGGAGGGAGGAGAGAGGACAGAGAAGAGTCTGGGAGGGAGGAGAGGACAGAGAAGAGTCTGGGAGGGAGGAGAGAGGAGGAAAGAAGAGTCTGGGAGGGAGGAGAGAGGACAGACAAGAGTCTGGGAGGGAGGAGAGAGGACAGAGAAGAGTCTGGGAGGGAGGAGAGAGGACAGAGAAGAGTCTGGGAGGGAGGAGAGCGGACAGAAGAGTCTGGGAGGGAGGAGAGAGGAGGACAGAGAAGAGTGTGGGAGGGAGGAGAGAGGAGGACAGAGAAGAGTCTGGGAGGGAGGAGAGAGGAGGACAGAGAAGAGTCTGGGAGGGAGGAGAGAGGAGGACAGAGAAGAGTCTGGGAGGGAGGAGAGAGGACAGAGAAGAGTCTGGGAGGGAGGAGAGAGGAGGACAGAGAAGAGTCTGGGAGGGAGGAGAGAGGGGGAGGACAGAGAAGAGTCTGGGAGGGAGGAGAGAGGAGGACAGAGAAGAGTCTGGGAGGGAGGAGAGAGGGGGAGGACAGAGAAGAGTCTGGGAGGGAGGAGAGAGGACAGAGAAGAGTCTGGGAGGGAGGAGACAGGAGGACAGAGAAGAGTCTGGGAGGGAGGAGAGAGGACAGAGAAGAGTCTGGGAGGGAGAGGACGGAGAAGAGTCTAGGAGGGAGGTGGACTCGCGCTCTCTGAATCTGAGGTGTATGATATATTTCGGGGGGTCCTGCAGGCTTCTTCTGACCTTACACTACCTCTGCTGTTAACCGCTATCCACCTCCTTTACCTACAGGGGCAGAGTCACCTGTGCCCACAGCAACCAATCAGAATGCGTGTCTGCCCTGGTATACATGTATACAGGTGGCACTTACTATTCCTGGGGGCTTTGGATTATCCTGGTTGTTGTGGCCAAAGCTGCCGCTGTGGCTGGTGGACACCGTGTGCGGCTTCTTACTGCTGAGCCCCATGGCGTCCATGGATTGACTGCGGCTCCGGATTACTCTCTGCAAAGAGACAAGGCTGTGACACACCGGGGGCAGAAGTGACCTGTATGGGGCGAGGGTGGCTGTACGGGGTGACGGCAGAACGCAGGATGGGTGCAGTACTGCTGCACGACCACCAGGGGTCACTGCTGTCACTACTAAATAGCAGAAATGAGGATCATCTCTGTATGTAAGATGCAGCAGAGACCCCCAGATCCTGAGAGTAGACAGATACAAAGACCTGAGCCCCCCCAGATCCTGAGAATAGACAGATACAAAGACCTGAGACCCCCAGATCCTGAGAATAGACAGATACAAAGACCTGAGCCCCCCAGATCCTGAGAATAGACAGATACAAAGACCTGAGCCCCCCAGATCCTGAGAATAGACAGATACAAAGACCTGAGCCCCCCAGATCCTGAGAGTAGACAGATACAAAGACCTGAGCCCCCCCCAGATCCCGAGAATAGACAGATACAAAGACCTGAGCCCCCCCCAGATCCCGAGAATAGACAGATACAAAGACCTGAGCCCCCCAGATCCTGAGAATAGACAGATACAAAAGACCTGAGCCCCCCAGATCCTGAGAATAGACAGATACAAAGACCTGAGCCCCCCCAGATCCTGAGAATAGACAGATACAAAGACCTGAGCCCCCCCAGATCCTGAGAATAGACAGATACAAAGACCTGAGCCCCCCAGATCCTGAGAATAGACAGATACAAAGACCTGAGCCCCCCCAGATCTGAGAATAGACAGATACAAAGACCTGAGCCCCCCCCAGATCCCGAGAATAGACAGATACAAAGACCTGAGCCCCCCAGATCCTGAGAATAGACAGATACAAAGACCTGAGCCCCCCAGATCCTGAGAGTAGACAGATACAAAGACCTGAGCCCCCCAGATCCTGAGAGTAGACAGATACAAAGACCTGAGCCCCCCAGATCCTGAGAGTAGACAGATACAAAGACCTGAGCCCCCCAGATCCTGAGAATAGACAGATACAAAGACCTGAGCCCCCCCAGATCCTGAGAATAGACAGATACAAAGACCTGAGCCCCCCCCAGATCCTGAGAATAGACAGATACAAAGACCTGAGCCCCCCAGATCCTGAGAATAGACAGATACAAAGTCCTGAGCCCCCCATATCCTGAGAATAGACAGATACAAAGACCTGAGCCCCCCCAGATCCTGAGAATAGACAGATACAAAGACCTGAGCCCCCCCAGATCCTGAGAATAGACAGATACAAAGACCTGAGCCCCCCAGATCCTGAGAATAGACAGATACAAAGACCTGAGCCCCCCATATCCTGAGAATAGACAGATACAAAGACCTGAGCCCCCCCCAGATCCTGAGAATAGACAGATACAAAGACCTGAGCCCCCCCAGATCCTGAGAATAGACAGATACAAAGACCTGAGCCCCCCCCAGATCCTGAGAATAGACAGATACAAAGTCCTGAGCCCCCCATATCCTGAGAATAGACAGATACAAAGACCTGAGCCCCCCCCAGATCCTGAGAATAGACAGATACAAAGACCTGAGCCCCCCAGATCCTGAGAATAGACAGATACAAAGACCTGAGCCCCCCATATCCTGAGAATAGACAGATACAAAGACCTGAGCCCCCCAGATCCTGAGAATAGACAGATACAAAGACCTGAGCCCCCCAGATCCTGAGAATAGACAGATACAAAGACCTGAGCCCCCCCCAGATCCCGAGAATAGACAGATACAAAGACCTGAGCCCCCCAGATCCTGAGAGTAGACAGATACAAAGACCTGAGCCCCCCCAGATCCTGAGAATAGACAGATACAAAGACCTGAGCCCCCCCCAGATCCCGAGAATAGACAGATACAAAGACCTGAGCCCCCCCCAGATCCCGAGAATAGACAGATACAAAGACCTGAGCCCCCCAGATCCTGAGAATAGACAGATACAAAAGACCTGAGCCCCCCAGATCCTGAGAATAGACAGATACAAAGACCTGAGCCCCCCCAGATCCTGAGAATAGACAGATACAAAGACCTGAGCCCCCCCAGATCCTGAGAATAGACAGATACAAAGACCTGAGCCCCCCAGATCCTGAGAATAGACAGATACAAAGACCTGAGCCCCCCCAGATCTGAGAATAGACAGATACAAAGACCTGAGCCCCCCCCAGATCCCGAGAATAGACAGATACAAAGACCTGAGCCCCCCCCAGATCCCGAGAATAGACAGATACAAAGACCTGAGCCCCCCAGATCCTGAGAATAGACAGATACAAAGACCTGAGCCCCCCAGATCCTGAGAGTAGACAGATACAAAGACCTGAGCCCCCCAGATCCTGAGAGTAGACAGATACAAAGACCTGAGCCCCCCAGATCCTGAGAGTAGACAGATACAAAGACCTGAGCCCCCCAGATCCTGAGAATAGACAGATACAAAGACCTGAGCCCCCCCAGATCCTGAGAATAGACAGATACAAAGACCTGAGCCCCCCCCAGATCCTGAGAATAGACAGATACAAAGACCTGAGCCCCCCCAGATCCTGAGAATAGACAGATACAAAGACCTGAGCCCCCCAGATCCTGAGAATAGACAGATACAAAGTCCTGAGCCCCCCATATCCTGAGAATAGACAGATACAAAGACCTGAGCCCCCCCAGATCCCGAGAATAGACAGATACAAAGACCTGAGCCCCCCCAGATCCTGAGAATAGACAGATACAAAGACCTGAGCCCCCCCAGATCCTGAGAATAGACAGATACAAAGACCTGAGCCCCCCCCAGATCCTGAGAATAGACAGATACAAAGACCTGAGCCCCCCCAGATCCTGAGAATAGACAGATACAAAGACCTGAGCCCCCCAGATCCTGAGAATAGACAGATACAAAGTCCTGAGCCCCCCAGATCCTGAGAATAGACAGATACAAAGACCTGAGCCCCCCCAGATCCTGAGAATAGACAGATACAAAGACCTGAGCCCCCCAGATCCTGAGAATAGACAGATACAAAGACCTGAGCCCCCCAGATCCTGAGAATAGACAGATACAAAGTCCTGAGCCCCCCATATCCTGAGAATAGACAGATACAAAGACCTGAGCCCCCCCCAGATCCTGAGAATAGACAGATACAAAGACCTGAGCCCCCCAGATCCTGAGAATAGACAGATACAAAGACCTGAGCCCCCCATATCCTGAGAATAGACAGATACAAAGACCTGAGCCCCCCAGATCCTGAGAATAGACAGATACAAAGACCTGAGCCCCCCAGATCCTGAGAATAGACAGATACAAAGACCTGAGCCCCCCCCAGATCCCGAGAATAGACAGATACAAAGACCTGAGCCCCCCAGATCCTGAGAGTAGACAGATACAAAGACCTGAGCCCCCCCAGATCCTGAGAATAGACAGATACAAAGACCTGAGCCCCCCAGATCCTGAGAATAGACAGATACAAAGACCTGAGCCCCCCAGATCCTGAGAATAGACAGATACAAAGACCTGAGCCCCCCAGATCCCGAGAATAGACAGATACAAAGACCTGAGCCCCCCCAGATCCTGAGAGTAGACAGATACAAAGACCTGAGCCCCCCCAGATCCTGAGAATAGACAGATACAAAGACCTGAGCCCCCCAGATCCTGAGAATAGACAGATACAAAGACCTGAGCCCCCCAGATCCTGAGAATAGACAGATACAAAGACCTGAGCCCCCCAGATCCTGAGAATAGACAGATACAAAGACCTGAGCCCCCCAGATCCTGAGAATAGACAGATACAAAGTCCTGAGCCCCCCAGATCCTGAGAATAGACAGATACAAAGTCCTGAGCCCCCCATATCCTGAGAATAGACAGATACAAAGACCTGAGCCCCCCCCAGATCCTGAGAATAGACAGATACAAAGACCTGAGACCCCCAGATCCTGAGAATAGACAGATACAAAGACCTGAGCCCCCCCAGATCCCGAGAATAGACAGATACAAAGACCTGAGCCCCCCAGATCCTGAGAATAGACAGATACAAAGACCTGAGCCCCCCAGATCCTGAGAATAGACAGATACAAAGTCCTGAGCCCCCCATATCCTGAGAATAGACAGATACAAAGACCTGAGCCCCCCCCAGATTCTGAGAATAGACAGATACAAAGACCTGAGCCCCCCAGATCCTGAGAATAGACAGATACAAAGACCTGAGCCCCCCAGATCCTGAGAATAGACAGATACAAAGACCTGAGCCCCCCAGATCCTGAGAATAGACAGATACAAAGACCTGAGCCCCCCAGATCCCGAGAATAGACAGATACAAAGACCTGAGCCCCCCAGATCCTGAGAGTAGATAGATACAAAGACCTGAGCCCCCCCAGATCCTGAGAATAGACAGATACAAAGACCTGAGCCCCCCAGATCCTTAGAATAGACAGATACAAAGACCTGAGCCCCCCCAGATCCTGAGAATAGACAGATACAAAGACCTGAGCCCCCCAGATCCTGAGAATAGACAGATAGAAAGACCTGAGCCCCCCCAGATCCTGAGAATAGACAGATACAAAGACCTGAGCCCCCCCAGATCCTGAGAATAGACAGATACAAAGACCTGAGCCCCCCAGATCCTGAGAATAGACAGATACAAAGACCTGAGCCCCCCAGATCCTGAGAATAGACAGCTATGTGCTCCACTTGTGTGGGCGTAGATGACTGTTGCAATGATACTGGGGGCCCCCAGGATATTACAGTGGGTAACCAGTATTTGACCCGCTCCCGATCCTGTAAGTTTTCCCCCTCCACAGAATGGAGAGATCTGTGATTGTTCTCGTCGGTCTCTTCACCTGTGAGAGACGGAATCTAAGAATAATCCAGAGGATCCATTGTAGGATTGTTCCAGAATTAATCTGCATTTTACTGCATGAAATAAATATTTGATACAATAGAGAAACAGAAGTTAATATTTGTTACAGAAACCTTTGTTACAATTACAGAGGGCAGACGTTTCCTGTAGTTCTTGACCCGGTTTGCACACACTGCAGCAGGGATTTTGGCCCCCTCCTCCATACAGATCTTCACCAGGTTTGCACACACTGCAGCAGGGATTTTGGCCCCCTCCTCCATACAGATCTTCACCAGGTTTGCACACACTGCAGCAGGGATTTTGGCCCCCTCCTCCATACAGATCTTCACCAGGTTTGCACACACTGCAGCAGGGATTTTGGCCCCCTCCTCCATACAAATCTTCACCAGGTTTGCACACACTGCAGCAGGGATTTTGGCCCCCTCCTCCATACAGATCTTCACCAGGTTTGCACACACTGCAGCAGGGATTTTGGCCCCCTCCTCCATACAAATCTTCACCAGGTTTGCACACACTGCAGCAGGGATTTTGGCCCCCTCCTCCATACAAATCTTCACCAGGTTTGCACACACTGCAGCAGGGATTTTGGCCCCCTCCTCCATACAAATCTTCACCAGGTTTGCACACACTGCAGCAGGGATTTTGGCCCCCTCCTCCATACAGATCTTCACCAGGTTTGCACACACTGCAGCAGGGATTTTGGCCCCCTCCTCCATACAGATCTTCACCAGGTTTGCACACACTGCAGCAGGGATTTTGGCACCCTCCTCCATACAGATCTTCACCAGGTTTGCACACACTGCAGCAGGGATTTTGACCCCCTCCTCCATACAGATCTTCACCAGGTTTGCACACACTGCAGCAGGGATTTTGGCCCCCTCCTCCATACAGATCTTCTCCAGATCTTTCAGGTTTCGGGGCTGTCGTGGACAACATTGAGTTTCAGCTTCCTCCAAAGATTTTCTATTGGTTTCAGGTCTGGAAACTGGCTAGTGGCTTCTTATGGAGCCACTATTAGGCTGCCCTGGCTGTGTGTTTCGGGTCATTGTCATGCTGGAAGACCCAACCACGACCCATCTTCAATGCTCTGACTGAGGGAAGGAGGTTGTTGGCCAAAATCTCGCAATACATGACCCCCGTCCATCCTCCTTTCAATATGGTGCAGTCGTCCTGTCCCCTTTGCAGAAAAGCACCCCCAAAGTATGATGTTTTCCCCACCATGCTTCACGGTTGGGAGGGTGTTCTTGGGGTTGTACTCATCCTTCTTTTTCCTCCAAACACGGCGAATGGAGTTGATACCATAAAGTTGTATTTTGGTCTCATGTGACCACATGACCTGCTCCCATGCCTCCTGTGGATCATCCAGATGGTCATTGGTGAACTTCAAATGGGCCTGGACATGTGTTGGCGTGAGCAGGAGGACCTTGTGTGCCCTACAGGATGTTAATCCATGACGGCGTAGTGTGTTACTGACGGTAATGATTGAGACTGTGGTCCCAGCTCTCTTCAGGTCATTGACCAGGTCCTCCCGTGTAGTTCTGGGCTGATTCCTGACCTTTCTCAGAATCATCCTTACCCCACGAGTCGAGACCTTGCATGGAGCCCCAGACCGAGGGAGATTGACCGTCATCTTGTGATTCTTCCATTTTCTAATAATTGTGCCAACAGTTGTCGCCTTCTCACCAAGCTGCTGCCTATTGTCCTGTAGCCTATCCTAGTCTTGTGCAGGTCTACAATTTTGTCCCTGGTGTCCTTAGACAGCTCTTTGGTCTTGGCCATGGTGGAGAGGTTGGAGTGTGAGTTGTGTGGACAGGTGTCTATTATACAGGTAACGAGTTCAAACAGGTGCAGTTAATACAGGTAATGAGTGCAGAGTAGGAGGCTTCTTACAGAAAAACCATCAGGTCTGTGAGAGGCAGAATTCTTGCCGGTTGGTCGGGGATCGAATACTTATTTCCTGCAGTAAAATGCAGATTAATTCTGGAACAATCCTACAATGGATCCTCTGGATTATTCTTAGATTCCGTCTCTCACAGGTGAAGAGACCGACGAGAACAATCACAGATCTCTCCGTTCTGTGGAGGGGGAAAACTTACAGGATCGGGAGCGGGTCAAATACTCATTTCCCCCACTACATCTCACCTTAAAAGACTCAAAGAAGCCCCCGCCACCGCCGCCGTTCTCCATCTTGTCGTCGTCCCCGCCGAGCCCCATCATGGACTGGCTGTTGATGTGCAGCTCCTCGTACAGCGTCTCCAGTAATGCGGCGCGCGTCCGCTCCTGAGGGCGAGGAGAGGTGAGACACGGGGGGACATGAGCGGACACTGTTCGGGGGGGCGCAGCCCTCACCTCCAGCTTAGCGAACTTCTCGGCCTTGTAGCAGGCGTACTCCGCGTTGATCAGTTTAGTCAGAAGGAATTCCTGAAAGTCGGAGTCCTGGGAAAAGGCGGAAAAGAGTCAGGCCAGAGGGCTGCTGGGAGTTGTAGTTCACCAGAATGTCTGACTTACCTTATGGAACACAGCGGGGTCTGGAAGTGGTGGGCCGAAGAAAGGCACGTCATCCCGGGCAGTGACCGAGACCTGAGGGGGCCACACATTATATTATTACATAACCGAGAACACCGGAGACGCTGCCGCTGAGGGGTCCGAGACGGGCGAGAGCGCAGCGTGTCCCCCCATCACCGCACCACAGAGCCGACCTCCAACACACTGCTCAGTAGGGACCCGGAGCAGCCCCCGGGATCAGCGGCATGGGGTCCGGGGCACCCTGGGATCAGCGGCATGGGGTCCGGGGCCCACACAGGATCAGCGGCATGGGGTCCCCCCTGAGATCAGCGGCATGGGGCCGCACCTTGTATGCGGCGGTGTCGGTGCCGGCGTTCTCCACCTGCACCACGATGTAGGCGTGCAGAAAGTTGGAGGCGATCATGTCGGGGACGAACGGCGTGTTCTCCTCCTGGAAGACGATGGCCACGATGTCATTCCCGATGTGCCGCTTACGCTGCAACTAAACAAATGAGAAAGATGACACAGCGGGACGGGGGAGGGGCAGCAGCGGACCACCAGGACTCATATCAAGAGGGGTCTCCACAGCCCATCATCTGGGCTTCTATCTACTCCGAGGAAAGTTGTCCGACACCCCAGTAACCAGAATGATAGCTCCTGGAGGGTGTCAGACGCCGACACTTCTATAAGGCCTTGCATGTGTACACCCCCCCGCACCGAATACGGGGGTCCTACCTGCTGGGCATCGCCCTCAGTGTACGGCAGCTTGGTGGACACGTGGAACATGATCTCCTTCCCTCGGAAGTTGCAGTAGACGGATTCTGTCCCCGTCTGTCCATGAGTCACATCCAGTCCTCCCCGAAACCTGCAGCATCAGACGGAGTCAGAGGGGAGCGGCCAACGACCACCACAGGATCCCGAGAGAGCGCCAGACCCCCGAACCACTACAGGGCCCCCAGACAGAGGGTGAGACCCCCGCACCCCCACAGGACCCCCGGACTCACCCCCTAAAGTCCTGCAGGAGAACCCGCTCCCCCAGCAGCTCCAGGAACTCCACGAAGGCAGCGCCCTCCTGTGTGGTGCCGAACAGCTCCTCCTCGGTGGTCTGCAACGGGGGGAGGGTTACCAGAGACCGAGAAAGGCAGAGACACGCCCCAAGAGAACCCGCCACATCCCGAGAGAGAGCGACGCGCCCTGAGAGGAGCCGCCACATCCCGAGAGAGACCGACGCGCCCCAAGAGGAGCCGCCACATCCCGAGAGAGAGCGACGCGCCCCAAGAGGAGCCGCCACATCCCGAGAGAGAGCGACGCGCCCCAAGAGGAGCCGCCACATCCCGAGAGAGAGCGACGCGCCCCGAGAGGAGCCGCCACATCCCGAGAGAGACCGACGCGCCCCAAGAGGAGCCGCCACATCCCGAGAGAGAGAGCGACGCGCCCCGAGAGGAGCCGCCACATCCCGAGAGAGAGCGACGCGCCCCGAGAGGAGCCGCCACATCCCGAGAGAGAGCGACGCGCCCCCTAGAGAGCGAGAGCGACGCTCCCCCGAGAGACGCTCCCCCGAGAGAGAGATGCTCCCCCCGAGAGAGAGCGACGCTCCCCCGAGAGGAGCCGCCACATCCCGAGAGAGAGAGCGACGCGCCCCGAGAGGAGCCGCCACATCCTGAGAGAGAGCGACGCGCCCCGAGAGGAGCCGCCACATCCCGAGAGAGAGAGCGACGCGCCCCGAGAGGAGCCGCCACATCCCGAGAGAGAGCGACGTGCCCCGAGAGGAGCCGCCACATCACGAGAGAGCGACGCGCCCCGAGAGGAGCCGCCACATCACAAGAGAGAGCGACGCGACCCGAGAGGAGCAGTCACATCCCGAGAGAGAGCGATGCTCCCCCAAGAGAACCCGCCACATCCCAAGAGAGAGCGACGCGCCCCGAGAGGAGAAGCCCCATCCCGAGAGAGAGCAACGTGCCCCGAGAGGAGCCGCCACATCCTGAGAGAAAGCGACGCTCCCCCAAGAGGAGCCGCCACATCCCGAGAGAGAGCGACGCGCCCCGAGAGAACCTGCCACATCCAGAGAGAGAGAGCGACGCGCCCCGAGAGGAGCGGCCACATCCCGAGAGAGAGAGCGACGCGCCCCGAGAGAACCCGCCACATCCCGAGAGGAGCCGCCACATCCCGAGAGAGAGAGCGACGCGCCCCGAGAGGAGCCGCCACATCCTGAGAGAGAGAGACGCTCCCCCGAGCGGAGCCGCCACATCCTGAGAGAGAGAGCGACGCTCCCCCGAGAGGAGCCGCCACATCAAGAGAGAGAGAGCGATGCGCCCCGAGAGGAGCCGCCACATCAAGAGAGAGAGCGACGCGCCCCGAGAGGAGCAGCCACATCCCGAGAGAGAGCGACGCGCCCCGAGAGGAGCCGCCACATCCCGAGAGACAGTGACGCGCCCCGAGAGGAGCCACCACATCCCAAGAGAGCGACGCGCCCCGAGAGGAGCCGCCCCATCCTGAGAGAGAGCGACGCGCCCCGAGAGGAGCCGCCACATCCCGAGAGAGAGAGCGACGCGCCCCGAGAGGAGCCGCCACATCCCGAGAGAGAGAGCGACGCGCCCCGAGAGGAGCCGCCACATCCCGAGAGAGAGCGACGCTCCCCCGAGAGAGAGCGACGCGCCCCGAGAGGAGCAGCCACATCCCGAGAGGAGCAGCCACATCCCGAGAAAGAGAGCGACGCGCCCCGAGAGAACCCGCCACATCCCGAGAGGAGCCGCCAGGTCCCGAGAGAGAGCGACGCGCCCCGAGAGGAGCCGCCACATCCTGAGAGAGAGAGACGCTCCCCTGAGAGAGTGAGAGAGACACACCACCTAGAGAGAGAGCGACGCTCCCCCGAGAGCGACGCTCCCCTGAGAGAGACGCACCCCCTAGAGAGAGAGCGACGTGCCCCGAGAGTGAGGCTGCCCGACCGAGAAAGAGAGAGACAGACAGAGACACTTTTCTGACAGCCAGACACCCCCCTGATAGTGATCATGACCGAGAGACACCCTGGAGGTCCCAAAATCCCCCCACCCAGCGGTCAGAGACCTCCGGGGGCCGCCACTCACCTGCCCGCTCTTCTGGTAAATGACCCCAAATTTGAAGTTGTTGCTGATGACGTGTTCATCATAGGTGACGATGAGCCGAGAGGCCTGAAGAGCGAGAGGTCAGAGGTCAGTACGAGCGCCGGCAGGTGGATACATTGTATCACTCGGATGCAGCAGAGCGCAGCGTGTAATGGATCGCGGGGGATCACGTGGCGCACAGCTGATCACGTGTCGCAGATCCGGTTACCACTCACCTTTGGGTAAAGGACGGGATGAAATCGATCCACGTTCACATCTTCACAGACCAGCTGGAAAACAAAGCAAAATGACTGAGGTGGGGGAGGGGCGGGCTGCCGAAAACAGCCAGGAGATGCCCAATAGTGCAGAGAGCAGGCGCCGTGGGGTCCGGCTGTGGGGTCCGTACCTTGGCCATCTGCACCACGTTGGGGAACTCGGTGAGGCAGGAGATGGGGATCACGTCGTGGAACGTCTGGTTCTTCGTCCTGGAGAAACGATGGAATAAACTGAGCGGCGCCGCAGCATCCGAGCACAGCGGAGCCATCAGCAGCCACCACCCCCTCCCAAATATCAGGGGGCAACACCCGGGCCGGGGGCACAGCGGAGCAGAGCTGGGGGCACAACGGAGCAGGGAGCCGAGCCGGGGGCACAGAGAAGCCATCAGCAGCCACCACCCCCTCCCAAATATCAGGGGGCAACACCCAGGCCGAGCGGAGCAGGGAACAGAGCCGGTGGCACAGCAGAGCCATCAGCAGCCACCACCCCCTCCCAAATATCAGGGGGCAACACCCGGGCCGGGGGCACAGCGGAGCAGAGCTGGGGGCACAACGGAGCAGGGAGCCGAGCCGGGGGCACAGAGAAGCCATCAGCAGCCACCACCCCCTCCCAAATATCAGGGGGCAACACCCAGGCCGAGCGGAGCAGGGAACAGAGCCGGGGGCACAGCAGAGCCATCAGTAGCCACCACCCCCTCCCAAATATCAGGGGGCAACACCCGGGCCGGGGGCACAGCGGAGCAGAGCTGGGGGCACAACGGAGCAGGGAGCCGAGCCGGGGGCACAGAGAAGCCATCAGCAGCCACCACCCCCTCCCAAATATCAGGGGGCAACACCCAGGCCGAGCGGAGCAGGGAACAGAGCCGGGGGCACAGCAGAGCCATCAGCAGCCACCACCCCCTCCCAAATATCATGGGGCAACACCCAGGCCGGGCGGAGCAGGGAGCAGAGCCGGGGGCACAGCAGAGACATCAGCAGCCACCACCCCCTCCCAAATATCAGGGGGCAACACCCAGGCCGAGCGGAGCAGGGAGCAGAGCCGGGGGCACAGCAGAGCCATCAGCAGCCACCACCCCCTCCCAAATATCAGGGGGCAACACCCAGGCCGAGCGGAGCAGGGAGCAGAGCCGGGGGCACAGCAGAGCCATCAGCAGTCACCACCCCCTCCCAAATATCAGGGGGCAACACCCAGGCCGAGCGGAGCAGGGAGCAGAGCCGGGGGCACAGCGGAGCCATCAGCAGCCACCACCCCCTCCCAAATATCAGGGGGCAACACCCGGGCCGGGGGCACAGCGGAGCAGAGCTGGGGGCACAACGGAGCAGGGAGCCGAGCCGGGGGCACAGAGAAGCCATCAGCAGCCACCACCCCCTCCCAAATATCAGGGGGCAACACCCAAGCCGAGCGGAGCAGGGAGCAGAGCCGGGGGCACAGCAGAGCCATCAGCAGCCACCACCCCCTCCCAAATATCAGGGGGCAACACCCAGGCCGAGCGGAGCAGGGAGCAGAGCCGGGAGCACAGCGGAGCCATCAGCAGCCACCACCCCCTCCCAAATATCAGGGGGCAACACCCGGGCCGGGGGCACAGCGGAGCAGAGCTGGGGGCACAACGGAGCAGGGAGCCGAGCCGGGGGCACAGAGAAGCCATCAGCAGCCACCACCCCCTCCCAAATATCAGGGGGCAACACCCAGGCCTAGCGGAGCAGGGAGCCGGGCCGGGGGCACAGCGGAGCAGAGCCAGGGGCACAGCGGAGCATAGCCGGGGGCACAGCGGAGCCATCAGCAGCCACCACCACCTCCCAAATATCAGGGGGCAACACTCGGACCGAGCGGAGCAGGGAGCCGGGCCGGGGGCACAGCGGAGCAGGGAGCAGAGCCGGGGGCACAGCGGAGCAGGGAGCAGAGCCGGGGGCACAGCGGAGCAGAGCCGGGGGCACAGAGAAGCCATCAGCAGCCACCACCCCCTCCCAAATATCAGGGGGCAACACCCAGGCCGAGCGGAGCAGGGAGCAGAGCTGGGGGCACAGCGGAGCCATCAGCAGCCACCACCCCCTCCCAAATATCAGGGGGCAACACCCGGGCCGGGGGCACAGCGGAGCAGAGCCGGGGGCACAACGGAGCAGGGAGCCGAGCCGGGGGCACAGAGAAGCCATCAGCAGCCACCACCCCCTCCCAAATATCAGGGGGCAACACCCAGGCCGAACGGAGCAGGGAGCAGAGCCGGGGGCACAGCGGAGCCATCAGCAGCCACCACCCCCTCCCAAATATCATGGGGCAACACCCGGGCCGGGGGCACAGCGGAGCAGAGCCGGGGGCACAGCGGAGCAGAGCCGGGGGCACAACGGAGCAGGGAGCCGAGCCGGGGGCACAGAGAAGCCATCAGCAGCCACCACCCCCTCCCAAATATCAGGGGGCAACACCCAGGCCGAGCGGAGCAGGGAGCCGGGCCGGGGGCACAGCGGATCAGAGCCGGGGGCACAGCGGAGCCATCAGCAGCCACCACCACCTCCCAAATATCAGGGGGCAACACCCGGACCGAGCGGAGCAGGGAGCCGGGCCAGGGGCACAGCAGAGCAGGGAGCAGAGCCGGGGGCACAGCGGAGCAGAGCCGGGGGCACAGAGAAGCCATCAGCAGCCACCACCCCCTCCCAAATATCAGGGGGCAATACCCAGGCCGAGCAGAGCAGGGAGCAGAGCCGGGGGCACAGCGGAGCCATCAGCAGCCACCACCCCCTCCCAAATATCAGGGGGCAACACCCGGGCCAAGCGGAGCAGGGAGCAGAGCCGGGGGCACAGCAGAGCCATCAGCAGCCACCACCCCCTCCCAAATATCAGGGGGCAACACCCAGGCCGAGCGGAGCAGGGAGCAGAGCCGGGGGCACAGCGGAGCCATCAGCAGCCACCACCCCCTCCCAAATATCAGGGGGCAACACCCGGGCCGGGGGCACAGCGGAGCAGAGCCGGGGACACAACGGAGCAGGGAGCCGAGCCGGGGGCACAGAGAAGCCATCAGCAGCCACCACCCCCTCCCAAATATCAGGGGGCAACACCCAGGCCGAGCGGAGCAGGGAGCCGGGCCGGGGGCACAGAGGAGCAGAGCCGGGGGCACAGCGGAACCATCAGCAGCCACCACCACCTCCCAAATATCAGGGTGCAACTCCCGGACCGAGCGGAGCAGGGAGCCGGGCCGGGGGCACAGCGGAGCAGGGAGCAGAGCCGGGGGCACAGCGGAGCAGAGCCGGGGGCACAGAGAAGCCATCAGCAGCCACCACCCCCTCCCAAATATCAGGGGGCAACACCCGGGCCGAGCGGAGCAGGGAGCAGAGCCGGGGGCACAGCGAAGCCATCAGCAGCCACCACCCCCTCCCAAATATCAGGGGGCAACACCCAGGCCGAGCGGAGCAGGGAGCCGGGGGCACAGCGGAGCAGGGAGCAGAGCCGGGGGCACAGCGGAGCCATCAGCAGCCACCAACCCCTCCCAAATATCAGGGGGCAACACCCGGGCCGGGGGCACAGCGGAGCCATCAGCAGCCACCACCTCCTCCCAAATATCAGGGGGCAACACCCGGGCCGAGCGGAGCAGGGAGCTGAGCCGGGGGCACAGCGGAGCAGGGAGCAGAGCCGGGGGCACAGCGGAGCAGGGAGCAGAGCCGGGGGCACAGCGAAACCATCAGCAGCCACCACCCCCTCCCAAATATCGGGGCAACACCCGGGCCGAGCGGCGCAGGGAGCAGAGCCGGGGGCACGGCGGAGCAGAGCCGGGGGCACGGCGGAGCAGGGAGCAGAGCCGGGGGCACGGCGGAGCAGGGAGCAGAGCAGGGGGCACAGCGGAGCAGGGAGCAGAGCAGGGGGCACAGCGGAGCAGGGAGCAGAGCAGGGGGCACAGCGGAGCAGGGAGCAGAGCCGGGGGCACGGCGGAGCAGGGAGCCGAGCCGGGGGCACGGCGGAGCAAGGAGCCGAGCCGGGGGCACGGCGGAGCAGGGAGCCGAGCCGGGGGCACGGCGGAGCAGGGAGCAGAGCCGGGGGCACGGCGGAGCAGGGAGCAGAGCCGGGGGCACGGCGGAGCAGGGAGCAGAGCCGGGGGCACAGCGGAGAAGAGCCGGGGGCACAGCGGAGCCATCAGCAGCCACCACCCCCTCCCAAATATCAGGGGGCAACACCCGGGCCGAGCCGAGCAGGGAGCCGGGGGCACAGCGGAGCAGGGAGCAGAGCCGGGGGCACAGCGAAGCCATCAGCAGCCACCACCCCCTCCCAAATATCAGGGGGCAACACCCGGGCCGAGCGGAGCCGGGCCGGGGGCACAGCGGAGCAGACCCGGGGGCACAGCGGAGCCATCAGCAGCCACCACCCCCTCCCAAATATGAGGGGGCAACACCCAGGCCGAGCGGAGCAGGGAGCCGGACCGGGGGCACAGCGGAGCCATCAGCAGCCACCACCCCCTCCCAAATATCAGGGGGCAACACCCGGGCCGAGCGGAGCAGGGAGCAGAGCCGGGGGCACAGCGGAGCCATCAGCAGCCACCACCCCCTCCCAAATATCAGGGGGCAACACCCGGGCCGAGCGGAGCAGGGAGCCGGGCCGGGGGCACAGCGGAGCAGAGCGGGGGGCACAGCGGAGCAGGGAGCCGGGTCGGGAGCAGACTGGCGCAGGGAGCGGAACTGATGCTGTACAGAGCTGGGTGGTTGTAACTCTGCATCAGTTCTAAACTAGACACCTCAATTATTCAGATGATACATCCCCCTGGCTCGGGCCCCGGTGTGGGGGTCCCTACATCCCCGCTGGCTTGGGCCCCGGTGTGGGGGTCCCTACATCCCCCGCTGGCTCGTGCCCCGGTATGGAGGTTCCTACTTCTCCCGCTGGCTCAGGCCCTGGTGTGGAGGTCCCTACTTCTCCCGCTGGCTCGGGCCCCGGTGTGGGGGTCACTCACCGCAGCAGCAGGCGGAGGTGCTCCTGATCTCCAATCACATCGTACTTCAGAGAAAAAACCAGATGCCCGAGAGCTGCGTCCAGAGAGTAATAGCTGAAGTGTTCCTGGAAAATAGGGGTAACATCACATATACACGTACACCGGGGGTCCTGTACACACCGGGGTCAGAGAGTATACAGTGGGGGAAATAAGTATTTGATCCCTTGCTGTTTTTGTAAGTTTGCCCACTGACACAGACATGAACAGTCTATAATTTTAAGGGTCGGTTAATTTGAACATTGAGAGACAGAATATCCCCCAAAAAAATCAAGAAAATCACATTGTATAAATTAGATAAATGTATTTGCATTTTGCAGTGAGAAATAAGTATTTGATCCCTCTGGCAAACAACACTTAATACTTGGTGGTAAAACCCTTGTTGGCAGCTCAGCAGTCAGACGTTGTTTGTAGTTGATGATGAGGGTTGTGCACATGTCAGGAGGAGTTTTGGTCCACTCCTCTTCGCAGATCATCTATAAATCATTCAGATTTTGAGGCTGTCGCTCGGCAACTCGGAGCTTCAACTCCCTCCATAAGTTTTCTATGGGATTAAGGTCTGGAGACTGGCTAGACCACTCCATGACCTTACTGTGCTTGTTTTTGAGCCACTCCTTTGTTGCCTTGGTTGTATGTTTTGGGTCATTGTCTTGCTGGAAGACCCAGCCACGACCCATTTTTAATGTCCTGGCGGAGGGAAGGAGGTTGTCACTCAGGATTTTACGGTACATGGCTCCATCCATTCTCCCATTGATGCGGTGAAGTAGTCCTGTGCCCTTAGCAGAGAAACTACCCCAAAACATAATGTTTCCACCACCATGCTTGACAGTGGGGATGGTGTTCTTTGGGTCATAGGCCGCATTTCTCTTCCTCCAAACACGGTGAGTTGAGTTAAGAGCTCAATTTTTGTCTCATCTGACCACAGCACCTTCTCCCAATAACTCACAGAATCATCCAGGTGTTCAGTGGTAAACTTCAGACGGGCCTGCACATGTGCCTTCTTCATCAGGGGGACCTTGTGGGCACTGCAGGATTTTAAACCTTTAAGGTGTAATGTGTTACCAATGGTTTTCTTGGTGACTGTGGTCTCAGCTGCCTTGAGATCATGAACAAGTTCCCCCCGTGTAGTTTTAGGCTGATCTCTCACCTTCCTCATCATCAAGGATACCCCACGAGGTGAGATTTTACATGGTGCTCCAGATCGATGTTGATTGACAGTCATTTTGTATTTCATCCATTTTCTTACTATTGCACCAACAGTTGTCTCCTTCTCACCCAGCGTCTTACTTATGGTTTTGTAGCCCATTCCAGCTTTGTGCAGGTCTATGATCTTGTCCCTGACAGCTCTTTGGTCTTGCCCATGTTGTAGAGGTCAGCGTCTGACTGATTGAGTCTGTGGACAGGAGTCTTTTATACAGGTGACTATGTAAGACAGCCGTCTGTAATGCAGGTAACGAGTTCACTAGGAGCCAGAACTCATAATGGTTTGTAGGGGGTCAAATACTTATTTCTCACTGCAAAATGCAAATAAATTATCTAATTTATACAATGTGATTTTCTTGATTGTTTTGGGGATATTCTGTCTCTCAATGTTCAAATTAACCGACCCGTAAAATTATAGACTGTTCATGTCTGTGTCAGAGGGCAAACTTACAAAAACAGCAAGGGATCAAATACTTATTTCCTTCACTGTATACACCGGGGGTCCTGTATACACCAGGGTCAGAGTGTATATACACCGGGGGTCCTGTATACACCAGGGTCAGAGTGTATATACACCGGGGGATTCCTGTATACACCAGGGTCAGAGTGTATATACACCGGGGGATTCCTGTATACACCGGGGTCAGAGTGTATATACACCGGAAGATTCCTGTATACACCGGGTTCAGAGTGTATATACACCGGGGGATTCCTGTATACACCAGGGTCAGAGTATATATACACCGGAAGATTCCTGTATATACCGGGGTCAGAGTGTATATACACCGGGGGATTCCTGTATACACCAGGGTCAGAGTATATATACACCGGGGGATTCCTGTATACACCAGGGTCAGAGTGTATATACACCAGGGGTCCTGTATACACCGGGGTCAGAGTATATATACACCGGGGGATTCCTGTATACACCAGGGTCAGAGTGTATATACACCGGGGGATTCCTGTATACACCAGGGTCAGAGTGTATATACACCGGGGGATTCCTGTATACACCGGGGTCAGAGTATATACACACCGGCAGTCCTGTATACACCGGGGTCAGAGTGTATATACACCGGGGTCAGAGTATATATACACCGGGGGATTCCTGTATACACCAGGGTCAGAGTGTATATACACCGGGGGTCCTGTATACACCGGGGTCAGAGTGTATATACACCGGGGGTCCTGTATACACCAGGGTCAGAGTGTATATACACCGGGGGTCCTGTATACACCGGGGTCAGAGTGTATATACACCGAGGGATTCCTGTATACACCGGGGTCAGAGTGTATATACACAGGGGGTCCTGTATACACCGGGGGTCCTGTATACACCAGGGTCAGAGTGTATATACACCAGGGGTCCTGTATACACCAGGGTCAGAGTGTATATACACCGGGGGATTCCTGTATACACCGGGGTCAGAGTATATATACACCGGAAGATTCCTGTATACACCGGGGTCAGAGTGTATATACACCAGGGTCAGAGTGTATATACACCGGGGGTCCTGTATATATACACCGGAAGATTCCTGTATACACCGGGGTCAGAGTGTATATACACCAGGGTCAGAGTGTATATACACCGGGGGTCCTGTATATATACACCGGAAGATTCCTGTATACACCGGGTTCAGAGTGTATATACACCGGGGGTCCTGTATACACCTGGGTCAGAGTGTATATACACCGGGGGATTCCTGTATACACCAGGGTCAGAGTGTATATACACCGGAAGATTCCTGTATACACCGGGTTCAGAGTGTATATACACCGGGGGTCCTGCATACACCAGGGTCAGAGTGTATATACACCGGGGGTCCTGTATACACCGGGGTCAGAGTGTATATACACCGGGGGTCCTGCATACACCAGGGTCAGAGGGTATATACACAGGGGGTCCTGTATACACCGGGGGTCCTGTATACACCAGGGTCAGAGTGTATATACACCAGGGGTCCTGTATACACCAGGGTCAGAGTGTATATACACCGGGGGTCCTGTATACACCGGGGTCAGAGTGTATATACACCGGAAGATTCCTGTATACACCGGGGTCAGAGTGTATATACACCAGGGTCAGAGTGTATATACACCGGGGGTCCTGTATATATACACCGGAAGATTCCTGTATACACCGGGGTCAGAGTGTATATACACCAGGGTCAGAGTGTATATACACCGGGGGTCCTGTATATATACACCGGAAGATTCCTGTATACACCGGGGTCAGAGTGTATATACACCGGGGGATTCCTGTATACACCGGGGTCAGAGTGTATGTACACCGGGAGTCCTGTATACACCGGGGGTCCTGTATACACCAGGGTCAGAGTGTATATACACCGGGGGTCCTGTATACACCGGGGTCAGAGTGTATATACACCGGGGGATTCCTGTATACACCGGGGTCAGAGTGTATATACACCGAGGGATTCCTGTATACACCGGGGTCAGAGTGTATATACACAGGGGGTCCTGTATACACCGGGGGTCCTGTATACACCAGGGTCAGAGTGTATATACACCAGGGGTCCTGTATACACCAGGGTCAGAGTGTATATACACCGGGGGTCCTGTATACACCGGGGTCAGAGTGTATATACACCGGAAGATTCCTGTATACACCGGGGTCAGAGTGTATATACACCAGGGTCAGAGTGTATATACACCGGGGGTCCTGTATATATACACCGGAAGATTCCTGTATACACCGGGGTCAGAGTGTATATACACCAGGGTCAGAGTGTATATACACCGGGGGTCCTGTATATATACACCGGAAGATTCCTGTATACACCGGGTTCAGAGTGTATATACACCGGGGGTCCTGTATACACCTGGGTCAGAGTGTATATACACCGGGGGATTCCTGTATACACCAGGGTCAGAGTGTATATACACCAGAAGATTCCTGTATACACCGGGTTCAGAGTGTATATACACCGGGGGTCCTGCATACACCAGGGTCAGAGTGTATATACACCGGGGGTCCTGTATACACCGGGGTCAGAGTGTATATACACCGGGGGTCCTGCATACACCAGGGTCAGAGGGTATATACACAGGGGGTCCTGTATACACCGGGGGTCCTGTATACACCAGGGTCAGAGTGTATATACACCAGGGGTCCTGTATACACCAGGGTCAGAGTGTATATACACCGGGGGTCCTGTATACACCGGGGGATTCCTGTATACACCGGGGTCAGAGTGTATATACACCGAGGGATTCCTGTATACACCGGGGTCAGAGTGTATATACACCGGAGGTCCTGTATACACCGGGGGATTCCTGTATACACCGGGGTCAGAGTGTATATACACCGGAGGTCCTGTATACACCGGGGTTAGAGTGTATATACACCGGGGAATTCCTGTATACACCGGGGTCAGAGTGCATATACACCGGAGGTCCTGTATACACCGGGGTCAGAGTGTACATACACCGGGGAATTCCTGTATACACCGGGATCAGAGTGTATATACACCGGGGTCAGAGTGTATATACACCAGGGGATTCCTGTATACACCGGGGTCAGAGTGTATATACACCGGGGGTCCTGTATACACCGGGGTCAGAGTGTATGTACACCGGGGGTCCTGTATACACCGGGGTCAGAGTGTATATACACCGGGGGTCCTGTATACACCGGGGTCAGAGTGTATGTACACCGGGAGTCCTGTATACACCGGGGTCAGAGTGTATATACACCGAGGGTCCTGTATACACCGGGGTCAGAGTATATATACACCGGGGTCAGAGTGTATATACACCGGGGTCAGAGTATATATACACCGGGGGTCCTGTATACACCAGGGTCAGAGAGTATATACACCGGGGGATTCCTGTATACACCGGGGTCAGAGAGTATATACACCGGGGGATTCCTGTATACACCGGGGTCAGAGTGTACATACACCGGGGAATTCCTGTATACACCGGGGTCAGAGTGTATATACACCGGGGTCAGAGTGTATATACACCAGGGGATTCCTGTATACACCGGGGTCAGAGTGTATATACACCGGGGGTCCTGTATACACCGGGGTCAGAGTATATATACACCGGGGGTCCTGTATACACCGGGGTCAGAGTGTATATAAACCAGGGGATTCCTGTATATACACCGGGGGTCCTGTATACACCGGGGTCAGAGTGTATATACACCGGGGAATTCCTGTATACACCGGGGTCAGAGTGTATATACACCGGGGGATTCCTGTATATACCGGGGTCAGAGTGTATATACACCGGGGGTCCTGTATACACCAGGGTCAGAGTGTATATACACCGGGGGATTCCTGTATACACCAGGGTCAGAGTGTATATACACCGGGGGATTCCTGTATACACCAGGGTCAGAGTGTATATACACCGGAAGATTCCTGTATACACCGGGTTCAGAGTGTATATACACCGGGGGATTCCTGTATACACCAGGGTCAGAGTATATATACACCGGGGGATTCCTGTATACACCAGGGTCAGAGTGTATATACACCGGGGGTCCTGTATACACCGGGGTCAGAGTATATATACACCGGAAGATTCCTGTATACACCGGGTTCAGAGTGTATATACACCGGGGGTCCTGCATACACCAGGGTCAGAGTGTATATACACCGGGGGTCCTGTATACACCGGGGTCAGAGTGTATATACACCGGGGGTCATGCATACACCAGGGTCAGAGGGTATATGCACAGGGGGTCCTGTATACACCGGGGGTCCTGTATACACCAGGGTCAGAGTGTATATACACCGGGGGTCCTGTATACACCAGGGTCAGAGTGTATATACACCGGGGGTCCTGTATACACCGGGGTCAGAGTGTATATACACCGGGGGATTCCTGTATACACCAGGGTCAGAGTGTATGTACACCGGGAGTCCTGTATACACCGGGGTCAGAGTGTATGTACACCGGGGGTCCTGTATACACCAGGGTCAGAGTGTATATACACCGGGGGTCCTGTATACACCGGGGTCAGAGTGTATATACACCGGGGGATTCCTGTATACACCGGGGTCAGAGTGTATATACACCGAGGGATTCCTGTATACACCGGGGTCAGAGTGTATATACACCGGAGGTCCTGTATACACCGGGGGATTCCTGTATACACCGGGATCAGAGTGTATATACACCGGAGGTCCTGTATACACCGGGGTCAGAGTGTATATACACCGGGGAATTCCTGTATACACCGGGGTCAGAGTGCATATACACCGGAGGTCCTGTATACACCGGGGTCAGAGTGTACATACACCGGGGAATTCCTGTATACACCGGGGTCAGAGTGTATATACACCGGGGGTCCTGTATACACCGGGGTCAGAGTGTATATACACCAGGGGATTCCTGTATACACCGGGGTCAGAGTGTATATACACCGGGGGTCCTGTATACACCGGGGTCAGAGTATATATACACCGGGGGTCCTGTATACACCGGGGTCAGAGTGTATATAAACCAGGGGATTCCTGTATACACCGGGGTCAGAGTGTATATACACCGGGGGTCCTGTATACACCGGGGTCAGAGTGTATATACACCGGGGAATTCCTGTATACACCGGGGTCAGAGTGTATATACACCGGGGGATTCCTGTATACACCGGGGTCAGAGTGTATATACACCGGGGAATTCCTGTATACACCGGGGTCAGAGTGTATATACACCGGGGTCAGAGTGTATATACACCGGGGGATTCCTGTATATACACCGGGGGATTCCTGTATACACCGGGGTCAGAGTGTATATACACCGAGGGATTCCTGTATACACCGGGGTCAGAGTGTATATACACCGGGGGTCCTGTATACACCGGGGTCAGAGTGTATATACACCGGGGGTCCTGTATACACCGGGGTCAGAGTGTATATACACCACGGGTCCTGTATACACCGGGGTCAGAGTGTATGTACACCGGGGGTCCTGTATACACCTGGGTCAGAGTGTATATACACCGAGGGTCCTGTATACACCGGGGTCAGAGTATATATACACCAGGGGATTCCTGTATACACCGGGGTCAGAGTATATACACACCGGCAGTCCTGTATACACCGGGGTCAGAGTGTATATACACCGGGGTCAGAGTGTATATACACCAGGGGATTCCTGTATACACCGGGGTCAGAGTGTATATACACCGGGGGATTCCTGTATACACCGGGGTCAGAGAGTATATACACCGGGGGTCCTGTATACACCGGGGTCAGAGTGTATATACACCGGGAGTCCTGTATATACACCGGGGTCAGAGTGTATATACACCGGGGGATTCCTGTATACACCGGGATCAGAGTGTATATACACCGGGATCAGAGTGTATATACACCGGGGGTCCTGTATACAGCGGGGTCAGAGTGTATATACACCGGGGGTCCTGTATACACCGGGGTCAGAGTGTATATACACCGGGGGTCCTGTATACACCGGGGTCAGAGTGTATGTACACCGGGGGTCCTGTATACACCGGGGTCAGAGTGTATATACACCGGGGGTCCTGTATACACCGGGGTCAGAGTGTATGTACACCGGGGGTCCTGTATACACCGGGGTCAGAGTGTATATACACCGGAGGTCCTGTATACACCGGGGGATTCCTGTATACACCGGGGTCAGAGTGTATATACACCGGAGGTCCTGTATACACCGGGGTCAGAGTGTATATACACCGGGGAATTCCTGTATACACCGGGGTCAGAGTGCATATACACCGGAGGTCCTGTATACACCGGGGTCAGAGTGTACATACACCGGGGAATTCCTGTATACACCGGGGTCAGAGTGTATATACACCGGGGTCAGAGTGTATATACACCAGGGGATTCCTGTATACACCGGGGTCAGAGTGTATATACACCGGGGGTCCTGTATACACCGGGGTCAGAGTATATATACACCGGGGGTCCTGTATACACCGGGGTCAGAGTGTATATAAACCAGGGGATTCCTGTATACACCGGGGTCAGAGTGTATATACACCGGGGGTCCTGTATACACCGGGGTCAGAGTGTATATACACCGGGGAATTCCTGTATACACCGGGGTCAGAGTGTATATACACCGGGGGATTCCTGTATACACCGGGGTCAGAGTGTATATACACCGGGGTCAGAGTGTATATACACCGGGGTCAGAGTGTATATACACCGGGGGATTCCTGTATATACACCGGGGGATTCCTGTATACACCGTGGTCAGAGTGTATATACACCGAGGGATTCCTGTATACACCGGGGTCAGAGTGTATATACACCGGGGGTCCTGTATACACCGGGGTCAGAGTGTATATACACCGGGGGTCCTGTATACACCGGGGTCAGAGTGTATATACACCACGGGTCCTGTATACACCGGGGTCAGAGTGTATGTACACCGGGGGTCCTGTATACACCTGGGTCAGAGTGTATATACACCGAGGGTCCTGTATACACCGGGGTCAGAGTATATATACACCAGGGGATTCCTGTATACACCGGGGTCAGAGTATATACACACCGGCAGTCCTGTATACACCGGGGTCAGAGTGTATATACACCGGGGTCAGAGTGTATATACACCAGGGGATTCCTGTATACACCGGGGTCAGAGTGTATATACACCGGGGGATTCCTGTATACACCGGGGTCAGAGAGTATATACACCGGGGGTCCTGTATACACCGGGGTCAGAGTGTATATACACCGGGGAATTCCTGTATACACCGGGAGTCCTGTATATACACCGGGGTCAGAGTGTATATACACCGGGGGATTCCTGTATACACCGGGGTCAGAGTGTATATACACCGGGATCAGAGTGTATATACACCGGGGGTCCTGTATACAGCGGGGTCAGAGTGTATATACACCGGGGGTCCTGTATACACCGGGGTCAGAGTGTATATACACCGGGGGTCCTGTATACACCGGGGTCAGAGTGTATGTACACCGGGGGTCCTGTATACACCGGGGTCAGAGTGTATATACACCGGGGGTCCTGTATACACCGGGGTCAGAGTGTATGTACACCGGGGGTCCTGTATACACCGGGGTCAGAGTGTATATACACCGAGGGTCCTGTATACACCGGGGTCAGAGTATATATACACCGGGGGTCCTGTATACACCGGGGTCAGAGTGTATATACACCGGGGTCAGAGTATATATACACCGGGGGTCCTGTATACACCAGGGTCAGAGAGTATATACACCGGGGGATTCCTGTATACACCGGGGTCAGAGAGTATATACACCGGGGGATTCCTGTATACACCGGGGTCAGAGTGTACATACACCGGGGAATTCCTGTATACACCGGGGTCAGAGTGTATATACACCGGGGTCAGAGTGTATATACACCAGGGGATTCCTGTATACACCGGGGTCAGAGTGTATATACACCGGGGGTCCTGTATACACCGGGGTCAGAGTATATATACACCGGGGGTCCTGTATACACCGGGGTCAGAGTGTATATAAACCAGGGGATTCCTGTATACACCGGGGTCAGAGTGTATATACACCGGGGGTCCTGTATACACCGGGGTCAGAGTGTATATACACCGGGGAATTCCTGTATACACCGGGGTCAGAGTGTATATACACCGGGGGATTCCTGTATACACCGGGGTCAGAGTGTATATACACCGGGGAATTCCTGTATACACCGGGGTCAGAGTGTATATACACCGGGGTCAGAGTGTATATACACCGGGGGATTCCTGTATATACACCGGGGGATTCCTGTATACACCGGGGTCAGAGTGTATATACACCGAGGGATTCCTGTATACACCGGGGTCAGAGTGTATATACACCGGGGGTCCTGTATACACCGGGGTCAGAGTGTATATACACCGGGGGTCCTGTATACACCGGGGTCAGAGTGTATATACACCACGGGTCCTGTATACACCGGGGTCAGAGTGTATGTACACCGGGGGTCCTGTATACACCTGGGTCAGAGTGTATATACACCGAGGGTCCTGTATACACCGGGGTCAGAGTATATATACACCAGGGGATTCCTGTATACACCGGGGTCAGAGTATATACACACCGGCGGTCCTGTATACACCGGGGTCAGAGTGTATATACACCGGGGTCAGAGTGTATATACACCAGGGGATTCCTGTATACACCGGGGTCAGAGTGTATATACACCGGGGGATTCCTGTATACACCGGGGTCAGAGAGTATATACACCGGGGGTCCTGTATACACCGGGGTCAGAGTGTATATACACCGGGGAATTCCTGTATACACCGGGAGTCCTGTATATACACCGGGGTCAGAGTGTATATACACCGGGGGATTCCTGTATACACCGGGGTCAGAGTGTATATACACCGGGATCAGAGTGTATATACACCGGGGGTCCTGTATACAGCGGGGTCAGAGTGTATATACACCGGGGGTCCTGTATACACCGGGGTCAGAGTGTATATACACCGGGGGTCCTGTATACACCGGGGTCAGAGTGTATGTACACCGGGGGTCCTGTATACACCGGGGTCAGAGTGTATATACACCGGGGATCCTGTATACACCGGGGTCAGAGTGTATATACACCGGGGGTCCTGTATACACCGGGGTCAGAGTGTATATACACCGGGGTCAGAGTATATATACACCGGGGGTCCTGTATACACCAGGGTCAGAGAGTATATACACCGGGGGATTCCTGTATACACCGGGGTCAGAGAGTATATACACCGGGGGATTCCTGTATACACCGGGGTCAGAGTGTATATACACCGGGGGATTCCTGTATACACCGGGATCAGAGTGTATATACACCGGGGGATTCCTGTATACACCGGGGTCAGAGTGTATATACACCGGGGGTCCTGTATACACCTGGGTCAAAGTGTATATACACCGGGGTCAGAGTGTATATACACCGGGGGATTCCTGTATACACCGGGGTCAGAGTGTATATACACCGGGGGTCCTGTATACACCTGGGTCAAAGTGTATATACACCGGGGTCAGAGTATATATACACCGGGGGTCCTGTATACACCGGGGTCAGAGTGTATATACACCGGGGGATTCCTGTATACACCGGGGTCAGAGAGTATATACACCGGGGGATTCCTGTATACACCGGGGTCAGAGAGTATATACACCGGGGGATTCCTGTATACACCGGGGTCAGAGTGTATATACACCGGGGGATTCCTGTATACACCGGGGTCAGAGAGTATATACACCGGGGGATTCCTGTATACACCGGGGTCAGAGTGTATATACACTGGGGTCAAAGTGTATATACACCGGGGTCAGAGTGTATATACACTGGGGTCAAAGTGTATATACACCGGGGTCAGAGTGTATATACACTGGGGTCAAAGTGTATATACACCGGGGGATTCCTGTATACACCGGGGTCAGAGTGTATATACACCGGGGGTCCTGTATACACCGGGGTCAGAGTGTATGTACACCGGGGGTCCTGTATACACCGGGGTCAGAGTGTATATACACCGGGGGTCCTGTATACACCGGGGTCAGAGTGTATATACACCGGGGGTCCTGTATACACCGGGGTCAGAGTGTATGTACACCGGGGGTCCTGTATTCACCGGGGTCAGAGTGTATATACACCAGGGGTCCTGTATACACCGGGGTCAAAGTGTATATACACCGGGGTCAGAGTGTATATACACTGGGGTCAAAGTGTATATACACCGGGGGATTCCTGTATACACCGGGGTCAGAGTGTATATACACCGGGGGTCCTGTATACACCGGGGTCAGAGTGTATGTACACCGGGGGTCCTGTATGCACCTGGGTCAGAGTGTATGTACACCGAGGGTCCTGTATATATACACTGGGGGATTACTGTATACTCCGGGGTCACAGTGTATATACACCGGGGCTCCTGTATACACCGGGGTCAGAGTGTATATACACCAGGGGTCCATTATACACCGGGGTCAGAGTGTATATACACCGGGCTCCTGTATACACCGGGGTCAGAGTGTATATACACCAGGGGTCCATTATACACCGGGGTCAGAGTGTATATACACCGGGGGTCCTGTATACACCGGGGTCAGAGTGTATATACACCGGGGTCAGAGTGTATATACACCGGGGGATTCCTGTATACACCGGGGTCAGAGTATATATACACCGGGGGATTCCTGTATACACCGGGGTCAGAGTGTATATACACCGGGGTATTCCTGTATACACCGGGGTCAGAGTGTATATACACCGGGGTCAGAGTGTACATACACCGGGGTCAGAGTGTATATACACCGGGGTCAGAGTCTATATACACCGGGGGATTCCTGTATACACCGGGGTCAGAGTGTATATACACCGGGGGTCCTGTATACACCGGGGTCAGAGTGTATATACACCAGGGGATTCCTGTATACACCGGGGTCAGAGTGTATATACACCGGGGGATTCCTGTATACACCGGGGTCAGAGTATATATACACCGGGGTCAGAGTATATATACACCGGGGGTCCTGTATACACCGGGGTCAGAGTATATATACACCGGGGGTCCTGTATACACCGGGGTCAGAGTGTATATACACCAGGGGATTCCTGTATACACCAGGGTCAGAGTGTATATACACCGGGGGATTCCTGTATACACCGGGGTCAAAGTGTATATACACCGGGGGATTCCTGTATACACCGGGGTCAGATTGTATATACACCGGGAGTCCTGTATACACTGGGGTCAGAGTGTATGTACACCGGGGGTCCTGTATACACCAGGGTCAGAGTGTATATACACCGGGGTTCCTGTATACACCGGGGGTCCTGTATACACCTGGGTCAGAGTGTATATACACCAGGGGATTCCTGTATACACCGGGGTCAGAGTGTATATACACCGGGGGATTCCTGTATACACCGGGGTCAAAGTGTATGTACACCGGGGTCCTGTATACACCGGGGTCAGAGTGTATATACACCGGGGGATTCCTGTATACACCGGGGTCAGAGTGTATATACACCGGGGGTCCTGTATACACCTGGGTCAGAGTGTATATACACCGAGGGTCCTATATACACCGGGGTCAGAGTGTATATACACCGGGGTCAGAGTGTATGTACACCGGGGGTCCTGTATACACCGGGGTCAGAGTATATATACACCGGGGTCAGAGTGTATGTACACCGGGGGATTCCTGTGTACACCGGGGTCAGAGTGTATATACACCGGGGTCAAAGTGTATATACACCGGGGGTCCTGTATACACCGGGGTCAGAGTGTATATACACCGGGGGATTCCTGTATACACCGGGGTCAGAGTGTATATACACCGGGGTCAGAGTGTATGTGCACCGGGGGTCCTGTATACACCTGGGTCAGAGTGTATATACACCGAGGGTCCTGTATACACCGGGGTCAGAGTGTATATACACCGGGGCTCTTGTATACACCGGGGTCAGAGTGTATGTACACCGGGGGTCCTGTATACACCGGGGTCAGAGTATATATACACCGGGGTCAGAGTGTATGTACACCGGGAGTCCTGTATACACCTGGGTCAGAGTGTATATACACCGGGGCTCTTGTATACACCGGGGTCAGAGTGTATGTACACCGGGGGTCCTGTATACACCTGGGTCAGAGTGTATATACACCGAGGGTCCTGTATACACCGGGGTCAGAGTGTATATACACCGGGGCTCTTGTATACACCGGGGTCAGAGTGTATGTACACCGGGGGTCATGTATACACCGGGGTCAGAGTATATATACACCGGGGGTCCTGTATACACCGGGGTCAGAGTGTATGTACACCGTGGTTCCTGTATACACCGGGGTGAGAGTGTATATACACCGGGGTCAGAGTGTATGTACACCGGGAGTCCTGTATACACCTGGGTCAGAGTGTATATACACCGAGGGTCCTGTATACACTGGGGTCAGAGTGTATATACACCGGGGGTCCTGTATACACCGGGGTCAGAGTATATATACACCGGGGGTCCTGTATACACCGGGGTCAGAGTGTATATACACTGAGGGTCCTGTATACACCTGGGTCAGTGTGTATGTACACCGGGGGTCCTGTATACACCGGGGTCAGTGTGTATGTACCCTGGGGGTCCTGTATACACCGGGGTCAGAGTGTATATACACCGGAGGTCCTGTATACACCAGGGTCAGAGTGTATGTACACCGGGGGTCCTGTATACACCAGGGTCAGAGTGTATATACACCGGGGGTCCTGTATACACCGGGGTCAGAGTGTATGTACACCGGGGGTCCTGTATACACCGGGGTCAGTGTGTATGTACCCTGGGGGTCCTGTATACACCGGGGTCAGAGTGTATATACACCGGAGGTCCTGTATACACCAGGGTCAGAGTGTATATACACCGGGAGTCCTGTATACACCGGGGTCAGAGTGTATATACACCGGGGGTCCTGTATACACCGGGGTCAGAGTATATATACACCGGGGGTCCTGTATACACCGGGGTCAGAGTGTATATACACCGGGGGTCCTGTATACACCGGGGTCAGAGTATATATACACCGGGGGTCCTGTATACACCGGGGTCAGAGTGTATATACACCGGAGGTCCTGTATACACCAGGGTCAGAGTGTATATACACCGGGAGTCCTGTATACACCGGGGTCAGTGTGTATGTACCCTGGGGGTCCTGTATACACCAGGGTCAGAGTGTATATACACCGGGAGTCCTGTATACACCGGGGTCAGAGTGTATGTACACCGGGGGTCCTGTATACACCGCGGTCAGAGTGTATATACACCGGGGGTCCTGTATACACCGGGGTCAGAGTGTATATACACCGGGGGTCCTGTATACACCGGGGTCAGAGTATATATACACCGGGGGTCCTGTATACACCGGGGTCAGAGTGTATATACACCGGGGGTCCTGTATACACCGGGGTCAGAGTGTATATACACCGGGTTCAGAGTGTATATACACCGGGGGTCCTGTATACACCGGGGTCAGAGTATATATACACCGGGGGTCCTGTATACACCAAGGTCAGAGTGTATATACACCGGGGGTCCTGTATACACCGGGGTCAGAGTGTATATACACCGGGGGTCCTGTATACACCGGGGTCAGAGTATATATACACCGGGGGTCCTGTATACACCGGGGTCAGAGTGTATATACACCGGAGGTCCTGTATACACCGGGGTCAGAGTGTATGTACACCGGGGGTCCTGTATACACCGGGGTCAGTGTGTATGTACCCTGGGGGTCCTGTATACACCGGGGTCAGAGTGTATATACACTGGGGTCAAAGTGTATATACACCGGGGTCAGAGTGTATATACACTGGGGTCAAAGTGTATATACACCGGGGGATTCCTGTATACACCGGGGTCAGAGTGTATATACACCGGGGGTCCTGTATACACCGGGGTCAGAGTGTATGTACACCGGGGGTCCTGTATACACCTGGGTCAGTGTGTATGTACCCTGGGGTCCTGTATACACCGGGGTCAGAGTGTATATACACCGGGGGGTCCTGTATACACCTGGGTCAGTGTGTATGTACACTGGGGGTCCTGTATACACCGGGGGTCCTGTACGCACCAGTCGCCGCGCTCTCACCTTCCCCAGGAAGTGCTTGCGGTACAGCCGCGCAGTGTGGTTGCTCTCCAGCTTCACTTTGCTGCTCGGTGATTGGTAGTTCTCGGAGGCGGGGATCAGCGAGACGTCATGATTGGTTCCCTCAATCCAGTATCCCCCAAACTGAGGCAAAAGAATGAGAGGGAAGGGACGGCGCCTCCCGAGCACCTGCCGAGCAGAGAGCACAGGGTGGGCAGCGGCACGCGGGCAGAGAGCACAGGGTGGGCCGCGGCACGCGGCCAGAGAGCACAGGGTGGGCAGCGGCACGAGGGCAGAGAGCACAGGGTGGGCAGCGGCACGAGGGCAGAGAGCACAGGGTGGGCAGCGGCACGAGGGCAGAGAGCACAGGGTGGGACGCGGCACGCGGCCAGAGAGCACAGGGTGGGACGCGGCACGCGGCCAGAGAGCACAGGGTGGGACGCGGCACGCGGCCAGAGAGCACAGGGTGGGCAGCGGCACGAGGGCAGAGAGCACAGGGTGGGCAGCGGCACGCGGCCAGAGAGCACAGGGTGGGACGCGGCACGCGGCCAGAGAGCACAGGGTGGGCAGCGGCACGCGGCCAGAGAGCACAGGGTGGGCAGCGGCACGCGGCCAGAGAGCACAGGGTGGGCAGCGGCACGCGGCCAGAGAGCACAGGGTGGGACGCGGCACGCGGGCAGAGACCACAGGGTGGGACGCGGCACGCGGGCAGAGAGCACAGGGTGGGACGCGGCACGCGGGCAGAGAGCACAGGGTGGGACGCGGCACGCGGGCAGAGAGCACAGGGTGGGACGCGGCACGCGGGCAGAGAGCACAGGGTGGGACGCGGCACGCGGGCAGAGAGCACAGGGTGGGACGCGGCACGCGGGCAGAGAGCACAGGGTGGGACGCGGCACGCGGGCAGAGAGCACAGGGTGGGACGCGGCACGCGGGCAGAGAGCACAGGCTGGGGCGCGGCACGCGGGCAGAGAGCACAGGCTGGGGCGCGGCACGCGGGCAGAGAGCACAGGGTGGGACGCGGCACGCGGGCAGAGAGCACAGGGTGGGACGCGGCACGCGGGCAGAGAGCACAGGGTGGGACGCGGGCAGAGAGCACAGGGTGGGACGCGGCACGCGGGCAGAGAGCACAGGGTGGGACGCGGCACGCGGGCAGAGAGCACAGGGTGGGACGCGGCACGCGGGCAGAGAGCACAGGGTGGGACGCGGCACGCGGGCAGAGAGCACAGGGTGGGACGCGGCACGCGGGCAGAGAGCACAGGGTGGGACGCGGCACGCGGGCAGAGAGCACAGGGTGGGACGCGGCACGCGGGCAGAGAGCACAGGGTGGGACGCGGCACGCGGGCAGAGAGCACAGGGTGGGACGCGGCACGCGGCCAGAGAGCACAGGGTGGGACGCGGCACGCGGCCAGGGAGCACAGGGTGGGACGCGGCACGCGGGCAGGGAGCACAGGGTGGGCAGCGGCACGCGGGCAGAGAGCACAGGGTGGGACGCGGCACGCGGGCAGAGAGCACAGGGTGGGACGCGGCACGCGGCCAGAGAGCACAGGGTGGGACGCGGCACGCGGCCAGAGACCACAGGGTGGGACGCGGCACGCGGCCAGAGACCACAGGGTGGGACGCGGCACGCGGCCAGAGACCACAGGGTGGGACGCGGCACGCGGCCAGAGAGCACAGGGTGGGACGCGGCACGCGGCCAGAGAGCACAGGGTGGGACGCGGCACGCGGGCAGAGAGCACAGGGTGGGACGCGGCACGCGGGCAGAGAGCACAGGGTGGGACGCGGCACGCGGGCAGAGAGCACAGGGTGGGACGCGGCACGCGGGCAGAGAGCACAGGGTGGGACGCGGCACGCGGGCAGAGAGCACAGGGTGGGACGCGGCACGCGGGCAGAGAGCACAGGGTGGGACGCGGCACGCGGGCAGAGAGCACAGGGTGGGACGCGGCACGCGGGCAGAGAGCACAGGGTGGGACGCGGCACGCGGGCAGAGAGCACAGGGTGGGACGCGGCACGCGGCCAGAGAGCACAGGGTGGGACGCGGCACGCGGCCAGAGAGCACAGGGTGGGACGCGGCACGCGGGCAGAGAGCACAGGGTGGGACGCGGCACGCGGGCAGAGAGCACAGGGTGGGACGCGGCACGCGGGCAGAGAGCACAGGGTGGGACGCGGCACGCGGGCAGAGAGCACAGGGTGGGACGCGGCACGCGGGCAGAGAGCACAGGGTGGGACGCGGCACGCGGGCAGAGAACACAGGGTGGGACGCGGCACGCGGCCAGAGAGCACAGGGTGGGACGCGGCACGCGGCCAGAGAGCACAGGGTGGGACGCGGCACGCGGCCAGAGAGCACAGGGTGGGACGCGGCACGCGGCCAGAGAGCACAGGGTGGGACGCGGCACGCGGCCAGAGAGCACAGGGTGGGACGCGGCACGCGGCCAGAGAGCACAGGGTGGGACGCGGCACGCGGCCAGAGAGCACAGGGTGGGACGCGGCCAGAGAGCACAGGGTGGGACGCGGCACGCGGCCAGAGAGCACAGGGTGGGACGCGGCACGCGGCCAGAGAGCACAGGGTGGGACGCGGCACGCGGCCAGAGAGCACAGGGTGGGACGCGGCACGCGGCCAGAGAGCACAGGGTGGGACGCGGCACGCGGCCAGAGAGCACAGGGTGGGACGCGGCACGCGGCCAGAGAGCACAGGGTGGGACGCGGCACGCGGCCAGAGAGCACAGGGTGGGACGCGGCACGCGGCCAGAGAGCACAGGGTGGGACGCGGCACGCGGCCAGAGAGCACAGGGTGGGACGCGGCACGCGGCCAGAGAGCACAGGGTGGGACGCGGCACGCGGCCAGAGAGCACAGGGTGGGACCCGGCACGCGGCCAGAGACCACAGGGTGGGACGCGGCACGCGGCCAGAGACCACAGGGTGGGACGCGGCACGCGGCCAGAGACCACAGGGTGGGACGCGGCACGCGGCCAGAGACCACAGGGTGGGACGCGGCACGCGGCCAGAGACCACAGGGTGGGACGCGGCACGCGGCCAGAGACCACAGGGTGGGACGCGGCACGCGGCCAGAGACCACAGGGTGGGACGCGGCACGCGGCCAGAGACCACAGGGTGGGACGCGGCACGCGGCCAGAGACCACAGGGTGGGACGCGGCCAGAGACCACAGGGTGGGACGCGGCCAGAGACCACAGGGTGGGACGCGGCACGCGGGCAGAGAGCACAGGGTGGGACGCGGCACGCGGGCAGAGAGCACAGGGTGGGACGCGGCACGCGGGCAGAGAGCACAGGGTGGGACGCGGCACGCGGGCAGAGAGCACAGGGTGGGACGCGGCACGCGGGCAGAGAGCACAGGGTGGGACGCGGCACGCGGGCAGAGAGCACAGGGTGGGACGCAGCACGCGGGCAGAGATCAGCGCTTACCTCGTGGACGCTAGGATACGGGATGTAATCCTCTTCTGTCTGTAAGAGAAGATGTGGTCACATGGCGGACCCCGCGAGAGAGGTCAGCGGGGGCCACAGGGCAGCTCCACCCACTGACCACATTCATATAGTGCTCAAGTCACCTCCAGAGCTGCAATCACACTGCATCCTATCCTCCAGTCACCTCCAGAGCTGCAGTCACGTCATCTCCTATCCTCCAGTCACCTCCAGAGCTGCAGTCACGTCATCTCCTATCCTCCAGTCACATGGCGTACTGCGGTCACATTATGTCCTATCCTCCAGTCACCTCCAGAGCTGCGGTCACATGGCAGCCTATCCTCCAGTCACCTCCAGAGCTGCAATCACACGGCGTCCTATCCTCCAGTCACCTCCAGAGATGCAGTCACATCGTGTCCTATCCTCCAGTCACTTCCAGAGCTGCAGCCACATCATCTCCTATCCTCCAGTCACATGGCGTACTGTCCTGCAGAACTGCGGTCACATTATGTCCTATCCTCCAGTCACCTCCAGAGCTGCAGTCACATCGTGTCCTATCCTCCAGTCACTTCCAGAGCTGCAGTCACGTCATCTCCTATCCTCCAGTCACTTCCAGAGCTGCAGTCACGTCATCTCCTATCCTCCAGTCACTTCCAGAGCTGCAGCCACGTCATCTCCTATCCTCCAGTCACATGGCGTACTGTCCTGCAGAACTGCGGTCACATTATGTCCTATCCTCCAGTCACCTCCAGAGCTGCAGTCACATCGTGTCCTATCCTCCAGTCACCGCCAGGGCTGCGGTCACATTATGTCCTATCCTCCAGTCACCTCCAGAGCTGCAGTCACATTATGTCCTATCCTCCAGTCACCTCCAGAGCTGCAGTCACATCGTGTCCTATCCTCCAGTCACCGCCAGGGCTGCGGTCACATGGCAGCCTATCCTCCAGTCACCTCCAGAGCTGCAGTCACATGGCAGCCTATCCTCCAGTCACCTCCAGAGCTGCAGTCACATCGTGTCCTATCCTCCAGTCACCGCCAGGGCTGCGGTCACATGGCAGCCTATCCTCCAGTCACCTCCAGAGCTGCAGTCACATCGTGTCCTATCCTCCAGTCACCGCCAGAGCTGCGGTCACATGGCAGCCTATCCTCCAGTCACCTCCAGAGCTGCAGTCACATCGTGTCCTATCCTCCAGTCACCTCCAGAGCTGCAGTCACATTGTGTCCTATCCGCCAGAGCTGCAGTCACATGGCAGCCTATCCTCCAGTCACCTCCAGAGCTGCAGTCACATCGTGTCCTATCCTCCAGTCACCTCCAGAGCTGCGGTCACATGGCAGCCTATCCTCCAGTCACCTCCAGAGCTGCAGTCACATCGTGTCCTATCCTCCAGTCACCTCCAGAGCTGCGGTCACATGGCAGCCTATCCTGCAGTCACCTCCAGAGCTGCAGTCACATCGTGTCCTATCCTCCAGTCACCTCCAGAGCTGCGGTCACATGGCAGCCTATCCTCCAGTCACCTCCAGAGCTGCGGTCACATGGCAGCCTATCCTGCAGTCACCTCCAGAGCTGCAGTCACATCGTGTCCTATCCTCCAGTCACCGCCAGAGCTGCAGTCACATCGTGTCCTATCCTCCAGTCACATGGCGTACTGTCCTGCAGAACTGTGGTCACATTATGTCCTATCCTCCAGTCACCTCCAGAGCTGCGGTCACATGGCAGCCTATCCTCCAGTCACCTCCAGAGCTGCAATCACACTGCGTCCTATCCTTCAGTCACCTCCAAAGCTGCAGTCACATTGTGTCCTATCCTCCAGTGACTTCCAGAGCTGCAGTCACGTCATCTCCTATCCTCCAGTCACCTCCAGAGCTGCAGTCACGTCATCTCCTATCTTCCAGTCACCTCCAGAGCTGCAGTCACGTCATCTCCTATCCTCCAGTCACATGGCGTACTGTCCTGCAGAACTGCGGTCACATTATGTCCTATCCTCCAGTCACCTCCAGAGCTGCAGTCACATCGTGTCCTATCCTCCAGTCACTTCCAGAGCTGCAGTCACATCATCTCCTATCCTCCAGTCACCTCCAGAGCTGCAGTCACGTCATCTCCTATCCTCGTCACATGGCGTACTGTCCTGCAGAACTGCGGTCACATTATGTCCTATCCTCCAGTCACCTCCAGAGCTGCAGTCACATCGTGTCCTATCCTCCAGTCACCGCCAGGGCTGCGGTCACATGGCGGCCTATCCTCCAGTCACCTCCAGAGCTGCAGTCACATGGCAGCCTATCCTCCAGTCACCTCCAGAGCTGCAGTCACATCATGTCCTATCCTCCAGTCACCGCCAGGGCTGCGGTCACATGGCAGCCTATCCTCCAGTCACCTCCAGAGCTGCAGTCACATCGTGTCCTATCCTCCAGTCACCGCCAGGGCTGCAGTCACATGGCAGCCTATCCTCCAGTCACCTCCAGAGCTGCAGTCACATCGTGTCCTATCCTCCAGTCACCGCCAGGGCTGTGGTCACATGGCAGCCTATCCTCCAGTCACCTCCAGAGCTGCAGTCACATCGTGTCCTATCCTCCAGTCACCTCCAGAGCTGCGGCCACATCCTGGATGAGACGTTACCTTTAGGGGGGGTGGCAGTGAGTATCTCTGTTCGTCCATTCTGCAGCCCTGAAAGACAAAGCAAAAAGCTGAGCAGAAATCACACGACCAACTGTAACAGACCCTCAGCTGTGACAACGACAATCTGTCAGTAACACAGCCGGAGATCACACAGGGGAGGCTGCTGCTCCGAGAGCACTGTCTGCACTGACACACTGCAACAAAAATCAGCTGTGGGAGGTGTGTCTGCACTGCGCATTATTAAAACAGGGGGTATGGAAGTGACAATGCGCGCTCCGGAATCAGAACAATCCCGTGGTAAAATGTAGGTTTATTATCAGTACCATGGGATGGTGGTGATTCCGAAGAGCGCGGTATCAGTGCCACATCGCTCTGCAGCATCTGGAAAACAGGCGTCACGCAACCGTATAGGTAGGAGAGCGCGGAGAGCGCGGAGAGAGCGGCGAGAGAGGAGACCGGTGAGAGAGGAGAAGAGGAGAGCGGCGAGAGAGGAGAGCGCGGAGAGAGCGGCGAGAGAGGAGGAGAGGAGAGCTGAGAGCGGTGAGAGAAGAGAAGAGGAGAAGAGAGAGGCGAGAGAGGAGGAGAGGAGAGCTGAGAGCGGTGAGAGAAGAGAAGAGGAGAGGAGAGCGGCGAGAGAGGAGAGCGCGGAGAGAGCGGCGAGAGAGGAGGAGAGGAGAGCTGAGAGCGGTGAGAGAAGAGAAGAGGAGAGGAGAGCGGCGAGAGAGGAGGAGAGGAGAGCTGAGAGAGAGCTGAGAGCGGTGAGAGAAGAGAAGAGGAGAGAGAGGAGAAGAGGAGAGAGAGGAGAAGAGGAGAGAGAGGAGAGAGAGGAGAAGAGGAGAGAGAGGAGAAGAGGAGAGAGAGGAGAAGAGGAGAGAGAGGAGAGAGGAGAGCGGGGAGAGAGGAGAGCGGGGAGAGAGGAGAGCGGGGAGAGAGGAGAGCGGGGAGAGAGGAGAGCGGGGAGAGAGGAGAGCGGGGAGAGAGGAGAGCGGGGAGAGAGGAGAGCGGGGAGAGAGGAGAGCGGGGAGAGAGGAGAGCGGGGAGAGAGGAGAGCGGGGAGAGAGGAGAGCGGGGAGAGAGGAGAGCGGGGAGAGAGGAGAGCGGGGAGAGAGGAGAGCGGGGAGAGAGGAGAGCGGGGAGAGAGGAGAGCGGGGAGAGAGGAGAGCGGGGAGAGAGGAGAGCGGGGAGAGAGGAGAGCGGGGAGAGAGGAGAGCGGGGAGAGAGGAGAGCGGGGAGAGAGGAGAGCGGGGAGAGAGGAGAGCGGGGAGAGAGGAGAGCGGGGAGAGAGGAGAGCGGGGAGAGAGGAGAGCGGGGAGAGAGGAGAGCGGGGAGAGAGGAGAGCGGGGAGAGAGGAGAGCGGGGAGAGAGGAGAGCGGGGAGAGAGGAGAGCGGGGAGAGAGGAGAGCGGGGAGAGAGGAGAGCGGGGAGAGAGGAGAGCGGTGAGAGAGGAGAGCGGAGAGAGAGGAGAGCGGTGAGAGAGGAGAGCGGTGAGAGAGGAGAGCGGGGAGAGAGGAGAGCGGGGAGAGAGGAGAGCGGGGAGAGAGGAGAGCGGGGAGAGAGGAGAGCGGGGAGAGAGGAGAGCGGGGAGAGAGGAGAGCGGGGAGAGAGGAGAGCGGGGAGAGAGGAGAGCGGGGAGAGAGGAGAGCGGGGAGAGAGGAGAGCGGGGAGAGAGGAGGAGAGGAGAGAGGAGAGCGGTGAGAGGACAGCGGTGAGAGAGGAGAGCGGAGAGAGAGGAGAGCGGTGAGAGAGGAGAGCGGTGAGAGAGGAGAGCGGTGAGAGAGGAGAGCGGTGAGAGAGGAGAGCGGTGAGAGAGGAGAGAGGAGGAGAGGAGAGAGGAGGAGAGGAGAGAGGAGGAGAGGAGAGAGGAAGAGAGGAGAGAGGAGGAGAGGAGAGCTGAGAGCGGTGAGAGAAGAGAAGAGGAGAGGAGAGCGGCGAGAGAGGAGGAGAGGAGAGCTGAGAGAGAGCTGAGAGCGGTGAGAGAAGAGAAGAGGAGAGAGAGGAGAAGAGGAGAGAGAGGAGAAGAGGAGAGAGAGGAGAGAGAGGAGAAGAGGAGAGAGAGGAGAAGAGGAGAGAGAGGAGAAGAGGAGAGAGAGGAGAAGAGGAGAGAGAGGAGAAGAGGAGAGAGAGGAGAAGAGGAGAGAGAGGAGAAGAGGAGAGAGGGAGAAGAGGAGAGAGGGGAGAGAGGAGAGAGGGGAGAGAGGAGAGCGGGGAGAGAGGAGAGCGGGGAGAGAGGAGAGCGGGGAGAGAGGAGAGCGGGGAGAGAGGAGAGCGGGGAGAGAGGAGAGCGGGGAGAGAGGAGAGCGGGGAGAGAGGAGAGCGGGGAGAGAGGAGAGCGGGGAGAGAGGAGAGCGGGGAGAGAGGAGAGCGGGGAGAGAGGAGAGCGGGGAGAGAGGAGAGCGGGGAGAGAGGAGAGCGGGGAGAGAGGAGAGCGGGGAGAGAGGAGAGCGGGGAGAGAGGAGAGCGGGGAGAGAGGAGAGCGGGGAGAGAGGAGAGCGGGGAGAGAGGAGAGCGGGGAGAGAGGAGAGCGGGGGGAGCGGGGAGAGAGGAGAGCGGGGAGAGAGGAGAGCGGGGAGAGAGGAGAGCGGGGAGAGAGGAGAGCGGGGAGAGAGGAGAGCGGGGAGAGAGGAGAGCGGGGAGAGAGGAGGAGAGGAGAGAGGAGGAGAGAGAGAGGAGGAGAGGAGAGAGGAGGAGAGGAGAGAGGAGAGCGGTGAGAGAGGAGGAGAGGAGAGAGGAGGAGAGGAGAGAGGAGGAGAGGAGAGAGGAGGAGAGGAGAGAGGAGGAGAGGAGGAGAGGAGAGAGGAAGAGAGGAGAGAGGAAGAGAGGAGAGGAGAGCTGAGAGCGGTGAGAGAAGAGAAGAGGAGAGGAGAGCGGCGAGAGAGGAGGAGAGGAGAGCTGAGAGAGAGCTGAGAGCGGTGAGAGAGGAGACCGGTGAGAGAGGAGAGCGGTGAGAGAGGAGAGCGGTGAGAGAGGAGAGCGGTGAGAGAGGAGAGCGGTGAGAGAGGAGGAGAGGAGGAGAGGAGAGAGGAGGAGAGGAGAGAGGAGGAGAGGAGGAGAGGAGAGAGGAGGAGAGGAGAGAGGAGGAGAGGAGAGAGGAGGAGAGGAGAGAGGAGGAGAGGAGAGAGGAGGAGAGGAGAGAGGAGGAGAGCTGTGAGAGAGGAGGAGAGCTGTGAGAGAGGAGGAGAGCTGTGAGAGAGGAGAGGAGGACAGCGGGGAGAGAGGAGAGCGGGGAGAGAGGAGAGCGGGGAGAGAGGAGAGCGGGGAGAGAGGAGAGCGGGGAGAGAGGAGAGCGGGGAGAGAGGAGAGCGGGGAGAGAGGAGAGCGGGGAGAGAGGAGAGCGGGGAGAGAGGAGAGCGGGGAGAGAGGAGAGCGGGGAGAGAGGAGAGCGGGGAGAGAGGAGAGCGGGGAGAGAGGAGAGCGGGGAGAGAGGAGAGCGGGGAGAGGAGCGGGGAGAGAGGAGAGCGGGGAGAGAGGAGAGCGGGGAGAGAGGAGAGCGGGGGGAGCGGGGAGAGAGGAGAGCGGGGAGAGAGGAGAGCGGGGAGAGCGGGGAGAGAGGAGAGCGGGGAGAGAGGAGAGCGGGGAGAGAGGAGAGCGGGGAGAGAGGAGAGCGGGGAGAGAGGAGAGCGGGGAGAGAGGAGGAGAGGAGAGCTGAGAGAGAGCTGAGAGCGGTGAGAGAGGAGAGCGGTGAGAGGAGAGCGGTGAGAGAGGAGAGCGGTGAGAGAGGAGAGCGGTGAGAGAGGAGAGCGGTGAGAGAGAAGAGCGGTGAGAGAGAAGAGCGGTGAGAGAGGAGAGCGGTGAGAGAGGAGAGCGGTGAGAGAGGAGAGCGGTGAGAGGAGGAGAGGAGGAGAGGAGAGAGGAGGAGAGGAGAGGAGAGAGGAGGAGAGGAGAGGAGAGAGGAGGAGAGGAGAGAGGAGGAGAGGAGAGAGGAGGAGAGGAGAGAGGAGGAGAGGAGAGAGGAGGAGAGGAGAGAGGAGGAGAGGAGAGAGGAGGAGAGGAGAGAGGAGGAGAGGAGAGAGGAGGAGAGCTGTGAGAGGAGGAGAGCTGTGAGAGAGGAGGAGAGGAAAGCAGCGAGAGAGGAGAGGAGAGCGGGGAGAGAGGAGAGCGGGGAGAGAGGAGAGCGGGGAGAGAGGAGAGCGGGGAGAGAGGAGAGCGGGGAGAGAGGAGAGCGGGGAGAGAGGAGAGCGGGGAGAGAGGAGAGCGGGGAGAGAGGAGAGCGGGGAGAGAGGAGAGCGGGGAGAGAGGAGAGCGGCGAGAGAGGAGAGCGGGGAGAGAGGAGAGCGGCGAGAGAGGAGAGCGGCGAGAGAGGAGAGCGGCGAGAGAGGAGAGCGGCGAGAGAGGAGAGCGGCGAGAGAGGAGAGCGGCGAGAGAGGAGAGCGGCGAGAGAGGAGGAGAGGAGAGCTGAGAGAGAGCTGAGAGCGGTGAGAGAAGAGAAGAGGAGAGGAGAGCGGCGAGAGAGGAGGAGAGGAGAGCTGAGAGAGAGCTGAGAGCGGTGAGAGAGGAGACCGGTGAGAGAGGAGAAGAGGAGAGCGGGGAGAGAGGAGAGCGGGGAGAGAGGAGAGCGGCGAGAGAGGAGAGCGGCGAGAGAGGAGAGCGGCGAGAGAGGAGAGCGGCGAGAGAGGAGAGCGGCGAGAGAGGAGAGCGGCGAGAGAGGAGAGCGGCGAGAGAGGAGAGCGGCGAGAGAGGAGAGCGGCGAGAGAGGAGGAGAGGAGAGCTGAGAGAGAGCTGAGAGCGGTGAGAGAAGAGAAGAGGAGAGGAGAGCGGCGAGAGAGGAGGAGAGGAGAGCTGAGAGAGAGCTGAGAGCGGTGAGAGAGGAGAAGAGGAGAGGAGAGCGGCGAGAGAGGAGGAGAGGAGAGCTGAGAGAGAGCTGAGAGCGGTGAGAGAGGAGACCGGTGAGAGAGGAGAAGAGGAGAGCGGGGAGAGAGGAGAGCGGGGAGAGAGGAGAGCGGGGAGAGAGGAGAGCGGGGAGAGAGGAGAGCGGGGAGAGAGGAGAGCGGGGAGAGAGGAGAGCGGGGAGAGAGGAGAGCGGGGAGAGAGGAGAGCGGGGAGAGAGGAGGAGAGGAGAGCGGGGAGAGAGGAGGAGAGGAGAGCGGTTCTTCTGATCTATTGTGACCCTACTGCGCTTTTACATCTCTTTCTAATGCTGCTCATTGTTATCTATAAGCAATGGGGTGAGAGGAGCGAGGCCCCCAGAGACGGCAGGGGCCCCCCAGAGACAGTGAGGTTCAGACACTCACCTGCATCTTCTCAATCATCTCAAAGAAGTCCGAATACTAAAAGAGAAAACAAAAATTATGAGAAATATCAAAAACTACACAGGACCGAACCCTCAGCTGAGCGACCGTACAGAAGACACAGGACCGAACCCTCAGCTCAGCGACCGTACAGGAGACACAGGACCGAACCCTCAGCTCAGCGACCGTACAGAAGACACAGGACCGAACCCTCAGCTCAGCGACCGTACAGAAGACACAGGACCGAACCCTCAGCTCAGCGACCGTACAGGAGACACAGGACCGAACCCTCAGCTCAGTGACCGTACAGGAGACACAGGACCGAACCCTCAGCTCAGCGACCGTACAGAAGACACAGGACCGAACCCTCAGCTCAGCGACCGTACAGAAGACACAGGACCGAACCCTCAGCTCAGCGACCGTACAGGAGACACAGGACCGAACCCTCAGCTCAGCGACCGTACAGGAGACACAGGACCGAACCCTCAGCTCAGCGACCGTACAGGAGACACAGGACCGAACCCTCAGCTCAGCGACCGTACAGGAGACACAGGACCGAACCCTCAGCTCAGCGACCGTACAGGAGACACAGGACCGAACCCTCAGCTCAGCGACCGTACAGGAGACACAGGACCGAACCCTCAGCTCAGCGACCGTACAGAAGACACAGGACCGAACCCTCAGCTCAGCGACCGTACAGAAGACACAGGACCGAACCCTCAGCTCAGCGACCGTACAGAAGACACAGGACCGAACCCTCAGCTCAGCGACCGTACAGAAGACACAGGACCGAACCCTCAGCTCAGTGACAGTACAGAAGACACAGGACCGAACCCTCAGCTCAGCGACCGTACAGAAGACACAGGACCGAACCCTCAGCTCAGCGACCGTGCAAAAGACACAGGACCGAACCCTCAGCTCAGCGACCGTACAGAAGACACAGGACCGAACCCTCAGCTCAGCGACCGTACAGAAGACACAGGACCGAACCCTCAGCTCAGTGACCGTACAGGAGACACAGGACCGAACCCTCAGCTCTAGTCACATGATGCGGCCCGAGTGTGACAGTGACAGGCGGTAGCGGTTTGCTCAGCCCCCAGGAGGATTGTGCGGAGATTTCCATACGGAGGAGACTCCGTGGCTTCCAGGTATCAGGTCAGAGACTGCACCACTGCGCCAGCACTGCAGCCACCGCCGACCCTGCTGCCTCTCGCCTCCTCTGTTTGCTGGCAGTGAATGGCCACATTCTGACCCAGACCAGCTCCCACAGCTGAGGCTTTGTAACATTGTGTCAGCAGAGCATTACATGGTGCGGAGAGGGGACCGTACCCCGATCACAACCTGCCGGGAGAGAATCATCAGATCCTCTGCAGAGACCTACCCAAAAGAGGAGGCACGTCCGGAACCAGCCCCCCACTGACCGCCTCCTCCGGGCCCGGAGCCCCTCACTCACAGCCTCCTCCCGGCCCGGAGCCCCCCACTCACAGCCTCCTCCCGGCCCAAAGCCCCCCACTCACCGCCTCCTCCCGGCCCAAAGCCCCCCACTCACCGCCTGCTCCTGGCCCGGAGTCCCCCCACTCACCGCCTGCTCCTGGCCCGGGGCCCCCCCACTCACCGCCTCCTTCTGGCCCGGGCCCCCCACTCACCGCCTGCTCCTGGCCCGGAGTCCCCCCACTCACCGCCTGCTCCTGGCCCGGGGCCCCCCCACTCACCGCCTCCTTCTGGCCCGGGCCCCCCACTCACCGCCTCCTCCTGGCCCGGAGCCCCCCACTGACCGCCTCCTCCTGGCCCGTAGCCCCCCACTGACCGCCTCCTCCTGGCCCGGAGCCCCCCACTGACCGCCTCCTCCTGGCCCGGAGCCCCCCACTGACCGCCTCCTCCTGGCCCGGAGCCCCCCACTGACCGCCTCCTCCTGGCCCGGAGCCCCCCACTAACCGCCTCCTCCTGGCCCCCCCCAATTCAACGCCTGCTCCTGGCCCGCCCAACTCAACGCCTGCTCCTGGCGCGGCGCCCCCCACTCACCGCTTGCTCCTGGCCTGGGACCCCTCACACAGCCTGCTGCTGGCCCGGGACCCCCCCTCACACCGCCTGCTCCTGGCCTGGGACCCCTACAACGCCTGTTCCTGGCCTGAAACCCCACACACCGTCTGCTCCTGGCCTGGGACCCCTACAATGCTTGTTCCTGGCCTGAAACCCCACACACCGCCTGCTGCTGGCCTGGGACCCCTCACACCGCCTGCTCCCAGCCTAGGGCCCCCCACTCACCGCCTGCTCCCAGCCCAGGGCCCCCCACTCACCGCCTGCTCCCAGCCCAGGGCCCCCCACTCACCGCCTGCTCCCGGCCCAGGGCCCCCCACTCATCGCCCGCTCACCGCCCAGGGCCCCCCACTCACCGCCCGCTCCCGGCCCAGGGCCCCCCACTCACCGCCTGCTCCCGGCCCAGGGCCCCCCACTCACCGCCTGCTCCCAGCCCAGGGCCCCCCACTCATCGTCTGCTCCCAGCCCAGGGCCCCCCACTCACCGCCTGCTCCCGGCCCAGGGCCCCCCACTCGCAGCCTGCTCCTGTCACAGACCCCTCACCTGCAGCACGACGCTGTGGCTCCTGTGGCCCTGTAGTCTCCTCATCTTGTGCTTGCTCATGCTCCTGGACACTGGGCCACCGCCGCCTCTGGTCCGTGCCATGTACCCGCCGCTCAGGTATAATTATCCTCCAGTGATGTCACAACCCGGCTGTTATCAGGGACGGAGCGTCCTGCACCCGGGTGTGACCGAGGACACCTCAGATCAGGAGAAATACCAGAGCTCCTGACCGCCCCACCGGGGCTCCAAATAAGCAGAGGGGCCCCAGAACCACGCACCCACAAGACACCGACCCCCGCGACCAGAGCCGCATGAGCGGAGAAAACGCATCTTACTGTGACACGGAACACTGACTGCAGCTCTATTATGGGGGCACTGGGGCTCTTATTCTGGGGGGGAGGCACTGGGGCTCTTAGTCTGGAGGGGGAGGCACTGGGGCTCTTATTCTGGGGGGGAGGCACTGGGGCTCTTATTCTGGGGGGGAGGCACTGGGGCTCTTAGTCTGGAGGGGGAGGCACTGGGGCTCTTAGTCTGGAGGGGGAGGCACTGGGGCTCTTAGTCTGGGGGGGGGCACTGGGGCTCTTAGTCTGGAGGGGGAGGCACTGGGGCTCTTAGTCTGGAGGGGGAGGCACTGGGGCTCTTATTCTGGGGGGAGGCCCTGGGGCTCTTAGTCTGGAGGGGGAGGCACTGGGGCTCTTATTCTGGGGGGGAGGCACTGGGGCTCTTATTCTGGGGGGAGGCACTGGGGCTCTTATTCTGGGGGGGAGGCACTGGGGCTCTTATTCTGGGGGGGAGGCCCTGGGGCTCTTAGTCTGGAGGGGGAGGCACTGGGGCTCTTATTCTGGGGGGGAGGCACTGGGGCTCTTATTCTGGGGGGAGGCACTGGGGCTCTTATTCTGGGGGGAGGCACTGGGGCTCTTATTCTGGGGGGGCACTGGGGCTCTTATTCTGGGGGGAGGCACTGGGGCTCTTATTCTGGGGGGGAGGCACTGGGGCTCTTATTCTGGGGGGAGGCACTGGGGCTCTTAGTCTGGGGGGGAGGCACTGGGGCTCTTAGTCTGGGGGGGAGGCACTGGGGCTCTTAGTCTGGGGGGGAGGCACTGGGGCTCTTATTCTGGGGGGAGGCACTGGGGCTCTTATTCTGGGGGGAGGCACTGGGGCTCTTAGTCTGGGGGGGAGGCACTGGGGCTCTTAGTCTGGAGGGGGAGGCACTGGGGCTCTTATTCTGGGGGGGAGGCACTGGGGCTCTTATTCTGGGGGGAGGCCCTGGGGCTCTTAGTCTGGAGGGGGAGGCACTGGGGCTCTTAGTCTGGAGGGGGAGGCACTGGGGCTCTTAGTCTGGAGGGGGAGGCACTGGGGCTCTTATTCTGGGGGGGGGGGGCACTGGGGCTCTTAGTCTGGAGGGGGAGGCACTGGGGCTCTTAGTCTGGAGGGGGAGGCACTGGGGCTCTTATTCTGGGGGGAGGCCCTGGGGCTCTTATTCTGGGGGGGAGGCACTGGGGCTCTTAGTCTGGAGGGGGAGGCACTGGGGCTCTTATTCTGGGGGGGAGGCACTGGGGCTCTTATTCTGGGGGGAGGCACTGGGGCTCTTATTCTGGGGGGGAGGCACTGGGGCTCTTATTCTGGGGGAAGGCACTGGGGCTCTTATTCTGGGGGGGGCACTGGGGCTCTTATTCTGGGGGGAGGCACTGGGGCTCTTATTCTGGGGGGGAGGCACTGGGGCTCTTATTCTGGGGGGAGGCACTGGGGCTCTTATTCTGGGGGGAGGCACTGGGGCTCTTATTCTGGGGGGGAGGCACTGGGGCTCTTATTCTGGGGGCACTGAGGCTCCTCCCCCAGGATTATATAATGGCCTCCTGATGTAACTTCTGGTGACTCCGGTTCTTCGTCTCCCTGCAGCTTCTCTCTCTGCTATATATAGAGCAGCAGCGCCCAACCGTGTACAGCACAGGCCGCTTACATGGGACTACAGGGGACACCTACTGGATTATGTAACAGTTATCAGCTGTACTCAGAGGACAGATAATATAGTGATGTCACCCGCAGTCCCATGTAACACCACATATAATGTCCATGTCACCTGCAGCCCCGTGTAACACAACTGATAATGAAGATATCACCTGCAGTCCTATGCAACACCACAGATAATGTAGCTATCAGCTGCAGTCCTATGTAACAACACGGATAATGTAGCTATCACCTGCAGTCCCATGTAACACCACAGATAATGCTATCACCTGCAGTCCCATGTAACACCACAGATAATGTAGATATCACCTGCAGTCCCATGTAACACCACAAATAATGTAGCTATCACCTGCAGTCCCATGTAACACCTCAGATAAAGTAGATATCACCTGCAGTCCTATGCGACACCACAGATAATGTAGCTATCACCTGCAGTCCTATGTAACACCACGGATAATGTAGCTATCACATGCAGTCCTATGTAACACCTCAGATAATGTGGCTATCACCTGCAGTCCTATGTAACACCTCAGATAATGTAGCTATCACCTGCAGTCCTATGTAACACCTCAGATAATGTAGATATCACCTGCAGTCCTATGTAACACCACAGATAATGTAGCTATCACCTGCAGTCCCATGTAACACCTCAGATAAAGTAGATATCACCTGCAGTCCTATGCGACACCACAGATAATGTAGCTATCACCTGCAGTCCTATGTAACACCACGGATAATGTAGCTATCACATGCAGTCCTATGTAACACCTCAGATAATGTAGATATCACCTGCAGTCCTATGTAACACCTCAGATAATGTAGATATCACCTGCAGTCCTATGTAACACCACAGATAATGTAGCTATCACCTGCAGTCCTATGTAACACCTCAGATAATGTAGATATCACCTGCAGTCCTATGTAACACCACAGATAATGTAGCTATCACCTGCAGTCCTATGTAACACCACAGATAATGTAGCTATCACCTGCAGTCCTATGTAACACCACAGATAATGTAGCTATCACCTGCAGTCCTATGTAACACCACAGATAATGTAGCTATCACCTGCAGTCCTATGTAACACCTCAGATAATGTAGATATCACCTGCAGTCCTATGTAACACCACAGATAATGTAGCTATCACCTGCAGTCCTATGTAACACCACAGATAATGTAGCTATCACCTGCAGTCCTATGTAACACCACAGATAATGTAGCTATCACCTGCAGTCCTATGTAACACCTCAGATAATGTAGCTATCACCTGCAGTCCTATGTAACACCACAGATAATGTAGCTATCACCTGCAGTCCTATGTAACACCTCAGATAATGTAGCTATCACCTGCAGTCCTATGTAACACCTCAGATAATGTAGATATCACCTGCAGTCTTATGTAACACCACAGATAATGTAGCTATCACCTGCAGTCCTATGTAACACCTCAGATAATGTAGCTATCACCTGCAGTCCTATGTAACACCTCAGATAATGTAGCTATCACCTGCAGTCCTATGTAACACCTCAGATAATGTAGCTATCACCTGCAGTCCTATGTAACACCTCAGATAACGTAGCTATCACCTGCAGTCCTATGTAACACCTCAGATAATGTAGCTATCACCTGCAGTCCTATGTAACACCTCAGATAATGTAGATATCACCTACAGTCCTATGTAACACCTCAGATAATGTAGCTATCACCTGCAGTCCTATGTAACACCTCAGATAACGTAGCTATCACCTGCAGTCCTATGTAACACCTCAGATAATGTAGCTATCACCTGCAGTCCTATGTAACACCTCAGATAATGTAGCTATCACCTGCAGTCCTATGTAACACCTCAGATAATGTAGCTATCACCTGCAGTCCTATGTAACACCTCAGATAATGTAGCTATCACCTGCAGTCCTATGTAACACCTCAGATAATGTAGCTATCACCTGCAGTCCTATGTAACACCTCAGATAATGTAGATATCACCTGCAGTCCTATGTAACACCTCAGATAATGTAGCTATCACCTGCAGTCCTATGTAACACCTCAGATAATGTAGATATCACCTGCAGTCCTATGTAACACCTCAGATAATGTAGCTATCACCTGCAGTCCTATGTAACACCTCAGATAATGTAGCTATCACCTGCAGTCCTATGTAACACCTCAGATAATGTAGATATCACCTGCAGTCCTATGTAACACCTCAGATAATGTAGCTATCACCTGCAGTCCTATGTAACACCTCAGATAATGTAGCTATCACCTGCAGTCCTATGTAACACCTCAGATAATGTAGCTATCACCTGCAGTCCTATGTAACACCTCAGATAATGTAGCTATCACCTGCAGTCCTATGTAACACCTCAGATAATGTAGATATCACCTGCAGTCCTATGTAACACCTCAGATAATGTAGCTATCACCTGCAGTCCTATGTAACACCTCAGATAATGTGGCTATCACCTGCAGTCCTATGTAACACCACAGATAATGTAGCTATCACCTGCAGTCCTATGTAACACCTCAGATAATGTAGATATCACCTGCAGTCCTATGTAACACCACAGATAATGTAGCTATCACCTGCAGTCCTATGTAACACCACAGATAATGTAGCTATCACCTGCAGTCCTATGTAACACCTCAGATAATGTAGCTATCACCTGCAGTCCTATGTAACACCTCAGATAATGTAGCTATCACCTGCAGTCCTATGTAACACCTCAGATAATGTAGCTATCACCTGCAGTCCTATGTAACACCTCAGATAATGTAGATATCACCTGCAGTCCTATGTAACACCTCAGATAATGTAGATATCACCTGCAGTCCTATGTAACACCTCAGATAATGTAGCTATCACCTGCAGTCCTATGTAACACCTCAGATAATGTGGCTATCACCTGCAGTCCTATGTAACACCACAGATAATGTAGCTATCACCTGCAGTCCTATGTAACACCTCAGATAATGTAGATATCACCTGCAGTCCTATGTAACACCACAGATAATGTAGCTATCACCTGCAGTCCTATGTAACACCACAGATAATGTAGCTATCACCTGCAGTCCTATGTAACACCTCAGATAATGTAGCTATCACCTGCAGTCCTATGTAACACCTCAGATAATGTAGCTATCACCTGCAGTCCTATGTAACACCTCAGATAATGTAGCTATCACCTGCAGTCCTATGTAACACCTCAGATAACACAGTGATACAGTAGCAGTGCAGGTAAAGCGGCAGGTGTTACATAGGACTGCCGCCGCCGCCGCCCCCGGTCGCTCACCCCGGACGCTCCGGTCTCCTCCTCCTCCTCTCGGGTCTCCGCCATCCTCGCGCTGTGCCCGGTCCCGGGTCTCCGCCGGCTGTTCCGCCTCCTCCATGCTCCGGGCGGGGGAGGGGACAGCGCGGCTCCGGGTCTCACCTTACACGGGGGGCGGGCGCCTCTCCCGGGCCCCGGGGGCCACACGGTGCAGCGCGCTCCGGACCCTCATACACAGGAGCTCCCGGCCGCGTCCTGCACCGCACGGCATTCTGGGGGAACGGAGAGACCCTCGGTGCGGCCCCCATTCACATGATCTGGAGGTGGAAAATACGGGGTCAGGGCTATGAGACCCCCGCTACACACCGGACCCCACAGACCCCCCGCCACACACGGGACCCCGCAAACCCCCCGCCACACACTAGACCCCGCAGACCCCCCACCGGACCAGCAGACCCTCGCCACACACTAGACCCCGCAGACCCTCGCCACACACTAGACCCCGCAGACCCCCCACCGGACCCCGCAGACCCTCGCCACACACTAGACCCCGCAGACCCCCCACCGGACCCGCAGACCCTCGCCACACACTAGACCCCACAGACCCTCGCCACACACTAGACCCCGCAGAGCCCCCACCGGACCCCGCAGACCCTCGCCACACACTAGACCCCGCAGACTCCCTGACCCTCGCCACACACTAGACCCCGCAGACCCCCCACCGGACCCCGCAGACCTTCGCCACACACTAGACCCCGCAGACCCCCCACCGGACCAGCAGACCCTCGCCACACACTAGACCCCGCAGACCCTCGCCACACACTAGACCCCGCAGACCCCCCACCGGACCCCGCAGACCCTCACCACACACTAGACCCCGCAGACCCCCCACCGGACCCGCAGACCCTCGCCACACACTAGACCCCGCAGACCCCCCTGACGCTCGCCACACACTAGACCCCGCAGACCCCCCACGGACCCCGCAGACCCTCGCCACACACTAGACCCCGCAGACCCCCGCCACACACTAGACCCCGCAGACCCTCGCCACACACTAGACCCCGCAGACGCCCCTGACCCTCGCCACACACTAGACCCCGCAGACACCTCGCCACACACCGGACCCCGCAGACTCCTCAGTGTAGCCTGGGCAGGGGGCCCTGATGCCTCTTCTCTGGACGTTCACAGGAGGAGAGTGCCGCCGCCACAGTAGGAGAGCGACACAGGAGAGCGCCACCACCACAGGAGGAGAGCGACACCACCACAGGAGGAGAGCGACACAGGAGAGCGCCACCACCACAGGAGGAGAGCGAAACACAGGAGAGCGCCACCACCACAGGAGGAGAGCGCCACCACCACAGGAGGAGAGCGACACAGGAGTAGAGCGACACAGGAGAGCACCACCACCACAGGAGGAGAGCGACACCACCACAGGAGGAGAGCGAAACACAGGAGAGCGCCACCACCACAGGAGGAGAGCGACACAGGAGAGCGCCACCACCACAGGAGGAGAGCGACACAGGAGAGCGCCACCACCACAGGAGGAGAGCGACACAGGAGAGCACCACCACCACAGGAGGAGAGCGACACCACCACAGGAGGAGAGCGAAACACAGGAGAGCGCCACCACCACAGGAGGAGAGCGACACCACCACAGGAGGAGAGTGCCACCACCATAGGAGGAGAGCGACACAGGAGGAGAGCGACACCACCACAGGAAGAGAGCAACACAGGAGGAGAGCGCCACCACCACAGGAGGAGAGCGACACAGGAGGAGAGCGCCACCACCACAGGAGGAGAGCGACACAGGAGAGCGCCACCACCACAGGAGGAGAGCGACACAGAAGAGCGCCACCACCACAGGAGGAGAGCGACACCACCACAGGAGGAGAGCGACACCACCACAGGAGGAGAGCGACACAGGAGTAGAGCGACACCACCACAGGAGGAGAGCGACAAAAGAGGAGAGCGACAAAGGAGGAGAGCGCCACCACCACAGGAGGAGGGCGACAAAGGAGGAGAGCGACACCACCGCAGGAGGAGAGGGACACCAGAGGAGACGACACCACCACAGGAGGAGAGCGACACAGGAGGAGAGCGACACCACCACAGGAGGAGAGCGCCACCTCAGGAGGAGAGCGGCGCCACCACAGGAGGAGAGGGACACAGGAGGAGAGCGACACCACCACAGGAGGAGAACGACACCACCACAGGAGGAGAGTGCCATCACCACAGGAGGAGAGCGACACCAACCACAGGAGGAGAGTGCCATCACCACAGGAGGAGAGCAACATCACCACAGGAGGAGAGTGCCATCACCACAGGAGGAGAGTGCCATCACCACAGGAGGAGAGCGACACCACCACAGGAGGAGAGGGACATCACCACAGGAGGAGAGCACCACCACAGGAGGAGAGCGCCACCACCACAGGAGGAGAGCGACACAGGAGAGCGCCACCACCACAGGAGGAGAGCGACACCACCACAGGAGGAGAGCGACAAAAGAGGAGAGCGACACCACCGCAGGAGGAGAGGGACGCAGGAGGAGAGGGACACCAGAGGAGAGTGACACCACCACAGGAGGAGAGCGACACAGGAGGAGAGCGACACCACCACAGGAGGAGAGGGACACAGGAAGAGAGCAACACAGGAGGAGAGCGGCGCTACAGGAGGAGAGCGGCGCCACCACAGGAGGAGAGGGACACAGGAGGAGAGCGACACCACCACAGGAGGAGAGCGACACCACCACAGGAGGAGAGCGACACCACCACAGGAGGAGAGCGACACCAACCACAGGAGGAGAGCGCCATCACCACAGGAGGAGAGCGACACCAACCACAGGAGGAGAGCGACACCACCACAGGAGGAGAGCGACACCACCACAGGAGGAGAGTGCCATCACCACAGGAGGAGAGCGACACCACCACAGGAGGAGAGCGACACCACCACAGGAGGAGAGCGACACCAACCACAGGAGGAGAGCGACACCAACCACAGGAGGAGAGCGACACCAACCACAGGAGGAGAGCGACACCAACCACAGGAGGAGAGCGACATCACCACAGGAGGAGAGCGACACCACCACAGGAGGAGAGCGACACAGGAGAGCACCACCACCACAGGAGGAGAGCGCCACCACCACAGGAGGAGAGCGAAACACAGGAGAGCGCCACCACCACAGGAGGAGAGCGCCACCACCACAGGAGGAGAGCGACACAGGAGTAGAGCGACACAGGAGAGCACCACCACCACAGGAGGAGAGCGACACCACCACAGGAGGAGAGCGAAACACAGGAGAGCGCCACCACCACAGGAGGAGAGCGACACAGGAGAGCGCCACCACCACAGGAGGAGAGCGACACAGGAGAGCACCACCACCACAGGAGGAGAGCGACACCACCACAGGAGGAGAGCGAAACACAGGAGAGCGCCACCACCACAGGAGGAGAGCGCCACCACCATAGGAGGAGAGCGACACAGGAGGAGAGCGACACCACCACAGGAAGAGAGCAACACAGGAGGAGAGCGCCACCACCACAGGAGGAGAGCGACACAGGAGGAGAGCGCCACCACCACAGGAGGAGAGCGACACAGGAGAGCGCCACCACCACAGGAGGAGAGCGACACAGGAGAGCGCCACCACCACAGGAGGAGAGCGACACCACCACAGGAGGAGAGCGACACAGGAGTAGAGCGACACCACCACAGGAGGAGAGCGACAAAAGAGGAGAGCGACAAAGGAGGAGAGCGCCACCACCACAGGAGGAGGGCGACAAAGGAGGAGAGCGACACCACCGCAGGAGGAGAGGGACACCAGAGGAGAGCGACACCACCACAGGAGGAGAGCGACACAGGAGGAGAGCGACACCACCACAGGAAGAGAGCGCCACAGGAGGAGAGCGCCACCTCAGGAGGAGAGCGGCGCTACAGGAGGAGAGCGGCGCCACCACAGGAGGAGAGGGACACAGGAGGAGAGCGACACCACCACAGGAGGAGAACGACACCACCACAGGAGGAGAGTGCCATCACCACAGGAGGAGAGCGACACCAACCACAGGAGGAGAGTGCCATCACCACAGGAGGAGAGCAACATCACCACAGGAGGAGAGTGCCATCACCACAGGAGGAGAGGGACATCACCACAGGAGAAGAGCGACACAGGAGAGCGCCACCACCACAGGAGGAGAGCGACACAGGAGAGCGCCACCACCACAGGAGGAGAGCGACACCACCACAGGAGGAGAGCGACACCACCACAGGAGGAGAGCGACAAAAGAGGAGAGCGACACCACCGCAGGAGGAGAGGGACGCAGGAGGAGAGGGACACCAGAGGAGAGTGACACCACCACAGGAGGAGAGCGACACAGGAGGAGAGCGACACCACCACAGGAGGAGAGGGACACAGGAAGAGAGCAACACAGGAGGAGAGCGGCGCTACAGGAGGAGAGCGGCGCCACCACAGGAGGAGAGGGACACAGGAGGAGAGCGACACCACCACAGGAGGAGAGCGACACCACCACAGGAGGAGAGCGACACCAACCACAGGAGGAGAGCGACACCAACCACAGGAGGAGAGCGACACCAACCACAGGAGGAGAGCGACATCACCACAGGAGGAGAGCGACCACCACCACAGGAGGAGAGCGACACCAACCACAGGAGGAGAGTGCCATCACCACAGGAGGAGAGCGACACCACCACAGGAGGAGAGCGACACCACCACAGGAGGAGAGCGACACCACCACAGGAGGAGAGCGACACCACCACAGGAGGAGAGCGACATCACCACAGGAGGAGAGCGACATCACCACAGGAGGAGAGCGACACCAACCACAGGAGGAGAGCGACACCAACCACAGGAGGAGAGCGACATCACCACAGGAGGAGAGCGACATCACCACAGGAGGAGAGCGACACCAACCACAGGAGGAGAGTGCCGTCACCACAAGAGGAGAGCGACACCAACCACAGGAGGAGAGCGACATCACCACAGGAGGAGAGTGCCATCACCACAGGAGGAGAGCGACACCAACCACAGGAGGAGAGTGCCATCACCACAAGAGGAGAGCGACACCAACCACAGGAGGAGAGCGACACCAACCACAGGAGGAGAGCAGCGCAGCCACAGGAAGAGAGTACAGTCGTCACGGTCCATGATTGTCAGACATGTGAGATCGGGAAGACAGAGGCGGCCATTACCACAGGACAGGGGGCATCCGAGCACGCAGCCGCCATATTGGATGGAGGCGGAATAGAGGAACGTTCTAGCCAAGACCACACAAAGCAGGCACAGTTTATGTAAGCGGGTAGGGGGGGCAGCACGGTCAATGTAATGGATGGGGGGGGCAGTATGTGGGGTTTCCTCTTACCTTAACTTGGGGAGCACTTTCCTGGGGGCTGGAGTTGGTGCTGGAGAGATCTAGGGTGTAAGAAAGGAGCTGACTCCGCTCATCATACTGCCTGGAAATGAGAGGAAAGAAGAATATGTGATGCCCCCGCAGAGCAGTGCTGTCGCTAAGCCCCTCCCCCGCAGAGCAGTGCTGTCGCTAAGCCCCTCCCCCGCAGAGCAGTGCTGACGCTAAGCCCCTCCCCCGCAGAGCAGTGCTGCCGCTAAGCCCCTCCCCCGCAGAGCAGTGTTGTCGCTAAGCCCCTCCCCCGCAGAGCAGTGCTGTCGCTAAGCCCCTCCCCCGCGGAGAGGAAGATGCTGTATGTGTCCCTCTACAGTCAGTGCAGCAGATCTGCCGGGATGGGGGCAACTCCCCAGGAACGAGACGCCCCCTCCACCCCTCCCCCACCCGCTGCTTGCATTCTGTGCTGGCAGCGTGCGGCACGTACAGGGTTAACCCCTCGCTGCGGCTCCCGGATGCCGACATCCTGTTTGTTCTTGTAAAATATAACTGCAGGAAATGTTACCTGAGATCAGGTTACAGCACCTGAGGCAGCAGCCTCCGCAAAGTATGTGCCCCCCGAGAGGTGGGACACGAGAGCCTGGCCGGTCCCCCATATAATACGCATCCTCCTCCCTCAGGCCGCAGGGGTCACATTTGCCGTGCTGCCGGCCCCCCACGGCCCTCGCTCTCTGGGATGCGCCCGTGCAGCTGCCGGCCCCTCGCGGCCCTTGCTCTCCGGGATGCGCCCGTGCAGCTGCCGGCCCCCCGCAGCCCTCGCTCTCCGGGATGCGCCCGTGCAGCAGTCGGCCCCCTGAAGCCCTCGCTCTCCGGGATGCGCCCGTGCAGCTGCCGGCCCCCTGAAGCCCTCGCTCTCCGGGATGCGCCCGTGCAGCTGCCGGCCCCCCGCGGCCCTTGCTCTCCAGAATGCGCCCGTGCAGCTGCCGGCCCCCCGCGGCCCTCGCTCTCCGGGATGCGCCCGTGCAGCTGCCGGCCCCCCCGCGGCCCTCGCTCTCCGGGATGCGCCCGTGCACCAGTCGCCCCCCCGCGGCCCTCGCTCTCCGGGATGCCACCGTGCAGCTGCCGGCCCCCTGAAGCCCTCGCTCTCCGGGATGCGCCCGTGCAGCTGCCGGCCCCCCGCGGCCCTCGCTCTCCAAGATGCGCGCGTGCAACAGTCGGCCCCCCGCGGCCCTCGCTCTCCAAGATGCGCGCGTGCAACAGTCGGCCCCCCGCGGCCCTCGCTCTCCGGGATGCCACCATGCAGCTGCCGGCCCCCTGAAGCCCTCGCTCTCCAGGATGCGCCCGTGCAGCTGCCGGCCCCCTGAAGCCCTCGCTCTCCGGGATGCCACCGTGCAGCTGCCGGCCCCCTGCGGCCCTCGCTCTCCAGGATGCGCCCGTGCAGCTGCCGGCCCCCCGCGGCCCTCGCTCTCCGGGATGCGCCCGTGCAGCTGCCGGCCCCCCCGCGGCCCTCGCTCTCCGGGATGCGCCCGTGCACCAGTCGCCCCCCCGCGGCCCTCGCTCTCCGGGATGCCACCGTGCAGCTGCCGGCCCCCTGAAGCCCTCGCTCTCCGGGATGCGCCCGTGCAGCTGCCGGCCCCCCGCGGCCCTCGCTCTCCAAGATGCGCGCGTGCAACAGTCGGCCCCCCGCGGCCCTCGCTCTCCAAGATGCGCGCGTGCAACAGTCGGCCCCCCGCGGCCCTCGCTCTCCGGGATGCCACCATGCAGCTGCCGGCCCCCTGAAGCCCTCGCTCTCCAGGATGCGCCCGTGCAGCTGCCGGCCCCCTGAAGCCCTCGCTCTCCGGGATGCCACCGTGCAGCTGCCGGCCCCCTGCGGCCCTCGCTCTCCAGGATGCGCCCGTGCAGCTGCCGGCCCCCCGCGGCCCTCGCTCTCCGGGATGCGCCCGTGCAGCAGTCGGCCCCCCGCGGCCCTCGCTCTCCAGGATTCCACCATGCAGCTGCCGGCCCCCTGAAGCCCTCGCTCTCCGGGATGCGCCCGTGCAGCTGCCGGCCCCCTGCGGCCCTCGCTCTCCGGGATGCGCCCGGGCAGCTGCCGGCCCCCTGCGGCCCTCGCTCTCCGGGATGCGCCCGTGCAGCTGCCGGCCCCCCGCGGTCCTCGCTCTCCGGAATTTGTGTATTCACCTTTCCCGGATCTTTGCTCTGTAAATAAAGTTGCAGAGCGCGGCACACACTGAGCTCTGCGAGGACGACGGTCAGAAAAGGCAAATACGTCAGGGAGTAGCTCGGCACCTGCTCTTCTGCCCCCACTTACGCCATCGTGGGCAATGACTGGACCGGACACACTGGGTGGGTTTAAACTAAAACATGGTAAAGACTAAGCCAAAGCTACCGATGTCAGGAAGCTGATTATTATTCTGAGAGTCATAAAGCCATGAAGAGGAGCCATGGGATTCACCTGTTCTCAGAGCCAAGTAACCTAGAAGTGGACGACCACGGAGAAGGTTCTCCAGAGTCGATCACATTATTAAGGAAAAGTCAGGATCTGATTCCCATAAAAGTGCTGGACAGATATCGCAAGAAATGAAGAAGAATATGGGGTGAAAGTCGCCGGACTGTGGTGTGACGGCTGAGAGCAGTAGGGTGAACGCACGAGGTCCAGTCAAGAAGCCTTTCATCTCCGCAAGAACCGGAGAAAGAACAATGGAAGGAGACAGAATGCTCTCAGGTGTTGTGGTCGTATGAATCCAAATGCAGGCAGCACTATATATACCGCCCAATGTGAAAGAGTAATGATGTAAGGTACCACACGCCTACAGTGAAGCATGGTGGAGGCAATGTCATGGTTTGGGGCTGCTTTTTGCATCTGCCATTGGCCCTCTGCATAGAATTGATGGAAATATGAATGTTACCATGTACAAGGATATACTGGAGAATGTAATGCCGCCACATGGTAAAACCAAAGTAAACCAGCAAGACAATGATCCTAAGCACACATCCAAAGAAATATATTCACCTGTCGCAATGGCCGAGCCGATCGCCTGATGTAAACCCTATAGAGCACCTCTGGGATGAGTTGGGGCCCGGACCCCGAGCAATAAAGATGAATTGCCTGCAGATTTGTAAATGGAGCGAGATCCCTCCAGACGTCCTGAATCCCCGAGTGGCGTCAATGCGCCGTCAGTGCGGGAATTACAGCACGAGGTTGTGATACAAAATACTAAGTTCTGGCATTGTAAGCAATGAATGAACTCTATGATGGGATCAATAAACAGGAGATGCAGAACTATCCGCCAAGACTTGTCCTTGAGCAGAGCGCCACCTGGTGCAAATGTGGAGACAATGCAGTAATCGAGCAGGTGAAAAAAATCTATATAGCCCCTTTATTGTCGCCATAATCTGTACAAATCCACAGAAACAAATAAGTCAATGACAAAACTACTGTAATGTGTTTGCATAAGTGTGCACACCCTGCTATGATTGTGGCTGAGCTCAGAATCAGCCGATCACATTCCCCCATGGTACACAGTAGTCAGCGCTCGGCTGCCGTCATTTACAGTTATTCTGATTAACGCCAGAGAAAGTGTCGCTGCTCTCGGAGGATGTGCCCCCCTATAAACAGCTGACAACACAGCAAACGATCTCCGTGTGGAAAGTTGTCAGGAGACGGTACAAGAACATTTCCCAGGCTTCAGATCCACCATGGACACTGTGAGGATGTCACAAGAAGGGGCTGAAATCCGGCCGCACAGCGACATCACCCAGAGCTGGACGTCCCTCCATGATGAACAGACCAGAACATTGGTGCTGGAGGCTGCAAGAGGCTGAGACAACATTAGAGGAGCTGCAGGAGCTTCTGACCAGTCCTGGTTGTGTCCTGCATGTGACCACAATCTCCCGTATTCCTCATATCTCCAGCCTGTGGGGTCGGGGGGGAGACTGAGCCTCTTCTTACTAAACCTCCAGGCCGGCCATCTTCTTCCATCACGTCGGCCAGAAGCAGAGACGTGTTCTGTGTGATGAGACAGAGGGGGAACTCTGCGGCCATAATCCCACAAGGCACAAAGCCAACACCGGTCATCACCAGAAGATCACCATCCCCACAGTGAGGCATGGTGGAGGTAGCATTGTGTTCTGGAGCTGGTCTTCAGCAGCTGCATCTGGGGCTTTAGCCAAGGGGGAGGGGCTTATGGAGAGAACAAATATCAGACAATTCTACATCAGAACCTTCCGGCCGCTGATAAAAGCTGAAGATGAGGAATTTCACCTCTCACCAGACAACGACCCTGAGCGACCTCTGAAGCTCTGGAGCCGCTGAGGGGCAATCTGTGGTGACCTGAAGAGGGCGCTGTACACAGAAGACGCCCCCGCAATCTGACAGATGTGGAGACGCCGACAACTTTCGCCAAGATGTGCCGAGTGATCGACCCCCCCCCCCCCGAGCCAAAAACACCGACCGCTGCCAGAGACTCACAGGGACTGCAGCAAAGTGTAAGGGTGTGAAGACTTATGCAACCACATTATTTACTTTTTTAACTTGAAACTACTGGAATGATTCTATCCTGAACCAAGATGTACAATACAAAGTTATATTGTGGTACCGTGTTAGCCAGAAAAATCACTTGTATGCCATAAATGACAAAAGTATTTACGTTCCTACAACAAGGATCCCATCCGCTGGTAATAGATGAACAGATCCAAGAAGCAGCCTCCTGGAGTACAGACAGAGGGAGGACATCAACAGGGAGCCTCTGTGGTCACATACGACCCCCACATGAACGTCCTAAGATTGGTGCTGATCTCCAACCCATATTCCACAGAAATATTCCCAGAACTACCACTTCTCTCCTACAAACGGCCCCTTAACTTAAGGAATCTCCTTGTCAGAAGTGTCCTCTCATTCCCATGTAAAAACATAAAAAATGCAAAACTTGTAGCCACATATTACCATCAAATACAGTCGGCAAACCCAACACAAATCAGGACTACAAAATCATGGCTGTCATGGACATCCTCCAATGTGGTGACATGATACAATGTACAAGGTGCCCGGAAGGAGTTTATATTGGAGAAACTATGCAAAGGCTGCAAACGAGAATGAATTTACACAGACACACAATTAAGAATGAACTGGACACGCCTGTGGGAAAACATTTCTCTGGCCGGGGACACTGGATGAAGGATCTAAAAGTTTTAATACTAAAAGGTCACTTCAAGGGCGACAGAGAAAGAAAAAATTGGGAATTCAAATTGATAAGGACGTTCAATTCACTGACAACAGGACTCAATATAACACCTGGGTTTATGACTCACTACATGGACACAATTCACACCTCCAGATAATTAAACATTCCCAAGGCCTCTCATTTTGCAACAAAAAAAAAACTAATTTGCTCTCCCTAACTTATCAGTAGGAGGCATCACAACTTACACCTCATGAACAAATGTCTTGCTGTAACATCTCTCAAATGCTGTGCCTTTTGTCTTATGGATTCATTTGTAATCTTGCCTGAAGAAGGTGCCTCTGTGCTCTGAAAGCTCGCATATATATATATATTTTTTTTCTGGTTAGCCAATAAAGGTATCACCCCAAGAATACTTTTGGCATTCTTGGCATTCTTGGCATTCAAGTATCCTGAACCAAGAATTTTACAGGAGCGTGTAGACTTTCTATATCCATTATAGATCCACCCTTCGTATAATCCCATCTCCAGCCATTGTATCATCAGTTTCAGGGGTAATAAACCTTGTTTTCTGCCATAGGCCACTTGGATCATCATTCGGAGGCCAAAGAAATTCATCACCTGAAAATTTATCCTGCAATATTTGCTCAAATATTTAATTACCTCCCCCCTAATGTGATGGTGGAGCGGCGCCTCTCTGGTGAGGTGTGAGCTTAGGTGGGATGGGTGATGTTACTCTCGGCTGCCTGTCCAGGTTTGTATCAATCAGGAGTGCAAGCGACTCCCTGTAATGGAAAGGCACACCGACACTGCGGTATATACATCACGTAGGAGACACCAAGACTGCTGTATATATCACGTATGAGATACCGAGACTGCTGTATATACATCACGTAGGAGATACCGAGACTGCTGTATATATCACGTAGAAGATACCGAGACTGCTGTATATATCACGTAGGAGATACCGAGACTGCTGTATATATATCACGTAGGAGATACCGAGACTGCTGTATATACATCACGTAGGAGACACCAAGACTGCTGTATATACATCACATAGTAGGCACCAAGACAGCTGTATATACATCATGTAGGAGATACCAAGACTGCTGTCTATATCACGTAGGAGATACCGAGACTGCTGTATATATATCACGTAGGAGATACCGAGACTGCTGTATATACATCACGTAGGAGACACCAAGACTGCTGTATATACATCACATAGTAGGCACCAAGACAGCTGTATATACATCACGTAGGAGATACCAAGACTGCTGTATATATCACGTAGGAGATACCGAGACTGCTGTATATACATCACGTAGGAGACACCAAGAATGCTGTATATACATCACGTAGGAGACACCAAGACTGCTGTGTATACATCACGTAGGAGACACCAAGACTGCTGTATAAATATCACGTAGGACATACCGAGACTGCTGTTTATACATCATGTAGGAGACACCAAGACTGCTGTATATACATCACATAGTAGGCACCAAGACAGCTGTATACACATCATGTAGGAGCCACCGAGACTGCTGTATATACATCACATAGGAGACACCAAGACTGCTATATATACATCACATAGGAGATACCGAGACTGCTGTATATACATCACGTAGGAGACACCAAGACTGCTGTATATACATCACATAGGAGACACCAAGACTGCTGTATATATATCACGTAGGACATACCGAGACTGCTGTATATACATCACGTAGGAGACACCAAGACTGCTGTATATATATCACGTAGGACATACCGAGACTGCTATATATACATCACATAGGAGATACCGAGACTGCTGTATATATATCACGTAGGAGACACCAAGACTGCTGTATATACATCACATAGGAGACACCAAGACTGCTGTATATATATCACGTAGGAGATACCGAGACTGCTGTATATACATCACGTAGGAGACACCAAGACTGCTGTATATATATATCACGTAGGAGATACCGAGACTGCTGTATATACATCACGTAGGAGACACCAAGACTGCTGTATATACATCATGTAGGAGCCACCGAGACTGCTGTATATACATAACGTGGGAGCCACCGAGACTGCTGTATATACATCACATGACAGCAAGACTGCTGTATATACATCACATGACAGCAAGACTGCTGTATATACATCACATAGGAGACACCAAGACTGCTGTATATATCACGTAGGAGAGACCGAGACTGCTGTATATACATCATGTAGGAGACACCAAGACTGCTGTATATATATCACGTAGGAGATACCGAGACTGCTGTATATACATCACGTAAGGGACACCAAGACTGCTGTATATATCACGTAGGAGAGACTGAGACTGCTGTATATACATCACGTAGGAGACACCAAGACTGCTGTATATATATCACGTAGGAGATACCGACACTGCTGTATATACATCACATAGGAGACACCAAGACTGCTGTATATACATCATGTAGGAGCCACCGAGACTGCTGTATATACATAACGTAGGAGCCACCGAGACTGCTGTATATACATCACATGACAGCAAGACTGCTGTATATACATCACATAGGAGACACCAAGACTGCTATATATACACATCACATAGGAGACACAGAAGCCACTGTATACACATCACATATGTGATGTATATACAGAAGTCTTGGTGTCTCCTACGTGATGTATGTACAGCAGTTTCGGTGCCTCCTATGTGATGTATATACACACAGCTGTCTCAGTGTCACCTAGGAGGCACCGAGACTGCTGTATATACATCACATAGGAGGCACCGAAACTACTGTACATACATCAAATGACAAGACTTCTGTGTATACATCACATAGAAGACAATGAGACTGATGTATCCATTACATAAGAGACACCGAGACTTCTGTATATACATCACATAGAAGACACAGATTGCTGTATATACATCACACAGGAGACACAGACTGCTGTGATATATATATATATATATATATATCTATATCTATCACATATTGAGACACTGAGACTGCTGTTTCACATAGGAGACACCGAGACTGCTGTACGTATTTCACACAGAAGACCCAGAGACTGCTGTATATACATCACATAAGAGAGACAGAGACTGCTGTATATACATCACACAGGAGACTCAGAGACTGCTGTATATACATCACACTGGACACACAGAGACTGATGTATATACATCACATAGGAGACACAGACTGCTGTATATACATCACATAGGAGACACAGACTGCTGTGGTGTGAAGGTTGGATTTGCTTTGCAGAAAGATCAAACATGAGAACTTATACTACAGCGCCAGCTCCTCATCTATTAATTCTGACAACCAGCCTGTATACCCTGTGAGAGGTTGTCAGCCCCGCCCCCTGGCGATGACATCACTGATATACTGACATGTGATCAGGCATGAGACCACACCCCTTATACTACAACACCAGCTCCTCATCTAACACTGCTGACAACCAGCCAGTATATATGTGTGAGGGGTTGTCAGTCCCACCCCCTGGTGATGACATCACTGATATAATGACATGAGACCACGCCCCTTATACTCCAGCACCAGCTCATCTATCACTGCTGACAACCAGCCTTTATACATGTGTGAGAGATTGTCAGCCCCGCCCCCTGGTGGTGACATGACTGATATAATATCTGACAACCAGCCTGTATACAGGTGTGAGGGGTTGTCAGCCCCGCCCCCTGGTGATGACATCACTGATATAATATCTGATAACCAGCCTGTATACAGGTGTGAGGGGTTGTCAGCCCCGCCCCCTGGTGATGACATCACTGATATAATATCTGATAACCAGCCTGTATACAGGTGTCAGGGGTTGTCAGCCCCGCCCCCTGGTGATGACATCACTGATATAATATCTGACAACCAGCCTGTATACAGGTGTGAGGGGTTGTAGCCCCGCCCCCTGGTGATGACATCACTGATATAATATCTGACAACCAGCCTCTATACAGGTGTGAGGGGTTGTTAGCCCCGCCCCCTGGTGGTGACATCACTGATATAATATCTGACAACCAGCCTGTATACAGGTGTGAGGGGTTGTCAGCCCCGCCCCCTGGTGATGACATCACTGATATAATATCTGACAACCAGCCTGTATACAGGTGTGAGGGGTTGTCAGCCCCGCCCCCTGGTGATGACATCACTGATATAATATCTGACAACCAGCCTGTATACAGGTGTGACGGGTTGTCAGCCCCGCCCCCTGGTGATGACATCACTGATATAATATCTGACAACCAGCCTGTATACAGGTGTGAGGGGTTGTCAGCCCCGCCCCCTGGTGGTGACATCACTGATATAATATCTGACAACCAGCCTGTATACAGGTGTGAGGGGTTGTCAGCCCCGCCCCCTGGTGATGACATCACTGATATAATATCTGACAACCAGCCTCTATACAGGTGTGAGGGGTTGTTAGCCCCGCCCCCTGGTGGTGACATCACTGATATAATATCTGACAACCAGCCTGTATACAGGTGTGAGGGGTTGTCAGCCCCGCCCGCTGGTGATGACATCACTGATATAATATCTGATAACCAGCCTGTATACAGGTGTGAGGGGTTGTCAGCCCCGCCCCCTGGTGATGACATCACTGATATAATATCTGATAACCAGCCTGTATACAGGTGTCAGGGGTTGTCAGCCCCGCCCCCTGGTGATGACATCACTGATATAATATCTGACAACCAGCCTGTATACAGGTGTGAGGGGTTGTAGCCCCGCCCCCTGGTGATGACATCACTGATATAATATCTGACAACCAGCCTCTATACAGGTGTGAGGGGTTGTTAGCCCCGCCCCCTGGTGGTGACATCACTGATATAATATCTGACAACCAGCCTGTATACAGGTGTGAGGGGTTGTCAGCCCCGCCCCCTGGTGATGACATCACTGATATAATATCTGACAACCAGCCTCTATACAGGTGTGAGGGGTTGTCAGCCCCGCCCCCTGGTGATGACATCACTGATATAATATCTGACAACCAGCCTGTATACAGGTGTGAGGGGTTGTCAGCCCCGCCCCCTGGTGATGACATCACTGATATAATATCTGACATCCAGCCTGTATACAGGTGTGAGGGGTTGTCAGCCCTGCCCCCTGGTGATGACATCACTGATATAATATCTGACAACCAGCCTGTATACAGGTGTGAGGGGTTGTCAGCCCCGCCCCCTGGTGATGACATCACTGGTATAATATCTGACAACCAGCCTGTATACAGGTGTGAGGGGTTTTCAGCCCCGCCCCCTGGTGATGACATCACTGATATAATATCTGACAACCAGCCTGTATACAGGTGTGACGGGTTGTCAGCCCCGCCCCCTGGTGATGACATCACTGATATAATATCTGACAACCAGCCTGTATACAGGTGTGAGGGGTTGTCAGCCCCGCCCCCTGGTGATGACATCACTGGTATAATATCTGACAACCAGCCTGTATACAGGTGTGAGGGGTTGTCAGCCCCACCCCCTGGTGATGTCATCACTGATATAATATCTGATAACCAGCCTGTATACAGGTGTGAGAGGTTGTCAGCCCCGCCCCCTGGTGGTGACATCACTGATATAATATCTGATAACCAGCCTGTATACAGGTGTGAGAGGTTGTCAGCCCCGCCCCCTGGTGATGACATCACTGGTATAATATCTGACAACCAGCCTGTATACAGGTGTGAGGGGTTGTCAGCCCCGGCCCCTGGTGATGACATCACTGGTATAATATCTGACAACCAGCCTGTATACAGGTGTGAGGGGTTGTCAGCCCCGCCCCCTGGTGATGACATCACTGGTATAATATCTGACATCCAGCCTGTATACAGGTGTGAGGGGTTGTCAGCCCCGCCCCCTGGTGATGACATCACTGATATAATATCTGACAACCAGCCTGTATACAGGTGTGAGGGGTTGTCAGCCCCGCCCCCTGGTGATGACATCACTGGTATAATATCTGACATCCAGCCTGTATACAGGTGTGAGGGGTTGTCAGCCCCGCCCCCTGGTGATGACATCACTGATATAATATCTGACAACCAGCCTGTATACAGGTGTGAGAGGTTATCAGCCCCGCCCCCTGGTGATGACATCACTGGTATAATATCTGACAACCAGCCTGTATACAGGTGTGACGGGTTGTCAGCCCCGCCCCCTGGTGATGTCATCACTGATATAATATCTGACAACCAGCCTGTATACAGGTGTGAGGGGTTGTCAGCCCCGCCCCCTGGTGATGACATCACTGATATAATATCTGACAACCAGCCTGTATACAGGTGTGAGGGGTTGTCAGCCCCGCCCCCTGGTGATGTCATCACTGATATAATATCTGACAACCAGCCTGTATACAGGTGTGACGGGTTGTCAGCCCCGCCCCCTGGTGATGTCATCACTGATATAATATCTGACAACCAGCCTGTATACAGGTGTGAGGGGTTGTCAGCCCCGCCCCCTGGTGATGTCATCACTGATATAATATCTGACAACCAGCCTGTATACAGGTGTGAGGGGTTGTCAGCCCCGCCCCCTGGTGATGTCATCACTGATATAATATCTGACAACCAGCCTGTATACAGGTGTGAGGGGTTGTCAGCCTCGCCCCCTGGTGGCCGTCACCTCATCCTCGGGCTCCTGTGATGTAATACATCAGGTTATTACGGACGGACCCGCCGCACACGATGTGGCGCTCATTAGTCGGCTCATTATCTCCTCGTTCACTATCTGATCCGTAATCTACAGAATTAATGCAATAATTAGACTATTTCATCACACGCTGGAATAGCGGAGGATTACAGCACATAATACCGAGACATCACAGGCGGAGGGGGAATCGGCTAACACCGACGCTGTACAGGCGGGGGGACGGACCCCGAGACTAGATCTCATTCACTGACAAAGGACATCCGCACTTCATAATTATTACAGGTGAAGTCCAGGTCCAGAGCGGAAAAGATTACACATCCATCTAAGATCTACAGCAAAATCCCCCGACACAGAACAAGGTGTGAAACCCCCCGACACAAAACAAGGTGTGAAACCCCCCGACACAAAACAAGGTGTGAAACCCCCCGACACAAAACAAGGTGTGAAACCCCCCGACACAAAACAAGGTGTGAAACCCCCCGACACAAAACAAGGTGTGAAACCCCCCGACACAAAACAAGGTGTGAAACCCCCCGACACAAAACAAGGTGAGAAACCCCCCGACACAAAACAAGGTGAGAAACCCCCCGACACAAAACAAGGTGTGAAACCCCCCGACACAAAACAAGGTGTGAACCCCCCCCCCGACACAAAACAAGGTGAGAAACCCCCCGACACAAAACAAGGTGTGAAACCCCCCGACACAAAACAAGGTGAGAAACCCCCCGACACAAAACAAGGTGAGAAACCCCCCCGACACAAAACAAGGTGTGAAACCCCCCCGACACAAAACAAGGTGTGAAACCCCCCGACACAAAACAAGGTGAGAAACCCCCCGACACAAAACAAGGTGAGAAACCCCCCGACACAAAACAAGGTGAGAAACCCCCCCGACACAAAACAAGGTGTGAAACCCCCCCCGACACAAAACAAGGTGTGAAACCCCCCGACACAAAACAAGGTGAGAAACCCCCCGACACAAAACAAGGTGAGAAACCCCCCCGACAAAAAACAAGGTGAGAAACCCCCCGACACAAAACAAGGTGAGAAACCCCCCGACACAAAACAAGGTGAGAAACCCCCCGACACAAAACAAGGTGAGAAACCCCCCCGACAAAAAACAAGGTGAGAAACCCCCCGACACAAAACAAGGTGTGAAACCCCCCCCCGACACAAAACAAGGTGTGAAACCCCCCCCCGACACAAAACAAGGTGTGAAACCCCCCGACACAAAACAAGGTGAGAAACCCCCCGACACAAAACAAGGTGTGAAACCCCCCCCCGACACAAAACAAGGTGTGAAACCCCCCCGACACAAAACAAGGTGAGAAACCCCCCCGACACAAAACAAGGTGAGAAACCCCCCGACACAAAACAAGGTGAGAAACCCCCCGACACAAAACAAGGTGTGAAACCCCCCGACACAAAACAAGGTGAGAAACCCCACCCCGACACAAAACAAGGTGTGAAACCCCACCCCGACACAAAACAAGGTGTGAAACCCCCCCCCCCCGACACAAAACAAGGTGTGAAACCCCCCCCGACACAAAACAAGGTGTGAAACCCCCCGACACAAAACAAGGTATGAAACCCCCCGACACAAAACAAGGTGTGAAACCCCCCGACACAAAACAAGGTGTGAAACCCCCCCGACACAAAACAAGGTGTGAAACCCCCCGACACAAAACAAGGTGAGAAACCCCCCGACACAAAACAAGGTGAGAAACCCCCCCCGACACAAAACAAGGTGAGAAACCCCCCGACACAAAACAAGGTGAGAAACCCCCCGACACAAAACAAGGTGAGAAACCCCCCGACACAAAACAAGGTGAGAAACCCCCCCGACAAAAAACAAGGTGAGAAACCCCCCCGACACAAAACAAGGTGAGAAACCCCCCGACACAAAACAAGGTGTGAAACCCCCCCGACACAAAACAAGGTGTGAAACCCCCCGACACAAAACAAGGTGTGAAACCCCCCCGACACAAAACAAGGTGTGAAACCCCCCGACACAAAACAAGGTGAGAAACCCCCCGACACAAAACAAGGTGAGAAACCCCCCCGACAAAAAACAAGGTGAGAAACCCCCCGACACAAAACAAGGTGAGAAACCCCCCGACACAAAACAAGGTGAGAAACCCCCCGACACAAAACAAGGTGAGAAACCCCCCCGACAAAAAACAAGGTGAGAAACCCCCCGACACAAAACAAGGTGAGAAACCCCCCGACACAAAACAAGGTGAGAAACCCCCCGAGAAAACCAGCAACGCTGCGTTGAAAAATGCTGCACACATCAGTGCAGAAAAATACTCCAGCGTTACTGCTATCACCTGATCAACTCCGTACTATAATACTGCCCCCTATGTACAAGAATATAACTACTATAATACTGCTCCTATGTACATGAATATAACTACTATAATACTGCTCCTATGTACAAGAATATAACTACTATAATACTGCCCCTATGTACAAGACTATAACTACTATAATACTGCCCCTATGTACAAGAATATAACTACTATAATACTGCTCCTATGTACAAGAATATAACTACTATAATACTGCCCCCTATGTACAAGAATATAACTACTATAATACTGCTCCTATGTACAAGAATATAACTACTATAATACTGCTCCCTATGTACAAGAATATAACTACTATAATACTGCCCCCTATGTACAAGAATATAACTACTATAATACTGCCCCCCTATGTACAAGAATATAACTACTATAATACTGCTCCTATGTACAAGAATATAACTACTATAATACTGCTCCCTATGTACAAGAATATAACTACTATAATACTGCTCCTATGTACAAGAATATAACTACTATAATACTGCCCCCCTATGTACAAGAATATAACTAGTATAATACTGCTCCTATGTACAAGAATATAACTACTATAATACTGCCCCCTATGTACAAGAATATAACTACTATAATACTGCTCCCTATGTACAAGAATATAACTACTATAATACTGCTCCCTATGTACAAGAATATAACTAGTATAATACTGCTCCTATGTACAAGAATATAACTACTATAATACTGCCCACTATGTACAAGAATATAACTACTATTATACTGCTCCTATGTACAAGAATATAACTACTATAATACTGCCCCCTATGTACAAGAATATAACTACTATAATACTGCCCCCTATGTACAAGAATATAACTACTATAATACTGCTCCTATATACAAGAATATAACTACTATAATACTGCTCCTATGTACAAGAATATAACTACTATAATACTGCCCCCCTATGTACAAGAATATAACTACTATAATAACAAGGTGAGAAACCCCCCCGACACAAAACAAGGTGAGAAACCCCCCGACACAAAACAAGGTGAGAAACCTCCCGACACAAAACAAGGTGAGAAACCCCCCCGACACAAAACAAGGTGAGAAACCCCCCCGACAAAAAACAAGGTGTGAAACCCCCCGACACAAAACAAGGTGTGAAACCCCCCGACACAAAACAAGGTGAGAAACCCCCCGACACAAAACAAGGTGAGAAACCCCCCGACACAAAACAAGGTGAGAAACCCCCCCGAGAAAACCAGCAACGCTGCGTTGAAAAATGCTGCACACATCAGTGCAGAAAAATACTCCAGCGTTACTGCTATCACCTGATCAACTCCGTACTATAATACTGCCCCCTATGTACAAGAATATAACTACTATAATACTGACCCCTATATACAAGAATATAACTAGTATAATACTGCTCCTATGTACAAGAATATAACTACTATAATACTGCCCCCCTATGTACAAGAATATAACTACTATAATACTGCTCCTATGTACAAGAATATAACTACTATAATACTGCCCCCTATGTACAAGAATATAACTACTATAATACTGCTCCTATGTACAAGAATATAACTACTATAATACTGCTCCCTATGTACAAGAATATAACTACTATAATACTGCCCCCTATGTACAAGAATATAACTACTATAATACTGCCCCCCTATGTACAAGAATATAACTACTATAATACTGCTCCTATGTACAAGAATATAACTACTATAATACTGCTCCCTATGTACAAGAATATAACTACTATAATACTGCTCCTATGTACAAGAATATAACTACTATAATACTGCCCCCCTATGTACAAGAATATAACTAGTATAATACTGCTCCTATGTACAAGAATATAACTACTATAATACTGCCCCCTATGTACAAGAATATAACTACTATAATACTGCTCCCTATGTACAAGAATATAACTAGTATAATACTGCTCCTATGTACAAGAATATAACTACTATAATACTGCCCACTATGTACAAGAATATAACTACTATAATACTGCTCCCTATGTACAAGAATATAACTAGTATAATACTGCTGCTATGTACAAGAATATAACTACTATAATACTGCCCACTATGTACAAGAATATAACTACTATTATACTGCTCCTATGTACAAGAATATAACTACTATAATACTGCCCCCTATGTACAAGAATATAACTACTATAATACTTCTCCTATGTACAAGAATATAACTACTATAATACTGCTCCTATATACAAGAATATAACTACTATAATACTGCTCCTATGTACAAGAATATAACTACTATAATACTGCTCCTATGTACAAGAATATAACTACTATAATACTGCTCCTATGTACAAGAATATAACTACTATAATACTGCTCCTATATACAAGAATATAACTACTATAATACTGCCCCTATGTACAAGAATATAACTACTCTAAATACTTCTATGTACAAGAATATAACTACTATAATACTGCGCCCTATGTACAAGAATAGAACTTCTATAATACTGCTCCTATGTACAGGAAAATAACTACTATAATACTGCTCCTATGTACAAGAATATAACTACTATAATACTGCCCCTATGTACAAGAATATAACTACTATAATACTGCTCCCATGTACAAGAATATAACTACTATAATACTGCCCCCTATGTACAAGAATATAACTACTATAATACTGCCCCCTATGTACAAGAATAGAACTACTATAATACTGCCCCCTATGTACAAGAATATAACTACTATAATACTGCTCCTATGTACAAGAATATAACTACTATAATACTGCCATCTATGTACAAGAATATAACTACTATAATACTGCTCCATATGTACAAGAATATAACTACTATAATACTGCCATCTATGTACAAGAATATAACTACTATAATACTGCTCCTATGTACAAGAATATAACTACTATAATACTGCTCCCTATGTACAAGAATATAACTACTATAATACTGCTCCTATGTACAAGAATATAACTACTATAATACTGCCCCCCTATGTACAAGAATATAACTAGTATAATACTGCTCCTATGTACAAGAATATAACTACTATAATACTGCCCCCTATGTACAAGAATATAACTACTATAATACTGCTCCCTATGTACAAGAATATAACTAGTATAATACTGCTCCTATGTACAAGAATATAACTACTATAATACTGCCCACTATGTACAAGAATATAACTACTATAATACTGCTCCCTATGTACAAGAATATAACTAGTATAATACTGCTCCTATGTACAAGAATATAACTACTATAATACTGCCCACTATGTACAAGAATATAACTACTATAATACTGCTCCCTATGTACAAGAATATAACTAGTATAATACTGCTGCTATGTACAAGAATAGAACTTCTATAATACTGCTCCTATGTACAGGAAAATAACTACTATAATACTGCTCCTATGTACAAGAATATAACTACTATAATACTGCCCCTATGTACAAGAATATAACTACTATAATACTGCTCCCATGTACAAGAATATAACTACTATAATACTGCCCCCTATGTACAAGAATATAACTACTATAATACTGCCCCCTATGTACAAGAATAGAACTACTATAATACTGCCCCCTATGTACAAGAATATAACTACTATAATACTGCTCCTATGTACAAGAATATAACTACTATAATACTGCCATCTATGTACAAGAATATAACTACTATAATACTGCTCCATATGTACAAGAATATAACTACTATAATACTGCCATCTATGTACAAGAATATAACTACTATAATACTGCTCCTATGTACAAGAATATAACTACTATAATACTGCCCCTATGTACAAGAATATAACTACTATAATACTGCCATCTATGTACAAGAATATAACTACTATAATACTGCTCCATATGTACAAGAATATAACTACTATAATACTGCCATCTATGTACAAGAATATAACTACTATAATACTGCTCCTATGTACAAGAATATAACTACTATAATACTGCCCCCTATGTACAAGAATATAACTACTATAATACTGCTCCTATGTACAAGAATATAACTACTATAATACTGCCCCTATGTACAAGAATATAACTACTATAATACTGCCCCTATGTATAAGAATATAACTACTATAATACTGCTCCATATGTACAAGACTATAACTACTATAATACTGCTCCTATGTACAAGATTATAACTACTATAATACTGCTCCTATGTACAAGATTATAACTACTATAATACTGCTCCTATGTACAAGAATATAACTACTATAATACTGTTCCCTATGTACAAGAATATAACTACTATAATACTGCCCCTATGTACAAGAATATAACTACTATAATACTGCTCCATATGTACAAGAATATAACTACTATAATACTGCCCTCTATGTACAAGAATATAACTACTATAATACTGCCTCTATGTACAAGAATATAACTACTATAATACTGCTCCTATATACAAGAATATAACTACTATAATACTGCTCCTATGTATAAGAATATAACTACTATAATACTGCCCCTATGTACAAGAATATAACTACTATAATACTGCCCCTATGTACAAGAATATAACTAATATAATACTGCCCCCTATGTACAATATAACTACTATAATACTGCCCCTATATACAAGAATATAACTACTATAATACTGCTCCTATATACAAGAATATAACTACTATAATACTGCTCCTATGTATAAGAATATAACTACTATAATACTGCCCCTATGTACAAGAATATAACTACTATAATACTGCCCCTATGTACAAGAATATAAATACAAAAATACTGCCCCCTATATACAATATAACTACTATAATACTGCCCCTATATACAAGAATATAACTACTATAATACTGCCCCCTAAGTACAAGAATATAACTACTATAATACTGCTGCTATGTACAAGAATATAACTACTATAATACTGCCCCTATGTACAGGAATATATCTACTATAATACTGCTCCTATGTACAAGAATATATCTACTATAATACTGCTCCTATGTACAAGAATATAACTACTATAATACTGCTCCTATGTACAAGAATATAACTACTATAATACTGCCCCTATGTACAAGAATATAACTACTATAATACTATCCCCTATGTACAAGAATATATCTACTATAATACTGCTCCTATGTACAAGAATATATCTACTATAATACTGCTCCTATGTACAAGAATATAACTACTATAATACTGCTCCTATGTACAAGAATATAACTACTATAATACTGCTATGTATAAGAATATAACTACTATAATACTGCCCCTATGTACAAGAATATAACTACTATAATACTGCCCCTATGTACAAGAATATAAATACAAAAATACTGCCCCCTATGTACAATATAACTACTATAATACTGCCCCTATATACAAGAATATAACTACTATAATACTGCCCCCTAAGTACAAGAATATAACTACTATAATACTGCTGCTATGTACAAGAATATAACTACTATAATACTGCCCCTATGTACAGGAATATAACTACTATAATACTGCCCCTATGTACAAGAATATAACTACTATAATACTATCCCCTATGTACAAGAATATATCTACTATAATACTGCTCCTATGTACAAGAATATAACTACTATAATACTGCTCCTATGTACAAGAATATAACTACTATAACACTGCTCCTATGTACAAGAATATAACTACTATAATACTGCCCCTATGTACAAGAATATAACTACTATAATACTATCCCCTATGTACAAGAATATATCTACTATAATACTGCTCCTATGTACAAGAATATATCTACTATAATACTGCTCCTATGTACAAGAATATAACTACTATAACACTGCTCCTATGTACAAGAATATAACTACTATAATACTGCCCCTATGTACAAGAATATAACTACTATAATACTATCCCCTATGTACAAGAATATATCTACTATAATACTGCTCCTATGTACAAGAATATAACTACTATAATACTGCCCCTATGTACAAGAATATAACTACTATAATACTATCCCCTATGTACAAGAATATATCTACTATAATACTGCTCCTATGTACAAGAATATATCTACTATAATACTGCTCCTATGTACAAGAATATAACTACTATAATACTGCTCCTATGTACAAGAATATAACTACTATAATACTGCCCCTATGTACAAGAATATAACTACTATAATACTATCCCCAATGTACAAGAATATATCTACTATAATACTGCTCCTATGTACAAGAATATATCTACTATAATACTGCTCCTATGTACAAGAATATAACGACTATAATACTATCCCCTATGTACAAGAATATATCTACTATAATACTGCTCCTATGTACAAGAATATAACTACTATAATACTGCCCCCTATGTACAAGAATATAACTACTATAATACTGCTCCTATGTACAAGAATATAACTACTATAATACTGCCCCTATGTACAAGAATATAACTACTATAATACTGCTCCTATGTACAAGAATATAACTACTATAATACTGCTCCTATGTACAAGAATATGACTACTATAATACTGCCCCCTATATACAAGAATATAACTACTATAATACTGCTCCCTATGTACAAGAATATAACTACTATAATACTGCTCCTATATACAAGAATATAACTACTATAATACTGCCCCTATGTACAAGAATATAACTACTATAATACTGCCCCTATGTACAAGAATATAACTACTATAATACTGCCCCTATGTACAAGAATATAACTACTATAATACTGCCCCTATGTACAAGAATATAACTACTATAATACTGCTCCTATGTACAAGAATATAACTACTATAATACTGCCCCTATGTACAAGAATATAACTACTATAATACTGCTGCTATGTACAAGAATATAACTACTATAATACTGTTGCTATGTACAAGAATATAACTACTATAATACTGCTCCTATGTATAAGAATATAACTACTATAATACTGCTCCTATGTATAAGAATATAACTACTATAATATTGCTCCTATGTACAACAATATAACTACTATAATACTGCCCCCTATATACAAGAATATAACTACTATAATACTGCCCCTATATACAAGAATATAACTACTATAATACTGCCCCTATGTACAAGAATATAACTACTATAATACTGCTCCTATGTACAAGAATATAACTACTATAATACTGCTCCATATGTACAAGAATATACCTACTATAATACTGCTCCTATGTACAAGAATATAACTACTATAATACTGCTGCTATGTACAAGAATATAACTACTATAATACTGCTCCATATGTACAAGAATATAACTACTATAATACTGCTCCTATGTACAAGAATATAACTACTATAATACTGCTCCATATGTACAAGAATATAACTACTATAATACTGCTCCTATGTACAAGAATATAACTACTATAATACTGCTCCTATGTACAAGAATATAACTACTATAATACTGCTCCATATGTACAAGAATATAACTACTATAATACTGCTCCTATGTACAAGAATATAACTACTATAATACTGCTCCTATGTACAAGAATATAACTACTATAATACTGCCGCCTATGTACAAGAATATAACTACTATAATACTGCCCCTATGTACAAGAATATAACTACTATAATACTGCCCCTATATACAAGAATATAACTACTATAATACTGCTCCCTATGTACAAGAATATAACTACTATAATACTGCTCCCTATGTACAAGAATATAACTACTATAATACTGCCCCCTATGTACAAGAATATAACTACTATATTACTGCCCCCTATGTACAAGAATATAACTACTATAATACTGCTCCTTATGTACAAGAATATAACTACTATAATACTGCCCACTATGTACAAGAATATAACTACTATAATACTGCTCCTATGTACAAGAATATAACTACTATAATACTGCTCCTATGTACAAGAATATAACTACTATAATACTGCTTCTATGTACAAGAATATAACTACTATAATACTGCTCCCTATGTACAAGAATATAACTACTATAATACTGCTCCTATGTACAAGAATATAACTACTATAATACTGCCCCTATGTACAAGAATATAACTACTATAATACTGCCCCCTATTTACAGGAATATAACTACTATAATACTGCTCCTATGTACAAGAATATAACTACTATAATACTGCTCCTATGTACAAGAATATAACTACTATAATACTGCTCCTATGTACAAGAATATAACTACTATAATACTGCCCCTATGTACAAGAATATAACTACTATAATACTGCCCCCTATTTACAGGAATATAACTACTATAATACTGCTCCTATGTACAAGAATATAACTACTATAATACTGCTCCTATGTACAAGAATATAACTACTATAATACTGCTCCTATGTACAAGAATATAACTACTATAATACTGCTCCCTATGTACAAGAATATAACTACTATAATACTGCTCCTATGTACAAGAATATAACTACTATAATACTGCCCCCTTTGTACAAGAATATAACTACTATAATACTGCTCCATATGTACAAGAATATAACTACTATAATACTGCTCCTATGTACAAGAATATAACTACTATAATACTGCTCCCTATGTACAAGAATATAACTACTATAATACTGCTCCTATGTACAAGAATATAACTACTATAATACTGCCCCCTTTGTACAAGAATATAACTACTATAATACTGCTCCATATGTACAAGAATATAACTACTATAATACTGCTCCTTATGTACAAGACTATAACTACTATAATACTGCCCCTATGTACAAGAATATAACTACTATAATACTGCCCCCTATTTACAGGAATATAACTACTATAATACTGCTCCTATGTACAAGAATATAACTACTATAATACTGCCCCCTTTGTACAAGAATATAACTACTATAATACTGCTCCATATGTACAAGAATATAACTACTATAATACTGCTCCTATGTACAAGAATATAACTACTATAATACTGCCCCTATGTACAAGAATATAACTACTATAATACTGCTCCTATGTACAAGAATATAACTACTATAATACTGCTGCTATGTACAAGAATATAACTACTATAATACTGTTGCTATGTACAAGAATATAACTACTATAATACTGCTCCTATGTATAAGAATATAACTACTATAATACTGCTCCTATGTACAAGAATATAACTACTATAATACTGCCTCCTATGTACAACAATATAACTACTATAATACTGCCCCCTATATACAAGAATATAACTACTATAATACTGCCCCTATATACAAGAATATAACTACTATAATACTGCCCCTATGTACAAGAATATAACTACTATAATACTGCCCCCTATGTACAAGAATATAACTACTATAATACTGCTCCTATGTACAAGAATATAACTACTATAATACTGCTCCATATGTACAAGAATATAACTACTATAATACTGCTCCTATGTACAAGAATATAACTACTATAATACTGCTGCTATGTACAAGAATATAACTACTATAATACTGCCCCCTATGTACAAGAATATAACTACTATAATACTGCCCCCTATGTACAAGAATATAACTACTATAATACTGCTCCTATGTACAAGAATATAACTACTATAATACTGCCCCCTATGTACAAGAATATAACTACTATAATACTGCCCCCTATGTACAAGAATATAACTACTATAATACTGCCCCCTATGTACAAGAATATAGCTACTATAATACTGCTCCCTATGTACAAGAATATAACTACTATAATACTGCTCCTATGTACAAGAATATAACTACTATAATACTGCTCCTATGTACAAGAATATAACTACTATAATACTGCTCCTATGTACAAGAATATAACTACTATAATACTGCTCCATATGTACAAGAATATAACTACTATAATACTGCTCCTATGTACAAGAATATAACTACTATAATACTGCTCCTATGTACAAGAATATAACTACTATAATACTGCCCCCTATGTACAAGAATATAACTACTATAATACTGCCCCTATGTACAAGAATATAACTACTATAATACTGCCCCTATATACAAGAATATAACTACTATAATACTGCTCCCTATGTACAAGAATATAACTACTATAATACTGCTCCCTATGTACAAGAATATAACTACTATAATACTGCCCCTATATACAAGAATATAACTACTATAATACTGCTCCCTATGTACAAGAATATAACTACTATAATATTGCTCCCTATGTACAAGAATATAACTACTATAATACTGCCCCCTATGTACAAGAATATAACTGCTATAATACTGCCCCTATGTACAAGAGTATAACTACTATAATACTGCCCCCTATGTACAAGAATATATCTACTATTATACTGCTCCTATGTACAAGAATATAACTAGTATAATACTGCCCCTATGTACAAGAATATAACTACTATAATACTGCTCCTATGTACAAGAATATAACTACTATAATACTGCCCCTATGTACAAGAATATAACTACTATAATACTGCTCCCTATGTACAAGAATATAACTACTATAATACTGCCCCTATGTACAAGAATATAACTACTATAATACTGCCCCTATATACAAGAATATAACTACTATAATACTGCTCCCTATGTACAAGAATATAACTACTATAATACTGCTCCCTATGTACAAGAATATAACTACTATATTACTGCCCCCTATGTACAAGAATATAACTACTATAATACTGCTCCTTATGTACAAGAATATAACTACTATAATACTGCTCCTATGTACAAGAATATAACTACTATAATACTACTCCCTATGTACAAAAATATAACTACTATAATACTGCCACTATGTACAAGAATATAACTACTATAATACTGTCCCTATGTACAAAAATATAACTACTATAATACTGCCACTATGTACAAGAATATAACTACTATAATACTGCTCCTATGTACAAGAATATAACTACTATAATACTGCTCCCTATGTACAAGAATATAACTACTATAATACTGCCACTATGTACAAGAATATAACTACTATAATACTGCCCCTATGTACAAGAATATAACTACTATAATACTGCCCCCTATTTACAGGAATATAACTACTATAATACTGCTCCTATGTACAAGAATATAACTACTATAATACTGCCCCCTTTGTACAAGAATATAACTACTATAATACTGCTCCATATGTACAAGAATATAACTACTATAATACTGCTCCTTATGTACAAGACTATAACTACTATAATACTGCTCCTATGTACAAGAATATAACTACTATAATACTGCTCCTTATGTACAAGACTATAACTACTATAATACTGCTCCTATGTACAAGAATATAACTACTATAATACTGCTCCTATGTACAAGAATATAACTACTATAATACTGCCCCTATGTACAAGAATATAACTACTATAATACTGCTCCATATGTACAAGAATATAACTACTATAATACTGCTCCTTATGTACAAGACTATAACTACTATAATACTGCTCCTATGTACAAGAATATAACTACTATAATTCTGCTCCTATGTACAAGAATATAACTACTATAATACTGCTCCTATGTACAAGAATATAACTACTATAATACTGCCCCCTATGTACAAGAATATAACTACTATAATACTGCTCCTATGTACAAGACTATAACTACTATAATACTGCCCCTATGTACAAGAATATAACTACTATAATACTGCTCCTATGTACAAGAATATAACTACTATAATACTGCCCCCTATGTACAAGAATATAACTACTATAATACTGCCCCTATGTACAAGAATATAACTACTATAATACTGCTCCTATGTACAAGAATATAACTACTATAATACTGCCCCTATGTACAAGAATATAACTACTATAATACTGCTCCTATGTACAAGAATATAACTACTATAATACTGCCCCCTATGTACAAGAATATAACTACTATAATACTGCATCCTATGTACAAGAATAAAACTACTATAATACTGCCCCCTATGTACAAGACTATAACTACTATAATACTGCTCCTATGTACAAGAATATAACTACTATAATACTGCCCCCTATGTACAAGACTATAACTACTATAATACTGCTCCTATGTACAAGAATATAACTACTATAATACTGCTCCTGTGTACAAGAATATAACCACTATAATACTGCTCCTATGTACAAGAATATAACTACTATAATACTGCCCCCTATGTACAAGAATATAACTACTATAATACTGCCCCCCTATGTACAAGAATATAACTACTATAATACTGCCCCTATGTACAAGAATATAACTACTATAATACTGCCCCCTATGTACAAGAATATAACTACTATAATACTGCTCCCTATGTACAAGAATATAACTACTATAATACTGCCCACTATGTACAAGAATATAACTACTATAATACTGCTCCTATGTACAAGAATATAACTACTATAATACTGCTCCTATGTACAAGAATATAACTACTATAATACTGCTTCTATGTACAAGAATATAACTACTATAATACTGCTCCCTATGTACAAGAATATAACTACTATAATACTGCCCAATATGTACAAGAATATAACTACTATAATACTGCTCCTATGTACAAGAATATAACTACTATAATACTGCCCCTATGTACAAGAATATAACTACTATAATACTGCCCCCTATTTACAGGAATATAACTACTATAATACTGCTCCTATGTACAAGAATATAACTACTATAATACTGCTCCTATGTACAAGAATATAACTACTATAATACTGCTCCTATGTACAAGAATATAACTACTATAATACTGCCCCTATGTACAAGAATATAACTACTATAATACTGCCCCCTATTTACAGGAATATAACTACTATAATACTGCTCCTATGTACAAGAATATAACTACTATAATACTGCTCCTATGTACAAGAATATAACTACTATAATACTGCTCCTATGTACAAGAATATAACTACTATAATACTGCTCCTGTGTACAAGAATATAACCACTATAATACTGCTCCTATGTACAAGAATATAACTACTATAATACTGCCCCCTATGTACAAGAATATAACTACTATAATACTGCCCCCCTATGTACAAGAATATAACTACTATAATACTGCCCCCTATGTACAAGAATATAACTACTATAATACTGCTCCCTATGTACAAGAATATAACTACTATAATACTGCCCACTATGTACAAGAATATAACTACTATAATACTGCTCCTATGTACAAGAATATAACTACTATAATACTGCTCCTATGTACAAGAATATAACTACTATAATACTGCTTCTATGTACAAGAATATAACTACTATAATACTGCTCCCTATGTACAAGAATATAACTACTATAATACTGCTCCTATGTACAAGAATATAACTACTATAATACTGCTTCTATGTACAAGAATATAACTACTATAATACTGCTCCCTATGTACAAGAATATAACTACTATAATACTGCTCCTATGTACAAGAATATAACTACTATAATACTGCCCCTATGTACAAGAATATAACTACTATAATACTGCCCCCTATTTACAGGAATATAACTACTATAATACTGCTCCTATGTACAAGAATATAACTACTATAATACTGCTCCTATGTACAAGAATATAACTACTATAATACTGCTCCTATGTACAAGAATATAACTACTATAATACTGCCCCTATGTACAAGAATATAACTACTATAATACTGCCCCCTATTTACAGGAATATAACTACTATAATACTGCTCCTATGTACAAGAATATAACTACTATAATACTGCTCCTATGTACAAGAATATAACTACTATAATACTGCTCCTATGTACAAGAATATAACTACTATAATACTGCTCCTGTGTACAAGAATATAACCACTATAATACTGCTCCTATGTACAAGAATATAACTACTATAATACTGCCCCCTATGTACAAGAATATAACTACTATAATACTGCCCCCCTATGTACAAGAATATAACTACTATAATACTGCCCCTATGTACAAGAATATAACTACTATAATACTGCCCCTATGTACAAGAATATAACTACTATAATACTGCCCCCCTATGTACAAGAATATAACTACTATAATACTGCTCCTATGTACAAGAATATAACTACTATAATACTGCCCCCTATGTACAAGAATATAACTACTATAATACTGCTCCCTATGTACAAGAATATAACTACTATAATACTGCCCACTATGTACAAGAATATAACTACTATAATACTGCTCCTATGTACAAGAATATAACTACTATAATACTGCTCCTATGTAAAAGAATATAACTACTATAATACTGCTTCTATGTACAAGAATATAACTACTATAATACTGCTCCCTATGTACAAGAATATAACTACTATAATACTGCCCCTATGTACAAGAATATAACTACTATAATACTGCCCCCTATTTACAGGAATATAACTACTATAAAATACTGCTCCTATGTACAAGAATATAACTACTATAATACTGCTCCTATGTACAAGAATATAACTACTATAATACTGCTCCTATGTACAAGAATATAACTACTATAATACTGCTCCTATGTACAAGAATATAACTACTATAATACTGCTCCTATGTACAAGAATATAACTACTATAATACTGCCCCCTTTGTACAAGAATATAACTACTATAATACTGCTCCATATGTACAAGAATATAACTACTATAATACTGCTCCTATGTACAAGAATATAACTACTATAATACTGCTCCCTATGTACAAGAATATAACTACTATAATACTGCTCCTATGTACAAGAATATAACTACTATAATACTGCTCCTATGTACAAGAATATAACTACTATAATACTGCCCCCTTTGTACAAGAATATAACTACTATAATACTGCTCCATATGTACAAGAATATAACTACTATAATACTGCTCCTTATGTACAAGACTATAACTACTATAATACTGCCCCTATGTACAAGAATATAACTACTATAATACTGCCCCCTATTTACAGGAATATAACTACTATAATACTGCTCCTATGTACAAGAATATAACTACTATAATACTATCCCCTATGTACAAGAATATATCTACTATAATACTGCTCCTATGTACAAGAATATATCTACTATAATACTGCTCCTATGTACAAGAATATAACTACTATAATACTGCTCCTATGTACAAGAATATAACTACTATAATACTGCCCCTATGTACAAGAATATAACTACTATAATACTATCCCCAATGTACAAGAATATATCTACTATAATACTGCTCCTATGTACAAGAATATATCTACTATAATACTGCTCCTATGTACAAGAATATAACTACTATAATACTATCCCCTATGTACAAGAATATATCTACTATAATACTGCTCCTATGTACAAGAATATAACTACTATAATACTGCCCCCTATGTACAAGAATATAACTACTATAATACTGCTCCTATGTACAAGAATATAACTACTATAATACTGCCCCTATGTACAAGAATATAACTACTATAATACTGCTCCTATGTACAAGAATATAACTACTATAATACTGCTCCTATGTACAAGAATATGACTACTATAATACTGCCCCCTATATACAAGAATATAACTACTATAATACTGCTCCCTATGTACAAGAATATAACTACTATAATACTGCTCCTATATACAAGAATATAACTACTATAATACTGCCCCTATGTACAAGAATATAACTACTATAATACTGCCCCTATGTACAAGAATATAACTACTATAATACTGCCCCTATGTACAAGAATATAACTACTATAATACTGCCCCTATGTACAAGAATATAACTACTATAATACTGCTCCTATGTACAAGAATATAACTACTATAATACTGCCCCTATGTACAAGAATATAACTACTATAATACTGCTGCTATGTACAAGAATATAACTACTATAATACTGTTGCTATGTACAAGAATATAACTACTATAATACTGCTCCTATGTATAAGAATATAACTACTATAATACTGCTCCTATGTATAAGAATATAACTACTATAATACTGCTCCTATGTACAACAATATAACTACTATAATACTGCCCCCTATATACAAGAATATAACTACTAGAATACTGCCCCTATATACAAGAATATAACTACTATAATACTGCCCCTATGTACAAGAATATAACTACTATAATACTGCTCCTATGTACAAGAATATAACTACTATAATACTGCTCCATATGTACAAGAATATACCTACTATAATACTGCTCCTATGTACAAGAATATAACTACTATAATACTGCTGCTATGTACAAGAATATAACTACTATAATACTGCTCCATATGTACAAGAATATAACTACTATAATACTGCTCCTATGTACAAGAATATAACTACTATAATACTGCTCCATATGTACAAGAATATAACTACTATAATACTGCTCCTATGTACAAGAATATAACTACTATAATACTGCTCCTATGTACAAGAATATAACTACTATAATACTGCTCCATATGTACAAGAATATAACTACTATAATACTGCTCCTATGTACAAGAATATAACTACTATAATACTGCTCCTATGTACAAGAATATAACTACTATAATACTGCCGCCTATGTACAAGAATATAACTACTATAATACTGCCCCTATGTACAAGAATATAACTACTATAATACTGCCCCTATATACAAGAATATAACTACTATAATACTGCTCCCTATGTACAAGAATATAACTACTATAATACTGCTCCCTATGTACAAGAATATAACTACTATAATACTGCCCCCTATGTACAAGAATATAACTACTATATTACTGCCCCCTATGTACAAGAATATAACTACTATAATACTGCTCCTTATGTACAAGAATATAACTACTATAATACTGCCCACTATGTACAAGAATATAACTACTATAATACTGCTCCTATGTACAAGAATATAACTACTATAATACTGCTCCTATGTACAAGAATATAACTACTATAATACTGCTTCTATGTACAAGAATATAACTACTATAATACTGCTCCCTATGTACAAGAATATAACTACTATAATACTGCTCCTATGTACAAGAATATAACTACTATAATACTGCCCCTATGTACAAGAATATAACTACTATAATACTGCCCCCTATTTACAGGAATATAACTACTATAATACTGCTCCTATGTACAAGAATATAACTACTATAATACTGCTCCTATGTACAAGAATATAACTACTATAATACTGCTCCTATGTACAAGAATATAACTACTATAATACTGCCCCTATGTACAAGAATATAACTACTATAATACTGCCCCCTATTTACAGGAATATAACTACTATAATACTGCTCCTATGTACAAGAATATAACTACTATAATACTGCTCCTATGTACAAGAATATAACTACTATAATACTGCTCCTATGTACAAGAATATAACTACTATAATACTGCTCCCTATGTACAAGAATATAACTACTATAATACTGCCCCCTATGTACAAGAATATAACTACTATAATACTGCCCCCTATGTACAAGAATATAACTACTATAATACTGCCCCCTTTGTACAAGAATATAACTACTATAATACTGCTCCATATGTACAAGAATATAACTACTATAATACTGCTCCTTATGTACAAGACTATAACTACTATAATACTGCCCCTATGTACAAGAATATAACTACTATAATACTGCCCCCTATTTACAGGAATATAACTACTATAATACTGCTCCTATGTACAAGAATATAACTACTATAATACTGCCCCCTTTGTACAAGAATATAACTACTATAATACTGCTCCATATGTACAAGAATATAACTACTATAATACTGCTCCTATGTACAAGAATATAACTACTATAATACTGCCCCTATGTACAAGAATATAACTACTATAATACTGCTCCTATGTACAAGAATATAACTACTATAATACTGCTGCTATGTACAAGAATATAACTACTATAATACTGTTGCTATGTACAAGAATATAACTACTATAATACTGCTCCTATGTATAAGAATATAACTACTATAATACTGCTCCTATGTACAAGAATATAACTACTATAATACTGCCTCCTATGTACAACAATATAACTACTATAATACTGCCCCCTATATACAAGAATATAACTACTATAATACTGCCCCTATATACAAGAATATAACTACTATAATACTGCCCCTATGTACAAGAATATAACTACTATAATACTGCCCCCTATGTACAAGAATATAACTACTATAATACTGCTCCTATGTACAAGAATATAACTACTATAATACTGCTCCATATGTACAAGAATATAACTACTATAATACTGCTCCTATGTACAAGAATATAACTACTATAATACTGCCCCCTATGTACAAGAATATAACTACTATAATACTGCCCCCTATGTACAAGAATATAACTACTATAATACTGCCCCCTATGTACAAGAATATAGCTACTATAATACTGCTCCCTATGTACAAGAATATAACTACTATAATACTGCTCCTATGTACAAGAATATAACTACTATAATACTGCTCCTATGTACAAGAATATAACTACTATAATACTGCTCCTATGTACAAGAATATAACTACTATAATACTGCTCCATATGTACAAGAATATAACTACTATAATACTGCTCCTATGTACAAGAATATAACTACTATAATACTGCTCCTATGTACAAGAATATAACTACTATAATACTGCCCCCTATGTACAAGAATATAACTACTATAATACTGCCCCTATGTACAAGAATATAACTACTATAATACTGCCCCTATATACAAGAATATAACTACTATAATACTGCTCCCTATGTACAAGAATATAACTACTATAATACTGCTCCCTATGTACAAGAATATAACTACTATAATACTGCCCCTATATACAAGAATATAACTACTATAATACTGCTCCCTATGTACAAGAATATAACTACTATAATACTGCTCCCTATGTACAAGAATATAACTACTATAATACTGCCCCCTATGTACAAGAATATAACTGCTATAATACTGCCCCTATGTACAAGAGTATAACTACTATAATACTGCCCCCTATGTACAAGAATATATCTACTATTATACTGCTCCTATGTACAAGAATATAACTAGTATAATACTGCCCCTATGTACAAGAATATAACTACTATAATACTGCTCCTATGTACAAGAATATAACTACTATAATACTGCCCCTATGTACAAGAATATAACTACTATAATACTGCTCCCTATGTACAAGAATATAACTACTATAATACTGCCCCTATGTACAAGAATATAACTACTATAATACTGCCCCTATATACAAGAATATAACTACTATAATACTGCTCCCTATGTACAAGAATATAACTACTATAATACTGCTCCCTATGTACAAGAATATAACTACTATATTACTGCCCCTATGTACAAGAATATAACTACTATAATACTGCTCCTTATGTACAAGAATATAACTACTATAATACTGCTCCTATGTACAAGAATATAACTACTATAATACTGCTCCATATGTACAAGAATATAACTACTATAATACTGCTCCTATGTACAAGAATATAACTACTATAATACTGCTCCCTATGTACAAAAATATAACTACTATAATACTGCCACTATGTACAAGAATATAACTACTATAATACTGTCCCTATGTACAAGAATATAACTACTATAATACTGCCACTATGTACAAGAATATAACTACTATAATACTGCTCCTATGTACAATAATATAACTACTATAATACTGCTCCCTATGTACAAGAATATAACTACTATAATACTGCCACTATGTACAAGAATATAACTACTATAATACTGCCCCTATGTACAAGAATATAACTACTATAATACTGCCCCCTATTTACAGGAATATAACTACTATAATACTGCTCCTATGTACAAGAATATAACTACTATAATACTGCCCCCTTTGTACAAGAATATAACTACTATAATACTGCTCCATATGTACAAGAATATAACTACTATAATACTGCTCCTTATGTACAAGACTATAACTACTATAATACTGCTCCTATGTACAAGAATATAACTACTATAATACTGCTCCTTATGTACAAGACTATAACTACTATAATACTGCCCCTATGTACAAGAATATAACTACTATAATTCTGCTCCTATGTACAAGAATATAACTACTATAATACTGCTCCTATGTACAAGAATATAACTACTATAATACTGCTCCTATGTACAAGAATATAACTACTATAATTCTGCTCCTATGTACAAGAATATAACTACTATAATACTGCTCCATATGTACAAGAATATAACTACTATAATACTGCTCCTTATGTACAAGACTATAACTACTATAATACTGCCCCTATGTACAAGAATATAACTACTATAATACTGCTCCATATGTACAAGAATATAACTACTATAATACTGCTCCTTATGTACAAGACTATAACTACTATAATACTGCTCCTATGTACAAGAATATAACTACTATAATTCTGCTCCTATGTACAAGAATATAACTACTATAATACTGCTCCTATGTACAAGAATATAACTACTATAATACTGCCCCCTATGTACAAGAATATAACTACTATAATACTGCTCCTATGTACAAGACTATAACTACTATAATACTGCCCCTATGTACAAGAATATAACTACTATAATACTGCTCCTATGTACAAGAATATAACTACTATAATACTGCCCCCTATGTACAAGAATATAACTACTATAATACTGCTCCCTATGTACAAGAATATAACTACTATAATACTGCCCACTATGTACAAGAATATAACTACTATAATACTGCTCCTATGTACAAGAATATAACTACTATAATACTGCTCCTATGTACAAGAATATAACTACTATAATACTGCTTCTATGTACAAGAATATAACTACTATAATACTGCTCCCTATGTACAAGAATATAACTACTATAATACTGCTCCTATGTACAAGAATATAACTACTATAATACTGCTTCTATGTACAAGAATATAACTACTATAATACTGCCCCCTATGTACAAGACTATAACTACTATAATACTGCTCCTATGTACAAGAATATAACTACTATAATACTGCTCCTGTGTACAAGAATATAACCACTATAATACTGCTCCTATGTACAAGAATATAACTACTATAATACTGCCCCCTATGTACAAGAATATAACTACTATAATACTGCCCCCCTATGTACAAGAATATAACTACTATAATACTGCCCCTATGTACAAGAATATAACTACTATAATACTGCCCCCTATGTACAAGAATATAACTACTATAATACTGCTCCCTATGTACAAGAATATAACTACTATAATACTGCCCACTATGTACAAGAATATAACTACTATAATACTGCTCCTATGTACAAGAATATAACTACTATAATACTGCTCCTATGTACAAGAATATAACTACTATAATACTGCTTCTATGTACAAGAATATAACTACTATAATACTGCTCCCTATGTACAAGAATATAACTACTATAATACTGCCCCCTATGTACAAGAATATAACTACTATAATACTGCTCCTATGTACAAGAATATAACTACTATAATACTGCCCCTATGTACAAGAATATAACTACTATAATACTGCCCCCTATTTACAGGAATATAACTACTATAATACTGCTCCTATGTACAAGAATATAACTACTATAATACTGCTCCTATGTACAAGAATATAACTACTATAATACTGCTCCTATGTACAAGAATATAACTACTATAATACTGCCCCTATGTACAAGAATATAACTACTATAATACTGCCCCCTATTTACAGGAATATAACTACTATAATACTGCTCCTATGTACAAGAATATAACTACTATAATACTGCTCCTATGTACAAGAATATAACTACTATAATACTGCTCCTATGTACAAGAATATAACTACTATAATACTGCTCCTGTGTACAAGAATATAACCACTATAATACTGCTCCTATGTACAAGAATATAACTACTATAATACTGCCCCCTATGTACAAGAATATAACTACTATAATACTGCCCCCCTATGTACAAGAATATAACTACTATAATACTGCCCCTATGTACAAGAATATAACTACTATAATACTGCCCCCTATGTACAAGAATATAACTACTATAATACTGTTCCCTATGTACAAGAATATAACTACTATAATACTGCCCACTATGTACAAGAATATAACTACTATAATACTGCTCCTATGTACAAGAATATAACTACTATAATACTGCTCCTATGTACAAGAATATAACTACTATAATACTGCTTCTATGTACAAGAATATAACTACTATAATACTGCTCCCTATGTACAAGAATATAACTACTATAATACTGCTCCTATGTACAAGAATATAACTACTATAATACTGCTTCTATGTACAAGAATATAACTACTATAATACTGCTCCCTATGTACAAGAATATAACTACTATAATACTGCTCCTATGTACAAGAATATAACTACTATAATACTGCCCCTATGTACAAGAATATAACTACTATAATACTGCCCCCTATTTACAGGAATATAACTACTATAATACTGCTCCTATGTACAAGAATATAACTACTATAATACTGCTCCTATGTACAAGAATATAACTACTATAATACTGCTCCTATGTACAAGAATATAACTACTATAATACTGCCCCTATGTACAAGAATATAACTACTATAATACTGCCCCCTATTTACAGGAATATAACTACTATAATACTGCTCCTATGTACAAGAATATAACTACTATAATACTGCTCCTATGTACAAGAATATAACTACTATAATACTGCTCCTATGTACAAGAATATAACTACTATAATACTGCTCCTGTGTACAAGAATATAACCACTATAATACTGCTCCTATGTACAAGAATATAACTACTATAATACTGCCCCCTATGTACAAGAATATAACTACTATAATACTGCCCCCCTATGTACAAGAATATAACTACTATAATACTGCCCCTATGTACAAGAATATAACTACTATAATACTGCCCCCTATGTACAAGAATATAACTACTATAATACTGCTCCCTATGTACAAGAATATAACTACTATAATACTGCCCACTATGTACAAGAATATAACTACTATAATACTGCTCCTATGTACAAGAATATAACTACTATAATACTGCTCCTATGTACAAGAATATAACTACTATAATACTGCTTCTATGTACAAGAATATAACTACTATAATACTGCTCCCTATGTACAAGAATATAACTACTATAATACTGCCCCTATGTACAAGAATATAACTACTATAATACTGCCCCCTATTTACAGGAATATAACTACTATAAAATACTGCTCCTATGTACAAGAATATAACTACTATAATACTGCTCCTATGTACAAGAATATAACTACTATAATACTGCTCCTATGTACAAGAATATAACTACTATAATACTGCCCCTATGTACAAGAATATAACTACTATAATACTGCCCCCTATTTACAGGAATATAACTACTATAATACTGCTCCTATGTACAAGAATATAACTACTATAATACTGCTCCTATGTACAAGAATATAACTACTATAATACTGCTCCTATGTACAAGAATATAACTACTATAATACTGCTCCTATGTACAAGAATATAACTACTATAATACTGCTCCTATGTACAAGAATATAACTACTATAATACTGCCCCCTTTGTACAAGAATATAACTACTATAATACTGCTCCATATGTACAAGAATATAACTACTATAATACTGCTCCTATGTACAAGAATATAACTACTATAATACTGCTCCCTATGTACAAGAATATAACTACTATAATACTGCTCCTATGTACAAGAATATAACTACTATAAAACTGCTCCTATGTACAAGAATATAACTACTATAATACTGCCCCCTTTGTACAAGAATATAACTACTATAATACTGCTCCATATGTACAAGAATATAACTACTATAATACTGCTCCTTATGTACAAGACTATAACTACTATAATACTGCCCCTATGTACAAGAATATAACTACTATAATACTGCCCCCTATTTACAGGAATATAACTACTATAATACTGCTCCTATGTACAAGAATATAACTACTATAATACTGCCCCCTATGTACAAGAATATAACTACTATAATACTGCTCCTATGTACAAGAATATAACTACTATAATACTGCTCCTATGTACAAGAATATAACTACTATAATACTGCTCCTATGTACAAGAATATAACTACTATAATACTGCTCCCTTTGTACAAGAATATAACTACTATAATACTGCTCCATATGTACAAGAATATAACTACTATAATACTGCTCCTATGTACAAGAATATAACTACTATAATACTGCCCCTATGTACAAGAATATAACTACTATAATACTGCTCCTATGTACAAGAATATAACTACTATAATACTGCTGCTATGTACAAGAATATAACTACTATAATACTGTTGCTATGTACAAGAATATAACTACTATAATACTGCTCCTATGTATAAGAATATAACTACTATAATACTGCTCCTATGTACAAGAATATAACTACTATAATACTGCCTCCTATGTACAACAATATAACTACTATAATACTGCCCCCTATATACAAGAATATAACTACTATAATACTGCCCCTATATACAAGAATATAACTACTATAATACTGCCCCTATGTACAAGAATATAACTACTATAATACTGCCCCCTATGTACAAGAATATAACTACTATAATACTGCTCCTATGTACAAGAATATAACTACTATAATACTGCTCCATATGTACAAGAATATAACTACTATAATACTGCTCCTATGTACAAGAATATAACTACTATAATACTGCTGCTATGTACAAGAATATAACTACTATAATACTGCCCCCTATGTACAAGAATATAACTACTATAATACTGCCCCCTATGTACAAGAATATAACTACTATAATACTGCTCCTATGTACAAGAATATAACTACTATAATACTGCCCCCTATGTACAAGAATATAACTACTATAATACTGCCCCCTATGTACAAGAATATAACTACTATAATACTGCCCCCTATGTACAAGAATATAGCTACTATAATACTGCTCCCTATGTACAAGAATATAACTACTATAATACTGCTCCTATGTACAAGAATATAACTACTATAATACTGCTCCTATGTACAAGAATATAACTACTATAATACTGCTCCTATGTACAAGAATATAACTACTATAATACTGCTCCATATGTACAAGAATATAACTACTATAATACTGCTCCTATGTACAAGAATATAACTACTATAATACTGCTCCTATGTACAAGAATATAACTACTATAATACTGCCCCCTATGTACAAGAATATAACTACTATAATACTGCCCCTATGTACAAGAATATAACTACTATAATACTGCCCCTATATACAAGAATATAACTACTATAATACTGCTCCCTATGTACAAGAATATAACTACTATAATACTGCTCCCTATGTACAAGAATATAACTACTATAATACTGCCCCCTATGTACAAGAATATAACTACTATATTACTGCCCCCTATGTACAAGAATATAACTACTATAATACTGCTCCTTATGTACAAGAATATAACTACTATAATACTGCTCCTATGTACAAGAATATAACTACTATAATACTGCTCCATATGTACAAGAATATAACTACTATAATACTGCTCCCTATGTACAAAAATATAACTACTATAATACTGCCACTATGTACAAGAATATAACTACTATAATACTGTCCCTATGTACAAGAATATAACTACTATAATACTGCCACTATGTACAAGAATATAACTACTATAATACTGCTCCTATGTACAAGAATATAACTACTATAATACTGCTCCCTATGTACAAGAATATAACTACTATAATACTGCCACTATGTACAAGAATATAACTACTATAATACTGCCCCTATGTACAAGAATATAACTACTATAATACTGCCCCCTATTTACAGGAATATAACTACTATAATACTGCTCCTATGTACAAGAATATAACTACTATAATACTGCCCCCTTTGTACAAGAATATAACTACTATAATACTGCTCCATATGTACAAGAATATAACTACTATAATACTGCTCCTTATGTACAAGACTATAACTACTATAATACTGCTCCTATGTACAAGAATATAACTACTATAATACTGCTCCTATGTGCAAGAATATAACTACTATAATACTGCTCCTATGTACAAGAATATAACTACTATAATACTGCTCCTATGTACAAGAATATAACTACTATAATTCTGCTCCTATGTACAAGAATATAACTACTATAATACTGCTCCTATGTACAAGAATATAACTACTATAATACTGCCCCCTATGTACAAGAATATAACTACTATAATACTGCTCCTATGTACAAGACTATAACTACTATAATACTGCCCCTATGTACAAGAATATAACTACTATAATACTGCTCCTATGTACAAGAATATAACTACTATAATACTGCCCCCTATGTACAAGAATATAACTACTATAATACTGCCCCTATGTACAAGAATATAACTACTATAATACTGCTACTATGTACAAGAATATAACTACTATAATACTGCCCCTATGTACAAGAATATAACTACTATAATACTGCTCCTATGTACAAGAATATAACTACTATAATACTGCCCCCTATGTACAAGAATATAACTACTATAATACTGCATCCTATGTACAAGAATAAAACTACTATAATACTGCCCCCTATGTACAAGACTATAACTACTATAATACTGCTCCTATGTACAAGAATATAACTACTATAATACTGCCCCCTATGTACAAGACTATAACTACTATAATACTGCTCCTATGTACAAGAATATAACTACTATAATACTGCTCCTGTGTACAAGAATATAACCACTATAATACTGCTCCTATGTACAAGAATATAACTACTATAATACTGCCCCCTATGTACAAGAATATAACTACTATAATACTGCCCCCCTATGTACAAGAATATAACTACTATAATACTGCCCCTATGTACAAGAATATAACTACTATAATACTGCCCCCTATGTACAAGAATATAACTACTATAATACTGCTCCCTATGTACAAGAATATAACTACTATAATACTGCTCCTATGTACAAGAATATAACTACTATAATACTACCCCATATGTACAAGAATATAACTACTATAATACTGCTCACTATGTACAAGAATATAACTACTATAATACTGCCCCTATATACAAGAATATAACTACTATAATACTGCCCCCTATGTACAAGAATATAACTACTATAACACTGCCCCTATGTACAAGAATATAACTACTATAATACTGCTCCTATGTACAAGAATATAACTACTATAATACTGCTCCTATCTACAAGAATATAACTACTATAATACTGCCCCTATGTACAAGACTATAACTACTATAATACTGCCCCTATGTACAAGACTATAACTACTATAATACTGCCCCTATGTACAAGAATATAACTACTATAATACTGCTCCTATGTACAAGAATATAACTACTATAATACTGTTCCTATGTACAAGAATATAACTACTATAATACTGCTCCTATGTACAAGAATATAACTACTATAATACTGCTCCATATGTACAAGAATATAACTACTATAATACTGCTCCTATGTACAAGACTATAACTACTATAATACTGCCCCTATGTACAAGACTATAACTACTATAATACTGCCCCTATGTACAAGAATATAACTACTATAATACTGCCCCTATGTACAAGAATATAACTACTATAATACTGCCCCTATGTACAAGAATATAACTACTATAATACTGCTCCTATGTACAAGAATATAACTACTATAATACTGCCCCTATGTACAAGACTATAACTACTATAATACTGCCCCTATGTACAAGACTATAACTACTATAATACTGCCCCTATGTACAAGACTATAACTACTATAATACTGCTCCTATGTACAAGAATATAACTACTATAATACTGCCCCTATGTACAAGACTATAACTACTATAATACTGCCCCTATGTACAAGACTATAACTACTATAATACTGCCCCTATGTACAAGACTATAACTACTATAATACTGCCCCTATGTACAAGACTATAACTACTATAATACTGCCCCTATGTACAAGACTATAACTACTATAATACTGCCCCTATGTACAAGACTATAACTACTATAATACTGCCCCTATGTACAAGAATATAACTACTATAATACTGCCCCTATGTACAAGACTATAACTACTATAATACTGCCCCTATGTACAAGAATATAACTACTATAATACTGCTCCTATGTACAAGAATATAACTACTATAATACTGCCCCTATGTACAAGACTATAACTACTATAATACTGCTCCTATGTACAAGAATATAACTACAATAATACTGCCCCTATGTACAAGACTATAACTACTATAATACTGCCCCTACGTACAAGACTATAACTACTATAATACTGCCCCTATGTACAAGACTATAACTACTATAATACTGCCCCTATGTACAAGACTATAACTACTATAATACTGCCCCTATGTACAAGAATATAACTACTATAATACTGCCCCTATGTACAAGACTATAACTACTATAATACTGCTCCTATGTACAAGAATATAACTACTATAATACTGCCCCTATGTACAAGACTATAACTACTATAATACTGCCCCTATGTACAAGACTATAACTACTATAATACTGCCCCTATGTACAAGAATATAACTACTATAATACTGCTCCTATGTACAAGAATATAACTACTATAATACTGCCCCTATGTACAAGACTATAACTACTATAATACTGCCCCTATGTACAAGAATATAACTACTATAATACTGCCCCTATGTACAAGACTATAACTACTATAATACTGCCCCCTATGTACAAGAATATAACTACTATAATACTGCTCCTATGTACAAGAATATAACTACTATAATACTGCTCCTATGTACAAGAATATAACTACTATAATACTGCCCCTATGTACAAGACTATAACTACTATAATACTGCTCCTATGTACAAGAATATAACTACTATAATACTGCCCCTATGTACAAGACTATAACTACTATAATACTGCCCCTATGTACAAGACTATAACTACTATAATACTGCCCCTAAGTACAAGACTATAACTACTATAATACTGCTCCTATGTACAAGAATATAACTACTATAATACTGCCCCTATGTACAAGACTATAACTACTATAATACTGCCCCTATGTACAAGACTATAACTACTATAATACTGCTCCATATGTACAAGAATATAACTACTATAATACTGCTCCTATGTACAAGACTATAACTACTATAATACTGCCCCTATGTACAAGACTATAACTACTATAATACTGCCCCCTATGTACAAGAATATAACTACTATAATACTGCTCCTATGTACAAGACTATAACTACTATAATACTGCTCCTATGTACAAGAGTATAACTACTATAATACTGCTCCTACGTACAAGACTATAACTACTATAATACTGCCCCTATGTACAAGAATATAACTAATATAATACTGCCCCCTATGTACAGGAATATAACTAATATAATACTGCCCCCTATGTACAGGAATATAACTACTATAATACAGCCCCCTATGTACAGGAATATAACTACTATAATACTGCTCCTATGTACAAGAATATAACTACTATAATACTGCTCCTATGTACAAGAATATAACTATTATAATACTGCTCCCTATGTACAAGAATATAACTACTATAATACTGCCCCCTATGTACAAGAATATAACTACTATAATACTGCTCCTATGTACAAGAATATAACTACTATAATACTGCCCCTATGTACAGGAATATAACTACTATAATACTGCTCCTATGTACAAGAATATAACTACTATAATACTGCTCCTATGTACAAGAATATAACTATTATAATACTGCTCCCTATGTACAAGAATATAACTACTATAATACTGCCCCCTATGTACAAGAATATAACTACTATAATACTGCTCCTATGTACAAGAATATAACTAATATAATACTGCCCCCTATGTACAGGAATATAACTACTATAATACAGCCCCCTATGTACAGGAATATAACTACTATAATACTGCCCCTATGTACAGGAATATAACTACTATAATACTGCTCCTATGTACAAGAATATAACTACTATAATACTGCTCCCTATGTACAAGAATATAACTACTATAATACTGCTCCTATGTACAAGAATATAACTACTATAATACTGCCCCTATGTACAGGAATATAACTACTATAATACTGCTCCTATGTACAAGAATATAACTACTATAATACTGCTCCCTATGTACAAGAATATAACTACTATAATACTGTTCCCTATGTACAAGAATATAACTACTATAATACTGCTGCTATGTACAAGAATATAACTACTATAATACTGCCCCTATGTACAAGACTATAACTACTATAATACTGCCCCTATGTACAAGACTATAACTACTATAATACTGCCCCTAAGTACAAGACTATAACTACTATAATACTGCTCCTATGTACAAGAATATAACTACTATAATACTGCCCCTATGTACAAGACTATAACTACTATAATACTGCCCCTATGTACAAGACTATAACTACTATAATACTGCTCCATATGTACAAGACTATAACTACTATAATACTGCTCCTATGTACAAGACTATAACTACTATAATACTGCCCCTATGTACAAGACTATAACTACTATAATACTGCCCCCTATGTACAAGAATATAACTACTATAATACTGCTCCTATGTACAAGACTATAACTACTATAATACTGCTCCTATGTACAAGAGTATAACTACTATAATACTGCTCCTACGTACAAGACTATAACTACTATAATACTGCCCCTATGTACAAGAATATAACTAATATAATACTGCCCCCTATGTACAGGAATATAACTAATATAATACTGCCCCCTATGTACAGGAATATAACTACTATAATACAGCCCCCTATGTACAGGAATATAACTACTATAATACTGCTCCTATGTACAAGAATATAACTACTATAATACTGCTCCTATGTACAAGAATATAACTATTATAATACTGCTCCCTATGTACAAGAATATAACTACTATAATACTGCCCCCTATGTACAAGAATATAACTACTATAATACTGCTCCTATGTACAAGAATATAACTACTATAATACTGCCCCTATGTACAGGAATATAACTACTATAATACTGCTCCTATGTACAAGAATATAACTACTATAATACTGCTCCTATGTACAAGAATATAACTATTATAATACTGCTCCCTATGTACAAGAATATAACTACTATAATACTGCCCCCTATGTACAAGAATATAACTACTATAATACTGCTCCTATGTACAAGAATATAACTAATATAATACTGCCCCCTATGTACAGGAATATAACTACTATAATACAGCCCCCTATGTACAGGAATATAACTACTATAATACTGCCCCTATGTACAGGAATATAACTACTATAATACTGCTCCTATGTACAAGAATATAACTACTATAATACTGCTCCCTATGTACAAGAATATAACTACTATAATACTGCTCCTATGTACAAGAATATAACTACTATAATACTGCCCCTATGTACAGGAATATAACTACTATAATACTGCTCCTATGTACAAGAATATAACTACTATAATACTGCTCCTATGTACAAGAATATAACTACTATAATACTGCCCCTATGTACAAGAATATAACTACTATAATACTGCCCCCAAGCTGTGAGGTTGTGTTTTGTAGCTCTCCTCATGTCTGGAGCAAGCCCAGGGCGGGGCCCCCCTGGGCGGGGAAGCTCCCCAGGCAAGGCCCAGGCTTCTCGGCCTACACTGGGACAAGGCTCCCAGGCTACTTCGAATGGGAATAATACACCCAGAGTCACTGTGAGACCTGTGACTGCAGCACAAAGCTCCAGTAAGAAAGAAGGAGATAAAGAATCTGTGTGTAAAGTTTTGGGAGGAAAACCAGCTCCAAGTGCAGCAAAGAAGCCAGATGTGAGTAAAGAAATGCAGCAAAGTGTGAAGCTTTGTAATCCACCCAGTGGAAGTCCAGTCCGTGCACAGCCCCAGCCGGCAGCTCAGCCTCCATCACCATCAGGTGTGCAGCTCAGCTCTCCAGTCTGCAGACAGAGACGGACGTCTCTGGAGAAACAAACCCTCCAGGAAAATCTCCAGCAGCAGCATGTGGTGTCCGGCATGGTGAATTCAGGTCGCACGAGGTCGCAGTCTGGTGTCAGCGGGAAACTTGCCGCAGTGCCTGAATCCAACAAGGTAGCCACAAAAACACCTGTGGTGGACGCAAGTGACAAGTCAGTATTCAGAGTCCCTGACCCTGTGGCCAAGCCTAAATCTGTGGAGACGCAGCGTGCCCCCGAGCTGCAGCTGGCGGAGGAGATACCCGGACTGGTCAGGAAGATGGGTGAGTTGCAGCAGCACAAACAACTGCTGCAGATGCAGATAGACTTTATCTATAATCTAAAAGCAACTAACCCTGAGAGTAACGCTGTGTGTGACATGAAACTGAACTCACTTGGTGTCGAGCTGGCGAGTGTGGTGCAGGACATGGACAGTGTGCTGGAAAGCATGGGGCCCCTGAAGGAGACCTACGCAAACCGGGCACGGTTCGCCTCCTATAAGCAGGACTGTGCTGCGGAGTCCAGAACCCCTGATGTGAAGTCAGAGACCCCCCAGCTGCAGGCACGACCGGTGTTACAGGCTCCCCGCTTCTGTTTCCAGGTTGGAAAAACACTGCAACAGCAGGCAGCGGCGTGTGAACGGGAGTGTATACCTCAGATTCCAGCAGAGGCACCACAAGTCCCAGAGTGCCCCACACAGGAGCAGGACATTGCATGTGAGACTGTTTGTGCTGATGAGGCCGAGGCTGAAGCACAGACTGGCGCTAATGATGCTGTGCCTATGGGGTCGGGGGCTGGGGGGGATTTACAGGCTGTGATGGACGTTGTACTGTCTGATGATAATAATGCTGTTCATGATAATGTGCATGATATGGGTGATTGTCCCCCTTTACCATCTAGTACACAAGGTGTGACAGCCCCTCCTGCTGCAGACCCTATCCCTGTCAGCCAGCCTAGTGTGACCCGGCAGGTGCCCCCCAGGAATGCCTGGAGCCGCGGCGCTCCGTCTTTCACCTCCGGAGCAGGGTATACGGGCCAGACATTTAGGCGCATAAATGTAGTGCGTTTTAAATTCTTAGGTGCCAAGGAGGATCTACCACAACGCAGGTATGTGGTGAGAGAGCTACTATGCCGCCAGATGGGGTTTGTGCCGACTGAAATCCTGGCGGTAACTAATCTGCAGGACAGGCAGGGCTATGATGTCAGCTTTAAGCTCATGCCTGACCTGGATAGATTCTGGGCCAATTACCCCAAGTTCAGAGAAACTGAGGTCTGGAATAAGTTTATACTGGTTCCCATTTCCAGGCCAGATACCGTCACTGTGAATATCACCTTCTGGAATGAGGCCGTTCCCCCACAGGACATCCAGGTGTGGCTCCAGAGACATTGTGACCTCGTCTCTGGACTCACCAAGATCAGAGATGAGGATGGTATCTGGACAACGGGGTGGAAGGTCCAGGTGAAGCTGCGGCAGTATAACAACATCACTGCCCACCTACCCAACTCCTTCTTCATTGGGAGGGAGAAGGGGGCATGTTACTATCCCGGGCAGCCAAGAAAATGCTTTAAATGTGGTAAAACAGGTCATCTGGCTAATGCCTGTACTGTACTAAAGTGCAGCCTGTGTGGGGTAATCGGCCATGTCGCTGCAGACTGCCGGGACGTTAGGTGCAACCTCTGTGGTAAGATGGGCCACCCTCACAGGGACTGTCCAGACGCCTGGCACAATATCTGCAAAGCCTTCCCTGATGAGGATGTGATGGCAGGGGCAGAGGCTCAGGAGGTGGTGGCAGGGGCAGAGGCTCAGGAGGTGGTGGCAGGGGCAGAGGCTCAGGAGGTGGTGGCAGGGGCAGAGGCTCAGGAGGTGGTGGCAGAGGCAGAGGCTCAGGAGGTGGTGGCAGGGGCAGAGGCTCAGGAGGTGGTGGCAGGGGCAGAAGCTCAGGAGGTGGTGGCAGGGGCAGAGGCTCAGGAGGTGGTGGCAGGGGCAGAGGCTCAGGAGGTGGTGGCAGGGGTGCAGGAGGAAGAGGATTTAACTTCAGCAGGGATACTGAATAGCTCAGGTGCCCGCCAGGAGTCCACCCATGTAACACCAGAGCAGCGGGGTACAGAGGGTGCAGAGGGGAACATGGAGGTCGTGCCTCAGGTAGCCCCCCCTTCAGCATCAATGTCTGTATCTGATGACTGGAGCGTAAATCATAATAAAAGAAAGAAAAAGAACACGTCCTCCCGTAAACCTGAGGCAGAATATGACTCTGGTCAGAGTGGTAGTAAGAAGGTCCAGAGTTCTGCAGATGTGATGGTTGTGTCCAACAAATATGGAGTCTTATCTGAGGATAATGATGATGACTATGAGGAAGAGTTGAGGAAAATTGATGCTGAATGTGACAGGGACACAGAGGACCATCCCCCGCCAAAGCGAAAGCCCTTATCTGTGGACCCTCAGGTGGAGGCTGACATGGACACCGGTGGTGGACAGAATATTTCTGATTCACGATGATGGCTGTTACTCTGCTCCTTCTATATTGTGTTGTGATGGCGGGGTTCTCATTAACACTGACATCAAGTAACGTGAATAGTATTAAGGTGAGGAGGACGAGACACGCAGTGTATGAACATCTCAGATACCTGGACACAGATGTCATCTTCCTGCAGGAGACACGACTGACATCTCTGGGGCTTTTGAGAGAGGCAGAGAGGGAATGGCGGTCCGGTCCATCTTTCTGGTCACTGGCTGTGGAGCCTTACGCCGGGGTTGCTATCCTGTTTAACACCCATGATGTGACTGTACATAGGAGGACAGAAGTGGTCATGGGAAGGTGTCTGGTCCTGGAAGTCACTATCCATGGTAGGCGACTCCGGCTTATTAACATCTATGGGCCACAGACGGTGACTGACAGGATCCAGCTGTTTAATGACGTCAGGCCTTTCCTCTTCACCTCTCTCCCGGTGGTGATGGCGGGAGACTTTAATGCCATACTGACATCAGGTGACAGCTCCTCAGGTAGGACAGTGACCAGGGACGGCAAGGTCCTACATAACATCATAATGCAGGCAGGACTGACTGATATTTTCACACAGGGAGGTCGTCAGCCAAAATTTACGTATTCTTGTTCCAACAGGAGCAGTAGGATAGATTTTGTTTTTGCGAGTCCTACTGAGGCTGTCAGCTCCCTGAGTGAGAAGGTCGTCCCTTACTCTGACCACCTCGCCTTGTGCTTCTGTCTGGGGACCTCTAACCGCCCGGACATTGGTAGAGGGTTGTGGAAGCTTAATTCCAGTCTCCTAGGTGATGCCTATGTCCAGAGTCGTGTCCACTCCCTTATTCAGGTCCATCTAGACAGGGTTGATTTTTATGACAACATGACCGACTGGTGGGAGGACGTCAAGGAGGATATCAGATCCCTCTTAAAGAGACTGTCAGTTAATAAAGGGAGGAACAAGTACAGCCAGTACCTAAAGCTGCGTAAAGAATTGGAGTCATTGTATTCGGCAGGCGGGGATGATAAAGTGAAGATCGACCGGCTGAAATCTGAGATAAGGCAGTATCAGTACAGCAGGTACACCTCCCTGGTTCTTGAACGGGATTATGGGTCCTTAGGGGCACCTGATCCCTTTGAGAATTGCAGGGAGAGGGTGGCCAAAAAAATGGTCCCAGGTCTCACTGACTCCCAGGGTGTATTGCAGGATTCACGGGAGGGTATTCTGGGGGTCGTGAGATCTTACTATGCTGACTTGTTTCAGAGGAAAGTTTTGGATAAAAATAAGATGGCTCAATTCTTGGAGGCAACTCCAGTGCCTGATACTAACGATCTGGACTTTTCTTCTTTGACAGCAGAATTAACGGTGGAGGAAGTTAAGGCGGCTATTGATAAATTATATCTGAAGAAGGCACCAGGTCCAGATGGTATAACAGCAGAATTTTATAAGGAATTCAGAGACCTCCTGGCTCCAATCCTTGTGGATGTGTATAGGAATTGTCTAGAAAATCACCTGATGCCTCCATCCATGAGAGTGTCCTCGTTAATTCTGCTGTCTAAAGGTAAAGAGCCGAGTGACATCAAGAACTGGAGGCCGATTGCCCTCTTGAATGTAGACAGGAAGATTCTGGCAAAGATCCTGTTTTCTAGGTTAGTTTGTTTGTCCCCGGCACTGTTGGCAGGCTCTCAGTTTGGCACAGTAAAAGGGCGGAACATCTCTGGAGCAGTCATCTCGATACGGGAGATGTTTGAGAGATGTAAAGCTCTGCGGTGTGGGAGATATGTTGTCAGTCTGGACCAGGCTAAAGCCTTTGACAGGGTTGATCACGATTATCTGTGGGCCACTTTGTCAAAGTACGGTGTTCCGGGACAATTCGTGGATTGGCTGAAGACTTTGTATAGAGAGGCGCTGAGCTTTCCTCTGATTAATGGTTGGCAGGGTGATACTTTTGGAGTTGAGGCAGGGGTGAGACAGGGCTGCCCACTGAGTCCGCTCCTGTATGTTTTCGCCATAGACCCGTTTCTGAGGTCACTGCAGGAGTGTGATTTTCAGGGGGTGCCGGTCCCCCACTGCCTGCCTCTGACTGTTGTTGCCTATGCTGATGATGTGACGTTGGTGATCTCCAATCCTCAAGAGGTGCGGATGTTATCGGCGGCCATCAGAAGCTACTCTGAGGCCTCCGGGTCTCTGGTCAACCTTGAGAAGAGTCAAGCTCTGTGGACGTTAGACACTGATCCCGGCTTTGATCTGCCACAGTTTGCTAAGGCCTCCACCCATATTAAGATCTTAGGGGTTAAATTTGGGAGGGATGATAATGCCAAGCTAAATTGGGAAGAGAAATTGGAAACCGGAAATGCAAAGGTTCAGCGATGGAAGAACTGGAGGCTGACCTACAGAGAAAGGGTCGCTATGTTGAAGACGTACCTGGTCCCCATCTTCTTGTATGTCTCTGTTATTTTCCCTTTGCCAGAGTCTTTCTCAGCGAGGCTTTTCAGCTTGTTCTTCCAGCTCTTGTGGGGGAATAGGTTGAACCTAATAAAGAGGGGAGTAACGTACCTACGGCGGAGAGATGGTGGGCTGGATATGTTAAATCCAAGGGTTTTCTTTGACTCCCTGTTTCTAAAAGTGAATTTTGGGAACATGGACTCAAACAGTAGCTCCCTGTGGGTGAATAGTATCAAGGACTGGATATTGCCTTTTGCAGAGTCTTGGGTGCGAGGTGGCAGTCTCAAGAGGAGGAGATGGACAGGTGACCACCTCCCCCAATATCTGGACTACGGTCTGAAGTGTGTCAGGAAGTGGGGACTGGAGAGGTCTTACATTGAGAGCAATACGAGAAGAGACCTATATGCTCATGTATGTGGGACGTTCTTCTTTTCTCCACTGGCCCTGAGAAATTGTGTCACCACCGCCCTGCAGGAAAGTCTCAGGTTCCTAAACGGGAAACGACTTCCTCCCAAACTGTTTGACATCTCTTGGCTTTCACTACATAGTCGGCTCTTTGTCAGGGGGAACCTGAAACATCTGAGTGTCTCTGATCGGAATTGTCCCCTTGGTTGTCAGCAGGAGGAGACTATGGAGCACTTTATCTGTGATTGCTGGGGAGGGAGGAAGATCTGGGAGGAGGTGTCAGCTAATCTAAAAATCCCCAGACTTCTGACCCTAAAGTATCCTGACATAATCTATGGTGTCCCATCCACTGTCAGTAACATCGACAGAGAGACCATGTACATTATAATCAGTGTCATAAAAGACTATCACTGGCACATGAGAACCCGGGTATCACTGCACAATGAGCCGTTCGATCACACCGCTGCAGCCAATCAGGTGATATCAGAACTCCGGTGGATAAAATCACTAGAAGTTGGAAGGAGTCAGAAAAACATAAAGTTATGGAGCAACGTAAAATTCAGTTAGGGAATATGATGATGATTATTATTATTATTATTATTTTTTTTTTTTTTTTCCGCAGGCGTGGACTTTTTAATTTATTTATGTATATGATCTGATTATTTTAATGTTTTTTTTTTTTTTTTGCATATATAACCCATGTGATTTGTCTTTTTGTAATACTGGATGATTTTTGTTTGTTATAATTGTATTTATGTTTGTTTTTATAATAAAAATTGCCCCTATGTACAAGAATATAACTACTATAATACTGCCCCTATGTACAAGAATATAACTACTATAATACTGCCCCTATGTACAAGAATATAACTACTATAATACTGCCCCTATGTACAAGAATATAACTACTATAATACTGCTCCTATGTACAAGAATATAACTACTATAATACTGCTCCTATGTACAAGAATATAACTACTATAATACTGCTCCCTATGTACAAGAATATAACTACTATAATACTGCTCCTATGTACAAGAATATAACTACTATAATACTGCCCCTATGTACAAGAATATAACTACTATAATACTGCTCCTATGTACAAGAATATAACTACTATAATACTGCCCCTATGTACAAGAATATAACTACTATAATACTGCCCCTATGTACAAGAATATATCTACTATAATACTGCTCCTATGTACAAGAATATAACTACTATAATACTGCTCCTATGTACAAGAATATAACTACTATAATACTGCTCCTATGTACAAGAATATAACTACTATAATACTGCTCCTATGTACAAGAATATAACTACTATAATTATGCTCCTATGTACAAGAATATAACTACTATAATACTGCTCCTATGTACAAGAATATAACTACTATAATACTGCCCCTATGTACAAGAATATAACTACTATAATACTGCCCCCTATGTGCAAGAATATAACTACTATAATACTGCCCCTATGTACAGGAATATAACTACTATAATACTGCCCCTATGTACAAGAATATAACTACTATAATACTGCCCCCTATGTGCAAGAATATAACTACTATAATACTGCCCCTATGTACAAGAATATAACTACTATAATACTGCCCCTATGTACAAGAGTATAACTACTATAATACTGCTCCCTATGTACAAGAATATAACTACTATAATACTGCCCCCTATGTACAAGAATATAACTACTATAATACTGCCCCTATGTACAGGAATATAACTACTATAATACTGCCCCTATGTACAGGAATATAACTACTATAATACTGCTCCCTATGTACAAGAATATAACTACTATAATACTGCCCTCTATGTACAAGAATATAACTACTATAATACTGCTCCTATGTACAAGAATATAACTACTATAATACTGCTCCCTATGTACAAGAATATAACTACTATAATACTGCCCCCTATGTGCAAGAATATAACTACTATAATACTGCTCCTATGTACAAGAATATAACTACTATAATACTGCCCCTATGTACAAGAATATAACTACTATAATACTGCCCCTATGTGCAAGAATATAACTACTATAATACTGCCCTATGTACAAGAATATAACTACTATAATACTGCCCCTATGTGCAAGAATATAACTACTATAATACTGCCCCTATGTACAAGAATATAACTACTATAATACTGCTCCTATGTACAATATAACTACTATAATACTGCTCCTATATACAAGAATATAACTACTATAATACTGCTCCTATGTACAAGAATATAACTACTATAATACTGCCCCTATGTACAAGAATATAACTACTATAATACTGCCCCTGTATACAAGAATATAACTACTATAATACTGCCCCCTATGTGCAAGAATATAACTACTATAATACTGCCCCTATGTACAAGAATATAACTACTATAATACTGCTCCTATATACAAGAATATAACTACTATAATACTGCCCCCTATGTACAAGAATATAACTACTATAATACTGCCCCCCATGTACAATATAACTACTATAATACTGCTCCTATATACAAGAATATAACTACTATAATACTGCTCCTATGTACAAGAATATAACTACTATAATACTGCCCCCTATGTACAATATAACTACTATAATACTGCTCCTATTTACAAGAATATAACTACTATAATACTGCTCCTATGTACAAGAATATAACTACTATAATACTGCCCCTATGTACAAGAATATAACTACTATAATACTGCTCCTATGTACAAGAATATAACTACTATAATACTGCTCCTATGTACAAGAATATAACTACTATAATACTGCCCCTATGTACAAGAATATAACTACTATAATACTGCTCCTGTATACAAGAATATAACTACTATAATACTGCTCCTATGTACAAGAATATAACTACTATAATACTGCCCCCTGTATACAAGAATATAACTACTATAATACTGCCCCTATGTACAAGAATATAACTACTATAATACTGCCCCCTATGTGCAAGAATATAACTACTATAATACTGCCCCTATGTACAAGAATATAACTACTATAATACTGCCCCTATGTACAAGAATATAACTACTATAATACTGCCCCCTATGTGCAAGAATATAACTACTATAATACTGCCCCTATGTACAAGAATATAACTACTATAATACTGCCCCCTATGTGCAAGAATATAACTACTATAATACTGCCCCCTATGTACAAGAATATAACTACTATAATACTGCCCGTATGTACAAGAATATAACTACTATAACACTGCCCCCTATGTACAAGAATATAACTACTATAATACTGCTCCTATGTAAAAGAATAAAACTACTATAATACTGCCCCCTATGTACAAGAATATAACTACTATAATACTGCTCCCTATGTACAAGAATATAACTACTATAATACTGCTCCTATGTACAAGAATATAACTACTATAATACTGCTCCATATGTACAAGAATATAACTACTATAATACTGCCCCCATGTGCAAGAATATAACTACAATAATACTGCTCCTATGTACAAGAATATAACTACTATAATACTGCCCCTATGTACAAGAATATAACTACTATAATACTGCCCCTATGTGCAAGAATATAACTACTATAATACTGCTCCTATGTACAAGAATATAACTACTATAATACTGCTCCTATGTACAAGACTATAACTACTATAATACTGCCCCTATGTACAAGACTATAACTACTATAATACTGCCCCTATGTACAAGAATATAACTAATATAATACTGCCCCCTATGTACAGGAATATAACTACTATAATACAGCCCCCTATGTACAGGAATATAACTACTATAATACTGCCCCTATGTACAAGAATATAACTACTATAATACTGCCCCCTATGTACAAGAATATAACTACTATAATACTGCTCCCTATGTGCAAGAATATAACTACTATAATACTGCCCCTATGTACAGGAATATAACTACTATAATACTGCCCCTATGTACAGGAATATAACTACTATAATACTGCCCCTATGTACAGGAATATAACTACTATAATACTTCCCCCTATGTACAAGAATATAACTACTATAATACTGCTCCTATGTACAAGAATATAACTACTATAATACTGCTCCCTATGTACAAGAATATAACTACTATAATACTGCCCCTATGTACAAGAATATAACTACTATAATACTGCCCCTATGTACAAGAATATAACTACTATAATACTGCCCGCTATGAGCAAGAATATAACTACTATAATACTGCTCCTATGTACAAGAATATAACTACTATAATACTGCTCCTATGTACAAGAATATAACTACCATAATACTGCCCCTATGTACAAGAATATAACTACTATAATACTGCCCCTATGTACAAGACTATAACTACTATAATACTGCCCCTATGTACAAGACTATAACTACTATAATACTGCCCCTATGTACAAGACTATAACTACTATAATACTGCCCCTATGTACAAGAATATAACTACTATAATACTGCCCCTATGTACAAGACTATAACTACTATAATACTGCCCCTATGTACAAGACTATAACTACTATAATACTGCCCCTATGTACAAGAATATAACTACTATAATACTGCCCCTATGTACAAGACTATAACTACTATAATACTGCCCCTATGTACAAGACTATAACTACTATAATACTGCTCCATATGTACAAGAATATAACTACTATAATACTGCTCCCTATGTACAAGAATATAACTACTACAATACTGCTCCTATGTACAAGAATATAACTACTATAATACTGCCCCCTATGTACAAGACTATAACTACTATAATACTGCCCCTATGTACAAGACTATAACTACTATAATACTGCCCCTATGTACAAGACTATAACTACTATAATACTGCTCCATATGTACAAGAATATAACTACTATAATACTGCTCCTATGTACAAGACTATAACTACTATAATACTGCCCCTATGTACAAGACTATAACTACTATAATACTGCTCCTATGTACAAGAATATAACTACTATAATACTGCCCCTATGTACAAGACTATAACTACTATAATACTGCCCCTATGTACAAGACTATAACTACTATAATACTGCCCCTATGTACAAGACTATAACTACTATAATACTGCCCCTATGTACAAGACTATAACTACTATAATACTGCCCCTATGTACAAGAATATAACTACTATAATACTGCCCCTATGTACAAGACTATAAGTACTATAATACTGCTCCTATGTACAAGACTATAACTACTATAATACTGCCCCTATGTACAAGACTATAACTACTATAATACTGCCCCTATGTACAAGAATATAACTACTATAATACTGCTCCTATGTACAAGACTATAACTACTATAATAATGCCCCTATGTACAAGACTATAACTACTATAATACTGCCCCTATGTACAAGACTATAACTATAATACTGCCCCTATGTACAAGAATATAACTACTATAATACTGACCACTATGTACAAGACTATAACTACTATAATACTGCCCCCTATGTACAAGAATATAACTACTATAATACTGCCCCCTATGTACAAGAATATAACTACTATAATACTGCTCCTATGTACAAGAATATCACTACTATAATACTGCTCCTATGTACAAGAATATAACTACTATAATACTGCCCCTATGTACAAGACTATAACTACTATAATACTGCCCCTATGTACAAGACTATAACTACTATAATACTGCCCCTATGTACAAGTCTATAACTACTATAATACTGCTCCTATGTACAAGAATATAACTACTATAATACTGCCCCTATGTACAAGACTATAACTACTATAATACTGCCCCTATGTACAAGAATATAACTACTATAATACTGCTCCTATGTACAAGAATATAACTACTATAATACTGCCCCTATGTACAAGACTATAACTACTATAATACTGCCCCTATGTACAAGAATATAACTACTATAATACTGCTCCATATGTACAAGAATATAACTACTATAATACTGCTCCTATGTACAAGAATATAACTACTATAATACTGCTCCTATGTACAAGAGTATAACTACTATAATACTGCTCCTACGTACAAGACTATAACTACTATAATACTGCCCCTATGTACAAGCATATAACTAATATAATACTGCCCCCTATGTACAGGAATATAACTACTATAATACTGCCCCCTATGTACAGGAATATAACTACTATAATACAGCCCCCTATGTACAGGAATATAACTACTATAATACTGCCCCTATGTACAAGAATATAACTACTATAATACAGCCCCCTATGTACAGGAATATAACTACTATAATACTGCCCCTATGTATAAGAATATAACTACTAAAATACTGCCCCCTATGTACAAGAATATAACTACTATAATACTGCCCCCTATGTGCAAGAATATAACTACTATAATACTGCTCCTATGTACAAGAATATAACTACTATAATACTGCCCCTATGTACAAGAATATAACTACTATAATACTGCCCCTATGTGCAAGAATATAACTACTATAATACTGCCCCTATGTACAAGAATATAACTACTATAATACTGCCCCTATGTGCAAGAATATAACTACTATAATACTGCCCCTATGTGCAAGAATATAACTACTATAATACTGCTCCTATGTACAAGAATATAACTACTATAATACTGCCCCTATGTACAAGAATGTAACTACTATAATACTGCCCCTATGTGCAAGAATATAACTACTATAATACTGCCCCTATGTACAAGAATATAACTACTATAATACTGCCCCTATGTGCAAGAATATAACTACTATAATACTGCCCCTATGTGCAAGAATATAACTACTATAATACTGCTCCTATATACAAGAATATAACTACTATAATACTGCTCCTATGTACAAGAATATAACTACTATAATACTGCCCCTATGTACAAGAATATAACTACTATAATACTGCCCCTGTATACAAGAATATAACTACTATAATACTGCCCCCTATGTGCAAGAATATAACTACTATAATACTGCTCCTATGTACAAGAATATAACTACTATAATACTGCCCCTATGTACAAGAATATAACTACTATAATACTGCTCCTATGTACAAGAATATAACTACTATAATACTGCTCCTATGTACAAGAATATAACTACTATAATACTGCCCCTATGTACAAGACTATAACTACTATAATACTGCCCCTATGTACAAGAATATAACTACTATAATACTGCTCCATATGTACAAGAATATAACTACTATAATACTGCTCCTATGTACAAGAATATAACTACTATAATACTGCTCCTATGTACAAGAGTATAACTACTATAATACTGCTCCTACGTACAAGAGTATAACTACTATAATACTGCTCCTACGTACAAGACTATAACTACTATAATACTGCCCCTATGTACAAGCATATAACTAATATAATACTGCCCCCTATGTACAGGAATATAACTACTATAATACTGCCCCCTATGTACAGGAATATAACTACTATAATACTGCCCCTATGTACAAGAATATAACTACTATAATACAGCCCCCTATGTACAAGAATATAACTACTATAATACTGCCCCTATGTACAGGAATATAACTACTATAATACTGCTCCCTATGTACAGGAATATAACTACTATAATACTGCCCCCTATGTACAAGAATATAACTACTATAATACTGCCCTCTATGTACAAGAATATAACTACTATAATACTGCTCCTATGTACAATATAACTACTATAATACTGCCCCTATGTACAAGAATATAACTACTATAATACTGCCCCCTATGTGCAAGAATATAACTACTATAATACTGCTCCTATGTACAAGAATATAACTACTATAATACTGCCCCTATGTACAAGAATATAACTACTATAATACTGCCCCTATGTGCAAGAATATAACTACTATAATATTGCCCCTATGTACAAGAATATAACTACTATAATACTGCCCCTATGTGCAAGAATATAACTACTATAATACTGCCCCTATGTACAAGAATATAACTACTATAATACTGCTCCTATGTACAATATAACTACTATAATACTGCTCCTATATACAAGAATATAACTACTATAATACTGCTCCTATGTACAAGAATATAACTACTATAATACTGCCCCTATGTACAAGAATATAACTACTATAATACTGCCCCTGTATACAAGAATATAACTACTATAATACTGCCCCCTATGTGCAAGAATATAACTACTATAATACTGCACCTATGTACAAGAATATAACTACTATAATACTGCTCCTATGTACAAGAATATAACTACTATAATACTGCCCCTATGTACAAGAATATAACTACTATAATACTGCTCCTATGTACAATATAACTACTATAATACTGCCCCTATGTACAAGAATATAACTACTATAATACTGCTCCTATGTACAAGAATATAACTACTATAATACTGCCCCTATGTACAAGAATATAACTACTATAATACTGCCCCTGTATACAAGAATATAACTACTATAATACTGCCCCCTATGTGCAAGAATATAACTACTATAATACTGCCCCTATGTACAAGAATATAACTACTATAATACTGCCCCTATGTACAGGAATATAACTACTATAATACTGCTCCTATGTACAAGAATATAACTACTATAATACTGCCCCTATGTACAAGAATATAACTACTATAATACTGCCCCTATGTACAAGAATATAACTACTATAATACTGCTCCTATGTACAATATAACTACTATAATACTGCCCCTATGTACAGGAATATAACTACTATAATACTGCCCCTATGTACAAGAATATAACTACTATAATACTGCTCCTATGTACAATATAACTACTATAATACTGCCCCTATGTACAAGAATATAACTACTATAATACTGCTCCTATGTACAAGAATATAACTACTATAATACTGCCCCTATGTACAAGAATATAACTACTATAATACTGCCCCTGTATACAAGAATATAACTACTATAATACTGCCCCCTATGTGCAAGAATATAACTACTATAATACTGCCCCTATGTACAAGAATATAACTACTATAATACTGCCCCTATGTACAGGAATATAACTACTATAATACTGCTCCTATGTACAAGAATATAACTACTATAATACTGCTCCTATGTACAAGAATATAACTACTATAATACTGCCCCTATGTACAAGAATATAACTACTATAATACTGCCCCTGTATACAAGAATATAACTACTATAATACTGCCCCCTATGTGCAAGAATATAACTACTATAATACTGCACCTATGTACAAGAATATAACTACTATAATACTGCTCCTATGTACAAGAATATAACTACTATAATACTGCCCCTATGTACAAGAATATAACTACTATAATACTGCTCCTATGTACAATATAACTACTATAATACTGCCCCTATGTACAAGAATATAACTACTATAATACTGCTCCTATGTACAAGAATATAACTACTATAATACTGCCCCTATGTACAAGAATATAACTACTATAATACTGCCCCTGTATACAAGAATATAACTACTATAATACTGCCCCCTATGTGCAAGAATATAACTACTATAATACTGCCCCTATGTACAAGAATATAACTACTATAATACTGCTCCTATGTACAAGAATATAACTACTATAATACTGCCCCCTATGTACAAGAATATAACTACTATAATACTGCCCCTATGTACAAGAATATAACTACTATAATACTGCCCTCTATGTACAAGAATATAACTACTATAATACTGCCCCCTATGTACAAGAATATAACTACTATAATACTGCCCCTATGTACAAGAATATAACTACTATAATACTGCTCCTATGTACAAGAATATAACTACTATAATACTGCCCCCTATGTACAAGAATATAACTACTATAATACTGCCCCCTATGTACAAGAATATAACTACTATAATACTGCCCCTATGTACAAGAATATAACTACTATAATACTGCCCCTATGTACAAGAATATAACTACTATAATACTGCCCCCTATGTACAAGAATATAACTACTATAATACTGCTCCTATGTACAAGAATATAACTACTATAATACTGCCCCTATGTACAAGAATATAACTACTATAATACTGCTCCTATGTACAAGAAAATAACTACTATAATACTGCCCCTATGTACAAGACTATAACTACCATAATACTGCCCCTATGTACAAGACTATAACTACTATAATACTGCCCCTATGTACAAGACTATAACTACTATAATACTGCCCCTATGTACAAGACTATAACTACTATAATACTGCCCCTATGTACAAGACTATAACTACTATAATACTGCCCCCTATGTACAAGACTATAACTACTATAATACTGCCCCCTATGTACAAGACTATAACTACTATAATACTGCCCCTATGTACAAGACTATAACTACTATAATACTGCCCCCTATGTACAAGAATATAACTACTATAATACTGCTCCTATGTACAAGAATATAACTACTATAATACTGCTCCTATGTACAAGACTATAACTACTATAATACTGCTCCTATGTACAAGAATATAACTACTATAATACTGCCCCTATGTACAAGACTATAACTACTATAATACTGCCCCTATGTACAAGACTATAACTACTATAATACTGCCCCTATGTACAAGACTATAACTACTATAATACTGCTCCTATGTACAAGAATATAACTACTATAATACTGCTCCTATGTATAAGAATATAACTACTATAATACTGCTACTATGTACAAGACTATAACTACTATAATACTGCCCCTATGTACAAGACTATAACTACTATAATACTGCCCCTATGTACAAGACTATAACTACTATAATACTGCCCCTATGTACAAGAATATAACTACTATAATACTGCCCCTATGTACAAGACTATAACTACTATAATACTGCCCCTATGTACAAGACTATAACTACTATAATACTGCTCCATATGTACAAGAATATAACTACTATAATACTGCTCCCTATGTACAAGAATATAACTACTACAATACTGCTCCTATGTACAAGAATATAACTACTATAATACTGCCCCCTATGTACAAGACTATAACTACTATAATACTGCCCCTATGTACAAGACTATAACTACTATAATACTGCCCCTATGTACAAGACTATAACTACTATAATACTGCTCCATATGTACAAGAATATAACTACTATAATACTGCTCCTATGTACAAGACTATAACTACTATAATACTGCCCCTATGTACAAGACTATAACTACTATAATACTGCTCCTATGTACAAGAATATAACTACTATAATACTGCCCCTATGTACAAGAATATAACTACTATAATACTGCCCCTATGTACAAGACTATAACTACTATAATACTGCCCCTATGTACAAGACTATAACTACTATAATACTGCCCCTATGTACAAGACTATAACTACTATAATACTGCCCCTATGTACAAGAATATAACTACTATAATACTGCCCCTATGTACAAGACTATAAGTACTATAATACTGCTCCTATGTACAAGAATATAACTACTATAATACTGCCCCTATGTACAAGACTATAACTACTATAATACTGCCCCTATGTACAAGAATATAACTATTATAATACTGCTCCTATGTACAAGACTATAACTACTATAATACTGCCCCTATGTACAAGACTATAACTACTATAATACTGACCCTATGTACAAGACTATAACTATAATACTGCCCCTATGTACAAGAATATAACTACTATAATACTGACCACTATGTACAAGACTATAACTACTATAATACTGCCCCCTATGTACAAGAATATAACTACTATAATACTGCCCCCTATGTACAAGAATATAACTACTATAATACTGCTCCTATGTACAAGAATATCACTACTATAATACTGCTCCTATGTACAAGAATATAACTACTATAATACTGCCCCTATGTACAAGACTATAACTACTATAATACTGCTCCTATGTACAAGAATATAACTACTATAATACTGCCCCTATGTACAAGACTATAACTACTATAATACTGCCCCTATGTACAAGACTATAACTACTATAATACTGCTCCATATGTACAAGAATATAACTACTATAATACTGCTCCTATGTACAAGAATATAACTACTATAATACCGCTCCTATGTACAAGAGTATAACTACTATAATACTGCTCCTACGTACAAGACTATAACTACTATAATACTGCCCCTATGTACAAGCATATAACTAATATAATACTGCCCCCTATGTACAGGAATATAACTACTATAATACTGCCCCCTATGTACAGGAATATAACTACTATAATACAGCCCCCTATGTACAGGAATATAACTACTATAATACTGCCCCTATGTACAAGAATATAACTACTATAATACAGCCCCCTATGTACAGGAATATAACTACTATAATACTGCCCCTATGTACAGGAATATAACTACTATAATACTGCCCCCTATGTACAAGAATATAACTACTATAATACTGCCCCCTATGTGCAAGAATATAACTACTATAATACTGCTCCTATGTACAAGAATATAACTACTATAATACTGCCCCTATGTACAAGAATATAACTACTATAATACTGCCCCTATGTGCAAGAATATAACTACTATAATACTGCCCCTATGTACAAGAATATAACTACTATAATACTGCCCCTATGTGCAAGAATATAACTACTATAATACTGCCCCTATGTACAAGAATATAACTACTATAATACTGCTCCTATGTACAATATAACTACTATAATACTGCTCCTATATACAAGAATATAACTACTATAATACTGCTCCTATGTACAAGAATATAACTACTATAATACTGCCCCTATGTACAAGAATATAACTACTATAATACTGCCCCTGTATACAAGAATATAACTACTATAATACTGCCCCCTATGTGCAAGAATATAACTACTATAATACTGCTCCTATGTACAAGAATATAACTACTATAATACTGCCCCTATGTACAAGAATATAACTACTATAATACTGCTCCTATGTACAAGAATATAACTACTATAATACTGCTCCTATGTACAAGAATATAACTACTATAATACTGCCCCTATGTACAAGACTATAACTACTATAATACTGCCCCTATGTACAAGAATATAACTACTATAATACTGCTCCATATGTACAAGAATATAACTACTATAATACTGCTCCTATGTACAAGAATATAACTACTATAATACTGCTCCTATGTACAAGAGTATAACTACTATAATACTGCTCCTACGTACAAGACTATAACTACTATAATACTGCCCCTATGTACAAGCATATAACTAATATAATACTGCCCCCTATGTACAGGAATATAACTACTATAATACTGCCCCCTATGTACAGGAATATAACTACTATAATACTGCCCCTATGTACAAGAATATAACTACTATAATACAGCCCCCTATGTACAAGAATATAACTACTATAATACTGCCCCTATGTACAGGAATATAACTACTATAATACTGCTCCCTATGTACAGGAATATAACTACTATAATACTGCCCCCTATGTACAAGAATATAACTACTATAATACTGCCCTCTATGTACAAGAATATAACTACTATAATACTGCTCCTATGTACAATATAACTACTATAATACTGCCCCTATGTACAAGAATATAACTACTATAATACTGCCCCCTATGTGCAAGAATATAACTACTATAATACTGCTCCTATGTACAAGAATATAACTACTATAATACTGCCCCTATGTACAAGAATATAACTACTATAATACTGCCCCTATGTGCAAGAATATAACTACTATAATATTGCCCCTATGTACAAGAATATAACTACTATAATACTGCCCCTATGTGCAAGAATATAACTACTATAATACTGCCCCTATGTACAAGAATATAACTACTATAATACTGCTCCTATGTACAATATAACTACTATAATACTGCTCCTATATACAAGAATATAACTACTATAATACTGCTCCTATGTACAAGAATATAACTACTATAATACTGCCCCTATGTACAAGAATATAACTACTATAATACTGCCCCTGTATACAAGAATATAACTACTATAATACTGCCCCCTATGTGCAAGAATATAACTACTATAATACTGCACCTATGTACAAGAATATAACTACTATAATACTGCTCCTATGTACAAGAATATAACTACTATAATACTGCCCCTATGTACAAGAATATAACTACTATAATACTGCTCCTATGTACAATATAACTACTATAATACTGCCCCTATGTACAAGAATATAACTACTATAATACTGCTCCTATGTACAAGAATATAACTACTATAATACTGCCCCTATGTACAAGAATATAACTACTATAATACTGCCCCTGTATACAAGAATATAACTACTATAATACTGCCCCCTATGTGCAAGAATATAACTACTATAATACTGCCCCTATGTACAAGAATATAACTACTATAATACTGCCCCTATGTACAGGAATATAACTACTATAATACTGCTCCTATGTACAAGAATATAACTACTATAATACTGCCCCTATGTACAAGAATATAACTACTATAATACTGCCCCTATGTACAAGAATATAACTACTATAATACTGCTCCTATGTACAATATAACTACTATAATACTGCCCCTATGTACAGGAATATAACTACTATAATACTGCCCCTATGTACAAGAATATAACTACTATAATACTGCTCCTATGTACAATATAACTACTATAATACTGCCCCTATGTACAAGAATATAACTACTATAATACTGCTCCTATGTACAAGAATATAACTACTATAATACTGCCCCTATGTACAAGAATATAACTACTATAATACTGCCCCTGTATACAAGAATATAACTACTATAATACTGCCCCCTATGTGCAAGAATATAACTACTATAATACTGCCCCTATGTACAAGAATATAACTACTATAATACTGCCCCTATGTACAGGAATATAACTACTATAATACTGCTCCTATGTACAAGAATATAACTACTATAATACTGCTCCTATGTACAAGAATATAACTACTATAATACTGCCCCTATGTACAAGAATATAACTACTATAATACTGCCCCTGTATACAAGAATATAACTACTATAATACTGCCCCCTATGTGCAAGAATATAACTACTATAATACTGCACCTATGTACAAGAATATAACTACTATAATACTGCCCCTATGTACAAGAATATAACTACTATAATACTGCTCCTATGTACAATATAACTACTATAATACTGCCCCTATGTACAAGAATATAACTACTATAATACTGCTCCTATGTACAAGAATATAACTACTATAATACTGCCCCTATGTACAAGAATATAACTACTATAATACTGCCCCTGTATACAAGAATATAACTACTATAATACTGCCCCCTATGTGCAAGAATATAACTACTATAATACTGCCCCTATGTACAAGAATATAACTACTATAATACTGCTCCTATGTACAAGAATATAACTACTATAATACTGCCCCCTATGTACAAGAATATAACTACTATAATACTGCCCCTATGTACAAGAATATAACTACTATAATACTGCCCCCTATGTACAAGAATATAACTACTATAATACTGCCCCCTATGTACAAGAATATAACTACTATAATACTGCTCCTATGTACAAGAATATAACTACTATAATACTGCCCCTATGTACAAGAATATAACTACTATAATACTGCTCCTATGTACAAGAATATAACTACTATAATACTGCCCCTATGTACAAGACTATAACTACCATAATACTGCCCCTATGTACAAGACTATAACTACTATAATACTGCCCCTATGTACAAGACTATAACTACTATAATACTGCCCCTATGTACAAGACTATAACTACTATAATACTGCCCCTATGTACAAGACTATAACTACTATAATACTGCCCCCTATGTACAAGACTATAACTACTATAATACTGCCCCTATGTACAAGACTATAACTACTATAATACTGCCCCCTATGTACAAGAATATAACTACTATAATACTGCTCCTATGTACAAGAATATAACTACTATAATACTGCTCCTATGTACAAGACTATAACTACTATAATACTGCTCCTATGTACAAGAATATAACTACTATAATACTGCCCCTATGTACAAGACTATAACTACTATAATACTGCCCCTATGTACAAGACTATAACTACTATAATACTGCCCCTATGTACAAGACTATAACTACTATAATACTGCCCCTATGTACAAGACTATAACTACTATAATACTGCTCCTATGTACAAGAATATAACTACTATAATACTGCCCCTATGTACAAGACTATAACTACTATAATACTGCCCCTATGTACAAGAATATAACTACTATAATACTGCTCCTATGTACAAGAATATAACTACTATAATACTGCCCCCTATGTGCAAGAATATAACTACTATAATACTGCCCTTATGTACAAGAATATAACTACTATAATACTGCCCCTATGTACAAGAATATAACTACTATAATACTGCCCCCTATGTGCAAGAATATAACTACTATAATACTGCCCTTATGTACAAGAATATAACTACTATAATACTGCCCCTATGTACAAGAATATAACTACTATAATACTGCCCCCTATGTGCAAGAATATAACTACTATAATACTGCCCCTATGTACAAGAATATAACTACTATAATACTGCCCCCTATGTGCAAGAATATAACTACTATAATACTGCCCCCTATGTACAAGAATATAACTACTATAATACTGCCCCCTATGTACAAGAATATAACTACTATAATACTGCCCGTATGTACAAGAATATAACTACTATAATACTGCCCCCTATGTACAAGAATATAACTACTATAATACTGCTCCTATGTAAAAGAATAAAACTACTATAATACTGCCCCCTATGTACAAGAATATAACTATTATAATACTGCTCCCTATGTACAAGAATATAACTACTATAATACTACTCCTATGTACAAGAATATAACTACTATAATACTGCTCCATATGTACAAGAATATAACTACTATAATACTGCCCTTATGTACAAGAATATAACTACTATAATACTGCCCCTATGTACAAGAATATAACTACTATAATACTGCTCCTATGTGCAAGAATATAACTACAATAATACTGCTCCTATGTACAAGAATATAACTACTATAATACTGCCCCTATGTACAAGAATATAACTACTATAATACTGCCCCTATGTGCAAGAATATAACTACTATAATACTGCTCCTATGTACAAGAATATAACTACTATAATACTGCTCCTATGTACAAGAATATAACTACTATAATACTGCCCCTATGTGCAAGAATATAACTACTATAATACTGCCCCTATGTACAAGAATATAACTACTATAATACTGCTCCTATGTACAAGAATATAACTACTATAATACTGCCCCTATGTACAAGAATATAACTACTATAATACTGCTCCTATGTACAAGAATATAACTACTATAATACTGCCCCTATGTGCAAGAATATAACTACTATAATACTGCCCCTATGTACAAGAATATAACTACTATAATACTGCTCCTATGTACAAGAATATAACTACTATAATACTGCTCCTATGTACAAGAATATAACTACTATAATACTGCCCCTATGTACAAGACTATAACTACTATAATACTGCCCCTATGTACAAGAATATAACTACTATAATACTGCTCCATATGTACAAGAATATAACTACTATAATACTGCTCCTATGTACAAGAATATAACTACTATAATACTGCTCCTACGTACAAGAGTATAACTACTATAATACTGCTCCTACGTACAAGACTATAACTACTATAATACTGCCCCTATGTACAAGCATATAACTAATATAATACTGCCCCCTATGTACAGGAATATAACTACTATAATACTGCCCCCTATGTACAGGAATATAACTACTATAATACAGCCCCCTATGTACAGGAATATAACTACTATAATACTGCCCCTATGTACAAGAATATAACTACTATAATACAGCCCCCTATGTACAAGAATATAACTACTATAATACTGCCCCTATGTACAGGAATATAACTACTATAATACTGCTCCCTATGTACAGGAATATAACTACTATAATACTGCCCCATATGTACAAGAATATAACTACTATAATACTGCCCTCTATGTACAAGAATATAACTACTATAATACTGCTCCTATGTACAAGAATATAACTACTATAATACTGCTCCCTATGTACAAGAATATAACTACTATAATACTGCCCCCTATGTGCAAGAATATAACTACTATAATACTGCTCCTATGTACAAGAATATAACTACTATAATACTGCCCCTATGTACAAGAATATAACTACTATAATACTGCCCCTATGTGCAAGAATATAACTACTATAATATTGCCCCTATGTACAAGAATATAACTACTATAATACTGCCCCTATGTGCAAGAATATAACTACTATAATACTGCCCCTATGTACAAGAATATAACTACTATAATACTGCTCCTATGTACAATATAACTACTATAATACTGCTCCTATATACAAGAATATAACAACTATAATACTGCTCCTATGTACAAGAATATAACTACTATAATACTGCCCCTATGTACAAGAATATAACTACTATAATACTGCCCCTGTATACAAGAATATAACTACTATAATACTGCCCCCTATGTGCAAGAATATAACTACTATAATACTGCACCTATGTACAAGAATATAACTACTATAATACTGCTCCTATGTACAAGAATATAACTACTATAATACTGCCCCTATGTACAAGAATATAACTACTATAATACTGCTCCTATGTACAATATAACTACTATAATACTGCCCCTATGTACAAGAATATAACTACTATAATACTGCTCCTATGTACAAGAATATAACTACTATAATACTGCCCCTATGTACAAGAATATAACTACTATAATACTGCCCCTGTATACAAGAATATAACTACTATAATACTGCCCCCTATGTGCAAGAATATAACTACTATAATACTGCCCCTATGTACAAGAATATAACTACTATAATACTGCCCCTGTATACAAGAATATAACTACTATAATACTGCCCCCTATGTGCAAGAATATAACTACTATAATACTGCCCCTATGTACAAGAATATAACTACTATAATACTGCTCCTATGTACAAGAATATAACTACTATAATACTGCCCCTATGTACAAGAATATAACTACTATAATACTGCTCCTATGTACAATATAACTACTATAATACTGCCCCTATGTACAAGAATATAACTACTATAATACTGCTCCTATGTACAAGAATATAACTACTATAATACTGCCCCTATGTACAGGAATATAACTACTATAATACTGCTCCTATATACAAGAATATAACTACTATAATACTGCTCCTATGTACAAGAATATAACTACTATAATACTGCTCCTATGTACAAGAATATAACTACTATAATACTGCCCCCTATGTGCAAGAATATAACTACTATAATACTGCCCCTATGTACAAGAATATAACTACTATAATACTGCTCCTATGTACAAGAATATAACTACTATAATACTGCCCCCTATGTACAAGAATATAACTACTATAATACTGCCCCCTATGTGCAAGAATATAACTACTATAATACTGCCCCTATGTACAAGAATATAACTACTATAATACTGCCCCCTATGTACAAGAATATAACTACTATAATACTGCCCCTATGTACAAGAATATAACTACTATAATACTGCTCCTATGTACAAGAATATAACTACTATAATACTGCTCCTATGTACAAGAATATAACTACTATAATACTGCCCCTATGTACAAGAATATAACTACTATAATACTGCTCCTATGTACAAGAATATAACTACTATAATACTGCCCCTATGTACAAGACTATAACTACCATAATACTGCCCCTATGTACAAGACTATAACTACTATAATACTGCCCCCTATGTACAAGACTATAACTACTATAATACTGCCCCCTATGTACAAGACTATAACTACTATAATACTGCCCCTATGTACAAGACTATAACTACTATAATACTGCCCCCTATGTACAAGAATATAACTACTATAATACTGCTCCTATGTACAAGAATATAACTACTATAATACTGCTCCTATGTACAAGACTATAACTACTATAATACTGCTCCTATGTACAAGAATATAACTACTATAATACTGCCCCTATGTACAAGACTATAACTACTATAATACTGCCCCTATGTACAAGACTATAACTACTATAATACTGCCCCTATGTACAAGACTATAACTACTATAATACTGCCCCTATGTACAAGACTATAACTACTATAATACTGCTCCTATGTACAAGAATATAACTACTATAATACTGCCCCTATGTACAAGACTATAACTACTATAATACTGCCCCTATGTACAAGAATATAACTACTATAATACTGCTCCTATGTACAAGAATATAACTACTATAATACTGCCCCCTATGTGCAAGAATATAACTACTATAATACTGCCCTTATGTACAAGAATATAACTACTATAATACTGCCCCTATGTACAAGAATATAACTACTATAATACTGCCCCCTATGTGCAAGAATATAACTACTATAATACTGCCCTTATGTACAAGAATATAACTACTATAATACTGCCCCTATGTACAAGAATATAACTACTATAATACTGCCCCCTATGTGCAAGAATATAACTACTATAATACTGCCCCTATGTACAAGAATATAACTACTATAATACTGCCCCCTATGTGCAAGAATATAACTACTATAATACTGCCCCCTATGTACAAGAATATAACTACTATAATACTGCCCCCTATGTACAAGAATATAACTACTATAATACTGCCCGTATGTACAAGAATATAACTACTATAATACTGCCCCCTATGTACAAGAATATAACTACTATAATACTGCTCCTATGTAAAAGAATAAAACTACTATAATACTGCCCCCTATGTACAAGAATATAACTATTATAATACTGCTCCCTATGTACAAGAAAATAACTACTATAATACTACTCCTATGTACAAGAATATAACTACTATAATACTGCTCCATATGTACAAGAATATAACTACTATAATACTGCCCCCTATGTGCAAGAATATAACTACAATAATACTGCTCCTATGTACAAGAATATAACTACTATAATACTGCCCCTATGTACAAGAATATAACTACTATGATACTGCCCCTATGTGCAAGAATATAACTACTATAATACTGCTCCTATGTACAAGAATATAACTACTATAATACTGCTCCTATGTACAAGAATATAACTACTATAATACTGCCCCTATGTGCAAGAATATAACTACTATAATACTGCCCCTATGTACAAGAATATAACTACTATAATACTGCTCCTATGTACAAGAATATAACTACTATAATACTGCCCCTATGTACAAGAATATAACTACTATAATACTGCTCCTATGTACAAGAATATAACTACTATAATACTGCTCCTATGTACAAGAATATAACTACTATAATACTGCCCCCTATGTGCAAGAATATAACTACTATAATACTGCCCCTATGTACAAGAATATAACTACTATAATACTGCTCCTATGTACAAGAATATAACTACTATAATACTGCCCCCTATGTACAAGAATATAACTACTATAATACTGCCCCCTATGTGCAAGAATATAACTACTATAATACTGCCCCTATGTACAAGAATATAACTACTATAATACTGCCCCCTATGTACAAGAATATAACTACTATAATACTGCCCCTATGTACAAGAATATAACTACTATAATACTGCTCCTATGTACAAGAATATAACTACTATAATACTGCCCCTATGTACAAGAATATAACTACTATAATACTGCTCCTATGTACAAGAATATAACTACTATAATACTGCCCCTATGTACAAGACTATAACTACCATAATACTGCCCCTATGTACAAGACTATAACTACTATAATACTGCCCCCTATGTACAAGACTATAACTACTATAATACTGCCCCCTATGTACAAGACTATAACTACTATAATACTGCCCCTATGTACAAGACTATAACTACTATAATACTGCCCCCTATGTACAAGAATATAACTACTATAATACTGCTCCTATGTACAAGAATATAACTACTATAATACTGCCCCTATGTACAAGAATATAACTACTATAATACTGCTCCTATGTACAAGAATATAACTACTATAATACTGCCCCCTATGTACAAGAATATAACTACTATAATACTGCCCCTATGTACAAGAAAATAACTACTATAATACTGCCCCTATGTACAGGAATATAACTACTATAATACTGCCCCCTATGTACAAGAATATAACTACTATAATACTGCTCCTATGTACAAGAATATAACTACTATAATACTGCTCCCTATGTACAAGAATATAACTACTATAATACTGCCCCCTATGAGCAAGAATATAACTACTATAATACTGCTCCTATGTACAAGAATATAACTACTATAATACTGCCAATATGTACAAGAATATAACTACTATAATACTGCCCCTATGTGCAAGAATATAACTACTATAATACTGCCCCTATGTGCAAGAATATAACTACTATAATACTGCCCCTATGTGCAAGAATATAACTACTATAATACTGCCCCTATGTACAAGAATATAACTACTATAATACTGCTCCTCTGTACAAGAATATAACTACTATAATACTGCCCCTGTATACAAGAATATAACTACTATAATACTGCCCCTGTATACAAGAATATAACTACTATAATACTGCCCCCTATGTGCAAGAATATAACTACTATAATACTGCCCCTATGTACAAGAATATAACTACTATAATACTGCTCCTACATACAAGAATATAGCTACTATAATACTGCCCCTATGTACAAGAATATAACTACTATAATACTGCCCCCTATGTGCAAGAATATAACTACTATAATACTGCCCCCTATGTACAAGAATATAACTACTATAATACTGCCCCTATGTACAAGAATATAACTACTATAATACTGCCCCCTATGTGCAAGAATATAACTACTATAATACTGCCCCCTATGTGCAAGAATATAACTACTATAATACTGCCCCCTATGTACAAGAATATAACTACTATAATACTGCCCCTATGTACAAGACTATAACTACTATAATACTGCCCCTATGTACAAGACTATAACTACTATAATACTGCCCCTATGTACAAGACTATAACTACTATAATACTGCCCCTATGTACAAGAATATAACTAATATAATACTGCCCCCTATGTACAGGAATATAACTACTATAATACAGCCCCCTATGTACAGGAATATAACTACTATAATACTGCCTCCTATGTACAAGAATATAACTGCTATAATACTGCCCCCTATGTACAAGAATATAACTACTATAATACTGCCCCTATGTACAGGAATATAACTACTATAATACTGCCCCCTATGTACAAGAATATAACTACTATAATACTACCCCTATGTACAAGAATATAACTACTATAATACTGCCCCCTATGTACAAGAATATAACTACTATAATACTGCCCCTATGTACAGGAATATAACTACTATAATACTGCCCCTATGTACAGGAATATAACTACTATAATACTGCCCCCTATGTACAAGAATATAACTACTATAATACTGCCCCTATGTACAAGAATATAACTACTATAATACTGCCCCCTATGTACAAGAATATAACTACTATAATACTGCCCCTATGTACAGGAATATAACTACTATAATACTGCCCCTATGTACAGGAATATAACTACTATAATACTGCCCCCTATGTACAAGAATATAACTACTATAATACTGCTCCTATGTACAAGAATATAACTACTATAATACTGCTCCCTATGTACAAGAATATAACTACTATAATACTGCCCCCTATGTGCAAGAATATAACTACTATAATACTGCTCCTATGTACAAGAATATAACTACTATAATACTGCCCCTATGTACAAGAATATAACTACTATAATACTGCCCCTATGTGCAAGAATATAACTACTATAATACTGCCCCTATGTGCAAGAATATAACTACTATAATACTGCCCCTATGTGCAAGAATATAACTACTATAATACTGCCCCTATGTACAAGAATATAACTACTATAATACTGCTCCTATATACAAGAATATAACTACTATAATACTGCTCCTAGGTACAAGAATATAACTACTATAATACTGCCCCTGTATACAAGAATATAACTACTATAATACTGCCCCCTATGTGCAAGAATATAACTACTATAATACTGCCCCTATGTACAAGAATATAACTACTATAATACTGCTCCTATATACAAGAATATACCTACTATAATACTGCCCCCTATGTGCAAGAATATAACTACTATAATACTGCCCCTATGTACAAGAATATAACTACTATAATACTGCCCCCTATGTGCAAGAATATAACTACTATAATACTGCCCCCTATGTACAAGAATATAACTACTATAATACTGCCCCTATGTACAAGAATATAACTACTATAATACTGCCCCCTATGTGCAAGAATATAACTACTATAATACTGCCCCCTATGTGCAAGAATATAACTTCTATAATACTGCCCCCTATGTACAAGAATATAACTACTATAATACTGCTCCTATGTACAAGAATATAACTACTATAATACTACTCCTATGTACAAGAATATAACTACTATAATACTGCTCCTATGTACAAGTATATAACTACTATAATACTACTCCTATATACAAGAATATAACTACTATAATACTGCTCCTATGTACAAGAATATAACTACTATAATACTGCCCCCTATGTGCAAGAATATAACTACTATAATACTGCCCCTATGTACAAGAATATAACTACTATAATACTGCTCCTATATACAAGAATATACCTACTATAATACTGCCCCCTATGTGCAAGAATATAACTACTATAATACTGCCCCTATGTACAAGAATATAACTACTATAATACTGCCCCCTATGTGCAAGAATATAACTACTATAATACTGCCCCCTATGTACAAGAATATAACTACTATAATACTGCCCCTATGTACAAGAATATAACTACTATAATACTGCCCCCTATGTGCAAGAATATAACTACTATAATACTGCCCCCTATGTGCAAGAATATAACTTCTATAATACTGCCCCCTATGTACAAGAATATAACTACTATAATACTGCTCCTATGTACAAGTATATAACTACTATAATACTACTCCTATATACAAGAATATAACTACTATAATACTGCTCCTATGTACAAGAATATAACTACTATAATACTGCCCCCTATGTGCAAGAATATAACTACTATAATACTGCCCCTATGTACAAGAATATAACTACTATAATACTGCCCCCTATGTACAAGTATATAACTACTATAATACTACTCCTATATACAAGAATATAACTACTATAATACTGCTCCTATGTACAAGAATATAACTACTATAATACTGCTCCTATGTACAAGAATATAACTACTATAATACTGCCCCCTATGTGCAAGAATATAACTACTATAATACTGCCCCTATGTACAAGAATATAACTACTATAATACTGCTCCTATATACAAGAATATAACTACTATAATACTGCCCCTATGTACAAGAATATAACTACTATAATACTACTCCTATATACAAGAATATAACTACTATAATACTGCCCCTATATACAAGAATATAACTACTATAATACAGCTCCTATGTACAAGAATATAACTACTATAATACTGCTCCTATATACAAGAATATAACTACTATATTACTGCTCCTATGTACAAGAATATAACTACTATAATACTGCCCCCTATGTACAAGAATATAACTACTATAATACTGCTCCTATGTACAAGAATATAACTACTATAATACTGCCCCCTATGTACAAGAATATAACTACTATAATACTGCCCCCTATGTACAAGAATATAACTACTATAATACTGCTCCTATGTACAAGAATATAACTACTATAATACTGCCCCCTATGTACAAGAATATAACTACTATAATACTGCTCCTATGTACAAGAATATAACTACTATAATACTGCCCCCTATGTACAAGAATATAACTACTATAATACTGCCCCCTATGTACAAGAATATAACTACTATAATACTGCTCCCTATGTACAAAAATATAACTACTATAATACTGCCCCCCTATGTACAAGAATATAACTACTATAATACTGCCTCCTATGTACAGGAATATAACTACTATAATACTGCCCCCTATGTACAAGAATATAACTACTATAATACTGCCCTCTATGTACAAGAATATAACTACTATAATACTGCTCCTATATACAAGATATAACTACTATAATACTGCCCCTATGTACAAGAATATAACTACTATAATACTGCCCCTATATACAAGAATATAACTACTATAATACTGCTCCTATGCACAAGAATATAACTACTATAATACTGCCCCCTATGTACAAGAATATAACTACTATAATACTGCCCCTATGTACAAGAATATAACTACTATAATACTGCCCCTATGTACAAGAATATAACTACTATAATACTGCCCCCTATGTACAAGAATATAACTACTATAATACTGCCCCCTATGTGCAAGAATATAACTACTATAATACTGCCCCTATGTACAAGTATATAACTACTATAATACTACTCCTATATACAAGAATATAACTACTATAATACTGCTCCTATGTACAAGAATATAACTACTATAATACTGCTCCTATGTACAAGAATATAACTACTATAATACTGCCCCCTATGTGCAAGAATATAACTACTATAATACTGCCCCTATGTACAAGTATATAACTACTATAATACTACTCCTATATACAAGAATATAACTACTATAATACTGCTCCTATGTACAAGAATATAACTACTATAATACTGCTCCTATGTACAAGAATATAACTACTATAATACTGCTCCTATGTACAAGAATATAACTACTATAATACTGCCCCCTATGTGCAAGAATATAACTACTATAATACTGCCCCTATGTACAAGAATATAACTACTATAATACTGCTCCTATATACAAGAATATAACTACTATAATACTGCCCCCTATGTACAAGAATATAACTACTATAATACTGCCCCCTATGTACAAGAATATAACTACTATAATACTGCCCCTATGTACAAGAATATAACTACTATAATACTGCCCCTATGTACAAGAATATAACTACTATAATACTACTCCTATATACAAGAATATAACTACTATAATACTACTCCTATATACAAGAATATAACTACTATAATACTGCCCCTATATACAAGAATATAACTACTATAATACTGCCCCTATGTACAAGAATATAACTACTATAATACTGCTCCTATATACAAGAATATAACTACTATAATACTGCCCCTATGTACAAGAATATAACTACTATAATACTACTCCTATATACAAGAATATAACTACTATAATACTGCCCCTATATACAAGAATATAACTACTATAATACTGCCCCTATATACAAGAATATAACTACTATAATACTGCTCCTATATACAAGAATATAACTACTATAATACTGCTCCTATGTACAAGAATATAACTACTATAATACTGCCCCCTATGTACAAGAAAATAACTACTATAATACTGCCTCTATGTACAAGAATATAACTACTATAATACTGCCCCCTATGTACAAGAATATAACTACTATAATACTGCTCCTATGTACAAGAATATAACTACTATAATACTGCCCCCTATGTACAAGAATATAACTACTATAATACTGCCCCCTATGTACAAGAATATAACTACTATAATACTGCCCCCTATGTACAAGAATATAACTACTATACTACTGCTCCTATGTACAAGAATATAACTACTATAATACTGCCCCCTATGTACAAGAATATAACTACTATAATACTGCTCCTATGTTCAAGAATATAACTACTATAATACTGCCCCCTATGTACAAGAATATAACTACTATAATACTGCTCCCTATGTACAAAAATATAACTACTATAATACTGCCCCCCTATGTACAAGAATATAACTACTATAATACTGCCTCCTATGTACAGGAATATAACTACTATAATACTGCCCCCTATGTACAAGAATATAACTACTATAATACTGCCCTCTATGTACAAGAATATAACTACTATAATACTGCTCCTATATACAAGATATAACTACTATAATACTGCCCCTATGTACAAGAATATAACTACTATAATACTGTCCCTATATACAAGAATATAACTACTATAATACTGCCCCCTATGTACAAGAATATAACTACTATAATACTGCCCCTATGTACAAGAATATAACTACTATAATACTGTCCCCTATGTACAAGAATATAACTACTATAATACTGCTCCTATGTACAAGAATATAACTACTATAATACTGCCCCCTATGTTCAAGATATAACTACTATAATACTGCCCCTATGTACAAGAATATAACTACTATAATACTGCCCCTATATACAAGAATATAACTACTATAATACTGCCCCTATATACAAGAATATAACTACTATAATACTGCCCCCTATGTACAAGAATATAACTACTATAATACTGCTCCTATGTACAAGAATATAACTACTATAATACTGCCCCCTATGTTCAAGATATAACTACTATAATACTGCCCCTATGTACAAGAATATAACTACTATAATACTGCTCCTATATACAAGAATATAACTACTATAATACTGCCCCCTATGTACAAGAATATAACTACTATAATACTGCTCCTATGTACAAGAATATAACTACTATAATACTGCCCCTATGTACAAGATATAACTACTATAATACTGCCCCTATGTACAAGAATATAACTACTATAATACTGCCCCTATATACAAGAATATAACTACTATAATACTACTCCTATATACAAGAATATAACTACTATAATACTGCTCCTATGTACAAGAATATAACTACTATAATACTGCCCCCCTATGTACAAGAATATAACTACTATAATACTGCCCCTATGTACAAGAATATAACTACTATAATACTGCCCCTATGTACAAGAATATAACTACTATAATACTGCCCCCTATGTACAAGAATATAACTACTATAATACTGCCTCTATGTACAAGAATATAACTACTATAATACTGCCCCTATGTACAAGAATATAACTACTATAATACTGCTCCTATGCACAAGAATATAACTACTATAATACTGCCCCCCTATGTACAAGAATATAACTGCTATAATACTGCCCCCTATGTACAAGAATATAACTACTATAATACTGCCCCCTATGTACAAGAATATAACTACTATAATACTGCTCCTATGTACAAGAATATAACTACTATAATACTGCCCCTATGTACAAGAATATAACTACTATAATACTGCCCCCTATGTACAAGAATATAACTACTATAATACTGCCTCTATGTACAAGAATATAACTACTATAATACTGCCCCTATGTACAAGAATATAACTACTATAATACTGCTCCTATGTACAAGAATATAACTACTATAATACTGCCCCCTATGTACAAGAATATAACTACTATAATACTGCTCCTATGTACAAGAATATAACTACTATAATACTGCCCCTATGTACAGGAATATAACTACTATAATACTGCCACCCTATGTACAAGAATATAACTACTATAATACTGCTCCTATGTACAGGAATATAACTACTATAATACTGCTCCTATATACAAGAATATAACTACTATAATACTGCTCCTATGTACAAGAATATAACTACTATAATACTGCTCCTATATACAAGAATATAACTACTATAATACTGCCCCCTATGTACAAGAATATAACTACTATAATACTGCCCCTATGTACAAGAATATAACTACTATAATACTGCTCCTATATACAAGAATACAACTACTATAATACTGCCCCTATGTACAAGAATATAACTACTATAATACTGCCCCTATGTACAAGAATATAACTACTATAATACTGCTCCTATGTACAAGAATATAACTGCTATAATACTGCCCCTTATGTACAAGAATATAACTACAATAATACTGCCCCTATGTACAAGAATATAACTACTATAATACTGCCCCTATGTACAAGAATATAACTGCTATAATACTGCTCCTATGTACAAGAATATAACTACTATAATACTGCTCCTATGTACAGGAATATAACTACTATAATACTGCTCCTCTGTACAAGAATATAACTACTATAATACTGCCCCCTATGTACAAGAATATAACTACTATAATACTGCCCCCTATGTACAAGAATATAACTACTATAATACTGCCCCTTATGTACAAGAATATAACTGCTATAATACTGCCCCCTATGTACAAGAATATAACTACTATAATACTGCTCCTATGTACAGGAATATAACTACTATAATACTGCTCCTATGTACAAGAATATAACTACTATAATACTGCCCCCTATGTATAAGAATATAACTACTATAATACTGCTCCTATGTACAAGAATATAACTACTATAATACTGCTCCTATGTACAAGAATATAACTACTATAATACTGCCCCCTATGTACAAGAATATAACTACTATAATACTGCTCCTATGTACAAGAATATAACTACTATAATACTGCCCCCTATGTACAAGAATATAACTACTATAATACTGCTCCTATGTACAAGAATATAACTACTATAATACTGCCCCCTATGTACAAGAATATAACTACTATAATACTGCTCCTATGTACAGGAATATAACTACTATAATACTGCTCCTATGTACAAGAATATAACTACTATAATACTGCCCCTATGTACAAGAATATAACTACTATAATACTGCCCCCTATGTACAAGAATATAACTACTATAATACTGCCACCCTATGTACAAGAATATAACTATTATAATACTGCCCCTATGTACAAGAATATAACTACTATAATACTGCTCCTATATACAAGAATATAACTACTATAATACTGCTCCTATGTACAGGAGTGCTGTGGTGTTGTGTGAGCTGCAGTGACGGTTTCGCTGCGTCCTTGTGTGTGACCTTACAGCCGCTATACTACGCTGCTGTGCGGTATAAACTGCTGAGGCCGCACACTCGGGTGTGCAGGGTCACAGCTGCGGTGGCTCAGGGGAGATGTACAATGTACACGTGTTAGTTTTAACGTCTGTCGTCCAGGTGCGGGGCGTCACTGACAGGTTCGGGGTCTAGATCCATGAACAGGTCGCACTGGTCACTACCTGTGTGGGGGATGGGTGTTCTCATTGCATCACACATCAGAGGTGATGACATCACATCTTATCAGTTACATCACCCCTGTAATGGGCGCCCCTGGGGTCATATTGTGCGTTATGTTGGTTGTCGGCAGCAGGAGCCGTCGTCCTCTCACCCGTTTATCTTTCTGTATACACCGCTGCTGGCGGAGAAGAGAAAACCACGAGAAGCTGCGCACAACCAGTAACCTCTGACACTGAAGACGAGGATTAGGCACCCAAGTCAGGCCACGTCTCCACCGGGCGCCACGTCCCCTTCCCACCCAGCGACTCCGCAGAAAGGGCGCCACATTCACTTCCCACCCGGCGACTCCATATGACTGGGTACCACAACCCCTTCCCACCCAGCAACTGCACAGGACGAGGCACCACATTCACTTTCCACCCAGGGACTCCACGGGATGAGGCACCACACCCCTTCCCACCCGCCGAATCCACAGGACCGGTGCAACACCCCCTTCCTACCCGGCGACACCACGGGACGGGCGCCATGTTCCCTTCTCACCCGCCAACTCTATAGGACAGGCACCACATTCCCTTCCCACCCGGGGACTGCACAGGATGGGGCACCAACCACATCCCCTTCCCATCCTTAAACTCCACAGGACGTGCCACCACGTCCCCTTCCCCCTTCCACAGGATGCACACTGTGTTCACTAGAGGGCAACCCGTCCACTTCATACAGGACAGTACACTGTGCCCTCTTCCCACCCGGCGACTATGCAGAATGAGCGCTGCATCCCTTTACCACCCCGCAGGAAGAGGCTTTGTGTCCCCTCCACCCCCCCCCCGTGACTCCGCAGAAAGGGGCACTGTCCCCTTCCCACCCAGTGACTTCACAGAACGGATGCCACATCCCCTTCCTACCCGGCAACTCTGTAGAACGGGCACCACGTCCCCTCCCCACCGGGCGACTCTGCAGAACAGACGCCACGTCCCCTCCCAACCGGGCGACTCTGCAGAACAGACGCCACGTCCCCTCCCAACCGGGCGACTCTGCAGAACAGACGCCACGTCCCCTCCCAACCGGGCGACTCTGCAGAACAGACGCCACGTCCCCTCCCAACCGGGCGACTCCGCAGAACAGACGCCAAAGTCCCCTCCCCACCCAGCAACTCCGCAGAACAGACGCCACATTCCCTCCCCACCGGGCGACTCCGCAGAAAGGACGTCACGTTCCCTTCCCACCGGGCGACTCCGCAGAACAGACGCCACGTCCCTTTCCCACCGGGCGACTCCGCAGAAGGGGCGTGTCAAGAAAATATTAACGTCAGGAAAATGTTCTTCTATATTTGCCTGACATAGATGTTCACCCCCCTCCCTTATTCCCCTTCTGCTCAGCACAAAAGCCCCAATTAACACAAGCCTGAGAAAAAGCTTACACAAACAAATGCCAGCCAAACAGTTTTATAACTTCATTTAGAAGAAAGCATCTTGTCCCTGGCACTCACGGGGGGTAATTACTGGCAGGGTTGCACAAATTTGTGTGTAACTGGGAAAGTCCCTTTCCCGAGCTTCAAAGAGAGTTTAACAGAAATTTCAAGCTGACTCCGAAATGAATTATGAAATATTGTGAGTTCCATACGTCTGACAGTAAAGGGACCGATATGTTTAGTGACCAAATCAGCCCAGGAATGTATAGGTAGTTTTCCTGGCTGTAAGCAAAATCAGGGAGCTGTAGCGCAAAAACACCAGAATAGCAGACTGCAGCTATGTGATGTGTGGTCTCTAAATAAAAATAAAATCATAAGGGAAAAAATGGCATCGTTTGCAAGCTTCTGCGATCAACGAGCGATGAGTTATTGCAGAGGTTAGCGTCTTTAATAAAAATGTACAGGCTGGAGACCGGCCCACATGATGTCACCACAAGGGGCGTGTGGCCAGATCTCCCCTTAGGTATAAGAGAACCCATGGACCTTACAGGAGCACTCATTGCCAGGGGGGAATAAGAATTATAAACAACGGGTCCTGTTCAATAACAGCAAAGTCAACTGGGGAGCCTCTCCTCCACCTATACTGAGTTGTCTCAGCGATCGTATAGTGTAAGTTTCACCTTTTTATCCTGTTTATTTTATGTAACTGCCTTTGTATTTTAATGTCCCCTTTGTAACATCCTTGTATATATTTTTCCTAAACACTGCCTCCCTTTTGGATTAAATATAAAATTTAATAGTTCTGTTTCTTTTGTTCTGTAATCGTTCCCTTCCCCGAAGCCATATACGCTACCAAAACGCAGGCGTCCGGCCAGGCCGGTATTATATTTCAAACTCGGCCGGTGGTGGCAGAGAATAATAATAATAATTGGGCTATCGTGAAGCTGACAGTAACAGTACGAGGGTGTACACATGGATTCCAGGCTTTGTAGCCCAGAGGTGTGACGCCATACGCTCACTGGTCGCTTGCCGATATCCACGTAGCGAGCAGTCTGGATCGCGTGCTCGCGACCCCGGACAAAATACTGACAGCGTGACGGCAACGGAGAGAGATTGCGTGATTTCCCCGGGGTCGTCCATGTGTTGGAATCCCTGACAGGACGCCATGTCCCCTTCCCACCCTGAGACTCCGCAGAACTTACGCCACGTCCCCTTCCCACCCTGAGACTCCGCAGAACGCACGCCACGTCCCCTTCCCACCCGGAGGCTCCGCAGAACGGACGCCACGTCCCCTTCCCACCCGGAGGCTCCGCAGAACGGATGCCACGTCCCCTTCCCACCGGGCGACTCCGCAGAACAGACGCCACGTCCCTTTCTCACCGGGCGACTCCGCAGAAGGGGCGTGTCAACAAAATATTAATGTCAGGAAAATGTTCTTCTATATTTGCCTGACATAGATGTTCACCCCCCTCCCTTATTCCCCTTCTGCTCAGCACAAAAGCCCCAATTAACACACGCCTGAGAAATAGCTTACACAAACAAATGCCAGCCAAACAGTGTTATAACTTCATTTAGAAGAAAGCATCTAGTCCCTGGCACTCACGGGGGGTAATTACTGGCAGGGTTGCACTAATTTGTGTGTAACTGGGAAAGTCCCTTTCCCGAGCTTCAAAGAGAGTTTAACAGAAATTTCAAGCTGACTCCGAAATGAATTATGAAATATTGTGAGTTCCATACGTCTGACAGTAAAGGGACTGATATGTTTAGTGACCAAATCAGCCCAGGAATGTATAGGTAGTTTTCCAGGGCTGTAAGCAAAATCAGGGAGCTGTAGCGCAAAAACACCAGAATAGCAGACTGCAGCTATGTGATGTGTGGTCTCTAAATAAAAATAAAATCATAAGGGAAAAAATGGCGTCGATTGCAAGCTTCTGCGATCAACGAGAGATGAGTTATTGCAGAGGTTAGCGTCTTTAATAAAAATGTACAGGCTGGAGACCGGCCCACATGATGTCACCACAAGGGGCGTGTGGCCAGATCTCCCCTTAGGTATAAGAGAACCCATGGACCTTACAGGAGCACTCATTGCCAGGGGGGAATAAGAATTATAAACAACGGGTCCTGTTCAATAACAGCAAAGTCAACTGGGGAGCCCCTCCTCCACCTATACTGAGTCGTCTCAGCGATCGTATAGTGTAAGTTTCACCTTTTTATCCTGTTTATTTTATGTAACTGCCTATGTATTTTAATGTCTCCTTGTAACATCCTTGTATATATTTTTCCTAAACACTGCCTCCCTTTTGGATTAAATATAAAATTTAATAGTTCTGTTTCTTTTGTTCTGTAATCGTTCCCTTCCCTGAAGCCATATACGCTACCAAAACGCAGGCGTCCAGCCAGGCCTGTATTATATTTCAAACTCGGCCGGTGGTGGCAGAGAATAATAATGATAATTGGGCTATCGTGAAGCAGACAGTAACAGTATGGAGGGTGTACACACGGATTCCAGGCTTTGGAGCCCAGAGGTGTGACGCCATACGCTCACTGGTCGCTTGCCGATATCCACGTAGCGAGTAGTCTGGATCGCGTGCTCGCGACCCAGGACAAAATACTGACAGCGTAACGGCAAGATATTGCGTGATTTTCCCGGGGTCGTCCATGTGTTGGAATCCCTGACAGGACGCCACGTCCCCTTCCCACCCGGAGACTCGGCAGAACGGACGCCACGTCCCCTTCCCACCCGGAGACTCGGCAGAACGGACGCCACGTCCCCTTCCCACCCGGAGACTCGGCAGAACGGACGCCACGTCCCCTTCCCACCCGGAGACTCGGCAGAACGGACGCCACGTCCCCTTCCCACCCGGAGACTCGGCAGAACGGACGCCACGTCCCCTTCCCACCCGGAGACTCGGCAGAACGGACGCCACGTCCCCTTCCCACCCGGAGACTCGGCAGAACGGACGCCACGTCCCCTTCCCACCCGGAGACTCGGCAGAACGGACGCCACGTCCCCTTCCCACCCGGAGACTCGGCAGAACGGACGCCACGTCCCCTTCCCACCCGGAGACTCGGCAGAACGGACGCCACGTCCCCTTCCCACCCGGAGACTCGGCAGAACGGACGCCACGTCCCCTTCCCACCCGGAGACTCGGCAGAACGGACGCCACGTCCCCTTCCCACCCGGAGACTCGGCAGAACGGACGCCACGTCCCCTTCCCACCCGGAGACTCGGCAGAACGGACGCCACGTCCCCTTCCCACCCGGAGACTCGGCAGAACGGACGCCACGTCCCCTTCCCACCCGGAGACTCGGCAGAACGGACGCCACGTCCCCTTCCCACCCGGAGACTCGGCAGAACGGACCCCACGTCCCCTTCCCACCCGGAGACTCGGCAGAACGGACGCCACGTCCCCTTCCCACCCGAAGACTCGGCAGAACGGACGCCACGTCCCCTTCCCACCCGGAGACTCGGCAGAACGGACGCCACGTCCCCTTCCCACCCGAAGACTCGGCAGAACGGACGCCACGTCCCCTTCCCACCCGGAGACTCGGCAGAACGGACGCCACGTCCCCTTCCCACCCGGAGACTCGGCAGAACGGACGCCACGTCCCCTTCCCACCCGGAGACTCGGCAGAACGGACGCCACGTCCCCTTCCCACCCGGAGACTCGGCAGAACGGACGCCACGTCCCCTTCCCACCCGGAGACTCGGCAGAACGGACGCCACGTCCCCTTCCCACCCGGAGACTCGGCAGAACGGACGCCACGTCCCCTTCCCACCCGGAGACTCGGCAGAACGGACGCCACGTCCCCTTCCCACCCGGAGACTCGGCAGAACGGACGCCACGTCCCCTTCCCACTCGGAGACTCGGCAGAACGGACGCCACGTCCCCTTCCCACCCGGAGACTCGGCAGAACGGACGCCACGTCCCCTTCCCACCCGGCAGAACGGACGCCACGTCCCCTTCCCACCCGGAGACTCGGCAGAACGGACGCCACGTCCCCTTCCCACCCGGAGACTCGGCAGAACGGACGCCACGTCCCCTTCCCACCCGGAGACTCGGCAGAACGGACGCCACGTCCCCTTCCCACCCGGAGACTCGGCAGAACGGACACCACGTCCCCTTCCCACCCGGAGACTCGGCAGAACGGACGCCACGTCCCCTTCCCACCCGGCAGAACGGACGCCACGTCCCCTTCCCACCCGGCAGAACGGACGCCACGTCCCCTTCCCACCCGGAGACTCGGCAGAACGGACGCCACGTCCCCTTCCCACCCGAAGACTCGGCAGAACGGACGCCACGTCCCCTTCCCACCCGGAGACTCGGCAGAACGGACGCCACGTCCCCTTCCCACCCGGAGACTCGGCAGAACGGACGCCACGTCCCCTTCCCACCCGGAGACTCGGCAGAACGGACGCCACGTCCCCTTCCCACCCGGAGACTCGGCAGAACGGACGCCACGTCCCCTTCCCACCCGGAGACTCGGCAGAACGGACGCCACGTCCCCTTCCCACCCGAAGACTCGGCAGAACGGACGCCACGTCCCCTTCCCACCCGGAGACTCGGCAGAACGGACGCCACGTCCCCTTCCCACCCGGAGACTCGGCAGAACGGACGCCACGTCCCCTTCCCACCCGGAGACTCGGCAGAACGGACGCCACGTCCCCTTCCCACCCGGAGACTCCGCAGAACGGACGCCACGTCCCCTTCCCACCCAGAGACTCCGCAGAACGGACGCCACGTCCCCTTCCCACCCGGAGACTCGGCAGAACGGACGCCACGTCCCCTTCCCACCCGGAGACTCGGCAGAACGGACGCCACGTCCCCTTCCCACCCGGAGACTCGGCAGAACGGACGCCACGTCCCCTTCCCACCCGGAGACTCCGCAGAACGGACGCCACGTCCCCTTCCCACCCAGAGACTCCGCAGAACGGACGCCACGTCCCCTTCCCACCCGGAGACTCGGCAGAACGGACGCCACGTCCCCTTCCCACCCAGAGACTCCGCAGAACGGACGCCACGTCCCCTTCCCACCCGGAGACTCGGCAGAACGGACGCCATGTCGCTCACGACTTTGTACAGTTGAGTTATTGGTGAATTGGGATAATTGCTCCAGGGCGGCGGTTCGGCCATCACCTGCTCGGCTCCGGTGGACATCACACCTGGTGGCGGCTCCACCTGCAGATCCCGCACACTGATGCGCTGCCACAGACGCTGATTGTCACCGGAACACCCGGTCCAGGCGGCCGTCCAGTCACTACAGCGTCAGCTCTGTGGCCCACACCGGAGACCTGCCTGCAGCACGCCCGGGCTCGTCATCGGACCCCACAGTCCTCAGCGCTGGAGACCCCCATGTAAGCAGAACTCACCTGAGCCGCCGCCGCCACCGTCCGTCCGCAGGATTATCCGGCTCTGCTGACGATCACAGGCTGTTAACCATCGCAGCCCCGGTCCTGTCCCCACCTGACACAAAGCCCCGGATAAGAAGGATGGAGGACGACTGACGCAGCAAGACGAGTCCCAATCCTCCATCTGCAGCCGCGAATCCCGGCGAGACCCCGAGCCAATGGCAGCGACGCAGACGGCCTCCTGCGCCCAGCGGCTGAGAGGGAGGAAAGCAGCCGCCATCTGCCCTCCCCCTGCGTCCCTGCCGGATCATACCGACCCCGACCCCTGCCCCTTACCTGTGCCCGACCCCTGCCTCTGCCCCAACCTGCTCCTGCCACAGCCCCTGCCCTCCCCCTGCGTCCCTGCCGGATCATACCGACCCGTGCCCGGCCCCGACCCCTGCCCCGACCCCTGCCCCTTATCTGTGCCAACCCCTGCCCCAGCCCCTTACCTGTGCCGACCCCTGCCCCTTACCTGTGCCCGGCCCCTGCCCCTTACCTGTGCCCGGCCCCTGCCCCTTACCTGTGCCGACCCCTGCCTCTGCCCCAACCTGCTCCTGCCACAGCCCCTGCCCGACCCCTGCCCCTTACCTGTGCCCGGCCCCGACCCCTGCCCCTTATCTGTGCCAACCCCTGCCCCTGCCCCTTACCTGTGCCCGGCCCCTGCCCCTTACCTGTGCCGACCCGTGCCCGGCCCCGACCCCTGCCCCTTATCTGTGCCAACCCCTGCCCCAGCCCCTTACCTGTGCCGACCTGTGCCCTGCCCCTAACCTGTGCCCTGCCCCGACCGGCCCCTGCTCCGGGACCCGTGCTTGGCCCCTGCCCCGGGACCTGTGCCCGGCCCCGTGCCCTTCCCCTGCCCTGTCCCGTTCCCTGTTGGCGGCAGTGTCCAGGCAGGCGATCACTACTAGGTCAGCGATAACTCACCAACCATCGAGATCACTGTGATTGGCTGAGCAACAGGCCGGGTGTCAGACCGTGGCACCAGAGCGTACGCCCAGAGTGTAACCCCAGACCATGGCATCAGACCTTACCCTGAGACCATACCCCCAGAGCATGTCACTAGAGCATACCCCCAGACCATGCCACCAAACCGTACCCTTAGAGCGTGCCACCAGACTGTACCACCAAAGCATGATCCCAAACACTGCCACCAGAGGTCACCCCCAGACCGTGCCACTAGACCGTACCCCCAGACCGTGCCCCCACAGTCCCCATCCCCAATATGTCACGCTGTATCAGCCACCAGTGTCGGGCGGCGGGGGGTAGCGCTCAGATCAACAGCAGTCGCCAGTCACCGACAAGATGTCCAGCTAGGCCGGAGCCCAGACTCCTGTCAGGCGGTGCGCGCTCGGCCGCTCATTACCCGGCGACTCGTCCTCTCCGCTTCCCTCCTGTCAGGCGGTGCGCGCTCGGCCGCTCATTACCCGGCGTCTCGTCCTCTCTGCTTCCCTCCTGTCAGGCGGTGCGCGCTCGGCCGCTCATTACCCGGCGTCTCGTCCTCCCCGCTTCCCTCCTGTCAGGCGGTGCGCGCTCGGCCGCTCATTACCCGGCGTCTCGTCCTCTCTGCTTCCCTCCTGTCAGGCGGTGCGCGCTCGGCCGCTCATTACCCGGCGACTCGTCCTCTCTGCTTCCCTCCTGTCAGGCGGTGCGCGCTCGGCCGCTCATTACCCGGCGACTCGTCCTCTCTGCTTCCCTCCTGTCAGGCGGTGCGCGCTCGGCCGCTCATTACCCCGCGTCTCATCCTCTCAGCTTCCCTCCTGTCAGGCGGTGCGCGCTCGGCCGCTCATTACCCGGCGACTCGTCCTCTCTGCTTCCCTCCTGTCAGGCGGTGCGCGCTCGGCCGCTCATTACCCGGCGTCTCGTCCTCTCCGCTTCCCTCCTGTCAGGCGGTGCGCGCTCGGCCGCTCATTACCCGGCGACTCGTCCTCTCTGCTTCCCTCCTGTCAGGCGGTGCGCGCTCGGCCGCTCATTACCCGGCGACTCGTCCTCTCTGCTTCCCTCCTGTCAGGCGGTGCGCGCTCGGCCGCTCATTACCCGGCGACTCGTCCTCTCTGCTTCCCTCCTGTCAGGCGGTGCGCGCTCGGCCGCTCATTACCCCGCGTCTCATCCTCTCAGCTTCCCTCCTGTCAGGCGGTGCGCGCTCGGCCGCTCATTACCCGGCGACTCGTCCTCTCTGCTTCCCTCCTGTCAGGCGGTGCGCGCTCGGCCGCTCATTACCCGGCGTCTCGTCCTCTCCGCTTCCCTCCTGTCAGGCGGTGCGCGCTCGGCCGCTCATTACCCGGCGTCTCGTCCTCTCTGCTTCCCTCCTGTCAGGCGGTGCGCGCTCGGCCGCTCATTACCCGGCGTCTCGTCCTCTCCGCTTCCCTCCTGTCAGGCGGTGCGCGCTCGGCCGCTCATTACCCGGCGTCTCGTCCTCTCTGCTTCCCTCCTGTCAGGCGGTGCGCGCTCGGCCGCTCATTACCCGGCGTCTCGTCCTCTCCGCTTCCCTCCTGTCAGGCGGTGCGCGCTCGGCCGCTCATTACCCGGCGACTCGTCCTCTCTGCTTCCCTCCTGTCAGGCGGTGCGCGCTCGGCCACTCATTACCCGGCGTCTCGTCCTCTCCGCTTCCCTCCTGTCAGGCGGTGCGCGCTCGGCCGCTCATTACCCGGCGTCTCGTCCTCTCTGCTTCCCTCCTGTCAGGCGGTGCGCGCTCGGCCGCTCATTACCCGGCGTCTCGTCCTCTCCGCTTCCCTCCTGTCAGGCGGTGCGCGCTCGGCCGCTCATTACCCGGCGTCTCGTCCTCTCTGCTTCCCTCCTGTCAGGCGGTGCGCGCTCGGCCGCTCATTACCCGGCGTCTCGTCCTCTCCGCTTCCCTCCTGTCAGGCGGTGCGCGCTCGGCCGCTCATTACCCGGCGACTCGTCCTCTCTGCTTCCCTCCGTATCTTCCCGCCGTCCCCAGAACTGAGGATCTTTCTCCCCCGGAGCGGAGGGGGATTTACATGTTGTCATAGTAACGGGATTAAAGTCTCACAGAGGGAGCTGACGATTACGAGCGCAGCGGGGGTCCGGCGACGACTTCATGTGTTGTGTCACATAGAGAACAGGGAGACCCCGCCGGAGCGGCGCTGACCTCTGGAGACCCCCTGCCTGCGAGGGGACCGGCCACCGCCTCCCCCATTACCTATAGGAAGGTCTCCCTGGAGGCGAATCCTTGAGTGACTGGACGCCAAGGAATGTACCGACCCGAGAGCGACAGAATATGGCGTCCTGGGGGTGAAGTGCGTCAGCTGGGGTGAAGCCGGACGCCAGGGTATGAGGGCAGCAGCTCGTGCCCACCCTCCGGCATCTGTGGTAACAAATCAACTATGGACGACGAACTACACAAAACCTCCACCGAGAAAATCACCAGAAAGACCTGCGGATACCGATCAGAGAGGACCACAGAACCCACCACACCGGGCTGTGCCGCGGGAAAGGGCAGTCTACTGTACAAACCACACCGGCCTGTGCCGCGGGGAAGAGGCAGTCTACTGTACAGACCACACCGGCCTGTGCCGTGGGGAAGAGGCAGTCTACTGTACAAACCACACTGGCCTGTGCCGCGGGGAAGGGGCAGTCTACTGTACAGACCACACCGGCCTGTGCCGCGGGGAAGAGGCAGTCTACTGTACAGACCACACCGGCCTGTGCCGCGGGGAAGAGGCAGTCTACTGTACAGACCACACCGGGCTGTGCCACGGGGAAGGGGCAGTCTACTGTACAGACCACACCAGTCTGTACCACGGGGAGGGGGCAGTCTACTGTACAGACCACACCGGCCTGTGCTGTGGGGAAGGGGCAGTCTACTGTACAGACCACACCGGCCTGTGCCGCGGGGAGGGGGCAGTCTACTGTACAGACCACATAGGCCTGTGCCGCGGGGAAGGGGCAGTCTACTGTACCGACCACTCTGGCCTGTCCCGCGGGAAAGGGGCAGTCTACTGTACCGACCACTCTGGCCTGTGCCACGGGAAAGGAGCAGTCTACTGTACCGACCACTCTGGCCTGTGCCACGGGAAAGCGACAGTCTATTGTACAGATCACACCAGTCTGTGCCGCGGGGAGGGGGCAGTCTACTGTACAGACCACGCCGGCCCGTGCCGCGGGGAGGGGGCAGTCTACTGTACAGACCACGCCGGCCCATGCTGTGGGGAGGGGGCAGTCTACTGTACAGACCACACCGGCCCGTGCCGCGGGGAGGGGGCAGTTTCTCTCCCTTAGTATACCCGGCCTCCCGCCCCTATCCATACGCCCACCACTGGCCTTCGGGCCCCCGTTCGGCGGTGCGCTGTGCACGTCCGGCTTTTGTCCCGGCATTGGCAGGTTTGATCCCAACCATCTTGGGACGGCGGCGGTGATGTCACAGGTCGCACCTCCGGGCCACAGACACACGAAGACCGGGGGGCCGAACGAGGACTGGAGTGTGAACACGCGCATGATTCACACCGTGTGCGGCTGCACTCCTGACCATGAGGTGACGCTGTCTCTGCACGACCCCCACAACGTCCGTCAGCTCCTCCATAGAATATAACGAGCAGCAACTCAGGATCGGAGAGACCTGCAGCCACCGACAGGAAATCACCCGAGAAGTGAGAGCAAAAGTCAGTCCAAGGGAAGGTCGCCGCCGCAGGTAAGGGATCGGTATACAGGGCTAATGGACGGCGGGCGCCATCGCCACCCGGTGGTCACTGCACAGACAGCGCCACAGAAAGACACGGAGCAGACTGTGCGTGGCATAACACTGAGCAATACTTAGTGTCCCCAGCAGTCCCATGTAACACCACAGGTGATGCCGTAGATGAGACGTTGCCCACGCCGCCGTCTCTGCTCGCCCGCCTCCGCTCGCCCACAGGCCCTTCCACCGTTTCTTGGATATAGCAGCTGACGCTCAGAACATTCTTATATAAGGTGACATCTTTTTTACATGACAATATGAAGACGTCGGAGATAATCACGGCAGCAATTACGTGAGTCATGATTACGTGAGTCATCACAGTCGCCTGTGGGAGGCAGGTGACGGATCCAGTCTGCGAGGGACAGACGCCAAACCTCACTCACCGGCCCGATCACGGGGCCCCAGAACCGGCATCACACAAGGAGCCTAAACCATAAGGAAACCTCCTCAGGGGCGGGGCCTCACAGGGAGGAGCCATCTCAGCCAATCACAGTGAGAGGCTTCTTCATTGGCTGATATATTGGGGTGTAATGGAAACTCTCAGGCACGTACGCCCAGAGATTACATCCAGTCCAGGCCCTCATCATACAATCACCGAGACCCCCCGCCCCGTCTATTACTAGCCGAGTACACTCACAACTAATGTGACGCCACCACAAGCTGCCGCCCGAGGCAGGGGCCGAGACCCCGTGTGGTGTAAGAGCAGCTCCAAGGGGTCGTCATCAGCGGCCAACCAAGTCTGCTCCACCTGCACTGTATGGGCCCCCCGGGTCAGGCTGATAACAGAGAACACCAGAGAAGCCTCTGACCGTCAGCAGGGGTGCGCAGTCCCATGTAAATGAGGCAGCCTGGCTGAGGAGGAGCAGCTCTTCCCCGGTGTTTTCTCTGCTTGCTGTCAGTGAATGGCAGCCATGTCTGGAGCCGCCGCCCGGGGCACAGGATGGTGGTGGAGGCCGGTGCCCGACTGTCCTGAGCTCCGACTAATCCCTGCACCAAGCAGCTCCGGGCAAACACCAGACCCCCCAATAATACTGGGGGCCGCAGCCGCCAGAAAGAAGGGCCCCCCGGGGCCAACACACAGAGGAGAGTGGGGGCCACAGAGGATCTACAGACATTAGCGCTACCTGCACCCCAAGACAGGGTTAACAGAAGAGTGATGGATGCTCTGCAGATCTCTGGAGGGCGGTGGTGTAATACTCTGCAGAATATATCATGTATCTGGCTGGAGCGATGTTCTGCAGAGAGGTCAGTATGTATCTGTCAGGAGGAGCGATGCTCTGCAGAGCTGTAGAGAGCAGTGGTTTAATACTCCGCTCCTCTGGGTTCGGGGTCTCGGCAGCACTTACCTCGTGTATCCCCCAAATGTGAAGCTTCTCTTCCTGTGGTTCATGGTGTGACTGAGGGTCCGGCTGCTGGGGGTCCGTCCACGGCTCCCCAGATTCCCACCTCCATTCACTACTGAGGAGTTCGGGGCCCAGATGGCGGCCGGAGACGAGCGGCGAATACACACAAGTCTGTGAGCGCCCCCTATAATATCCAGCACTGACAGCGCCTCCAAGGGGTCTCTAAGCCCCCCAGCAACATCCCACCACACCCCGCCTGTCCTCACTGCAGGGGGAGTACAACTAACAATGCCTCTACTGTGGCTGATAACAGGGAGTAATAGATTGTAGTCTCCTGTCCTACAGTCACCTCCCCCAGTAATGGCTGATAACAGGGGGCAGTAGCGGAGGATGATGGGGGTTGTAGTGATGACCTCCTGGTATTTGCGGTCTCCTGTGTGTCGGCTCCGGGGGGGGGGGGGGGGATATTGCTGAATGCCCCATTGTCAGCCCCTGCGCCCGTGGCTGGGTCGCCCCGCACAGAACAGTTGGCACATTGTCCTGCTGCAGACAGTCACTGGTTATCAGAGGGCTGGGAGCATCTTATATAGTGTCCGTCCTCCCATAATGCACTGTTCTATGGGCGGGACCTCTTTGTGCTGTGGGCGGGGTATGTAAGTGACACTCCACCCCCCTGTGGTGTCAGAGAATGTAACCATCTAAAATGACACATTGTAACAAACCCCCAGCTGAGAGCAGCTCCGGGCTGGATGGAGGCTCCGCCGGACTGAACAATGTTCCTTCTCATCGTCAGCGAGTCTGACAACGTCTAATAGAAGGTGGTGCAAGACGCAGAACTAAAAGGAAGGATGGATGGACGGACGGATGGATGGATGGATGGACGGAAGGATGGATGGATGGACAGACGGAAGGATGGATGGAAGGATTGACAGAAAGGATGGATGGACGGATGGATGGAAGGACGGAAGGAAGGATGGACAGACGGATGGATGGACGGACTTAAGGATGGATGGACGGAAGGATGGACCATCATCTATGACCATCGCACTCTAATCAGCATGTCCATTTGTCTACTCTTCTTGCAGGTACAACGAGCTTTCCGTGTGTGACCTATCTTGCCATTCCTGTCTGCACTAACCTGGTATGTCTGTAAGCCGACCACAGAACGACCCCGTAAACAATGTTTATGTATGTTTTCACTCTCTCCCCTATAGTCCTTCATTTTCTACTAACCCCACTAATCCCTATACCTAGTAAAGAACTCTTCATCTCTCCCTCCATCCTCCCCATTCATCTCACCTCCTCCTCAGAACTGTTCCTCAATATTCAATTCTGCATCTCCAAACACAGACAGCTACCTCATGCCCTCTCCTGCTCCCACCTGCTAACACTTTCTCTGCTCCTTCTGACTGCCGGCGATATCTACAAATCCTGGGCCTCCTCATCACATGCCCACAGTCACTTTCATCTCCTATCCACAATCTATCACAAATTCTCGCAACCTTTCGAACTTTATACGCATCCGCCCAGCCCCCACTTCCCCAGTCATACTAACAGGAGCTCTATGGAACGCTCGCTCCGTCTGCAACAAACTTTCCTACATCCATGACAGTTTCCTTACTAACAAACTTTCCTTCCTCGGCATCACCGAAACTTGGATCACCCCCTCTGACACAGCCTCCCCAGCTGCAATTTCTTATGGTGGATTCCATCTTTCCCATACCCCCGGCTCCATTGGCAAACATGGTGGCGGAGTAGGTTTTCTCCTGTCAGATAACTGCTCATTTAGCCAAATCCCACTGCCACCCTCCGTTGCTCTTCCCTCTTTTGAGGTGCACTGTGTGCGCATCTACTCCCCCTCCAATCTCAAACTGGCCATCATTTACCGTCCCCCGGGACCTGCCACCTCTTTCTTCGACCACTTCACCACTTGGCTACTTCATTTCCTTTCCGCTGACATCCCCATTATCATCATGGGCGACTTCAACATCCCCATTGACACTTCCCACTCATCTGTCTCTAAACTTCTATCTCTCACTTCTTCCTTTGGCCTCGCTCAATGATATTCTGCCCCCACTCACAAAGATAGCCACACACTGGACCTCATCTTCACCCGCTCTCCTCTCCCTCTGTCTGACCACAACCTACTTACGTTCTCTTCCCTCTCCTCTCCAGGTGCACAACCCCCACTCCACAAACTTGCACACCCTCGCAGAAATCTCAAACACCTTGACCTACACTCACTCTCTGAATCCCTTCTCCCTCTTACAGACATTAGTTCCTTACGCAATGCAGATGTTGCTGCCGCTTCATATAACACCACAATAGCTGCAGCTCTCGAATCTCTCGCCCCCCTCACACATATCACAGCTCGCACACTCAACAGGCAACCCTGGCACACCAACCTGACTAAAGAACTGCGACGGGCCTCCAGGGTTGCTGAGCGGAGATGGAAAAGGTCCCACTCCATTGAGCACTTCATCGCATTCGAACAGTCCCTCACTTCTTTCATGTCCACAATCACTGCAACAAAACAATCCTACTTTTCATCTCTCATATCCTCCCTGTCTCACAACCCTAAACAGCTATTTAACACTTTCAATTTTCTCCTCCGTCCCCCAACGCCTCCTCTCTCTCCTCTTATCTCAGCCGAGGACTTTGCCTCATTCTTCAAGCAGAAGATTGACACCATCAGACTAAACTTTTGCCTAAAGTCCCCACAGCCTCTCCTCGTATCTACTCAACCCTCCTCCTCCAAAACCAGCTTCTCCACCATTACGGATGATTCCCTTTCCTCTTTACTCTCCAAATCATACCTCACCACCTGCGAACTTGACCCAATCCCATCCCACCTCATCCCTAACCTTGCCCCAATCTTCATCCCAACCCTAACCCACCTTTTCAACCTGTCACTAACACTGGTGTCTTCCCCTCATGCTTCAAAAATGCCTCAATCACACCCATCCTCAAAAATCCCTCCCTTGTCCCATCCTCTCTGTCTAGCTATCGCCCCATATCACTTCTCCCCTATGCCTCAAAACTACTGGAACAACACGTCCACTCTGAGCTGTCCTCCCACCTCTCCTCCTGCTCCCTCTTTGACCTCTTACAATCTGGTTTCCGACCGCACCATTCTACTGAAACTGCACTGACTAAAGTCACCAACGACCTACTAACCGCCAAATCCAAGCGACACTACTCTGTCCTCCTCCTCCTGGATCTGTCATCTGCCTTCGACACAGTCGACCATTCCCTCTTACTACAAACTCTCTCATCTCTCGGCATCACAGCCTAGGCCTCTGGGATCTCTTCATACCTAACAGACCAGACATTCAGCATCTCCCACTCACACACCACCTCCTCATCTCGCCCCCTATCTGTCGGTGTCCCCAAAGGCTCAGTTCTAGGACCCCTGCTCTTCTCCATCCACACCTTCGGCCTGGGACAGCTCATAGTCTCATGGCTTTCATTATCACCTCTATGCTGATGACACACAGATCCACTTCTCTGGACCTGATATCACCTCCTTACTAACCAAAATCCTACAATGTCTGTCCGCTATTTCATCCTTCTTCTCTGATAGATTTCTAAAACTTAACATGGATAAAAAAGAGTTCATCATCTTTCCACCATCTCAATGGCTGCCCACTCTTCCCAGTCCCACAAGCTCGCTGCCTTGGGGTAACCCTGGACTCTGATCTCTCCTTCAAACCACATATCCAAGCCCTTTCCACTTCCTGCCGACTGCAACTCAGAAATATCTCCCGGATCCGCACATTCCTCAACCATGAATCTGCAAAAACACTAGTGCATGCCCTCATCATCTCCCGCCTCGACTACTGCAACCTCCTGCTCTGTGGCCTCCCCTCTAACTCTCTCGCACCCCTCCAATCTATCCTTAACTTTGCTGCCCGACTAATCCACCTTTCTCCCCGCTATTCTCCGGCCTCTCCCCTCTGTAAATTCCTTCACGGGATCCCCATTGCCCAGAGACTCCAGTTCAAAACCCTAACCATGGCATACAAAGCCATCCACAACCTGTCTCCTCCATACATCTGTGACCTAGTCTCCCGGTACATACCTGCACGCAACCTCCGATCCTCACAAGATCTCCTTCTCTACTCCCTCTTATCTCCTCCTCCCACAATCACATACAAGATTTCTCCTGGGCTTCCCCCCTACTCTGGAACACTCTACCCCAACATATCAAACTCTCGCCTACCATGGAAACCTTCAAAAGGAACCTGAAGACCCACCTCTTCTGACAAGCCTACGACCTGCAATAACCACCGCTCCACCATACCGCTGCACGACCAGCTCTACCCTCATCTACTGTATCCTCACCCATCCCTTGTAGATTGTGAGCCCTCGCGGGCAGGGTCCTCGCTCCACCATACCGCTGCACGACCAGCTTTACCCTCACCTACTATATCCTCACCCATCCCTTGTAGACTGTGAGCCCTCGCGGTCAGGGTCCTCGCTCCACCATACCGCTGCACGACCAGCTCTACCCTCACCTACTATTTCCTCACCCATCCCTTGTAGACTGTGAGCCCTCGCGGGCAGGGTCCTCGCTCCTCCTGGACCAGTCACTGACTTGTATTGTTCAAGATTATTCAAATTGTAATTGTTTTTGCTATGTATACCCCGATCACATGTAAAGTGAAACGGTGTAAAGGGCGCTATAATAAATAATAATGGATAGAAGGATGGATGGATGGATGGATGGATGGATGGATGGATGGATGGATGAATGGAAGGATGGACAGAAGGTTGACAGATGGAAGGATGGATGGATGGTTGGAAGGAGGAACGGATGGATGGATGGAAGGATGACAGATGGACGGAAGGATGGATGGATGGACGGAAGGATGGATTGATGGACGGATGGATAGACGGAATGATGGATGGAAGAATGGACGAACGGTGGATGGAAGGATGGACGGGAGGATGGATGGGTAGATGGATGGATGGACGTAAGGATGGATGGAACGATGGATGGACGGACATAAGGATGGACGGACGTAAGGATGGACGGAAGGTTTTATGGATGGAAGGATGGATGGAAGGAAGGATGGACAGAAATACGGAAGGATGGACGGAGGACAGACAGATGATGGAAGGATAGACGAAAGCCTGGATGGATGGACGATGTATGAACAGAAGGACGGAGGAATGGATGGATGGAAGGAATGATGGATGGAAGGACGGATGGAAGGATGGATGAACTGATGGATGGAAGGATGAATGGATGGATGTACGGAAGGAATGACGGATGGGTGGGAGGATAGATGGAAGAATGGAAGGACGGACTAATGGGAGGATGGACGAAAGAATGGATGGATGGACGGAAGGATGGATGGAAGGTTGGACGGATTGAAGGATGGATGGAAGGATGGGTGGACGGAAGGATGGGTGGATGGAAGAATGGATGGAAGGATGCATGGATGGAAGAATGGAGGAAAGGATGGACGGAAGGATGGATGGAAGGATGGATAGACGAAAGGATGGATGGAAGAATGGATGGAAGAATGGATGGAAGGATGGACGGATGAATGGAAGGATGGATGGAAGAATGGACGGAAGGATGAATGGATGGACGGAAGGATGGATGAACGGAAGGAATGACGGATGGATGGACTGATGGAAGGATGGACAGAAGGAAGGATGGGTGGAAGGACAGAAGGATGTACAGAAGGTTGGAAGGATGGATGGAAAGACAGAAGGATGTACAGAAGGTTGGAAGGATGGATGGAAAGACAGAAGGATGTACAGAAGGTTGGAAGGATGGATGGAAATATGGAAGGATGGAAAGGTGATGGAAGGATAGATGAAAGGATGGCTGGATGGACGGAAGGATTAACGGATGGATGGACGGAAGGATTGACAAATGGAAGGATGGATGGACGGAAGGATTGACGGATAGATGGACAGATGGTTGCAAGTATGGATAGATGGATGGATAGAAAGTTGGATGGATGGAGGCATGGATGGGTGGAAGGATGGATGGACGGAAGGATGGATGGATGGACAGAAGGATGGATGGAAGGTTGGAAGGACAGATGTATGGAAGGATGGATGGTTGGAAGGATGGATGGATGGACGAAAGGATGAACTGATGGAAGGATAGATGGACTGAAGGATGGATGAAAGGAAGGATGGATGGAAGGATGGACAGAAGGATGGACGGAAGGTTGGATGGATGGATGAAAGGATGGATGGACGGAAATATGGAAGGATTGACTGAGGACACACAGATGATGGAAGGATAGATGAAACAATGGAAAGATGGATGGAAGAATGGAATGATGGATGGAAGGATAAAAGGATGGACGGATATATGAACAGAAGGACAGAACGGATGGATGGACGGAAGGATGGATTGATGAAAGGATGGACAGATGGAAGGATGGCTGGGTGGAAGAATGGATTGAAAGATAGAAGGATGGACAGATGTATGAACAGATGGATGGAAGAACGGATGGATGATGGATGGAAAGATGGACGGAAGGATGGATGGATGAGGAAATGACGGAAGGATGGACAGATGGATGGACAGATGGATGGATGGTGGAAGGATGGTTGATGGAAGAATGGACGGATAGATGGAAGGAAGGAATGACGGATGGATGGATGGGAGGATGGACGAAAGGATGGATGAAAGGATGAATGGACGGAAGGTTGGAAGGATGGACAGATGGAAGGATGGATGGAAAGATGGAAGGATGGGTGGATGGAAATACAGAAGGATGGACGGACTGCTGGATGGACGGAAGGATTGACAAATGGACGGATGAAAGGATGGATGGTTGGCTGGACGGATGGATGGAAAGATGGAAGGATGGGTGGACGGAAATACGAAAGGATGGATGGAAGGACTGCTGGATGGACGGAAGGATTGACTAATGGAAGGAAGGATGGATGGACAGATGAATGGAAGGATGGATGGTTGGATGGATGTAAGAATGGAGGAAAGGAAGGATGGATTGATGAATGGATGGACGGATAGTTGGATGGACGGAAAGATGGACGGATGGATGGATGTAAGAATGGAGGAAAGGAAGGATGGATTGATGAATGGATGGACGGACGGATGAATGGAAAGATGGATGAATGGATGAACGGAAGGATGGATGGATGGATGGACAGAAGGATGGATGGAAGGTTGGACGGATGGATGGATAGAAGAATGGACGGATGGAAGTATGGACAGAAGGATGGATAGACGGAAGGAAGGATGGACTGAAGGAAGGATGGATGGAAGTATGGACAGAAGGATGGAGGAAGGTTGGACAGAAGGACGGATGGATGGAAGGATGGATGGACAGAAATACGGAAGGATGGAGAGAGGACAGACAGATGATGGAAGGATGGACGAAAGGATGGATGGATAGACGGATGGATGGAGGAAAGGAAGGATGGGTGAACAGGAGGATGGGCCGAAGGATGGATGGAAGAATGGAAGGATGAATGGATGGACTAAAGGATGGACGGAAGGTTGGACAGAAGGACGGATGGATGGAAAGATGGAAGGATAGATGGACAGAAATACAGAAGGATGGAGAAAGGACAGACAGATGGAAGGATGGACGAAAGGATGGACGGATGGCTGGATGGATGGAAGGAAGGATGGATGATGGATGGATGGAAGGATGGATGGAAGGATGGATGGATGGATGGACGGAAGGATGGATGGACGGAAGGATGGATGGACGGATGGAAGGATAGATGGATGGAAAGATGGAAGGATAGATGGACAGAAATACGGAGGGATGGAGAGAGGACAGACAGATGATGGAAGGATGGACGAAAGGATGCACGGATGGAAGGACGGCTGGATGGATGGCAGGATTGACGGATGGAAGGATGGATGGATGGACGGAAGGTTGGACAGAAGGACGGATGGAAGGATAGATGGACAGAAATACGGAAGGATGGAGAGAGGATGGACGAAAGGATGGATGGATGGACGGAGGGATGGATGAATGGACGGATGGATGGTTGGTTGGACGGAAAGATGGATGGACGGATGGATGGAAAGATGGAAGGATGGGTGGACAGAAATACGAAAGGATGGATAGATGGACGGAAGGATTGACGGATGGATGGATGGTTGGATGGACGGAAAGATGGATGGATGTAAGAATGGAGGAAAGGAAGGATGGATTAATGGGAGGACGGATGGATGGACAGAAGGACGGATGGATGGACAGAAGGACGGATGGATGGACAGAAGGACGGATGGATGGACAGAAGGATGGATGGATGGACAGAAGGATGGACGGAAGGATTGATGGAAGGATGGACGGAAGGAAGGAAGGATGGACGGAAGGAAGGATGGACGGAAGGTTGGACAGAAGGACGGATGGATGGACAGAAATACGGAAGGATGGAGAGAGGACAGACAGATGATGGAAGGATGGACGGATGGAAGGACGGCTGGATGGATGGAAGGATTGACGGATGGATGGATTGACGGAAGGATGGAGGGATGGATTGATGATGGATGGAAGGATGGAGGAATGGATGGAGGAAAGGAAGGATGGATGGATGGGAGGATGGGCCAAAGGATGGATGGACGGATGGATGGAAGAATGGAAGGATGAATAGATGGATGGACAGAAGGAAGGACGGACGGATGGATGGATGGAAGGACGGATGGATGGAAGGATGGACGGAAGGATGGATGGACAGAAATACGGAAGGATGGAGAGAGGACAGACAGATGATGGAAGGAAGGACGGCTGAATGGATGGAAGGATTGATGGATGGATGGAAGGATGGATGGATAGACGGAAGGATGGAGGAAAGGAAGGATGGGTGGACGGGAGGATGGGCCGAAGGATGGATGGAAGGATGAATGGATGGACTGAAGGATGGATGGACGGATGGATGGATGGAAAGATGGAAGGATAGATGGACAGAAATACAGAAGGATGGAGAAAGGACAGACAGATGATGGAAGGATGGACGAAAGGACGGACGGCTGGATGGAAGGAAGGATTGACGGATGGATGGAAGGATGGATGGACAGAAGGATGGAAGGTTGGACAGAAGGACGGATGGAAGGGTAGATGGATGGAAAGATGGAAGGATAGATGGACAGAAATACGGAGGGATGGAGAGAGGACAGACATGATGGAAGGATGGACGAAAGGATGCACGGATGGAAGGACGGCTGGATGGATGGCAGGATTGAAGGATGGATGGATGGACGGAAGGATGGATGGACGGAAGGTTGGACAGAAGGACGAATGGAAGGATAGATGGATGGAAGGATAGATGGACAGAAATACGGAAGGATGGAGAGAGGATGGACGAAAGGATGGATGGATGGACGGAGGGATGGATGAATGGAAGGATGGATGGTTGGTTGGACGGAAAGATGGATGGATGGAAAGATGGAAGGATGGGTGGACAGAAATAGGAAAGGATGGATGGACGGAAGGATTGATGGATGGATGGTTGGATGGACGGAAAGATGGATGGATGTAAGAATGGAGGAAAGGAAGGATGGATGGACAGAAGGATGGAGGGATGAATGGAAGGATGGATGGATGGACAGAAGGATGGATGGACGAATGGATGGATTGATGGAAGGAAGGAAGGATGGACGGAAGGTTGGACAGAAGGACGGACGGATGGATGGACAGAAATACGGAAGGATGGAGAGAGGACAGACAGATGATGGAAGGATGGAAGGATTGACAGATGGATGGACGGAGGGATGGATGGAAGGATGGAGGAAAGGACGGATTGATGGACGGGAGGATGGGCCGAAGGATGGATGGAAGGATGAATGGATGGATGGACGGATGAATGGATGGACGGAAGGAAGGACTGAATGAAGGAAGGACGGACGGACGGAAGGTTGGAAGGACAGATGGAAAGACTAATGGATGGGTGAATGGAAGGATGGACGAAAGGACAGATGTATGGTCGGAAGGATGGACGAACGGAGGACAGACAGATGATGGATGCAAGGAATTATGGAAGGACGGATGGATGGACGGAAGGATCGATGGAAGGATGAATGGATGTACGGATGGATGGAAGGAATGAGGGATGTATAGATGAATGGAAGGAAGGAGGGAAGGATAGATGGATGGATGGATGGAAAGACGGAAGAATGGACTGATGGAGGATGGACAGATGATGGAAGGTTAGACGAAAGGATGGACTGATGGAAGGACAGCGAGATGGACGGAAGGATGGGCAGAAGGATGGATGGATGGACGGAAAGAAGGATGGAAGGATGGACGCATTTTTCATGGCTTTACACAAATTCTCACGTGAATGCCTCCGTCCTCTGATCAGCGGGGCACACCCTGGTTATACAGGGCACAGCCGCGCTCACCAGATGGCTGCCACTGTGCAGATGCCAGGCAGCTCCTAGGAGCACGACTCTCATCCTCCCAGCCTGCTGGTAGAGGACAGTGCACTGTGTGGGGTTCACCTTTCTGGTGTCCCCCATTAGTAACAGACATGATCAGTGGTGCTGTACAGCCGGGGCAGCCCATGATCCCAGACAAGTGCCAAACATCCAACAAGAGAGCAATGCTGGTGGCGCAGATGGTGGCAGCTCCTGGGGGCCCCGCTCCCTCCATGGGCTCCTGTGTATGATAATCTGTCAGCGAGCGGTGCCCCCCAGCAATCATTATAATGGCAGATTACAGGTGGGGGAGGGGAGGCCGGTAATAATGTCACAGAGGCGGCTGCGTCCTCACAGGGAGGTCACCTGCCATCACACGAGGAGCAGCAGCTGCGGCACCAGCGTGTCTTGTGTACGTTGTGTATCGCTGGCATCTGCAGCCGGATACAGAGGAGCCCCCGGGGCCACCGGATGTGCCACATCTACAGCAGCAGCAACACATCACAGGATACATCCATCATCATCCTCCAGGACTGGGATCATCATCAGCCACCAGGACAAGGATCATCATCGTCATCCTCCTCCAGGACAGAGATAATCATCATCCTCCAGGACAAGGATCATCATCCTCCAGGACTGGGGTCATCATCATCATCCTCCAGGACTGGGATCAGCGTCATCCTTCAGGACTGGGATCATCATCCTCCAGGACTGGGATCATCATGATCCTCCAATATTGAGATAATCATCATCATCCTCCATGACTGGGATCATCATCATCCTCCTCTAGGACAAGGATCTTCATGATCCTCCAGGATTGAGATCATCATCATCATCCTCCAGGACTGGGATCATCGGCATCATCCTCCTCCAGGACAAGGATCATCATCAGCATCTTCCTCCAGGACTGGGATCATCATCCTCCAGGACAAGTGTGAAGACCAGGGTTCTTCCGTGGGCGTAACGCTACTCAGACAACACAGGGTGAGGGTAAAACAGCACGGCGAGACTTTACTGACCCACAAAGAGGACAATAAACACAGAACAGTCCCAGCAAATACCCAAGATGGTGCAAAATTACACAGTCTCACCCTTCCGCTGGCCCGCCGGGAACAGATCAGCTGCGACTTTGGGACTTCCAGGGCCGATTACCTCAATCAGTGACCCCCGCTTTGGATGGACACCCACAGAGAGGAGGTAGCAGCAAGCTTAGGAAGCTGACAGTCCACCGAGGTACAAGGCCAGGAGACCCGGGGGCCCCACCCTGGCCTCTTCGAACAACCGCATGGGTTCCAGGTGACCTCATTGTCCCAACCTGGATTTCTCCAAGTGTCTCCATTGGTTCCAGGTGACCAGATGGTCTTAACCTGGCAACCCCAAACAACATATCCATGGGGCTAGGTGACCTCATTGTCCCAACCTGGTTTCCCCAAATGTATCCATGGATTCTCTGATGGTCAATGGAGTAGATCTGTATCCTTCCAGCCAGGGCATCCTTAGGCTGGAATCCTATAAAATCCAAATCTGTGTCTCTCTGGATGGAGCCATGTTACCAAACTACTGTCATGAAGAGCCTCTCTGATTTTCTGAACTGACTTGCAGCACGATCAAAATCCCTTTTTATAGTTTACATTTGTCCTTTCAAGCCATCATTCACAGGTCAGAGGGAAGGTGCGTGGCTCAAGGTCTCATTGTTTGAGTATTTAATCAATTTGCATAGTTGGTATCCCCGTGCTCTTTAAATCAACAACTAATTGGCTTAGTACAATATGCAATTAGCATATTACCAAACATTATTGTTCCCAAACCAAAAGAAGTCCACATTCAGGTTTACACAAATATTAGTATGTCCTTCTTGACCAGCCAAAGAAAAACACACACATTCAAAAGTCAACACAAATACAATAGTGTAATTCTCTTGGCCTAACAAATCTAGACGTCTGGCTAATTAAGAATAGAAGCTGTGTCGTCACAAAACGGATCATCATCATTCTCCAGGACACGGATCATGATCATCATCTTGCAGGACAGGGATTATCATCTTCCAGGACAAGGATCATTATCCTCCTGGACAGGGATTGTCATCCTCTTGGACAGGGATCATCCTTCATGACTGGGATCATCATCCTCCATGTCTGGGATCATCATCATGCTTCAGGATAGGGATCATCATCATCCTCCTCCAGGACAGGGATTATCATCATCATCCTCCAGGACAGGGAACATTATCCTCCAGGACTGCGATAATCCTCCTCCTCCAGAACAGAGATCATCATCATCATCCTCCAGGACAAGGATCATAATCATCCTCCAGGACAGGAATCATCATCTTCATCATGATCCTTCAGGACAGGGATCATCATCCTCCAGGACAGTGATCATCATCATTCTCCAGGACAGGAATCATCATCTTCATCATCATCCAGGACTGGAATCATCATCATCCTTCAGGACAGGGATCATCATCCTCCAGGACAGGAATCATTATCTTCATCTTCCTCCAGGACAAGGATCATCATCATCATCATCATCATCCAGGACTGGGATCATCATCTTCATCATCATCATCCAGGACAGGGATCATCATCATTCTCCAGGACAGGAATCATCATCTTCATCATCATCCAGGACTGGAATCATCATCATCCTTCAGGACAGGGATCATCATCCTCCAGGACAGGAATCATTATCTCCATCTTCCTCCAGGACAAGGATCATCATCATCATCCAGGACAAGGATCATAATCATCATCCAGGACAGGGATCATCATCATTCTCCAGGACAGGAATCATCATCTTCATCATCATCCAGGACTGGAATCATCATCATCCTTCAGGACAGGGATCATCATCCTCCAGGACAGGAATCATTATCTTCATCTTCCTCCAGGACAAGGATCATCATCATCCTCCAGGACAAGGATCATCATCATCCGGGACAGGGATCATCATCTTCATCATCATCCAGGACTAGAATCATCATCATCCTTCAGGACAAGGATCATCATCTTCATCATCAAGGACTGGGATCATCATCATCATCCTCCAGGACAGGAATAATAATAATAATCTCTTTATTTATATAGCGCCAACATATTCCACAGCGCTTTACAATTCAGACAATTTACAGACATCTTCATCACTGTCCCCATTGGGGCTCACAATCTACATTCCCTATCACTCTGTGGAGTGTGGGAGGAAACCGGAGAACCCGGAGGAAACCCAGGCAAACACGAGGAGAACATACAAACTCCTTGCAGATGTTGTCCTTAGTGGGATTTGAACCCAGGACCCCAGCGCATCATCTTCATCTTCCTGTAGGACAAGGATCATCATCATCCTCCTGGACAAGGATCCTCATCTTCATCATCATACAGGACTGGGATAATCATCATCCTCCAAAACAAGGACTGGGATAATCATCATCCTCCTCCAGGACAGGAATCATCTTCATCATCATCCACGAGTGGGATCATCATCTTCCTAAGGATAGACGTTTTTCCGGCCCACTCTGGTAACTTGTACTTTTTACCTGACAGATCTGCAGATCATTACTCCTCTTCCTGATAGATCTGCAGAGCATCCCTCCTCCGCCCCCTACCAGACTTGCAGAGCATCACTGCTCCACCTCCTGACAGATACATAGTGTCATAGAGAAAAATTAAAATCCATACAGATGTCTCCAGAGAGGGGACACATCACCCTCACATTGAACATATGGGGAAGAGAGAAATTAATTAAAACAAGGAAAGTGAGAGAAAGCTGACACTTCAACCTCCATTGAAGTAGGGGTCTCCTGCAGTGACCAGATAATTGCTGCAGGGAGATTTGCTTGGAAGAAGACACCAAGGTTGAGTTTTGTTTACGCAGATGCGGGAAAGTATGCTTCCAAACCAAAGAGCTTCCTCTGATTGAAGAATCTTTCGTAGACCCTTCGGAGCCCATGGTCAGTGATGAATATTGGGGTTTGCATTGATCCGATATTTATGGGAGATATATTTTCGGCGTTATAGTGAAAGGACAAACAGAATGCATTCGCTCACATCACCGTAAGGCCATTCTAACCCCTTCAACTTAATAACGTTCAGATGGATGATGCTATCCATGCCATGTTTCATCTCTATATAAAGGTAACAACACAATATGAAACATAACAACAATATCTCCCGCCTGGGACCTCCAGGTCAAAAATGTCCTTAATGTTGGGGATCTCATAAACTTCTAACAGACGTAGCACATACCACAATCAGCTCCCACGTGAGCTCACTGATGGGAGGTATGAGATGACCCAGCACAGTGAGGTATGTGGCCAGGTGACCTGATTGTCCCAACCTAGGTTCTTAAAATGACTTTGTGGGCTCAGTGATGGGCAGTGGAGCAGATCTGTAATCCACCCACTGGAACCATGGTCCCTGGGCTGACGTCCTGTAGAATCACACTGGTGACAGAAGCAGGCCTATTTTGTATCCCACAACTCCGATTTCAGGGCATTGTCCCGCAGGATTAGGAAGAGGTAGCCATGGTTGTTCCCTCAGTGTTCAATTAGACTGCATATTTGTCCTCCAAGTTGTTCAGACTAGTACACCGCAATCTGTAATCAGCAGGCATTCCACAAATTAACATACAATAAGGGTCATCGGACAGTCTCACATGAAATAATGGCTCATTTCCCTTGACCTAATGAACACACCTTTCGGCAGCTTCACCTTTTCCTGACGCAACTCCGGTCCCGCTGTGCCATCTTGTGCCCGTAACTTCTGACTGGCCGGAAGTCAGAAGTTACATCACAAGAGCTCAATGCAAGTCTATGAAAGCCAGAACGAGGCTAGGACGAGGCCAGAAGAGGTTAGAAGAGGCCAGAACGAGGCTAGGACGAGGCCAGAAGAGGTTAGAAGAGGCCAGAACGAGGCTTTTCATAGATTTGTATTGAAAAGTGACCTCCGCAGCGTTCCATGAAACACTGAAGCTGCCGGGTGGTCAAGAGCGATGCTGGAAAAGGATGAAGGTGACGACAGGTGAGTATGAGACGGGGGGGCAGGGAAATTAGATTTAAAGCACCACTCCAGCTGGGCAATAAAAAAACATCTGGGGTGGTGCTTTAAAGGGAACCTGTCTCCATGTTTGCCCCATAAGAGATAAGACCACCACCTTTCAGCCCTCATATACAGCACTCATATAAACCCCCGATCCGGCCTGCAACAAAACAAAAACACCTTTTATCATACTCACCTGCGGGGTGGTCTGGTCCGAAGGGCATCGCAGGTCTGGGTCCAGCACCTCCCTTCTTCTTTCAATGCCGTCCTCCTTCTTGCTACGCGTGGATGACGCGTCCTACGTCATCCACAGTGTCCTCCATCGCGCTTCTGCGCAGTCGAAGTTCTGGGGGCACATGAGCTGCTGGTGTCGGGGGGCACATGAGCTGCTGGTGTCGGGGGGCACATGAGCTGCTGGTGTCGGGGGACACATGAGCTGCTGGTGTCGGGGGCACATGAGCTGCTGGTGTCGGGGGGCACATGAGCTGCTGGTGTCGGGGGACACATGAGCTGCTGGTGTCGGGGGCACAGGAGCTGCTGGTGTCGGGGGGCACATGAGCTGCTGGTGTCGGGGGCACAGGAGCTGCTGGTGTCGGGGGGCACATGAGCTGCTGGTGTCGGGGGGCACATGAGCTGCTGGTGTCGGGGGGCACATGAGCTGCTGGTGTCTGGGGGCACATGAGCTGCTGGTGTCGGGAGCACATGAGCTGCTGGTGTCGGGGGCACACGAGCTGCTGGTGTCTGGGGGCACATGAGCTGCTGGTGTCGGGGGCACACGAGCTGCTGGTGTCGGGGGGCACATGAGCTGCTGGTGTCGGGGGCACATGAACTGCTGGTGTCGGAGAGAGCACATGAGCTGCTGGTGTCGGGGGCACATGAGCTGCTGGTGCTGGGGGGGCACATGAGCTGCTGGTGTCGGGGGCACATGAACTGCTGGTGTCGGAGAGAGCACATGAGCTGCTGGTGTCGGGGGCACATGAGCTGCTGGTGCTGGGAGGGCACATGAGCTGCTGGTGTCGGGGAGCACATGAGCTGCTGGTGTCGGGGAGCACATGAGCTGCTGGTGTCGGGGGCACAGGAGCTGCTGGTGTCGGGGAGCACATGAGCTGCTGGTGTCGGGGAGCACATGAGCTGCTGGTGTCTGGGGGCACATGAGCTGCTGGTGCTGGGAGGGCACATGAGCTGCTGGTGTCGGAGAGAGCACATGAGCTGCTGGTGTCGGAGAGAGCACATGAGCTGCTGGTGTCGGGGGCACATGAGCTGCTGGTGCTGGGAGGGCACATGAGCTGCTGGTGTCGGGGAGCACATGAGCTGCTGGTGTCGGGGGCACACGAGCTGCTGGTGTCGGGGAGCACATGAGCTGCTGGTGTCGGGGAGCACATGAGCTGCTGGTGTCGGGGAGCACATGAGCTGCTGGTGTCGGGGAGCACATGAGCTGCTGGTGTCGGGGGGCACATGAGCTGCTGGTGTCGGGGGCACACGAGCTGCTGGTGTCGGGGAGCACATGAGCTGCTGGTGTCGGGGAGCACATGAGCTGCTGGTGTCGGGGGGCACATGAGCTGCTGGTGTCTGGGGGCACAGGAGCTGCTGGTGTCGGGGGCACATGAGCTGCTGGTGCTGGGAGGGCACATGAGCTGCTGGTGTCTGGGGGCACATGAGCTGCTGGTGTCGGGGAGCACATGAGCTGCTGGTGTCGGGGGCACACGAGCTGCTGGTGTCTGGGGGCACATGAGCTGCTGGTGTCGGGGGCACAGGAGCTGCTGGTGTCGGGGGGCACATGAGCTGCTGGTGTCGGGGGCACATGAGCTGCTGGTGCTGGGAGGGCACATGAGCTGCTGGTGTCAGGGGCATATGAGCTGCTGGTGTCGGGGGCACATGAGCTGCTGGTGTCGGGGGCACATGAGCTGCTGGTGTCGGGGGCACATGAGCTGCTGGTGTCGGGGGGCACATGAGCTGCTGGTGTCGGGGGGCACAGGAGCTGCTGGTGTCGGGGACACATGAGCTGCTAGCGTCGGGGGCATACGAGTTGCTGGTGTAGGGGGGCACATGAGCTGCTGGTGATGGGGGGCACATGAGCTGCTGGTGTCGGGGGCACATGAACTGCTGGTGTCGGAGAGAGCACATGAGCTGCTGGTGTCGGGGGCACATGAGCTGCTGGTGCTGGGGGGACACATGAGCTGCTGGTGTCGGGGGCACATGAACTGCTGGTGTCGGAGAGAGCACATGAGCTGCTGGTGTCGGGGGCACATGAGCTGCTGGTGTCGGGGGGCACATGAGCTGCTGGTGTCAGGGGCATATGAGCTGCTGGTGTCGGGGGCACATGAGCTGCTGGTGTCGGGGGCACATGAGCTGCTGGTGTCGGGGGCACATGAGCTGCTGGTGTCGGGGGGCACATGAGCTGCTGGTGTCGGGGGCACATGAGCTGCTGGTGTCGGGGGGCACATGAGCTGCTGGTGTCGGGGGCACATGAGCTGCTGGTGTCGGGGACACATGAGCTGCTAGCGTCGGGGGCATACGAGTTGCTGGTGTAGGGGGGCACATGAGCTGCTGGTGATGGGGGGCACATGAGCTGCTGGTGTCGGGGGGCACATGAGCTGCTGGTGACTCATTGGCCGAATGTCTCCTGACAACCGGACCCCTATGGGGAGTTCTGGAGACAAGTTGTCACCTCTCTCCCTCCAGACTCTAGAGCTCGTTCTGGAGATGGAGAAAGATGGACGCTGTAATATGTCTCCACCTTGTTCCTTCCAGGCCGAGAAGACTCGGTGCCTCCTCGCACAGCATGGCGTTCAGACACAACACATGGAGGAGTTACTGATGGGGTGTACTCATTTCTGCATCAACTAATTGGAGTAAAACTGAACAGTTATAACCTCAAGTCATAGGGAAAATGTTCTGTGAAGCCGAGAATTGTCAGAATGTGGAAACTACACATATAAATCATGTGGCTCAGTTATGGTGGGTATGAAGAGAGGAAGAGGACTAGAACGCTAGTGCCACCTACAGGAAGCAGGTGTCTCTGAAGAGACAATTTGCATATTTCCCAGAGGAGCATTGTGGCTTTAAAAGTCTCCTCACCCTGACATGCTTAACATGTCACGCTCCGCAAGGAGAAACGTTACTCCTACATACTGGTGGATAGTGACGTGTCAGATTCCTTCTTCCAGTAGGTGGTGCTAGAGATCAGGTCCTGTTCCTCTGTGAAGACACAATGCACACATAATATATATACAGTACAGACCAAAAGTTTGGACACACCTTCTCATTTAAAGATTTTTCTGTATTTTCATGACTATGAAAATTGTACATTCACACTGAAGGCATCAAAACTATGAATTACCACATGTGGAATTATATACTTAACAAAAAAGTGTGAAACAACTGAGAATATGTCTTATATTCTAGGGTCTTCACAGTAGCCACCTTTTGCTTTGATGACTGCTTTGCACACTCTTGGCATTCTCTTGATGAGCTTCAAGAGGTCGTCACCGAAAATGGTCTTCACTTCACAGGTGTGCCCTGTCAGGGTCAATAAGTGGGATTTCTTGCCTTATAAATGGGGTTGGGACCATCAGTTGTGTTGTGCAGAAGTCAGGTGGATACACAGCTGATAGTCCTACTGAATAGACTGTTAGAATTTGTATTATGGCAAGAAAAAAGCAGCTAAGTAAAGAAAAACGAGTGGCCATCATTACTTTAAGAAATGAAGGTCAGTCAGTCCGAAAAATTGGGAAAACTTTGAAAGTGTCCCCAAGTGCAGTTGCAAAATGTTACGGGTCCGGGTGGTGGAACCTCTGTGCCGCGGTGCAAGGAGGGACCCAGAGGGGCGTAACTAGGTATCAACTCAGACTGACCCTGGTCGTACGGCGGCTAACGACTCCGTGACCAGGGAGGGACCGAGCAGAGGGACCAGGTGCTACTCTGGGGACGACCTTGTAAGGGAGCAGGTGACTCCCACGGGTCAACAGACTGGGACTGACCGGTATAGCGGATGGACACAACAGGCAGGCAGGAGTCTCTGGATAGTTGACAGGTGGTCACGGCACGTGACGGCAGGGCAGGTAGAAGTCTCTAGGTTAGCAGGCGGGTGGTCACGGCAAGTAACAGCAGGAGCCTCCAGGTAGGCTATCAGGCAACAGGCAGGTAACAAACGAGTGCTCCCAGGTGAGCGGGCTAGCAGGCACGGCAGGTAACAGGCAGGTACTGGCAGGTGCTTCCTGGTAAGCAGGCGGACTTGCCCATAGACAGACTGGTGGGTAGAACGGAAGGCAGACTGTCGGGCTGGAGAGTAGTCAGACTGGCGAACTGGAACAGTAGTCAGGCTGGCAACTGGACCTGAGGGCTGAAGCAGAGGTAAGTATGCTGTGCAACAACTTTTGCTCGGGCACCTCCATTTTGGAGGAGGTGCCATATATATGGGAGGACCCTCGGCTATTGGCCGGGGACTCCTTAGGACGGCGCGCACGGCCCCTTTAAGAGAGAGGGAGCGCGCGCACCCTAAGCACAGTGGCCGGGAAGCTGCGCGCGCCGGCAGCAGCAGGAAGAGGAGCGCAGGAAGACTCCGCTCGGGGAGGTGAGAGGGACGGTGTCTCTGCCTGGCAAGGGGCAGAGATGCCGATGCTACAGTACCCCCCCCTTTAGGCCCCCTCTTTTTTATGCCAGAAAGAAACTTTTCAAGGAGAAGCGGGGCATGGATGTTCTCCCTGGGTTCCCAAGTTCTCTCCTCTGGGCCAAACCCCTTCCAATCCACCAGAAAAAAGGTCTTTCCTCTTACCCTCTTGGTGGCCAGAATGTTCTCTACCTCATAGACGTCCTCAGCGGAGACCGGAGCTGGGGAGGAACCTGGATTGTCGGAAAAAGAATTAAGAACAACTGGTTTGAGGAGAGATACATGGAAGGAGTTGGGAATCCGTGAGGTGGCCGGGAGTTTTAACTTGTAGGCCACTGAATTGATTTGCTTGAGGACTTCAAATGGACCGATGAACCGAGGACCCAACTTATAGGAAGGTATTTTGAGACGAATATGTTTGGAGGAGAGCCAAACCTTGTCTCCCGGACGGAATTGAGGCGGATCCAGACGTCTCTTATCAGCATGTTTCTTCATCCGCTCGGAAGACTGAAGAAGTGCGGACCTAGTACTCTCCCAAATGGTGGAAAATTCGCTGACTAGAGACTCCGCGGCCGGGTTGTCCACAGAAATGGAGACGGGAAACAGAATCCGGGGATGTTGACCATAGACTTCAAAGAACGGGGACTTGGAAGTCGATTCGCTCTGATGGTTGTTGTAAGAGAATTCGGCCCATGGCAGGAGATCCACCCAATCAGTATGGTGAGCGTTAACAAAGTGCCAAAGGTAGCTGGTAAGGATCTGGTTGATCCGCTCCACTTATCCATTGGACTGTGGATGATAAGCGGAGGAGAAATCCAGGGTGACATCCAACAGCTTACACGTAGCTCTCCAGAAACGTGAGGTGAACTGAACCCCTCGATCCGACACAATGTGGAGGGGTAGGCCATGGAGACGGAAGATGTGAAGGAAGAAGTCCTTAGCCAGCTCCGATGCAGACGGGAGACCAGGCAGAGGGATGAAGTGGGCCATTTTAGAAAAGCGGTCGGCGACCACCCAAATGACTGTACAACCGGCAGAGACAGGGAGATCTGTAATAAAGTCCATAGCAATGTGTTGCCACCGGGCAGCAGGTACAGGAAGAGGCAGGAGACGGCCGGCTGGTAGGTGTCTGGGAACTTTATTGCGGGCACAGGATGAACAGGCAGAGACGAAGTCTACCACATCCTTGCGCAGGGTAGGCCACCAGTAATGCCGGGCGATAAGCAGGAAGGTCTTCTTTTGACCAGCATGGCCGGCTAGTTTAGATGAATGACCCCAGTGAAGAACCTTCTCACGATCTGGTACTGCTACAAACGTCTTAACGGGTGGAGGACGAGTCAGATCCAAGGGGGCCACATTCATCACTTTGGAGGGGTCGATGATGTGCATAGGCTCCTCCTCTTGATCAGAGGACAGGAAGGATCGGGACAAGGCGTCTGCTTTGACATTCTTGTCCGCCGGGCGGAAATGTAGGACGAAGTCGAAGCGGGCGAAGAACAAAGACCACCGGGCCTGACGCGGATTGAGTCTTTGGGCATTTTGGAGATATGCCAGATTTTTGCGATCTGTATAGATGATCACCGGGTATAGAGCCCCTTCAAGCAGGTAACGCCACTCCTCCAGTGCCAACTTGATGGCTAACAATTCTCGGTCTCCAATAGAGTAGTTGCGCTCAGATGAGGAGAAGAGTTTGGAGAAGAAGCCGCAGGTTACCATTCTCCCGGAAGAAGACTTTTGGGTGAGCACCGCTCCGGCTCCGGAGGAGGAAGCATCAACCTCCAGGTAGAACTGTTTGTTGCTATCCGGACGGTGCAGCACTGGGGCGGAGGAGAAGGCTTGCTTTAAGGAAAGGAAGGCCTCCTCAGCTTCAGGCGACAATTTCTTGGGATTTGCTCCCTTACGGCTGAGCGCAGATATGGGAGCAGTCCGAGAAGAGAAGTGCGGGATGAAGAGACGATACTAGTTGGCGAAGTCCAGGAATCACTGAATTTCCTTCAACCCCTCCAGACGGGGCCACTTTAGGACAGCAGAGAGCTTCTCAGGATCCATTCGTAGGACTGTCTGGGAGATAACATAGCCCAGGAATGGAAGAGAGGTCTGCTCGAAGAGGCACTTCTCGTATTTTGCATAGAGGTGATTCTGCCTGAGCCTAAGCAGGACCTGACGAACATCCCTCCATTGTGTGGGAAGATCCGGAGAGAAGACCAAGATATCGTCCAGGTATACCACCACACAGGAGTAAAGAAGATCACGGAAGATGTCGTTGACCAATTCTTGGAAGACGGCGGGAGCATTGCAGAGACCGAAGGGCATAACACGGTATTCATAGTGACCGTCCTGGGTATTGAATGCAGTCTTCCACTCATCTCCTTGACGGATTCAGACCAGGTTATATGCTCCACGAAGATCCAGCTTGGAAAAGATCCTGGCGCCCTTAAGGCGATCAAACAACTCGGAGAATAGCAGCAGGGGATATTTGTTTTTTACTGTGATCTGATTGAGTCCTCTATAATCAATACAGGGGCGTAGCGAACCATCCTTCTTCTTGACATGGCTCGGGTTTCGGCCACCGACAACGGGTAAATACGCTCACGGGGTGGAGTGGCGCCAGGTACCAGCTCGATTGGGCAATCATATGGCCTATGAGGTGGCAGTGTCTCTGCTTCCTTTTTACCGAAGACATCCGCGTAGGACCAGTAAGGAGCCGGTAGACCGGGTAAATTAGCTGGGGTAGGTGGTAGACGAGTAGGGCGAACCGGGATCAGGCAGGTCCTGTGGCAGTCCAGCCCCCACCGGAGTACTTCACCAGATTGCCAGTACAGCACGGGTTCATGTGTCTGGAGCCAAGGTAGGCCTAGCAATAGGGAGTGAGAGAGTCCAGACAGAACATAGAAGGAGATTTTCTCCGAGTGCAGCATTCCCACCTGCAGGGTTAGGGGCTCAGTGACGAGCAGGATGGTCACCGGAAGGAGTCTTCCATCCACGGAGGCGACTGACAATGGTTCAGCCAGAGGTTTGGTGGGAATTCGGTATCTCTCTACCAGGGACTGAGAAATGAGGTTTCCAGCAGCTCCAGAATCCAGATGAGCAATTTCAAAGAGACGGTTCTCTCCCCAGGAGATAGAGACAGACAAAGTCAAGGATGGAGAGGGCTTACTTTTGCCTAGGACGACCTCTCCGAGCGGTCCTAGACACTGAAGTTTCCCGGCCTCTCCGGGCAGGAACGGATCAGGTGCTCTTTACTGCCACAATAGAAACAGCTCCCCTCGGCTCGACGTGACTCTTGGCGAGATTTGACCCTCTTGGTCTGGTCGATCTGCATGGGTTCGGGCGAGTGCGCCCGGGGAGTGACTGGTTGAGAGGCAGGTCTCTGGAAAGTAGGAGCAAGGCGGAAGAACTTTCTCTCCTGGGTGGTCTCTTTGGTGCGTTCTTGGAACCGGATGTCAATCCGGGTAGCGAGTAACACCAGGTCATCCAGGGTGGTAGGAATGTCCCGACCGGCTAGCTCATCATTAATCCGACCGGAAAGACCCTCCCAGAAGACGGACACCAGAGCCTCGTTATCCCAGGCAAGCTCAGAAGCGAGGGTTCGGAACCGTATGGCATATTGGCCCACGGTGAGACTCCCTTGGCGGAGACGTAGCAGAGAGGAAGCTGAAGAGGTTTTTCGCCCTGGTTCATCGAAGACTTTCCGGAAAGCAGCGAGGAAAGACGACAGGTCGGACACCAGGGGATCCCCTCTCTCCCACAGGGGATTTAGCCATGCCAGTGCCTCCCCAGTGAGATGGGACATGATGAAGGTCACTTTGGCCCGGTTGGAGATGAACTGATGTGCCAAAAGTTCAAAGTGCAGGGTGCACTGGTTTATGAAACCCCGAGCTAGAGCGGGGTCGCCTCCAAAACGAGGAGGTGCAGAAAGCTGGGGTCCTGGGTTGGATGCCGTGGTACTGGTGGGCAGCGGCGCTGCCGGAGCGGGTGTTGCTCGACTAGGGGCGGACACAGGTGGTACGGACAGCGTGTCCAGGCGAGTGTTGACAGACTGCAGGTAAGTCAGGATGGTTTCCTGTTGGGATCTCTGACGAGACACCTCCTGGAATAGGTCAGCAAGCGAAGGAGCCTGGGGGCCACCGGGTTCCATGGCCCGAGCAAACTGTTACGCATCCGGGTGGTGGAACCTCTGTGCCGAGGTGCAAGGAGGGACCCAGAGGGGCGAAACTAAGTATCAACTCAGACCGACCCAGGTCGTACGGCGGCTAACGACTCCGTGACCAGGGAGGGACCGAGCAGAGGGACCAGGTGCTACTCTGGGGACGACCTTGTAAGAGAGCAGGTGGCTCCCACGGGTCAACAGACTGGGACTGACCGGTATAGCAGATGGACACAACAGGCAGGCAGAAATCTCTGGATAGTTGACAGGTGGTCACGGCACGTGACGGCAGGGCAGGTAGAAGTCTCTAGGTTAGCAGGCGGGTGGTCACGGCAAGTGACAGCAGGAGCCTCCAGGTAGGCTACGGTAAGTGACGGCTAAGCAGGCTGAAGTCTCTAGGTTAGCAGGCGGGTGGTCACGGCAAGTGACAGCAGGAGCCTCCAGGTAGGCTATCAGGCAACAGGCAGGTAACAAGCGAGTGCTCCCAGGTGAGCGGGCTAGCAGGCACGGCAGGTAACCCTCGGCTATTGGCTAGGGACTCCTTAGGACGGCGCGCACGGCCCCTTTAAGAGAGAGGGAGCGCGCGCCCTAAGCACAGTGCCCGGGAAGCTGCGCGCGCTGGCAGCAGCAGGAAGAGGAGCGCAGGAGGACGCCGCGCGGGGAGTGGGGAGATGAGAGGGACGGCGTCTCTGCCTGGCAGGGGGCAGAGACGCTGATGCTACACAAAAACCATCAAGCACTACAAAGAAACTGGCTCACATGAGGACCGCCCCAGGAAAGGAAGACCAAGAGTCACCTCTGCTTCTGAGGATAAGTTTATTCGAGTCACCAGCCTCAGAAATCGCAGGTTAACAGCAGCTCAGATTAGAGACCAGGTCAATGCCACACAGAGTTCTAGCAACAGACACATCTCTACAACAACTGTTAAGAGGAGACTTTGTGCAGCAGGCCTTCATGGTAAAATAGCTGCTAGGAAACCACTGCTAAGGACAGGCAACAAGCATAAGAGACTTGTTTGGGCTAAAGAACACAAGGAATGGACATTAGACCAGTGGAAATCTGTGCTTTGGTCTGATGAGTCCAAATTTGAGATCTTTGGTTCCAACCACCGTGTCTTTGTGCGACGCAGAAAAGGTGAACGGATGGACTCTACATGCCTGGTTCCCACCGTGAAGCATGGAGGAGGAGGTGTGATGGTGTGGGGGGGCTTTGCTGGTGACACTGTTGGGGATTTATTCAAAATTGAAGGCATACTGAACCAGCATGGCTACCACAGCATCTTGCAGCGGCATGCTATTCCATCCGGTTTGCGTTTAGTTGGACCATCATTTATTTTTCAACAGGACAATGACCCCAAACACCTCCAGGCTGTGTAAGGGCTATTTGACCAAGAAGGAGAGTGATGGGGGGCTACGCAAGATGATCTGGCCTCCACAGTCACCAGACCTGAACCCAATCGAGATGGTTTGGGGTGAGCTGGACCGCAGAGTGAAGGCAAAAGGGCCAACAAGTGCTAAGCATCTCTGGGAACTCCTTCAAGATTGTTGGAAGACCATTTCCGGTGACTACCTCTTGAAGCTCATCAAGAGAATGCCAAGAGTGTGCAAAGCAGTCATCAAAGCAAAAGGTGGCTACTGTGAAGAACCTAGAATATAAGACCTATTTTCAGATGTTTCACACTTTTTTGTTAAGTATATAATTCCACATGTGTCATAGTTTTGATGCCTTCAGTGTGAATGTACAATTTTCATAGTCATGAAAATACAGAAAAATCTTTAAATGAGAAGGTGTGTCCAAACTTTTGGTCTGTACTGTATATGTGTTGCCCCTGAGGGTGCGGTGCCCGCAGAGGTGTTGCATCTCACTCTCAGGTAAAGAAGGAGTACAGCTCAGGACCCTAACACCTGCATCCAACACACCACTCCAGGCCAGCAGGAGGGGCAAGATGCCTCCCACGTACTTGCTGAGCCCCTTTCCTGGCTGGAGTGGGGGGAACCTAGCTGGTAAGGGGAACCACATAGTGGGTGTGGGTGGAGGAAGTAGTTAAGAGGAGCACATAGAAGAAAGATATAAGTAGAGAAGCCATCTTAGAAAGACAGATTAGTTTGAGGAGGAAAGTGACAGGAGCAGAGGCTCTGCAGGAGCTCTGCTCCAGAGGCAGGCCTAAACAGTGAGGCCCAAGACTGAGAGGAAGGAGAGAAGAGAGGAGAAGGAGCAGAGAGGCTCCAGGAACAGAAGAAAGGACCCCAGGGGTACAGGCAGTGCTGGAGGCCACCCGTACGCCCGCATCTACCGGGATGTGGAGGGGTCAGGCCACACAAAGGGGACCAGTCCCTCAGCTAGCGGAAGACTGTACGTCTTAACTAGAAACCGGAGGCTGCAGTATTTCATGTCCTGTAGCCAACAGTCCATCTCAGTCTCATCAAGAAGGTAGCCACATAGGACCCAGGGGACGGAACAGACGTCGCCCGCCAAGGCCCGTGGGTACTGGACTGGGACACTTGGTATGAGTTGCAGGGAGACGGCCAGAGAGAGGACACAGAAGGGGGTCCTGCTAGGTACTCCGGAGCTACCTGGGGGTGGACTGAGCCCCTCACTGAGTAAACGCAGCATGGCATGGGAAGTTACTTTGACGTCTGTAACTTGGACTGCAATAACCGTGAGTAAAGACCCTGGGACTGCACTATCTTGTCTCTGTGTTTCTTGCGGCGCCATCTACCCCTGCACTACAACGCCCAGCACAACCTGAAACTTCTACACTGCCCTGGAGCTAGCTGTTCCTGAGGAGAGCCACACCATCCCTGCTGCAGTAACACCCGCTCCAGAGGATCTGCTCCGCAGCGGCGGCTCCACATAGCCGCAATCCACAGGTGGCGTCACCATCAGCTCCAGAGGATCTGCTCCGCAGCGGCGGCTCCACATAGCCGCATACCACAGGTGGCGTCACCATCAGCTCCAGAGGACTGCTCCGCAGCGGCGGCTCCACATAGCCGCATACCACAGGTGGCGTCACCATCAGCTCCAGAGGATCTGCTCCGCAGCGGCGGCTCCACATAGCCGCATACCACAGGTGGCGTCACCATCAGCTCCAGAGGATCTGCTCCGCAGCGGCGGCTCCACATAGCCGCATACCACAGGTGGCGTCACCATCAGCTCCAGAGGATCTGCTCCGCAGCGGCGGCTCCACATAGCCGCATACCACAGGTGGCGTCACCATCAGCTCCAGAGGATCTGCTCCGCAGCGGCGGCTCCATATAGCCGCATACCACAGGTGGCGTCACCATCAGCTCCAGAGGATCTGCTCCACAGCGGCGGCTCCATATAGCCGCATACCACAGGTGACGTCACCATCAACTCCAGAGGATCTGCACCGCAGCGGGGGCTCCATATAGCCGCATACCACAGGTGGCGTCACCATCAGCTCCAGAGGATCTGCTCCGCAGCGGCGGCTCCACATAGCCGCATACCACAGGTGGCGTCACCATCAGCTCCAGAGGATCTGCTCCGCAGCGGCGGCTCCACATAGCCGCATACCACAGGTGGCGTCACCATCAGCTCCAGAGGATCTGCTCCGCAGCGGCGGCTCCACATAGCCGCATACCACAGGTGACGTCACCATCAGCTCCAGAGGATCTGCACCGCAGCGGCGGCTCCATATAGCCGCATACCACAGGTGGCGTCACCATCAGCTCCAGAGGATCTGCTCCGCAGCGGCGGCTCCACATAGCCGCATACCACAGGTGGCGTCACCATCAGCTCCAGAGGATCTGCTCTGCAGCGGCGGCTCCACATAGCCGCATACCACAGGTGGCGTCACCATCAGCTCCAGAGGATCTGTTCCGCAGCGGGGGCTGCACATAGCCGCATACCACAGGTGGCGTCACCATCAGCTCCAGAGGATCTGCACCGCAGCGGCCTCATATAGCCGCATACCACAGGTGGCGTCACCATCAGCTCCAGAGGACTGCTCCGCAGCGGCGGCTCCACATAGCCGCATACCACAGGTGACGTCACCATCAGCTCCAGAGGATCTGCTCCGCAGCGGCGGCTCCATATAGCCGCATACCACAAGTGACGTCACCATCAGCTCCAGAGGATCTGCTCCGCAGCGGCGGCTCCACATAGCCGCATACCACAGGTGGCGTCACCATCAGCTCCAGAGGATCTGGTCCGCAGCGGCGGCTCCACATAGCCGCATACCACAGGTGGCGTCACCATCAGCTCCAGAGGATCTGCTCTGCAGCGGCGGCTCCACATAGCCGCATACCACAGGTGGCGTCACCATCAGCTCCAGAGGATCTGTTCCGCAGCGGGGGCTGCACATAGCCGCATACCACAGGTGGCGTCACCATCAGCTCCGGAGGATCTGCACCGCAGCGGCCTCATATAGCCGCATACCACAGGTGGCGTCACCATCAGCTCCAGAGGACTGCTCCGCAGCGGCGGCTCCACATAGCCGCATACCACAGGTGACGTCACCATCAGCTCCAGAGGATCTGCTCCGCAGCGGCGGCTCCATATAGCCGCATACCACAAGTGACGTCACCATCAGCTCCAGAGGATCTGCTCCGCAGCGGCGGCTCCACATAGCCGCATACCACAGGTGGCGTCACCATCAGCTCCAGAGGATCTGCTCCGCAGCGGCGGCTCCACATAGCCGCATACCACAGGTGGCGTCACCATCAGCTCCAGAGGACTGCTCCGCAGCGGCGGCTCCACATAGCCACAATCCACAGGTGGCGTCACCATCAGCTCCAGAGGATCTGCTCCGCAGCGGCGGCTCCACATAGCCGCAATCCACAGGTGGCGTCACCATCAGCTCCAGAGGATCTGCTCCGCAGCGGGGGCTCCATATAGCCACATACCACAGGTGACGTCACCATCAGCTCCAGAGGATCTGCACCGCAGCGGGGGCTCCATATAGCCACATACCACAGGTGGCGTCACCATCAGCTCCAGAGGATCTGCTCCGCAGCGGCGGCTCCACATAGCCGCAATCCACAGGTGACGTCACCATCAGCTCCAGAGGATCTGCTCCGCAGCGGCGGCTCCACATAGCCGCAATCCACAGGTGACGTCACCATCAGCTCCAGAGGATCTGCTCCGCAGCGGCGGCTCCACATAGCCGCAATCCACAGGTGGCGTCACCATCAGCTCCAGAGGACTGCTCCGCAGCGGCGGCTCCACATAGCCACATACCACAGGTGACGTCACCATCAGCTCCAGAGGATCTGCTCCGCAGCGGGGGCTCCATATAGCCGCATACCACAGGTGGCGTCACCATCAGCTCCAGAGGATCTGCTCCGCAGCGGCGGCTCCACATAGCCGCAATCCACAGGTGGCGTCACTATCAGCTCCAGAGGATCTGCTCCGCAGCGGGGGCTCCACATAGCCGCATACCACAGGTGGCGTCACCATCAGCTCCAGAGGATCTGCTCCGCAGCGGCGGCTCCACATAGCCACAATCCACAGGTGGCGTCACCATCAGCTCCAGAGGATCTGCTCCGCAGCGGCGGCTCCACATAGCCGCAATCCACAGGTGGCGTCACCATCAGCTCCAGAGGATCTGCTCCGCAGCGGGGGCGCCATTTGGCCGCATACCACAGGTGGCGTCACCATCAGCTCCAGAGGACTGCTCCGCAGCGGCGGCTCCACTTAGCCACAATCCACAGGTGGCGTCACCATCAGCTCCAGAGGATCTGCTCCGCAGCGGCGGCTCCATATAGCCGCATACCACAGGTGGCGTCACCATCAGCTCCAGAGGATCTGCTCCGCAGCGGCGGTTCCACATAGCCGCAATCCACAGGTGGCGTCACCATCAGCTCCAGAGGATCTGCTCCGCAGTGGGGGCGCCATATAGCCGCATACCACAGGTGTCGTCACCATCAGCTCCAGAGGACTGCTCCGCAGCGGCGGCTCCACATAGCCACATACCACAGGTGACGTCACCATCAGCTCCAGGGGATCTGCTCCGCAGCAGGGGCTCCATATAGCCACATACCACAGGTGGCGTCACCATCAGCTCCAGAGGATCTGGTCCGCAGCGGCGGCTCCACATAGCCGCAATCCACAGGTGGCGTCACCATCAGCTCCAGAGGATCTGCTCCGCAGCGGCGGCTCCACATAGCCGCAATCCACAGGTGGCGTCACCATCAGCTCCAGAGGACTGCTCCGCAGCGGCGGCTCCACATAGCCACATACCACAGGTGACGTCACCATCAGCTCCAGGGGATCTGCTCCGCAGCGGGGGCTCCATATAGCCGCATACCACAGGTGGCGTCACCATCAGCTCCAGAGGACTGCTCCGCAGCGGCGGCTCCACATAGCCACATACCACAGGTGACGTCACCATCAGCTCCGGAGGATCTGCTCCGCAGCGGGGACTCCACATAGCCGCATACCACAGGTGGCGTCACCATCAGCTCCAGAGGATCTGGTCCGCAGCGGCGGCTCCACATAGCCGCAATCCACAGGTGGCGTCACCATCAGCTCCAGAGGATCTGCTCCGCAGCGGCGGCTCCATATAACCGCATACCACAGGTGACGTCACCATCAGCTCCGGAGGATCTGCTCCGCAGCGGCGGCTCCATATAGCCACATACCACAGGTGACGTCACCATCAGCTCCAGAGGATCTGCTCCGCAGCGGCGGCTCCATATAGCCGCATACCACAGGTGACGTCACCATCAGCTCCGGAGGATCTGCTCCGCAGCGGGGACTCCATATAGCCACATACCACAGGTGACGTCACCATCAGCTCCAGAGGATCTGCTCCGCAGCGGCGGCTCCATATAGCCGCATACCACAGGTGACGTCACCATCAGCTCCGGAGGATCTGCTCCGCAGCGGGGACTCCATATAGCCACATACCACAGGTGACGTCACCATCAGCTCCAGAGGATCTGCTCCGCAGCGGCGGCTCCATATAGCCACATACCACAGGTGACGTCACCATCAGCTCCAGAGGATCTGCTCCGCAGCGGCGGCTCCATATAGCCGCATACCACAGGTGACGTCACCATCAGCTCCGGAGGATCTGCTCCGCAGCGGGGACTCCATATAGCCGCATACCACAGGTGGCGTCACCATCAGCTCCAGAGGATCTGCACCGCAGCGGGGGCTCCATATAGCCGCATACCACAGGTGATGTCACCATCAGCTCCGGAGGATCTGCTCCGCAGCGGGGACTCCATATAGCCGCATACCACAGGTGGCGTCACCATCAGCTCCAGAGGATCTGCACCGCAGCGGGGGCTCCATATAGCCGCATACCACAGGTGATGTCACCATCAGCTCCGGAGGATCTGCTCCGCAGCGGGGACTCCATATAGCCGCATACCACAGGTGGCGTCACCATCAGCTCCAGAGGATCTGCACCGCAGCGGGGACTCCATATAGCCGCATACCACAGGTGGCGTCACCATCAGCTCCGGAGGATCTGCACCGCAGCGGGGACTACATATAGCCGCATACCACAGGTGGCGTCACCATCAGCTCCAGAGGATCTGCTCCGCAGCGGCGGCTCCATATAGCCGCATACCACAGGTGGTGTCACCATCAGCTCCAGAGGATCTGCTCCGCAGCGGCGGCCTCATATAGCCGCATACCACAGGTGACGTCACCATCAGCTCCGGAGGATCTGCTCCGCAGCGGGGACTCCACATAGCCGCATACCACAGGTGGCGTCACCATCAGCTCCAGAGGATCTGCACCGCAGCGGCGGCTCCATATAGCCGCATACCACAGGTGACGTCACCATCAGCTCCAGAGGATCTGCACCGCAGCGGCGGCTCCATATAGCCACATACCACAGGTGGCGTCACCATCAGCTCCAGAGGATCTGCTCCGCAGCGGCGGCTCCATATAGCCGCATACCACAGGTGGCGTCACCATCAGCTCCAGAGGATCTGCTCCGCAGCGGCGGTTCCACATAGCCGCAATCCACAGGTGGCGTCACCATCAGCTCCAGAGGATCTGCTCCGCAGTGGGGGCGCCATATAGCCGCATACCACAGGTGTCGTCACCATCAGCTCCAGAGGACTGCTCCGCAGCGGCGGTTCCACATAGCCGCAATCCACAGGTGGCGTCACCATCAGCTCCAGAGGATCTGCTCCGCAGTGGGGGACTCCATATAGCCGCATACCACAGGTGACGTCACCATCAGCTCCAGAGGATCTGCTCCGTTGCGGGGGCTCCATATAGCCGCATACCACAGGTGACGTCACCATCAGCTCCAGGGGATCTGCTCTGCAGCAGGGGCTCCATATAGCCACATACCACAGGTGGCGTCACCATCAGCTCCAGAGGATCTGGTCCGCAGCGGCGGCTCCACATAGCCGCAATCCACAGGTGGCGTCACCATCAGCTCCAGAGGATCTGCTCCGCAGCGGCGGCTCCTCATAGCCGCAATCCACAGGTGGCGTCACCATCAGCTCCAGAGGACTGCTCCGCAGCGGCGGCTCCACATAGCCACATACCACAGGTGACGTCACCATCAGCTCCAGGGGATCTGCTCCGCAGCGGGGGCTCCATATAGCCGCATACCACAGGTGGCGTCACCATCAGCTCCAGAGGATCTGGTCCGCAGCGGCGGCTCCACATAGCCGCAATCCACAGGTGGCGTCACCATCAGCTCCAGAGGATCTGCTCCGCAGCGGCGGCTCCACATAGCCGCAATCCACATGTGACGTCACCATCAGCTCCAGAGGATCTGCTCCGCAGCGTCGGCTCCATATAACCGCATACCACAGGTGACGTCACCATCAGCTCCGGAGGATCTGCTCCGCAGCGGCGGCTCCATATAGCCACATACCACAGGTGACGTCACCATCAGCTCCAGAGGATCTGCACCGCAGCGGCGGCTCCATATAGCCACATACCACAGGTGGCGTCACCATCAGCTCCAGAGGATCTGCTCCGCAGCGGCGGCTCCATATAGCCGCATACCACAGGTGGCGTCACCATCAGCTCCAGAGGATCTGCTCCGCAGCGGCGGTTCCACATAGCCGCAATCCACAGGTGGCGTCACCATCAGCTCCAGAGGATCTGCTCCGCAGTGGGGGCGCCATATAGCCGCATACCACAGGTGTCGTCACCATCAGCTCCAGAGGACTGCTCCGCAGCGGCGGTTCCACATAGCCGCAATCCACAGGTGGCGTCACCATCAGCTCCAGAGGATCTGCTCCGCAGTGGGGGACTCCATATAGCCGCATACCACAGGTGACGTCACCATCAGCTCCAGAGGATCTGCTCCGTTGCGGGGGCTCCATATAGCCGCATACCACAGGTGACGTCACCATCAGCTCCAGGGGATCTGCTCTGCAGCAGGGGCTCCATATAGCCACATACCACAGGTGGCGTCACCATCAGCTCCAGAGGATCTGGTCCGCAGCGGCGGCTCCACATAGCCGCAATCCACAGGTGGCGTCACCATCAGCTCCAGAGGATCTGCTCCGCAGCGGCGGCTCCTCATAGCCGCAATCCACAGGTGGCGTCACCATTAGCTCCAGAGGACTGCTCCGCAGCGGCGGCTCCACATAGCCACATACCACAGGTGACGTCACCATCAGCTCCAGGGGATCTGCTCCGCAGCGGGGGCTCCATATAGCCGCATACCACAGGTGGCGTCACCATCAGCTCCAGAGGATCTGGTCCGCAGCGGCGGCTCCACATAGCCGCAATCCACAGGTGGCGTCACCATCAGCTCCAGAGGATCTGCTCCGCAGCGGCGGCTCCACATAGCCGCAATCCACAGGTGACGTCACCATCAGCTCCAGAGGATCTGCTCCGCAGCGTCGGCTCCATATAACCGCATACCACAGGTGACGTCACCATCAGCTCCGGAGGATCTGCTCCGCAGCGGCGGCTCCATATAGCCACATACCACAGGTGACGTCACCATCAGCTCCAGAGGATCTGCTCCGCAGCGGCGGCTCCATATAGCCGCATACCACAGGTGACGTCACCATCAGCTCCGGAGGATCTGCTCCGCAGCGGGGACTCCATATAGCCACATACCACAGGTGACGTCACCATCAGCTCCAGAGGATCTGCTCCGCAGCGGCGGCTCCATATAGCCGCATACCACAGGTGACGTCACCATCAGCTCCGGAGGATCTGCTCCGCAGCGGGGACTCCATATAGCCACATACCACAGGTGACGTCACCATCAGCTCCAGAGGATCTGCTCCGCAGCGGCGGCTCCATATAGCCACATACCACAGGTGACGTCACCATCAGCTCCAGAGGATCTGCTCCGCAGCGGCGGCTCCATATAGCCGCATACCACAGGTGATGTCACCATCAGCTCCGGAGGATCTGCTCCGCAGCGGGGACTCCATATAGCCGCATACCACAGGTGGCGTCACCATCAGCTCCAGAGGATCTGCACCGCAGCGGGGACTCCATATAGCCGCATACCACAGGTGGCGTCACCATCAGCTCCGGAGGATCTGCACCGCAGCGGGGACTCCATATAGCCGCATACCACAGGTGGCGTCACCATCAGCTCCAGAGGATCTGCTCCGCAGCGGCGGCTCCATATAGCCGCATACCACAGGTGGTGTCACCATCAGCTCCAGAGGATCTGCTCCGCAGCGGCGGCCTCATATAGCCGCATACCACAGGTGACGTCACCATCAGCTCCGGAGGATCTGCTCCGCAGCGGGGACTCCACATAGCCGCATACCACAGGTGGCGTCACCATCAGCTCCAGAGGATCTGCACCGCAGCGGCGGCTCCATATAGCCGCATACCACAGGTGACGTCACCATCAGCTCCAGAGGATCTGCACCGCAGCGGCGGCTCCATATAGCCGCATACCACAGGTGGCGTCACCATCAGCTCCAGAGGATCTGCTCCGCAGCGGCGGCTCCATATAGCCGCATACCACAGGTGACGTCACCATCAGCTCCAGAGGATCTGCTCCGCAGCGGCGGCTCCATATAGCCACATACCACAGGTGGCGTCACCATCAGCTCCGGAGGATCTGCACCGCAGCGGCAGCTCCATATAGCCGCATACCACAGGTGACGTCACCATCAGCTCCGGAGGATCTGCACCGCAGCGGGGGCTCCATATAGCCGCATACCACAGGTGACGTCACCATCAGCTCCAGAGGATCTGCACCGCAGCGGGGGCTCCATATAGCCGCATACCACAGGTGACGTCACCATCAGCTCCAGAGGATCTGCACCGCAGCGGCGGCTCCATATAGCCGCATACCACAGGTGGCGTCACCATCAGCTCCAGAGGATCTGCACCGCAGCGGGGGCCCCATATAGCCGCATACCACAGGTGACGTCACCATCAGCTCCAGAGGATCTGCACCGCAGCGGGGGACTCCATATAGCCGCATACCACAGGTGGCGTCACCATCAGCTCCAGAGGATCTGCACCGCAGCGGGGACTCCATATAGCCGCATACCACAGGTGGCGTCACCATCAGCTCCGGAGGATCTGCTCCGCAGCGGCGGCTCCATATAGCCGCATACCACAGGTGGCGTCACCATCAGCTCCGGAGGATCTGCTCCGCAGCGGCGGCTCCATATAGCCGCATACCACAGGTGACGTCACCATCAGCTCCAGAGGATCTGCACCGCAGCGGGGGCTCCATATAGCCACATACCACAGGTGGCGTCACCATCAGCTCCGGAGGATCTGCACCGCAGCGGGGGCTCCATATAGCCGCATACCACAGGTGACGTCACCATCAGCTCCAGAGGATCTGCACCGCAGCGGGGGCTCCATATAGCCGCATACCACAGGTGGTGTCACCATCAGCTCCGGAGGATCTGCTCCGCAGCGGGGGCTCCATATAGCCGCATACCACAGGTGGCGTCACGAACTCTATAAATCCCCTATACATAACCCGTTTTATTGACCGCCCTGGGTCACGGACCGGGTCACCGCCACTGTGACCTTCCCCCAGCATCTACCAGCCCGGCATCGGGTACCCCACGGCCCAGTGGGCACATCATATACAGTACAATACAATACAAAGAAGCTTTATTAGCAGGACCAAATAAACATTAGTTTTGCCAAAGCAAGTGTACAGTAGGGGATGGGGACAGTGGGGGTGATGGATGGGGACAATGGGGGTGATGGATGGGGACAATGGGGGTGATGGATGGGGACAATGGGGGTGATGGATGGGGACAATGGGGGTGATGGATGGGGACAGTGGGGGTGATGGATGGGGACTGTGGGGGTGATGGATGGGGACAGTGGGGATGATGGATGGGGACTGTGGGGGTGATAGATGGGGACAGTGGGGGTGATAGATGGGGACTGTGGGGGGTGATGGATGGGGACAATGGGGGTGATGGATGGGGACTGTGGGGGTGATAGATGGGGACAGTGGGGGTGATGGATGAGGACAGTGGGGGTGATGGATGGGGACAGTGGGGGTGATGGATGGGGACAGTGGGGGTGATAGATGGGGACTGTAGGGGGTGATGGATGGGGACAATGGGGGTGATGGATGGGGATTGTGGGGGTGATAGATGGGGACAGTGGGGGTGATGGATGGGGACAGTGGGGGTGATGGATGGGGACTGTGGGGGTGATGGATGGGGACTGTGGGGGTTGATGGATGGGGACAATGGGGGTGATGGATGGGGACTGTGGGGGTGATAGATGGGGACAGTGGGGGTGATGGATGGGGACAGTGGGGGTGATGGATGGGGACTGTGGGGGTGAGGGATGTGGACTGTGGGGTTGATGGAAGGGGACAGTGGGGGTGATGGATGGGTACTGTGGGGGTGATGGATGGGGACTGTGGGGGTGATAGATGGGGACAGTGGGGGTGATGGATGGGGACAGTGGGGGTGATGGATGGGGACTGTGGGGTTGATGGATGGGGACAGTGGGGGTGATGGGGACCGTGGGAACGATGGGTGGGGGCATATTCAGGGTGAGGGCTATGGAAGTCCATAGCATATCACAGTCCTCTTTCTCGCAGCCTATGGCATGCATTCACATACCGCGCTGCTATCTCCCCTGCGCTCACATACTGCGCTGCTCTCTCCTCCGCGCTCACATACTGCGCTGCTCTCTCTCCCGTGCTCACATACTGCGCTGCTCTCTCCCCTGCGCTCACATACTGCGCTGCTCTCTCCCCTGCGCTCACATACTGCGCTGCTCTCTCCCCCACGCTCACATACTGCGCTGCTCCCTCCGCCGCACTCACATACTGCGCTGCTCTCTCCGCCGCACTCACATACTGCGATGCTCTCTCCCCGTGCGCTCACATACTGCGCTGCTCCCTCCGCCGCACTCACATACTGCGCTGCTCCCTCCGCCGCACTCACATACTGCGCTGCTCCCTCCGCCGCACTCACATACTGCGCTGCTCCCTCCCCCTGCGCTCACATACTGCGCTGCTCTCTCCCCCTGCGCTCACATACTGCGCTGCTCTCTCCCCCTGCGCTCACATACTGCGCTGCTCCCTCCGCCGCACTCACATACTGCGCTGCTCCCTCCGCCGCACTCACATACTGCGCTGCGCCCTCCGCCGCACTCACATACTGCGCTGCTCCCTCCCCCTGCGCTCACATACTGCGCTGCTCTCTCCCCCTGCGCTCACATACTGCGCTGCTCTCTCCCCCGTGCTCACATACTGCGCTGCTCTCTCCACCGCGCTCACATACTGCGCTGCTCTCTCCCCTTGCGCTCACATACTGCGCTGCTCTCTCCCCCACGCTCACATACTGCGCTGCTCCCTCCGCCGCACTCACATACTGCGCTGCTCTCTCCCCCACGCTCACATACTGCGCTGCTCTCCCCCCCGCACTCACATACTGCGCTGCTCCCTCCGCCGCACTCACATACTGTGCTGCTCTCTCCCCCACGCTCACATACTGTGCTGCTCCCTCCGCCGCACTCACATACTGTGCTGCTCTCTCACCCACGCTCACATACTGCGCTGCTCCCTCCGCCACGCTCACATACTGTGCTGCTCCCTCCGCCGCACTCAAATACTGTGCTGCTCTCTCCCCCACGCTCACATACTGCGCTGCTCTCTCCCCTTGCGCTCACATACTGCGCTGCTCTCTCCCCCACGCTCACATACTGCGCTGCTCCCTCCGCCGCACTCACATACTGCGCTGCTCTCTCCCCCACGCTCACATACTGCGCTGCTCTCCCCCCCGCACTCACATACTGCGCTGCTCCCTCCGCCGCACTCACATACTGTGCTGCTCTCTCCCCCACGCTCACATACTGTGCTGCTCCCTCCGCCGCACTCACATACTGTGCTGCTCTCTCACCCACGCTCACATACTGCGCTGCTCCCTCCGCCACGCTCACATACTGTGCTGCTCCCTCCGCCGCACTCAAATACTGTGCTGCTCTCTCCCCCACGCTCACATACTGCGCTGCTCTCTCCCCCTGCGCTCACATACTGCGCTGCTCTCTCCCCTGCAGTCACATACTGCGCTGCTCTCTCCCCCACGCTCACATACTGCGCTGCTCTCTCCCCCACGCTCACATACTGCGCTGCTCTCTCCCCCACGCTCACATACTGCGCTACTCTCTCCCCCACGCTCACATACTGCGCTGCTCTCTCCCCCTGCGCTCACATACTGCGCTGCTCCCTCCCCCACGCTCACATACTGCGCTGCTCTCTCCCCCTGCGCTCACATACTGCGCTGCTCTCTCCCCCACGCTCACATACTGCGCTGCTCTCTCCCCCACGCTCACATACTGCGCTGCTCTCTCCCCCTGCGCTCACATACTGCGCTGCTCTCTTCCCCGCGCTCACATACTGTGCTGCTCTCTCCGCCGCACTCACATACTGTGCTGCTCTCTCCCCCTGCACTCACATACTGTGCTGCTCTCTCCCCCTGTGCTCACATACTGCGCTGCTCCCTCCGCCGCGCACATACTGCGCTGCTCTCTCCCCCGCACTCACATACTGCGCTGCTCCCTCCGCCGCGCTCACATACTGCGCTGCTCTCTCCCCCGCGCTCACACACTGCGCAGCTCTCTCCCCCTTCGCTCACATACTGCGCTGCTCCCTCCGCCGCGCTCACATACTGTGCTGCTCTCTCCCCCTGCGCTCACATACTGCGCTGCTCCCTTCGCCGCACTCACATACTGCGCTGCTCTCTCCGCCGCACTCACATACTGTGCTGCTCTCTCCCCCTGCGCTCACATACTGCGCTGCTCCCTCCGCCGCGCACATACTGCGCTGCTCTCTCCCCCACGCTCACATACTGAGCTGCTCCCTCCGCCGCACTCACATACTGCGCTGCTCTCTCCGCCGCACTCACATACTGCGCTGCTCCCTCCGCCGCACTCACATACTGCGCTGTTCTCTCCCCCCGCACTCACATACTGCGCTGTTCTCTCCCCCCGCACTCACATACTGCGCTGCTCCCTCCGCCGCACTCACATAGTGTGCTGCTCTCTCCCCCTGCGCTCACATACTGCGCTGCTCTCTCCCCCGCGCTCACATACTGCGCTGCTCTCTCCCCCACGCTCACATACTGCACTGCTCCCTCCGCCGCACTCACATACTGCGCTGCTCTCTCCGCCGCACTCACATACTGCGCTGCTCTCTCCCCCTGCGCTCACATACTGCGATGCTCTCTCCCCGTGCGCTCACATACTGCGCTGCTCCCTCCGCCGCACTCACATACTGCGCTGCTCCCTCCGCCGCACTCACATACTGCGCTGCTCCCTCCCCCTGCGCTCACATACTGCGCTGCTCTCTCCCGCTGCGCTCACATACTGCGCTGCTCTCTCCGCCGCACTCACATACTGCGCTGCTCTCTCCCCCTGCGCTCACATACTGCGCTGCTCTCTCCCCCTGCGCTCACATACTGCGCTGCTCCCTCTGCCGCACTCACATACTGCGCTGCTCCCTCCGCCGCACTCACATACTGCGCTGCGCCCTCCGCCGCACTCACATACTGCGCTGCTCCCTCCCCCTGCGCTCACATACTGCGCTGCTCTCTCCCCCTGCGCTCACATACTGCGCTGCTCTCTCCCCCGTGCTCACATACTGCGCTGCTCTCTCCACCGCGCTCACATACTGCGCTGCTCCCTCCCCCGCGCTCACATACTGCGCTGCTCTCTCCCCTTGCGCTCACATACTGCGCTGCTCTCTCCCCCACGCTCACATACTGCGCTGCTCCCTCCGCCGCACTCACATACTGCGCTGCTCTCTCCCCCACGCTCACATACTGCGCTGCTCTCCCCCCCGCACTCACATACTGCGCTGCTCCCTCCGCCGCACTCACATACTGTGCTGCTCTCTCCCCCGCGCTCACATACTGTGCTGCTCTCTCCCCCACGCTCACATACTGTGCTGCTCCCTCCGCCGCACTCACATACTGTGCTGCTCTCTCCCCCACGCTCACATACTGCGCTGCTCTCTCCCCCACGCTCACATACTGCGCTGCTCTCTCCCCCACGCTCACATACTGCGCTGCTCTCTCCCCCTGCGCTCACATACTGCGCTGCTCTCTCCCCCACGCTCACATACTGCGCTGCTCTCTCCCCCACGCTCACATACTGCGCTGCTCTCTCCCCCTGCGCTCACATACTGCGCTGCTCTCTTCCCCGCGCTCACATACTGTGCTGCTCTCTCCGCCGCACTCACATACTGTGCTGCTCTCTCCCCCTGCGCTCACATACTGTGCTGCTCTCTCCCCCTGCGCTCACATACTGCGTTGCTCCCTCCGCCGCGCACATACTGCGCTGCTCTCTCCCCCGCAGTCACATACTGCGCTGCTCTCTCCCCCACGCTCACATACTGCGCTGCTCTCTCCCCCGCGCTCACATACTGCGCTGCTCTCTCCCCCTGCGCTCACATACTGCGCTGCTCTCTTCCCCGCGCTCACATACTGTGCTGCTCTCTCCGCCGTACTCACATACTGTGCTGCTCTCTCCCCCTGCGCTCACATACTGCGCTGCTCCCTCCGCCGCGCACATACTGCGCTGCTCTCTCCCCTGCACTCACATACTGCGCTGCTCCCTCCGCCGCGCTCACATACTGCGCTGCTCTCGCCCCCACGCTCACATACTGCGCTGCTCTCTCCCCCTGCGCTCACATACTGCGCTGCTCTCTTCCCCGCGCTCACATACTGTGCTGCTCTCTCCGCCGCACTCACATACTGCGCTGCTCTCTCCCCCACGCTCACATACTGCGCTGCTCTCCCCCCCGCACTCACATACTGCGCTGCTCCCTCCGCCGCACTCACATACTGTGCTGCTCTCTCCCCCACGCTCACATACTGCGCTGCTCCCTCCGCCACGCTCACATACTGTGCTGCTCCCTCCGCCGCACTCACATACTGTGCTGCTCTCTCCCCCACGCTCACATACTGCGCTGCTCTCTCCCCCACGCTCACATACTGCGCTGCTCTCTCCCCCACGCTCACATACTGCGCTGCTCTCTCCCCCACGCTCACATACTGCGCTGCTCTCTCCCCCACGCTCACATACTGCGCTGCTCTCTCCCCCTGCGCTCACATACTGCGCTGCTCTCTCCCCCACGCTCACATACTGCGCTGCTCTCTCCCCCACGCTCACATACTGCGCTGCTCTCTCCCCCTGCGCTCACATACTGCGCTGCTCTCTTCCCCGCGCTCACATACTGTGCTGCTCTCTCCGCCGCACTCACATACTGTGCTGCTCTCTCCCCCTGCGCTCACATACTGTGCTGCTCTCTCCCCCTGCGCTCACATACTGCGCTGCTCCCTCCGCCGCGCACATACTGCGCTGCTCTCTCCCCCGCAGTCACATACTGCGCTGCTCCCTCCGCCGCGCTCACATACTGCGCTGCTCTCTCCCCCGCGCTCACATACTGCGCTGCTCTCTCCCCCACGCTCACATACTGCGCTGCTCTCTCCCCCGCGCTCACATACTGCGCTGCTCTCTCCCCCACGCTCACATACTGCGCTGCTCTCTCCCCCTGCGCTCACATACTGCGCTGCTCTCTTCCCCGCGCTCACATACTGTGCTGCTCTCTCCGCCGCACTCACATACTGTGCTGCTCTCTCCCCCTGCGCTCACATACTGTGCTGCTCTCTCCCCCTGCGCTCACATACTGCGCTGCTCTCTTCCCCGCGCTCACATACTGTGCTGCTCTCTCCGCCGCACTCACATACTGTGCTGCTCTCTCCCCCTGCGCTCACATACTGTGCTGCTCTCTCCCCCCGCACTCACATACTGCGCTGCTCCCTCCGCCGCGCACATACTGCGCTGCTCTCTCCCCCGCACTCACATACTGCGCTGCTCCCTCCGCCGCGCTCACATACTGCGCTGCTCTCTCCCCCGCGCTCACATACTGCGCTGCTCTCTTCCCCTGCGCTCACATACTGCGCTGCTCTCTTCCCCGCGCTCACATACTGTGCTGCTCTCTCCGCCGCACTCACATACTGTGCTGCTCTCTCCCCCTGCGCTCACATACTGTGCTGCTCTCTCCCCCTGCGCTCACATACTGCGCTGCTCCCTCCGCCGCGCACATACTGCGCTGCTCTCTCCCCCGCACTCACATACTGCGCTGCTCCCTCCGCCGCGCTCACATACTGCGCTGCTCTCTCCCCCACGCTCACATACTGCGCTGCTCTCTCCCCCGCGCTCACATACTGCGCTGCTCTCTCCCCCTGCGCTCACATACTGCGCTGCTCTCTTCCCCGCGCTCACATACTGCGCTGCTCTCTCCCCCTGCGCTCACATACTGCGCTGCTCTCTCCCCCGCGCTCACATACTGCGCTGCTCTCTCCCCCTGCGCTCACATACTGCGCTGCTCTCTCCCCCGCGCTCACATACTGCGCTGCTCTCTCCCCCACGCTCACATACTGCGCTGCTCTCTCCCCCGCGCTCACATACTGCGCTGCTCTCTCCCCCTGCGCTCACATACTGCGCTGCTCTCTTCCCCGCGCTCACATACTGTGCTGCTCTCTCCGCCGCACTCACATACTGCGCTGCTCCCTCCGCCGCGCACATACTGCGCTGCTCTCTCCCCCGCACTCACATACTGCGCTGCTCCCTCCGCCGCGCTCACATACTGCGCTGCTCTCTCCCCCGCACTCACATACTGCGCTGCTCCCTCCGCCGCACTCACATACTGCTCTGCTCTCTCCCCCGCGCTCACACACTGCGCAGCTCTCTCCCCCTTCGCTCACGTACTGCGCTGCTCCCTCCGCCGCGCTCACATACTGTGCTGCTCTCTCCCCCTGCGCTCACATACTGCGCTGCTCCCTCCGCCGCACTCACATACTGTGCTGCTCTCTCCCCCTGCGCTCACATACTGCGCTGCTCCCTCCGCCGCGCTCACATACTGTGCTGCTCTCTCCCCCTGCGCTCACATACTGCGCTGCTCTCTCCGCCGCACTCACATACTGTGCTGCTCTCTCCCCCTGCGCTCACATACTGCGCTGCTCCCTCCGCCGCGCACATACTGCGCTGCTCTCTCCCCCACGCTCACATACTGCGCTGCTCCCTCCGCCGCACTCACATACTGCGCTGCTCTCTCCGCCGCACTCACATACTGCGCTGCTCTCTCCCCTGCGCTCATATACTGCGCTGCTCCCTCCGCCGCACTCACATACTGCGCTGTTCTCTCCCCCCGCACTCACATACTGCGCTGCTCTCTCCCCTGCGCTCACATACTGCGCTGCTCCCTCCGCCGCACTCACATAGTGTGCTGCTCTCTCCCCCTGCGCTCACATACTGCGCTGCTCTCTCCCCCGCGCTCACATACTGTGCTGCTCTCTCCCCCGCGCTCACATACTGTGCTGCTCTCTCCCCCGCGCTCACATACTGCGCTGCTCTCTCCCCCACGCTCACATACTGCGCTGCTCTCTCCCCCGCGCTCACATACTGCGCTGCCCTCTCCCCCGCGCTCACATAGTGTGCTGCTCTCTCCCACGCGCTCACATACTGCGCTGCTCTCTCCCCTGCACTCACACACTGCGCTGCCCTCTCCCCCACGCTCACATACTGCGCTGCTCTCTCCCCCACGCTCACATACTGCGCTGCTCTCTCCCCCACGCTCACATACTGCGCTGCTCTCTCCCCCGCGCTCATGACGCGCCCCCTGGGCCAGTGTTGTTGGGGATACCCGGAGCCGGATCAGATGGGGGTTGTAGTCTCCGAGTGGCTGTGACCCGGTCCGTGCCCAGGGTGTCAAGCTCAGTGTGTGGCAGTCCTTATGATGTTACTAGATGTTCTTTTGTGTCGACTACGCCACCCGTTGAATTGCGGTCAATACGGCCGCCGCTGCAGCAGGGTCCGCTGAGGCTGGTGATGTATGTGCAGCTCAGGTAGTATAACCCCCAACGGGAGGGGTATAGCCTCAGGGGGTCAGTTGCAGAGGATGGGGGTTGTGGTGGTGCAGCAGGGATGGAAATGAGACTCAGAGTCGGGCTGTGCAGTTCAGGGTTTGTTTACTTACTGCAGTTGTTCTGGTCACTCCGGCCTTAAGTGACCACCCGAGCCGTGCTGCGTCCACCAGGTCCTGGACTCAGCCAACCCCCAGGTGATTCTGGAGCGTGGTCCTGAGCTCCCTTTCTGTCCTGTCCTCTTCTCTGGCCTTCCCCACCAGGGATCCACCTATGTCCGGCTCCCTCGGGCCTCTTGTTGGTAAACCCTTGTCTCTGGGTTCCCTGACCCTATTCCTGGTCTGCCTTCCGGGTGGATTTAGTGGGTGATCGTGGCAGATCGATCCTGCCCACGACCTCCGATTCCTGGCTAAGGTGTGCTGTAGCCTCCGCCAGCTTGGGATCCGGTACCCTGTTGCCAACTCTTCACCCTCTGGTCTAATTTGGGCTCTTGGAGTTCCTTCTTTCTCCCCCTCTGGGTCTTTCTTTCTCCTCTCTCTCTCTCTTGGCCTTGGAGCTGCTCTTCTCCTCTGCTCTGACAGACTGACCTCACTCTGCAAAAGACTGACATCTCACTCTGCAAAAGACTGACCCTGTCCTAAGATGGTGCCCACCTTATATACTCCTTCTATGTGTGAGCTCAGGTGACCAGCACCCAATGAGCTCCTAGCACTACCCAGACTGCTCCCCCTATCTGCCCCTACACTACTGGGATGTTCCACCCCCCTCCCACTCCAGCCAGGAACAGACACTGTCGTACCTGCACATTTCTCTAGTGGGAGTACCGTCGGTCTGTTCCTCGGAAATGGGATGTGTGTAGTGCATGCAGCTAACTGAGCTCAGTTCCACACTCCATCCTTACCCGGGAGTGGAATATCACACCTCTGGCTTGAGGTGTAATACCCCTGTAGCAGCCGAATCCTCAGGGTGCTACATTCCCCCCTGGTAAATCACAGCACGTCCTCGGGCTGTAAGACAAAAACATCCACAAACATACATTTTTTTTTTTTTCATAAACATAAACTTATAAAACATCAGCAGCAGCAATAAACTTTTCATATAAACATTCTTGTTTCTGGTTCCTCCGGTCACGGTGCAACTTGTGACCGGGTAAAGTGCGACAGTCTCTCTTGGAATAAAACAGTTCCCTATAAAACCGGTAGGGGGCGCTTTAGGAAGCGCAACTATATACATGGGGATATGGCCGCTCTCAGTCCTCGGCCAGGTATTAGGGAGGATTGACCGCTCTCAGTCCTCGGTCAGTGGGAATAGGGACACACGGGGTTAGCAGTTCACTCTTGGCTGGTCCCAACGGGGACTATATTTTAACTAGAACAGTTCTTATACCCTGACGGGTAACTATGTACAGTCTCTCTCTACCGTACTTCAACGACGGCGTCCTCCTGCTCTTTCTTGTTGGTTGGTTTCAGTTTCAGACCCGTCCGGGTCCTCTTGCTCCTCCTCACACCGCAGCTCCTCCTCCGTCAGGCGATGCACATGGAGGGCGTAGGGTCCTTTGGCACACTTGTGCCGGGTGAAGGTGACCTCGTCCCCTACATACAGGTCACGACCTCTGTGTCCCTCCGGCAGATGGCTTTCTACGTCTCTGCGGGTTGCAAAGACGTCGCCGGGGGTATGATGGTCTCTGATAAAGCCCCATCCGTGCTGCATGTTGAATTTTATCACAGTCCCGGTGGAAGGGGGACCATGAGCTGCACGGGGATTCCTCCTGGTCCGGCTCTTCTGCTCCGCGCTCCTTATCTGCGCTTGCTGTTCCCGGACCCGCCTCTCTCTCCGCTCCCTCTCGAAGACCTCGAGCTGCTGGCGGCAGCACTCTGCACGCTCTGCTGCGGCCGCCCGAGTCTCCTGAGTGAACCCCATGAGGTCTTCTCCAGTGGGGTCCCACTCAAACTGTGCCTCCTCCAGCGGGGGCGAGGTCCTCTTTACGGGCTTCGGAGCCGGAATCAGGGGCTCGCACATGGGCCTTGCTCTCTGGAGTTCCAGCTGAATGTACTCCTGGGGCCATATGAAGGGCTGCCCATCCGGGCACGTATGCTGGGCGAATAGATCTTCACCCAGGTGCGGCACTCTAGATGCTGAGGGCGCGTTGATGGTAGCGGCGCCCGGGTTAACCAGGCCTTGCGACCAGGCCTGGGGCACCTTAAAGGCAAAGGGCACCGTAAGAACGGCGGCGCCCTGGGTTATTCAGCCCTGCGGCCAGGCCGGTGGCTCCGCGGAGGTAGGGGGCGCTGTTGGTATTGCGGCGCCCGGGGGTACTAGGCCTTGCGACCAGGCCGGTGGTATTTCCTGCTTGGCCACGCTCGAGGTCGAGGCGTGTGACGTCACAGGGGTCGCGGCCGCGGTTTCCGGTTGAGGCCTAGTCGGCGGCGGTGACGATGCAGCGACGGGCACGGCAGGGGGAATTTCGGGCTCTGCGACGGGGAGCTGGGGCAGGCACGCGGTTTCCCGGCTCGGGGTAGAGACGTCCCCTTTACCTGCCTCCGTCCGTTCAGCTCCCTTCTCGGCGCCGTCTCCTGCCTTCATTCCTCCTGCGCCATCCTCAGAGGCGGTCTGTCTCCTAGTCTCGGGCGGCGTGCTCCGCTGACAGGTGCCGGTCTGCTGGGCCATCTCTCGGCTCCACTCCGCCAACGTCTCTCGCTGTACCCGGGCCATCCTCCGTGCGAGGCCCTCCAGCGCGGTCTGTGCACACTCCCGGTCTCGGGGGAGCTGTGCTAGGATCTCCAGCAGGCTTTCTGGAGTGGCGACCTGCAACAGGCTCCTGACCACTGGGTCGGTGCTGCCTGACTCTCCCTCCATCTCCGGGTAGGCTCTCTCTGGACTCTCTTCCAGACGTCTTGTCTCCGGGTGCGCTCTCTCCAGACTCCTCCAGGCGACACCCATCTTTGTTCTCTTCTTCTGTCTCCGCCCACATCGAGGGTGGTCCCGGGGCAACTTGGTGATTGTCAGTTCCAGGGGCAGTTCTCTTACGCTGATGGACACTTCCAGCATCACAGTCTCTGTTGGTGGGCGCGGTTTCCGCTTTTGGCGCCATTCTTCGACCTGGCCCACGATGGGAGGTGGCCTTTTGCCACCCTCTGGCACGCCCATAATGGCGTCCGCTCTTCCAAGGTGGGAAATCTTTGGAAATGGCGGGAACTGATCCGAGATGGCGTCCGATGGCGGGGACCCTCTGGAATTGGCGGGAGACTTCTTTTTGAGGTAAATGCGATCCTTTCTTCAGGCACGCAGTACCCGGTTGTTGCGGGCACGTGATCCTGCCGACTACGCCAAAGTTGACGCGCCCCCTGGGCCAGTGCTGTTAGGGATACCCGGAGCCGGATCAGATGGGGGTTGTAGTCTCCGAGTGGCTGTGACCCGGTCCGTGCCCAGGGTGTCAAGCTCAGTGTGTGGCAGTCCTTATGATGTTACTAGATGTTCTTTTGTGTCGACTACGCCACCCGTTGAATTGCGGTCAATACGGCCGCCGCTGCAGCAGGGTCCGCTGAGGCTGGTGGTGTATGTGCAGCTCAGGTAGTATAACCCCCAACGGGAGGGGTATAGCCTCAGGGGGTCAGTTGCAGAGGATGGGGGTTGTGGTGGTGCAGCAGGGATGGAAATGAGACTCAGAGTCGGGCTGTGCAGTTCAGGGTTTGTTTACTTACTGCAGTTGTTCTGGTCACTCCGGCCTTAAGTGACCACCCGAGCCGTGCTGCGTCCACCAGGTCCTGGACTCGGCCAACCCCCAGGTGATTCTGGAGCGTGGTCCTGAGCTCCCTTTCTGTCCTGTCCTCTTCTCTGGCCTTCCCCACCAGGGATCCACCTATGTCCGGCTCCCTCGGGCCTCTTGGTGGTAAACCCTTGTCTCTGGGTTCCCTGACCCTATTCCTGGTCTGCCTTCCGGGTGGATTTAGTGGGTGATCGTGGCAGATCGATCCTGCCCACGACCTCCGGTTCCTGGCTAAGGTGTGCTGTAGCCTCCGCCAGCTTGGGATCCGGTACCCTGTTGCCAACTCTTCACCCTCTGGTCTAATTTGGGCTCTTGGAGTTCCTTCTTTCTCCCCCTCTGGGTCTTTCTTTCTCCTCTCTCTCTCTCTTGGCCTTGGAGCTGCTCTTCTCCTCTGCTCTGACAGACTGACCTCACTCTGCAAAAGACTGACGTCTCACTCTGCAAAAGACTGACCCTGTCCTAAGATGGTGCCCACCTTATATACTCCTTCTATGTGTGAGCTCAGGTGACCAGCACCCAATGAGCTCCTAGCACTACCCAGACTGCTCCCCCTATCTGCCCCTACACTACTGGGATGTTCCACCCCCCTCCCACTCCAGCCAGGAACAGACACTGTCGTACCTGCACATTTCTCTAGTGGGAGTACCGTCGGTCTGTTCCCCGGAAATGGGATGTGTGGAGTGCATGCAGCTAACTGAGCTCAGTTCCACACTCCATCCTTACCCGGGAGTGGAATACCACACCTCTGGCTTGAGGTGTAATACCCCTGTAGCAGCCGAATCCTCAGGGTGCTACACTCACATACTGTGCTGCTCTCTCCCCCGCGCTCACATACTGTGCTGCTCTCTCCCCCGCGCTCACATACTGCGCTGCTCTCTACCCCGCGCTCACATACTGTGCTGCTCTCTCCCCCGTGCTCACATACTGTGCTGCTCTCTCCCCCGCGCTCACATACTGCGCTGCTCTCTCCCCCACGCTCACATACTGCGCTGCTCTCTCCCCCGCACTCACATACTGCGTTGCTCCCTCCGTCGCGCTCACACACTGCGCTGCTCTATCCCCCTGCGCTCACATTCTGCGCTGCTCCCTCCGCCGCACTCACATACTGCGCTGCTCTCTCCGCCGCACTCACATACTGTGCTGCTCTCTCCCCCACGCTCACATACTGCGCTGCTCCCTCCCCCACGCTCACATACTGTGCTGCTCTCTCCCCCGCGCTCACATACTGCGCTGCTCTCTACCCCGCGCTCACATACTGTGCTGCTCTCTCCCCCGCGCTCACATACTGTGCTGCTCTCTCCCCCGCGCTCACATACTGCGCTGCTCTCTCCCCCACGCTCAAATACTGCGCTGCTCTCTCCCCCGCACTCACATACTGCGCTGCTCTCTCCCCCTGCGCTCACATTCTGCGCTGCTCCCTCCACCGCACTCACATACTGCGCTGCTCTCTCCCCTGCGCTCACATACTGTGCTGCTCCCTCCCCCACGCTCACATACTGCGCTGCTCTCTCCGCCACACTCACATACTGCTCTGCTCCCTCCCCCGCACTCACATACTGCTCTGCTCCCTCCACCGCACTCACATACTGCGCTGCTCTCTCCCCTGCGCTCACATACTGTGCTGCTCCCTCCCCCACGCTCACATACTGCGCTGCTCTCTCCGCCACACTCACATACTGTGCTGCTCTCCCCCCTGAGCTCACATACTGCGCTGCTCTCTCCCCCGCACTCACATACTGCTCTGCTCCCTCCCCCGCACTCACATACTGCTCTGCTCCCTCCCCCGCACTCACATACTGTGCTGCTCTCCCCCCTGCGCTCACATACTGCTCTGCTCCCTCCGCCGCGCACATACTGCGCTGCTCTCCCCCTGCACTCACATACTGCGCTGCTATCTCCCCCGCACTCACATACTGCTCTGCTCCCTCCCCCACACTCACATACTGCTCTGCTCCCTCCCCCGCACTCACATACTGCGCTGCTCTCTCCCCCGCACTCACATACTGTGCTGCTCTCCCCCCTGCGCTCACATACTGCGCTGCTCTCTTCCCCGCACTCACATACTGCGCTGCTCTCTCCCCCGCGCTCACATACTGCGCTGCTCCCTCCCCCACACTCACATACTGCTCTGCTCCCTCCGCCGCGCACATACTGCGCTGCTCTCTCCCCCACGCGCACATACTGCGCTGCTCTCTCCCCCACGCGCACATACTGCGCTGCTCTCCCCCTGCGCTCACATACTGCGCTGCTCTCTCCCCCTGCGCTCACATACTGCGCTGCTCTCTCCCCCGCGCTCACACACTGCGCTGCCCTCTCCCCCGCACTCACATACTGCTCTGCTCCCTCCCCCACACTCACATACTGCTCTGCTCCCTCCGCCGCGCACATACTGCGCTGCTCTCTCCCCCACGCGCACATACTGCGCTGCTCTGTCCCCCTGCGCTCACATACTGCGCTGCTCTCTCCCCCTGCGCTCACACACTGCGCTGCCCTCTCCCCCTGCGCTCACATACTGCGCTGCTCCCTCCGCCGCACTCACATACTGCGCTGCTCTCTCCCCCGCGCTCACATACTGCGCTGCTCCCTCCGCCACACTCACATACTGCGCTGCTCTTTCCCCCTGCACTCACATACTGCGCTGCTCTCTCCCCCACGCTCACATACTGCGCTGCTCTCTCCCCCACGCTCACATACTGCGCTGCTCCCTCCGCCGCGCACATACTGCGCTGCTCTCTCCTCCACGCTCACATACTGCGCTGCTCTCTCCCCCACGCTCACATACTGCGCTGCTCCCTCCGCCGCGCACATACTGCGCTGCTCTCTCCCCCGCACTCACATACTGCTCTGCTCACTCCACCGCACTCACATACTGTTCTGCTCTCTCCCCCGCACTCACATACTGCGCTGCTCTCTCCCCCGCGCTCACGTACTGCGCTGCTCCCTCCCCCGCGCTCACATACTGCGCTGCTCCCTCCCCCGCGCTCACATACTGCGCTGCTCTCTCCCCCACGCTCACATACTGCGCTGCTATCTCCCCCCACCCTCACATACTGCGCTGCTCTCTCCCCCGCGCTCACATACTGCGCTGCTCTCTCCCCCGTGCTCACATACTGCGCTGCTCTCTCCCCCTGCGCTCACATACTGCGCTGCTCTCTCCCCCGCGCTCACATACTGCGCTGCTCTCTCCCCCGTGCTCACATACTGTGCTGCTCTCTCCCCCTGCGCTCACATACTGTGCTGCTCTCTCCCCCGCACTCACATACTGCGCTGCTCTCTCCCCCGCGCTCACATACTGCGCTACTCCCTCCCCCGCGCTCACAAACTGCGCTGCTCCCTCCCCCGCGCTCACATACTGCGCTGCTCTCTCCCCCACGCTCACATACTGCGTTGCTATCTCCCCCCACCCTCACATACTGCGCTGCTCTCTCCCCCGCGCTCACATACTGCTCTGCTCCCTCCCCCGCGCTCACATACTGCGCTGCTATCTCCCCCCACCCTCACATACTGCGCTGCTCTCTCTCCCACGCTCACATACTGCTCTGCTCCCTCCCCCGCGCTCACATACTGCGCTGCTCTTTCCGTCACACTCACATACTGTGCTGCTCTCTTCCCCGCACTCACATACTGCGCTGCTCTCTTCCCCGCGCTCACATACTGTGCTGCTCCCTCCCCCGCGCTCACATACTGCACTGCTCTCTCCCCCACGCTCACATACTGCGCTGCTCTCTCCCCCACGCTCACATACTGCGCTGCTCTCTCCCCCACGCTCACATACTGCGCTGCCCTCTCCCCCACGCTCACATACTGCGCTGCTCTCTCCCCCGCACTCACATACTGCGCTGCTCTCTCCCCCTGCGCTCACATACTGTGCTGCTCTCTCCCCCACGCTCACATACTGTGCTGCTCTCTCCCCCACGCGCACATACTGCGCTGCTCTCTCCGCCACACTCACATACTGTGCTGCTCTCCCCCCCGCGTTCACATACTGCGCTGCTCTCTCCCCCACGCTCACATACTGCGCTGCTCTCTCCCCCACGCTCACATACTGCGCTGCTCTCTCCCCCACGCTCACATACTGCGCTGCTCTCTCCCCCGCACTCACATACTGCGCTGCTCTCTCCCCCTGCGCTCACATACTGTGCTGCTCTCTCCCCCACGCTCACATACTGTGCTGCTCTCTCCCCCACGCGCACATACTGCGCTGCTCTCTCCGCCACACTCACATGCTGTGCTGCTCTCCCCCCCGCGTTCACATACTGCGCTGCTCTCTCCCCCACGCTCACATACTGCGCTGCTCTCTCCCCCACGCTCACATACTGCGCTGCTCTCTCCCCCACGCTCACATACTGCGCTGCCCTCTCCCCCACGCTCACATACTGCGCTGCTCTCTCCCCCGCACTCACATACTGCGCTGCTCTCTCCCCCTGCGCTCACATACTGTGCTGCTCTCTCCCCCACGCTCACATACTGCGCTGCTCTCTCCCCCACGCGCACATACTGCGCTGCTCTCTCCGCCACACTCACATACTGTGCTGCTCTCTCCCCTGCACTCACATGCTGTGCTGCTCTCCCCCCCGCGTTCACATACTGCGCTGCTCTCTCCCCCATGCTCACATACTGTGCTGCTCTCTCCCCTGCACTCAAATACTGCGCTGCTCTCTCCCCTGCACTCACATACTGCGCTGCTCTCTCCCCTGCACTCACATACTGCGCTGCTCTCTCCCCCACGCTCACATACTGCGCTGCTCTCTCCTCTGCACTCACATACTGCGCTGCTCTCTCCGCCACACTCACATACTGCGCTGCTCTCTCCCCCGCACTCACATACTGCGCTGCTCTCTCCCCCACGCTCACATACTGCGCTGCTCTCTCCCCCACGCTCACATACTGCGCTGCTCTCTCCCCCGCGCTCACATACTGCGCTGCTCTCTCCCCCACGCTCACATACTGCGCTGCTCCCTCCGCCGCACTCACATACTGCGCTGCTCTCCCCCCCGCGCTCACATACTGCGCTGCTCCCTCCGCCACACTCACATACTGCGCTGCTCTCTCCCCTGCACTCACATACTGTGCTGCTCTCTCCCCCGCACTCACATACTGCGCTGCTCTCTCCCCCGCGCTCACATACTGCGCTGCTCTCTCCGCCGCACTCACATACTGCGCTGCTCTCTCCTCCGCTCTCACATACTGCGCTGCTCTCTCCCCCACGCTCACGTACTGTGCTGCTCTCTCCCCCACTCTCACATACTGCGCTGCTCTCTCCCCCGCACTCACATACTGTGCTGCTCTCTCCCCCGCACTCACATACTGTGCTGCTCTCTCCCCCGCGCTCACATACTGCGCTGCTCTCTCCCCCGCGCTCACACACTGCGCTGCTCTCTCCCCCTGCGCTCACATACTGCGCTGCTCTCTCCTCCGCTCTCACATACTGCGCTGCTCTCTCCCCACACGCTCACGTACTGTGCTGCTCTCTCCCCCACGCTCACATACTGCGCTGCTCTCTCCCCCGCGCTCACATACTGCGCTGCTCCCTCCCCCGCGCTCACATACTACGCTGCTCTCTCCCCCACGCTCACATACTGCGCTGCTCCCTCGGCCGCACTCACATACTGTGCTGCTCTCTCCCCCGCACTCACATACTGCGCTGCTCTCTCCCCCGCACTCACATACTGTGCTGCTCTCTCCCCCGCGCTAACATACTGCGCTGCTCCCTCCCCCGTGCTCACATGCTGCGCTGCTCTCTCACCCACGCTCACATACTGCGCTGCTCTCTCCCCCGCACTCACATACTGCGCTGCTCCCTCCCCCGCGCTCACATGCTGCGCTGCTCTCTCCCCCGCGCTCACACACTGCGCTGCTCTCTCCCCCACGCTCACATACTGCGCTGCTCCCTCCCCCGCGCTCATATGCTGCGCTGCTCTCTCCCCCGCGCTCACACACTGCGCTGCTCTCTCACCCACGCTCACATACTGCGCTGCTCTCTCCCCCACGCTCACATACTGCGCTGCTCCCTCCCCCGCGCTCACATGCTGCGCTGCTCTCTCCCCCGCGCTCACACACTGCGCTGCTCTCTCCCCCGCGCTCACATACTGCGCTGCTCTCTCCCCCGCGCTCACATACTGCGCTGCTCCCTCCCCCGCGCTCACATACTACGCTGCTCTCTCCCCCACGCTCACATACTGCGCTGCTCCCTCGGCCGCACTCACATACTGTGCTGCTCTCTCCCCCGCACTCACATACTGCGCTGCTCTCTCCCCCGCACTCACATACTGTGCTGCTCTCTCCCCCGCGCTCACATACTGCGCTGCTCCCTCCCCCGCGCTCACATGCTGCGCTGCTCTCTCACACACGCTCACATACTGCGCAGCTCTCTCCCCCGCACTCACATACTGCGCTGCTCTCTCCCCCACGCTCACATACTGCGCTGCTCCCTCCCCCGCGCTCACATGCTGCGCTGCTCTCTCCCCCGCGCTCACATACTGCGCTGCTCCCTCCCCCGCCCTCACATACTGCGCTGCTCTCTCCCCTGCGCTCACATACTGCGCTGCTCTCTCCCCCACACTCACATACTGCGCTGCTCCCTCCGCCGCACTCACATACTGCGCTGCTCTCTCCCCCACGCTCACATACTGCGCTGCTCTCTCCCCTGCGCTCACATACTGCGCTGCTCTCTCCCCCACACTCACATACTGCGCTGCTCCCTCCGCCGCACTCACATACTGCGCTGCTCTCTCCCCCACGCTCACATACTGCGCTGCTCTCCCCCCCGCGCTCACATACTGCTCTGCTCTCTCCCCCGCGCTCACACACTGCGCTGCTCTCTCCCCCACGCTCACATACTGTGCTGCTCTCTCCCCCGCACTCACATACTGCGCTGCTCTCTCCCCCGCACTCACATACTGCGCTGCTCCCTTCCCCGCGCTCACATACTGCGCTGCTCTCTCCCCCGCACTCACATACTGCGCTGCTCCCTCCCCCGCGCTCACATACTGCGCTGCTCTCTCCGCCACACTCACATACTGCGCTGCTCTCTCCCCCGCACTCACATACTGTGCTGCTCTCTCCCCCGCACTCACGTACTGGGCTGCTCTCTCCCCCACGCTCACATACTGCTCTGCTCTCTCCCCCGCACTCACATACTGCGCTGCTCTCTCCCCCACACTCACATACTGCGCTGCTCTCTCCCCCGCACTCACATACTGCGCTGCTCTCTCCCCTGTCGCTCACATACTGCGCTGCTCTCTCCCCCGCGCTCAGATACTGCGCTGCTCTCTCCCCCGCACTCACATACTGTGCTGCTTTCTCCCCCGCGCTCACATACTGCGCTGCTCTCTCCCCCGCACTCACATACTGCGCTGCTCTCTCCCCCTGCACTCACATACTGCGCTGCTCTCTCCCCCGCACTCACATACTGCGCTGCTCTCTCCCCCTGTACTCACATACTGCGCTGCTCTCTCCCCTGCACTCACATACTGCGCTGCTTTCTCCCCCGCGCTCACATACTGCGCTGCTCTCCCCCCCGCGCTCACATACTGCACTGCTCTCCCCCCCGCGCTCACATACTGCGCTGCTCTCTCTCCCGCGCTCACATACTGCGCTGCTCTCTCTCCCGCGCTCACATACTGCGCTGCTCTCTCCCCCGCGCTCACATACTGCGCTGCTTTCTCCCCCGCGCTCACATACTGCGCTGCTCTCCCCCCCGCGCTCACATACTGCACTGCTCTCCCCCCCGCGCTCACATACTGCGCTGCTCTCTCTCCCGCGCTCACATACTGCGCTGCTCTCTCTCCCGCGCTCACATACTGCGCTGCTCTCTCCCCCGCGCTCACATACTGCGCTGCTCTCTCCCCCTGCGCTCACATATTGCACTGCTCCCTCCGCCGCACTCACATACTGCGCTGCTCCCTCCCCCGCGCTCACATACTGTGCTGCTCCCTCCGCCGCACTCACATACTGCGCTGCTCTCTCTCCCGCGCTCACATACTGCGCTGCTCTCTCCCCCGCGCTCACATACTGCGCTGCTCTCTCTCCCGCGCTCACATACTGCGCTGCTCTCTCTCCCGCGCTCACATACTGCGCTGCTCTCTCCCCCTGCGCTCACATATTGCACTGCTCCCTCCGCCGCACTCACATACTGCGCTGCTCCCATACTGTGCTGCTCTCTCCGCCGCGCTCACATACTGCGCTGCTCTCTCCCCCTGCACTCACATACTGCGCTGCTCCCTCCCCCGCGCTCACATACTGTGCTGCTCTCTCCGCCGCGCTCACACACTGCGCTGCTCTCTCCCCTGCATTCACATACTGCGCTGCTCTCTCCCCCGCACTCACATACTGCGCTGCTCTCTCCCCCACGCTCACATGCTGCGCTGCTCTCTACCCCGCACTCACATACTGCGCTGCTCTCTCCCCCACGCTCACATGCTGCGCTGCTCTCTCCCCCGCACTCACATACTGCGCTGCTCTCTCCCCCGCGCTCACACACTGCGCTGCTCTCTCCCCCGCGCTCACATACTGCGCTGCTCTCTCCCCCGCGCTCACACACTGCGCTGCCCTCTCCCCCTGCGCTCACATGCTGCGCTGCTCTCTCCCCCGCACTCACATACTGCACTGCTCTCTCCCCCGCACTCACATACTGCGCTGCTCTCTCCCCTGCACTCACATACTGCGCTGCTCTCTCCCCCACGCTCACATACTGCGCTGCTCTCTCCCCTGCACTCACATACTGCTCTGCTCTCTCCCCTGCACTCACATACTGCGCTGCTCTCTCCCCCGCACTCACATACTGCGCTGCTCCCTCCCCCGCACTCACATACTGCGCTGCTCTCTCCCCCGCGCTCACATACTGCGCTGCTCTCTCCCCCGCACTCACATACTGCGCTGCTCCCTCCCCCGCACTCACATACTGCTCTGCTCTCTCCCCTGCACTCACATACTGCGCTGCTCTCTCCCCCGCACTCACATACTGCGCTGCTCCCTCCCCCGCACTCACATACTGCTCTGCTCTCTCCCCCGCGCTCACATACTGCGCTGCTCTCTCCCCCGCACTCACATACTGCGCTGCTCCCTCCCCCGCACTCACATACTGCTCTGCTCTCTCCCCCGCGCTCACATACTGCGCTGCTCTCTCCCAGCGCTCACACACTGCGCTGCTCTCTCCCCCGCACTCACATACTGCGCTGCTCTCTCCCCCGAACTCACATACTGCGCTGCTCTCTCCCCCGCACTCACATACTGCGCTGCTCTCTCCGCCGCACTCACATACTGCGCTGCTCCCTCCCCCGCACTCACATACTGCGCTGCTCTCTCCCCTGCACTCACATACTGCGCTGCTCTCTCCCCCGCGCTCACACACTGCGCTGCTCTCTCCCCCGCACTCACATACTGCGCTGCTCTCTCCCCCGCACTCACATACTGCGCTGCTCCCTCCCCCGCACTCACATACTGCGCTGCTCTCTCCCCCGCACTCACATACTGCGCTGCTCTCTCCCCCGCACTCACATACTGCGCTGCTCCCTCCCCCGCACTCACATACTGCGCTGCTCTCTCCCCCGCACTCACATACTGCGCTGCTCTCTCCCCCACGCTCACATACTGCGCTGCTCTTGACGCGCCCCCTGGGACATATTCCTTTTTGAGGGGAATACCCGGCACCGGATCAGATGGGGGGGGTTGTAGTCTCCGAGCGGCTGTGACCCGGTCCCGTGCCCAGGGCGTCAAGCTCAGTGTTATGTGGCAGTCCTTACTGATGTTATTAAAGTTCGTTGTGTCGACTACGCCACCCGTTGTGATGCGGTCACTGTGGCCGCCGCTGCTGCAGGGTCCGCTGAGGCTGATGGTGGGTGCGCAGCTTGGTGGGATAACCCCCAACGGGAGGGGTATAGCCTCAGAGGGGACAGGCGCAGAGGATGGGGGTTGTGGTGGTGCGGTGCAGCCGGTAATGATGACAGACTCGGGTTGTGCAGTTAAGGGTCTTTACTTACTGCAGATGTTCCTGGTCACTCTAGCTCCAAGTGACCTCCCGAGCCGTGCTGCGTCCACCAGGTCCTGGATCCAGCCAACCCCCAAACAAGTCCGGAGCGTGGCCCTGAGCTCTCCCTCTGTCCTTTCTTCAGCCGTCCCCACCAGTGATTCACCTAAATCCAGCTCCCTCGGGCCTTCTGTTGGGCAACCTTTGGCCTAAGGTTCCCTGACCCTCCATGTGGTGTGCCTTCAGGGTGAATGTAGTGGGTGACCGTGACAGACACTGCCCACGGTCTCCGGTCTCTGGCTGGGGAATGTCTTTGCCCCCACCAGCTTGGGTTCCGGTACCCTTCTGCTGACTCCTCACCCGGTGTTCTTATTTGGGTTCTTGGGTCCCTTCTTTGTCCCCCTCTGGGTCTTTCTGCACTCCACTCTCTCTCCAGGGCTGTTGTTTCTTTCTCTCTCTTGCTGCAGGCTTGTCCTCTGCATCTGACTTCCTCTCTGCGTCTGACCCTGATCTTTGATGGTGCCCACCTTATATACACCCTCTATGTGTGAGCTCAGGTGACCAGCACCCAATGAGCTCCTACCACTACCCAGACTGCTCCCCCTATCTGCCCCTACACTACATGGGATGTTCCTCCCCCCTCCCACTCCAGCCAGGAACAGGCTCGGTCGCACCTGCACATTTCTAAGTGGGAGTGCCGTCGGTCTGCTCCTCTGGAATGGGATGTATGTAGTGCATGCAGTCTATCTGAGCTCAGTTCCACACTCCTTCCTTACCCGGGAGTGGAATATCACACCTCTGGGTTGAGGTGCAATACTCCTGTAGCAGCCGAATCCTCAGGGTGCTACATTCCCCCCTGGTAAATCACAGCACGTCCTCGGGCTGCAAAGACAAAAACACCAAAACATACAAATTTTTATAAACATGTAAAACACATAAAACATATATATATAAAACTTTCTCGTCGTCTTTTTCTTTCTTCCTCCTCTGGTCACCGTGCAACTCGTGACCAGGTAAAGTGCGACAGTCTTTTGAAAAACAGTTTCTCATATAAAACCGGTAGGGGGCGCTTTAGGAAGCGCAACTATGTACAGGGAAATTTTGGCCGTTCTCAGTCCCCGGCCAGGTAAAGGGAAAGGGATGGCTGCTCACAGTCCTCAGCCTGGTATGGAAGGGGTCACACAGGTAAACAGTTCACTGGTCCCAACGGGGACTACTTTAGCAGCAACGGTTGCTTGGGTACCCCGACAGGTAACTATATACAGTCCTTTGTACTATTTCAGTCATAGTACCTTCTAGCCTTGAACCCGTCCGGGTCTTCTGGCTCCTCCTCCCTACACCGCAACTCCTCCTCCGTCAGGCGGTGCACGTGGAGGGCATAAGGTCCCTTGGCACACTTGTGCCGGGTGAACGTTACCTCATCACCGACGTAGAGGTCACGGCCTTTGTGACCCTCTGGCAGGTGGGACTCGACGTCCCGTCGAGTAACGAAGACGTCACCCATGGTGTTCCGGTCCCTTATGAAGCCCCACCCATGCTGCGCATTAAACTTTATTACCGTCCCGATGGTACGGGGACGATCTGCTGCACGGGGGTTCCTTCTGGTCCGACTCTTTTGCTCCGCGCTGCGGGTCTGTGCCCATTGCTCTCTGGCCCGCCTCTCCTCCCGCTCTCTCTTGAACTCTGCCAGCTGTTGACGGCAACACTCGGTACGCTCTGCTGCAGCTGCCCGAGTCTCTCCGGTGAACCCCATCAAATCTTCTCCCGTGGGGTCCCACACGAACTGGGCTTCCTCGAGTGGAGGCGAGACCCGAGTCACGGGCTTCGGAGCCGGGATTAGGGGCTCACACAAGGGCCCCAACTTCTTTTGTCGCTCCAGTTCCAAGAATTCTTTGGGCCAGATGAAAGGCCGCCCGTCCGGCCACGTTAGCTGGCTGAAGGGGTCCTCTCCCAGATATGGCACCCTTGGTGTTGCGGGTGCGGGCGCGATGGTGGGGGCACCCAGGTTGCCCAGGCCTTGCGGCCAGGCCGGGGGCATCTGGAAGGTAAATGGAACTGTTAGGACGGCGGCGCCCTGGGCTACCTGGCCTTGCGACCAGGCCGGAGGCTCCGCGGAGGTAGATGGCTCTACTGGGGATGCGGCGCCCGGAAACGCTAGGCCCTGCGACCAGGCCGGAGGCTCCTCTTCCTTAGCCACGCTCCGGGTCACGACGCGTGACGTCACCGGGGTCGCGACGGCGGCTTCCGGTCGGGGCCTAGTCGGTGGCGGTGTCATGGCGGTCTCGGGTACGGCCGGGGGACCTTCGGGCTCTGCGACGGGGAGCTGGGGCAGGTAAGCGGTCTTCCGGTATGGGGTATAGGCGTCCCCCTTACCTGCTGCCATGCGTCTCGCTCCCTCTTCTGCGCCGTCTCCGGCCTTGGGTCCTCCCGCGTCATCCGCAGAGGTAGTCGGTGTCTTCTTCCAAGGGAGCGGGTTCCGTGGACGGGTTCCAGCTTGCTGGGCCATCTCCCGGCCCCACTCCGCCAGGATCTCCCTCTGCACTCGGGCCATCCTTCCCGCGAGGCCCTCCAGGGCACTCCGCGCGCACTCCCGGTCTCGGGGAAGCTGCGCCAGGATCTCCGCTAAGCCTAGCGGGGTTGTTGACTCCAGCAGGCTCCTGACCATCGGGTCGGTGCTGCTCTGCTCTGCTTCCGGCAGGCTCCTGGCCAGCGGGCCGGTGCTGCTCTGCTCTCCTCCTTCTTCCTTCTGCAGGCTCCTGGCCAGCGGGCCGGTGCTGCTCTGCTGCCGCTCCATTCCCGGGTCTACTCTTTCTCTCCTCGACTCCGGGTGCTCTCGCTCTAGACACCTTGCCTCCGGGTGCGCTCGTTCTAGACTGCTCCAAGCGACACCCATCTTTTCTCTTTTCTTTCGTCTCCTCCTACTTCGAGGGCGGTCCCGGGGCAACTCGGTGACTGTCAGCTCCAGGGGGAGTTCTTTCACGCTGACAGACACCTCCAGCATCACAGTCTCTGTTGGTGGGGGCGGTTTCCACTTTTGGCGCCATTTTCTGTCCCGGCCCACGATGGGAGGTGGCCTCTTGCTCTCCTTTGGCACGCCCATAATGGCGTCCGCTGCTCTTCCAAGGCGGGAAATCTGCGGTTTTGGCGGGAATCGCTTCCCAGTGGCGGGAAACTCTGCAGATGGCGGGAACAAGCTGGAAATGGCGGACAATCGGCGGGAAACGACTGGTGATGGAGTCCGATGGCGTGGACCCTCCGGAACCGGCAGGAGTCTTCTTTCTGAGGTAAACTTGCACTTTTCTTCAGGCACGCAGTACCCGGGTGTTGCGGGCACGTAATCCTGCCGACTACGCCAAAGTTAACGCGCCCCCTGGGACATATTCCTTTTTGAGGGGAATACCTGGCACCGGATCAGATGGGGGGGGTTGTAGTCTCCGAGCGGCTGTGACCCGGTCCCGTGCCCAGGGCGTCAAGCTCAGTGTTATGTGGCAGTCCTTACTGATGTTATTAAAGTTCGTTGTGTCGACTACGCCACCCGTTGTGATGCGGTCACTGTGGCCGCCGCTGCTGCAGGGTCCGCTGAGGCTGATGGTGGGTGCGCAGCTTGGTGGGATAACCCCCAACGGGAGGGGTATAGCCTCAGAGGGGACAGGCGCAGAGGATGGGGGTTGTGGTGGTGCGGTGCAGCCGGTAATGATGACAGACTCGGGTTGTGCAGTTAAGGGTCTTTACTTACTGCAGATGTTCCTGGTCACTCTAGCTCCAAGTGACCTCCCGAGCCGTGCTGCGTCCACCAGGTCCTGGATCCAGCCAACCCCCAAACAAGTCCGGAGCGTGGCCCTGAGCTCTCCCTCTGTCCTTTCTTCAGCCGTCCCCACCAGTGATTCACCTAAATCCAGCTCCCTCGGGCCTTCTGTTGGGCAACCTTTGGCCTAAGGTTCCCTGACCCTCCATGTGGTGTGCCTTCAGGGTGAATGTAGTGGGTGACCGTGACAGACTCTGCCCACGGTCTCCGGTCTCTGGCTGGGGAATGTCTTTGCCCCCACCAGCTTGGGTTCCGGTACCCTTCTGCTGACTCCTCACCCGGTGTTCTTATTTGGGTTCTTGGGTCCCTTCTTTGTCCCCCTCTGGGTCTTTCTGCACTCCACTCTCTCTCCAGGGCTGTTGTTTCTTTCTCTCTCTTGCTGCAGGCTTGTCCTCTGCATCTGACTTCCTCTCTGCGTCTGACCCTGATCTTTGATGGTGCCCACCTTATATACACCCTCTATGTGTGAGCTCAGGTGACCAGCACCCAATGAGCTCCTACCACTACCCAGACTGCTCCCCCTATCTGCCCCTACACTACATGGGATGTTCCTCCCCCCTCCCACTCCAGCCAGGAACAGGCTCGGTCGCACCTGCACATTTCTAAGTGGGAGTGCCGTCGGCCTGCTCCTCTGGAATGGGATGTATGTAGTGCATGCAGTCTATCTGAGCTCAGTTCCACACTCCTTCCTTACCCGGGAGTGGAATATCACACCTCTGGGTTGAGGTGCAATACTCCTGTAGCAGCCGAATCCTCAGGGTGCTACACTCTCTCCCCCGCACTCACATACTGCGCTGCTCCCTCCCCCGCACTCACATACTGTGCTGCTCTCTCCCCCACGCTCACATACTGCGCTGCTCTCTCCCCCGCACTCACATACTGCGCTGCTCTCTCCCCCGCACTCACATACTGCGCTGCTCCCTCCCCCGCACTCACATACTGCGCTGCTCTCTCCCCCCGCACTCACATACTGCGCTGCTCTCTCCCCCGCGCTCACACACTGCGCTGCTCTCTCCTCCGCGCTCACACACTGCGCTGCTCTCTCCTCCGCACTCACATACTGCGCTGCTCTCTCCCCCGCACTGACATACTGCGCTGCTCTCTCCCCCGCACTCACATACTGCGCTGCTCCCTCCCCCGCACTCACATACTGCGCTGCTCTCTCCCCTGCACTCACATACTGCGCTGCTCTCTCCCCTGCACTCACATACTGCGCTGCTCCCTCCCCCGCACTTACATACTGCGCTGCTCCCTCCCCCGCACTCACATACTGCGCTGCTCTCTCCCCCGCACTCACATACTGCGCTGCTCCTTACCCCGCACTCACATACTGCGCTGCTCTCTCCCCCGCACTCACATACTGCGCTGCTCTCTCCCCCGCACTCACATACTGCGCTGCTCTCTCCCCCGCGCTCACACACTGCGCTGCTCTCTCCCCCGCACTCACACACTGCGCTGCTCTCTCCCCCGCACTCACATACTGCGCTGCTCTCTCCCCCGCACTCACATACTGCGCTGCTCTCTCCCCCGCGCTCACACACTGCGCTGCTCTCTCCCCCTGCGCTCACACACTGCGCTGCTCTCTCCTCCGCACTCACATACTGCGCTGCTCTCTCCCCCGCACTGACATACTGCGCTGCTCTCTCCCCCGCACTCACATACTGCGCTGCTCCCTCCCCCGCACTCACATACTGCGCTGCTCTCTCCCCTGCACTCACATACTGCGCTGCTCTCTCCCCCGCACTCACATACTGCGCTGCTCTCTCCCCCGCACTCACATACTGCGCTGCTCTCTCCCCCGCACTCACATACTGCGCTGCTCTCTCCCCCGCACTCACATACTGCGCTGCTCTCTCCCCCGCGCTCACACACTGCGCTGCTCTCTCCCCCGCACTCACACACTGCGCTGCTCTCTCCCCCGCACTCACATACTGCGCTGCTCTCTCCCCCGCACTCACATACTGCGCTGCTCTCTCCCCCGCGCTCACACACTGCGCTGCTCTCTCCCCCTGCGCTCACACACTGCGCTGCTCTCTCCTCCGCACTCACATACTGCGCTGCTCTCTCCCCCGCACTGACATACTGCGCTGCTCTCTCCCCCGCACTCACATACTGCGCTGCTCCCTCCCCCGCACTCACATACTGCGCTGCTCTCTCCCCCGCACTCACATACTGCGCTGCTCCCTCCCCCGCACTCACATACTGCTCTGCTCTCTCCCCCGCACTCACATACTGCGCTGCTCTCTCCCAGCGCTCACACACTGCGCTGCTCTCTCCCCCGCACTCACATACTGCGCTGCTCTCTCCCAGCGCTCACACACTGCGCTGCTCTCTCCCCCGCACTCACATACTGCGCTGCTCTCTCCCCCGCACTCACGTACTGCGCTGCTCTCTCCCCCGCACTCACATACTGCGCTGCTCTCTCCCCCGCACTCACATACTGCGCTGCTCTCTCCCCCACGCTCACATACTGCGCTGCTCTCTCCCCCGCACTCACATACTGCGCTGCTCTCTCCGCCGCACTCACATACTGCGCTGCTCCCTCCCCCGCACTCACATACTGCGCTGCTCTCTCCCCTGCACTCACATACTGCGCTGCTCTCTCCCCCGCGCTCACACACTGCGCTGCTCTCTCCCCCGCACTCACATACTGCGCTGCTCTCTCCCCCGCACTCACATACTGCGCTGCTCCCTCCCCCGCACTCACATACTGCGCTGCTCTCTCCCCCGCACTCACATACTGCGCTGCTCTCTCCCCCGCACTCACATACTGCGCTGCTCCCTCCCCCGCACTCACATACTGCGCTGCTCTCTCCGCCACACTCACATACTGCGCTGCTCTCTCCCCCGCACTCACATACTGCGCTGCTCCTTCCCCCGCACTCACATACTGCGCTGCTCTCTCCCCCGCGCTCACATACTGCTCTGCTCTCTCCCCCGCACTCACATACTGCGCTGCTCTCTCCCCCGCGCTCACACACTGCGCTGCTCTCTCCCCCGCACTCACATACTGCGCTGCTCTCTCCCCCGCGCTCACACACTGCGCTGCTCTCTCCCCCGCGCTCACACACTGCGCTGCTCTCTCCCCCGCGCTCACATACTGCGCTGCTCTCTCCCCCGCACTCACATACTGCGCTGCTCTCTCCCCCGCAGTCACATACTGCGCTGCTCTCTCCCCCGCACTCACATACTGCGCTGCTCTCTCCCCCGCACTCACATACTGCGCTGCTCTCTCCCCCGCACTCACATACTGCGCTGCTCTCTCCCCCGCGCTCACATACTGCGCTGCTCTCTCCCCCGCACTCACATACTGCGCTGCTCTCTCCTCCGCGCTCACATACTGCGCTGCTCTCTCCCCCGCACTCACATACTGTGCTGCTCTCTCCCCCGCACTCACATACTGCGCTGCTCTCTCCCCCGCACTCACATACTGCGCTGCTCTCTCCCCCGCACTCACATACTGCGCTGCTCTCTCCCCCGCACTCACATACTGCGCTGCTCTCTCCCCCGCGCTCACATACTGCGCTGCTCTCTCCCCCGCGCTCACATACTGCGCTGCTCTCTCCCCCACGCTCACAGTACCCCCCCTTTACGCCCCCTCTTTTTCAGGCCAGGAAGAAATTTTTTAAGGATGAGAGGGGCATGGATGTTCTCCCTGGGTTCCCAAGTTCTCTCCTCTGGACCAAACCCCTTCCAATCCACCAGAACAGGATGCTCCTCTCCGTGTATCTCTTGAGAAAAGCCCGTTTGGAGTACAAATTACTTCTCAAAGCCGAGGGGAATCGGGACTGGCTGCTTACACAAAGCTACTTTCAGTTCTCGAAAAGTCGTGTCCGCCTCCGAAGTCCATTTGGCCATTATTGATTTTGCCCCTTTAAGGAGGTCAGTCAGGGATGCGGCCACCATGGCAAAGTTTGGAAGAAACCTCCTGTAGTACCCCACAATTCCTAGAAAGGCCCTAACGTGCTTCTTTGAGAGTGGTTTCGGCTAGTTCTGGATTGCGACCACTTTATTGATATTGGGTTTGATTTCGCCTCTACCTACTACATATCCTAGATATTCGGTCTCTTCTTTCCCCATGACACATTTGTTGGATTTAAAGAGTTCCCCAACTTCCTGAGAGCATCATACACTGCCTGGACCTTTCCAAGATGACTTCCCCAATCCCGGCTGAAGATTACGATATCGTCCAGGTATGTCGCAGCGTAATTCTTGTGGGGTGCGAGGATCCGGTCCATGGCCTCTGGAAGGTGGCCGGAGCTCCCTGCGGTCCAAACGGCATTCAGATATATTTGAAGCAACTGTCAGGCATGGAGAAAGCTGTCTTCTCCTTGGCTTCTTATGACATGGGGATTTACCGATATGCCTTTGTTAGATCGAAGATGGTTATGTACCTTGCCGGCCCAAGTCTCTCGATCAGCTCCTCAACACACGGCATCGGATATGTGCCGAACTTGGAGACTTCGTTCAGTTTCCAATAATCAATACCGAATCTCCATTCTCCATCAGGTTCTGCTGAAGCAATTCCCAACATTTCTGTTTTTGGGCCTTCGACAGGGTTTCGGTTACTGTGACGTCCCCTTCATGCCAACATGGAGTTTGAACTCTTGCTCTGCCTTGATGGTTAGCGGCACAAGAGGATTTCGGAAGTGAAAGATGGGAGCGGTTAACTGGCAGGTGGGACAGGACTTGCAATACCGTAGGATTTCACGGTGACATCCGGGCCAAAAGCACCTCTTGCATGACCCGTTCTTGAGTTTTGTCGACCCCCAGATGGCCACTCAAGACATGTGAATAGGCCCTGTCCAACACCCTACGTTTATAGGGTCCTGGTAGCAATAATTGCTCCAGTATCTCCTCCCTCACATTAGTAACCGGGTACAATAAGTCCCCACTCAACATGGAATAGGGAAACCTGGTGTCAGCCCCCGGCTCCTATATAATGCCGTTTATGAACGCTTCTTTTAGAGTTTCGTCCCTAACCCCAAAACAACACAAGGTCCAAACCTATGATAATTGAGTGCAATGAATCTGGGACCACGCCGACCTCCTGGGACTCAGTACCTCGGGCCGTTTCAATGACCACTCTGGCCACCGGATAGTCTTTAGCATCCCCGTGAATGCAGCAGACGCCCACCATCTTCCCTGTGATCAATTCGAGAGGAAGTGTGGCCCTCACAACGGTCACCAAACTCCCTGTGCCTAGTAGTCCAGTCATTTGCAGGCCATTCACTTTGACAGGACAAGTTTGGGGCCCCTAGCCGGTTGGACAGTCCACACTGCGTATGCTTAGAATGAACACCGGCGTCCATTTCCTCGGTGGTCGGGTGGCAATGGGCTGCTATATGACCTGGGCCGTGACATCGCCAGCAAATTACATCCCCCGATGAGGGCCTTGGAATGACCTCTGCTACCCCCTTGGACTTTGGACACCCCACCCCTTTTTAACCTCCGCCCCCCAGTATTGAGCGAGTTGCATCCCGAAGGACTCCCTGATACTTTTCGACCTGTCTGACCAAGTCATTGGCGTTCCGGTTATCTCCCTGGGCAACCTGCGCTGGGGTAGAGGACTCCGGCTGTAACCACTTTTGGATTAGGTGCAGCAGATCAAACATTTGGGAGCGATGGGGTTTGTCACGTGATATGCCCAGCGGTGGACCCATTGTGCCCTGACAGATATCGTCACCCTCAATGGCGCCAAAATTTCTGTTTTCAATTTTGCATATTATTTGGTGTCCTGTAAGGCCAAATCATATATATATAGTATATACACACATATATATATATATATATATGTACAGTATATACACACATATATATATATACAGTATATACAGACACATATAGTGACAAAGTCAATGGCAAAGTACTAGAGGGGAGATATGTAGCACTGAGGTTGTTAGCTTCAGTAATATGAACCTAGGAAAAATGCCCCAGCACACAGAGTTCTGAGAGGGGTTAATCTGCCATGTTTTGTGCTAGGATGATTGAACAGCTGTAGAGTGGGAGGAGTACAGAGGATAATTACCCAGCTTTCTAGAGCATTCAGTGTGGGTGGGCCTGGAGGTGCAAGCTCTGGAGCTGTGTTTTTCCTGTTAAGGAAAGCTGGGCCTTGTGTTGTTTGTTCCTGATGCGGGTGGTTTCCCGTAGCAACAAGGACTGTGCCATACGTTATGTTTTTGGTTTTCCTGTTACGCCAGGAAGGCCGTGTTTGTTTTGCTAACGTTGCACAGGTTTATGCCGTGCTTTTAATAAACCAGTGGAAGACTTAAAGAGACAGCGTTCCTGTGTCTACCTCTATGTGCAGCCGAGTGAGCTAATCTATAACAATATATACACACATTATATACACACAGTATATACACACATACACATCTAACTTATATCATCCTCTTCCTCTCGCACCAGGATATTGGCACATATATATAAATTCATAGGATGATGGGAATATTTCTGCCTCCTTCGCCGCTCTGCACATTCATCTCCTCCTGTCTGTTTGGTGCAGCCTTGTGGGCGCTGAAGGATTTCTGGCTGATTTTTGGCACAGTCCTGGGGTGGTTGTCTCCTGGGGTGGAGGTGGTGTCCCCTCCTGGCACTGTCTGCTCTCTTCATAGGCTGCTGTGGATGGGAGGATGGAGCAGGATTGTCTGGGGTGAGAAGGTATGTCTGAGGAGTCTTGTATGGTCAGAGCCAACGCAACAGCTGAATGAGCCTCAGTGCCAAGGAGGGGAGTGGAGGCAGCTTCAAAGATGTCCACTGCATGTCTGGAATGAGAGATAAAGAATACTGAGATCCTCCGGAGATACCAGCCTGTGGGGCAGGTGGAGGCTGCCGGAGATACCAGCCTGTGGGGCAGGGGGAGGCTGACGGAGATACCAGCCTGTGGGGCAGGGGGAGGCTGCCGGAGATACAAGCCTGTGGGGCAGGGGGAGGCTGACGGAGATACCAGCCTGTAGGGCAGGGGGAGGCTGCCGGAGATACAAGCCTGTGGGGCAGGGGGAGGCTGACGGAGATACCAGCCTGTGGGGCAGGGGGAGGCTGACAGAGATACCAGCCTGTGGGGCAGGGGGAGGCTGCCGGAGATACAAGCCTGTGGGGCAGGTGGAGGCTGCCAGAGATACCAGCCTGTGGGGCAGGGGGAGGCTGACGGAGATACCAGCCTGTGGGGCAGGGGGAGGCTGCCAGAGATACAAGCCTGTGGGGCAGGGGGAGGCTGACGGAGATACCAGCCTGTGGGGCAGGGGGAGGCTGACGGAGATACAAGCCTGTGGGGAAGGTGGAGGCTGCCGGAGATACAAGCCTGTGGAGCAGGGGGAGGCTGACGGAGATACCAGCCTGTAGGGCAGGGGGAGGCTGCCGGAGATACAAGCCTGTGGGGCAGGGGGAGGCTGACGGAGATACCAGCCTGTGGGGCAGGGGGAGGCTGACAGAGATACCAGCCTGTGGGGCAGGGGGAGGCTGCCGGAGATACAAGCCTGTGGGGCAGGGGGAGGCTGCCGGAGATACCAGCCTGTGGGGCAGGGGGAGGCTGCCGGAGATACAAGCCTGTGGGGCAGGGGGAGGCTGCCGGAGATACAAGCCTGTGGGGCAGGTGGAGGCTGCCGGAGATACCAGCCTGTGGGGCAGAGGGAGGCTGCCGGAGATACAAGCCTGTGGGGCAGGTGGAGGCTGACGGAGATACAAGCCTGTCGGGCAGGGGGAGGCTGACGGAGATACCAGCCTGTGGGGCAGGGGAAGGCTGACAGAAATACCAGCCTGTGGGGCAGAGGGAGGCTGCCGGAGATACAAGCCTGTGGGGCAGGGGGAGGCTGCCAGAGATACCAGCCTGTGGGGCAGGGGGAGACTGCCGGAGATACCAGCCTGTGGGGCAGGTGGAGGCTGACGGAGATACAAGCCTGTCGGGCAGGTGGAGGCTGCCGGAGATACAAGCCTCTGGGGCAGGGGGAGGCTGACGGAGATACCAGCCTGTGGGGCAGGGGAAGGCTGACAGAAATACCAGCCTGTGGGGCAGAGGGAGGCTGCCGGAGATACAAGCCTGTGGGGCAGGTGGAGGCTGCCAGAGATACCAGCCTGTGGGGCAGGGGGAGGCTGCCGGAGATACAAGCCTGTGGGGCAGGTGGAGGCTGCCGGAGATACAAGCCTGTGGGGCAGGGGGAGGCTGACGGAGATACCAGCCTGTGGGGCAGGGGGAGGCTGCCGGAGATACCAGCCTGTGGGGCAGGGGGAGGCTGCCGGAGATACAAGCCTGTGGGGCAGGGGGAGGCTGACGGAGATACCAGCATGTGGGGCAGGGGGAGGCTGCCGGAGATACAAGCCTGTGGGGCAGGGGGAGGCTGACGGAGATACCAGCCTCTGGGGCAGGGGGAGACTGACAGAGATACCAGCCTGTGGGGCAGGGGGAGGCAGCCGGAGATACAAGCCTGTGGGGCAGGGGGAGGCTGCCGGAGATACCAGCCTGTGGGGCAGGGGGAGGCTGCCGGAGATACAAGCCTGTGGGGCAGGGGGAGGCTGCCGGAGATACAAGCCTGTGGGGCAGGTGGAGGCTGCCGGAGATACCAGCCTGTGTGGCAGGGGGAGGCTGCCGGAGATACAAGCCTGTGGGGCAGGTGGAGGCTGACGGAGATACCAGCCTGTGGGGCAGGGGAAGTCTGACGGAGATACCAGCCTGTGGGGCAGAGGCAGGCTGCCGGAGATACCAGCCTGTGGGGCAGGGGGAGGCTGACGGAGATACCAGCCTGTGGGGCAGGGGGAGGCTGACAGAGATACCAGCCTGTGGGGCAGGGGGAGACTGCCGGAGATACCAGCCTGTGGGGCAGGGGTAGGCTGCCGGAGATACAAGCCTGTGGGGCAGGGGGAGGCTGCCGGAGATACCAGCCTGTGGGGCAGGGGGAGGCTGCCAGAGATACCAGCCTGTGGGGCAGGGGGAGGCTGCCAGAGATACCAGCCTGTGGGGCAGGGGGAGACTGCCGGAGATACCAGCCTGTGGGGCAGGGGGAGGCTGCTGGAGATACAAGCCTGTGGGGCAGGTGGAGGCTGCCGGAGATACCAGCCTGTGGGGCAGGGGGAGGCTGCCAGAGATACCAGCCTGTGGGGCAGGGGGAGGCTGCCGGAGATACAAGCCTGTGGGGCAGGGGGAGGCTGCCAGAGATACCAGCCTGTGGGGCAGGGGGAGGCTGCCAGAGATACCAGCCTGTGGGGCAGGGGGAGACTGCCGGAGATACCAGCCTGTGGGGCAGAGGGAGGCTGCCGGAGATACAAGCCTGTGGGGCAGGTGGAGGCTGCCGGAGATACCAGCCTGTGGGGCAGGGGGAGGCTGCCGGAGATACCAGCCTGTGGGGCAGGTGGAGGCTGCCAGAGATACCAGCCTGTGGGGCAGGGGGAGGTTGCCGGAGATACCAGCCTGTGGGGCAGGGGGAGGCTGCCGGAGATACCAGCCTGTGGGGCAGGGGGAGGCTGCCGGAGATACAAGCCTGTGGGGCAGGGGGAGGCTGACGGAGATACCAGCCTGTGGGGCAGGGGGAGGCTGCCGGAGATACCAGCCTGTGGGGCAGGGGGAGGCTGCCGGAGATACCAGCCTGTGGGGCAGGGGGGGGCTGACGGAGATACCAGCCTGTGGGGCAGGGGGACGCTGCCGGAGATACCAGCCTGTGGGGCAGGGGGAGGCTGCCGGAGATACCAGCCTGTGGGGCAGGGGGAGGCTGCCGGAGATACAAGCCTGTGGGGCAGGGGGAGGCTGACGGAGATACCAGCCTGTGGGGCAGGGGGAGGCTGCCGGAGATACAAGCCTGTGGGGCAGGGGGAGGCTGACGGAGATACCAGCCTCTGGGGCAGGGGGAGACTGACGGAGATACCAGCCTGTGGGGCAGGGGGAGGCTGCCGGAGATACAAGCCTGTGGGGCAGGGGGAGGCTGCCGGAGATACCAGCCTATGGGGCAGGGGGAGACTGCCGGAGATACCAGCCTGTGGGGCAGAGGGAGGCTGCCGGAGATACAAGCCTGTGGGGCAGGTGGAGGCTGCCGGAGATACCAGCCTGTGGGGCAGGGGGAGGCTGCCGGAGATACCAGCCTGTGGGGCAGGTGGAGGCTGCCAGAGATACCAGCCTGTGGGGCAGGGGGAGGTTGCCGGAGATACCAGCCTGTGGGGCAGGGGGAGGCTGCCGGAGATACCAGCCTGTGGGGCAGGGGGAGGCTGCCGGAGATACAAGCCTGTGGGGCAGGGGGAGGCTGACGGAGATACCAGCCTGTGGGGCAGGGGGAGGCTGCCGGAGATACCAGCCTGTGGGGCAGGGGGAGGCTGCCGGAGATACCAGCCTGTGGGGCAGGGGGGGGCTGACGGAGATACCAGCCTGTGGGGCAGGGGGACGCTGCCGGAGATACCAGCCTGTGGGGCAGGGGGAGGCTGCCGGAGATACCAGCCTGTGGGGCAGGGGGAGGCTGCCGGAGATACAAGCCTGTGGGGCAGGGGGAGGCTGACGGAGATACCAGCCTGTGGGGCAGGGGGAGGCTGCCGGAGATACAAGCCTGTGGGGCAGGGGGAGGGTGACGGAGATACCAGCCTCTGGGGCAGGGGGAGACTGACAGAGATACCAGCCTGTGGGGCAGGGGGAGGCTGCCGGAGATACAAGCCTGTGGGGCAGGGGGAGGCTGCCGGAGATACCAGCCTGTGGGGCAGGGGGAGGCTGCCGGAGATACAAGCCTGTGGGGCAGGGGGAGGCTGCCGGAGATACAAGCCTGTGGGGCAGGTGGAGGCTGCCGGAGATACCAGCCTGTGGGGCAGGGGGAGGCTGCCGGAGATACAAGCCTGTGGGGCAGGTGGAGGCTGACGGAGATACAAGCCTGTGGGGCAGGGGGAGGCTGACGGAGATACCAGCCTGTGGGGCAGGGGAAGTCTGACAGAGATACCAGCCTGTGGGGCAGAGGGAGGCTGCCGGAGATACAAGCCTGTGGGGCAGGGGGAGGCTGACAGAGATACCAGCCTGTGGGGCAGGGGGAGACTGCCGGAGATACCAGCCTGTGGGGCAGGTGGAGGCTGCCAGAGATACCAGCCTGTGGGGCAGGGGGAGGCTGCCGGAGATACAAGCCTGTGGGGCAGGTGGAGGCTGCCGGAGATACCAGCCTGTGGGGCAGGGGGAGGCTGCCGGAGATATCAGCCTGTGGGGCAGGTGGAGGCTGCCAGAGATACCAGCCTGTGGGGCAGGGGGAGGCTGCCGGAGATACAAGCCTGTGGGGCAGGTGGAGGCTGCCAGAGATACCAGCCTGTGGGGCAGGGGGAGGCTGCCGGAGATACAAGCCTGTGGGGCAGGGGGAGGCTGCCGGAGATACCAGCCTGTGGGGCAGGGGGAGGCTACCGGAGATACAAGCCTGTGGGGCAGGGGGAGGCTGACGGAGATACCAGCCTGTGGGGCAGGGGGAGGCTGCCGGAGATACCAGCCTGTGGGGCAGGGGGAGGCTGCCGGAGATACCAGCCTGTGGGGCAGGGGGGGGCTGACGGAGATACCAGCCTGTGGGGCAGGGGGACGCTGCCGGAGATACAAGCCTGTGGGGCAGGGGGAGGCTGACGGAGATACCAGCCTCTGGGGCAGGGGGAGGCTGCCGGAGATACAAGCCTGTGGGGCAGGGGGAGGCTGACGGAGATACTAGCCTGTGGGGCAGGGGGAGGCTGCTGGAGATACAAGCCTGTGGGGCAGGGGGAGGTTGACGGAGATACCAGCCTGTGGGGCAGGGGGAGGTTGACGGAGATACCAGCCTGTGGGGCAGGGGGAGGCTGTCAGAGATACAAGCCTGTGGGCCAGGGGGAGGCTGACAGAGATTCCAGCCTGTGGGGCAGGGGGAGGCTGCCGGAGATACAAGCCTGTGGGGCAGGGGGAGGCTGCCGGAGATACCATCCTGTGGGGCAGGGGGAGGCTGCCAGAGATACAAGCCTGTGGGGCAGGGGGAGGCTGCCGGAGATACCAGCCTGTGGGGCAGGGGGAGGCTGTCGGAGATACCAGCCTGTGGGGCAGGGGGAGGCTGCCGGAGATACAAGCCTGTGGGGCAGGGGGAGGCTGTCGGAGATACCATCCTGTGGGGCAGGGGGAGGCTGACGGAGTTACCAGCCTGTGGGGCAGGGGGAGGCTGCCAGAGATACAAGCTTGTGGGGCAGGGGGAGGCTGCCGGAGATACCAGCCTGTGGGGCAGGTGGAGGCTGCCGGAGATACCATCCTGTGGGGCAGGGGGAGGCTGACGGAGATACCAGCCTGAGGGGCAGGGGGAGGCTTCCGGAGATACAAGCCTGTGGGGCAGGGGGAGGCGGCCGGAGATACCAGCCTGTGGGGCATTGGGAGGCTGCCGGAGATACCAGCCTGTGGGGCAGGAGGAGGCTGCCGGAGATACCAGCCTGTGGGGCAGGAGGAGGCTGTCTGGAGATACCAGCCTGTGGGGCAGGTGGAGGCTGCCGGAGATACAAGCCTGTGTGACAGGGGGAGGATGCCGGAGATACAAGCCTATGGGGCAGGGGGAGGCTGACGGAGATACCAGCCTGTGGGGCAGGGGGAGGCTGTCTGGAGATACCAGCCTGTGTGGCAGGGGGGGGCTGCCAGAGATACAAGCCTATGGGGCAGGGGGAGGCTGACAGGGATACCAGCCTGTGGGGCAGGGGTAGGCTGTCGGGATCTGGAGATGCCAGCCTGTGGGGCAGAGGAGACTATCTGGAGATGCCAGGCGGGGGTAGGGGGAGGTTTTCTGGAGGTACAAGCCAGTGGGGCAGGGGGAGGCTGTCTGGAGATGCCAGGCGGGGGTAGGGTGGCAGAGATGCCAGTCTGTTAGATTAGTGGGAGGGGATGATGAGCTGCAGACAGAGATGACTCTGAGCAGATAGATGGAGGCGGCGGCTCGGATTTACCCAGGATTAACAATCTGCTGACTGCTCAGAGGAACAGCAGAGAATGAGGCCTTCACACATGTGCCAAACAGCAAGGAGTGTTGTTGTTACCCATCACACATCACACTGGTAACCATCACACATCACACTGGTAACCATCACACATCACACTGGTAACTATAACACTTCACACTTGTAACACGGGTAACCATCACACATCACACTGGTAAAACTGGTAACCATCACACATCACACTGGTAACTATAACACTTCACACTTGTAACACTGGTAACCATCACACATCACACTGGTCACATTGTTAACCATCACACTGGTAACACTGGTAACCATTAAACATCACACTGGTAACACTGGTAACCATTAAACATCACATCACACTGGTAACTATCACACATCACACTGGTTTCACTGGTAACCATCACACATCACACTGGTAACTCTGGTAACCATCACACTGGTTACATTGTTAACCATCACACTGGTAACACTGGTAACCATTAAACATCACACTGGTAACACTGGTAACCATTAAACATCACACTGGTAACACTGGTAACCATTAAACATCACACTGGTAACCCTGACACATCACATTTGTAACACTGGTAACCATCACACATCACACTGGTAACTATCACACATCACACTGCTAACTATCACACATCACACTGGTAACACTGGTAACCATCACACATCACACTGGTAACTATCACACATCACACTGGTAACTATCACACTGGTAACACTGGTAACCATCACACATCACACTGATAACTATCACACATCACACTGGTTTCACTGGTAACCATCACACATCACACTGGTAACTCTGCTTCATGTATAATATGCTGCGGGTGCGGAGTTGTCTTCCAGGCAGCGTCTCGCCCGTAGCCAATAAATAACAGATTATTTCTCCACAACGATTCGTCTGATATGAGACATTCAGGGATCGCCGTCCTCAGCAGTCTATGACCTGTCTGCCCATAGTAATAGTTACAGAGGTCACATGTGGGGACAGATTCCTTTTAAGAAAATCTCTACTAGACGTAAATATGACGACCGTGCTCAGGTGCAGAGCGAGGCCCTCAGGAAATTACAAACACATGATGATGTGGTATATACAGTGCTGGCCAAAAGTATTGGCACCCCTGCAATTCTGTCAGATAATACTCAGTCTCTCCCTGAAAATGATTGCAATCACAAATTCTTTGGTCTTATTATCTTCATTTAATTTGCTTGCAAGGAAAAAACACAAAAGAGAATGAAGCAAAAATCAAATCATTGATCATTTCACACAAAACTCCAAAAAAGGGCCGGACAAAAGTATTGGCACCCTCAGCCTAATACTTGGTTGCACAACCTTTAGCCAAAATAACTGGGAACAACCGCTTCCGGTAACCATCAATGAGTTTCTTACAATGCTCTGCTGGAATTGTAGACCATTCTTCTTTGGCAAACTGCTCCAGGTCCCTGATATTTGAAGGGCGCCTTCTCCAAACTGCCATTTTGAGATCTCTCCACAGGTGTTCTATGGGATTCAGGTCTGGACTCATTGCTGGCCACCTTAGAAGTCTCCAGTGCTTTCTCAAACCATTTTATAGTGCTTTTGGAAGTGTGTTTTGGGTCATTGTCCTGCTGGAAGACCCATGACCTCTGAGGGAGACCCAGCTTTCTCACACTGGGCCCTACATTATGCTGCAAAATTTGTTGGTAGTCTTCAGACTTCATAATGCCATGCACACGGTCAAGCAGTCCAGTGCCAGAGGCATCAAAGCAACCCCAAAACATCAGGGAACCTCCGCCATGTTTGACTGTAGGGACCGTGTTCTTTTCTTTGAATGCCTCTTTTTTTATCCTGTACACTCTATGTTGATGCTTTTTCCCATCTACTTCTGTCTCATCTGACCAGAGAACATTCTTCCAAAACGTTTTAGGCTTTCTCAGGTAAGTTTTGGCAAACTCCAGCCTGGCTTTTTTATGTCTCGGGGTAAGAAGTGGGGTCTTCCTGGGTATCCTACCATACAGTCCCTTTTCATTCAGATGCCGATGGATAGTACGGGTTGACACTGTTGTACCCTCGGACTGCAGGGCAGCTTGAACTTGTTTGGATGTTAGTCGAGGTTCTTTATCCACCATCCGCACAATCTTGCATTGAAATCTCTCGTCAATTTTTCTTTTCCGTCCACATCTAGGGAGGTTAGCCACAGTGCCATGGGCTTTACACTTCTTGATGACACTGCGCACGGTAGACACAGGAACATTCAGGTCTTTGGAGATGGACTTGTAGCCTTGAGATTGCTCATGCTTCCTCACAATTTGGTTTCTCAAGTCCTCAGACAGTTCTTTGGTCTTCTTTCTTTTCTCCATGCTCAATGTGGTCACACAAGGACACAGGACAGAGGTTGAGGCAACTTTAATCCATGTTAACTGGCTGCAAGTGTGATTTAGTTATTGCCAACACCTGTTAGGTGCCACAGGTAAGTTACAGGTGCTGTTAATTACACCAATTAGAGAAGCATCACATGATTTTTCAAAGGGTGCCAATACTTTTGTCCACCCCCTTTTTTAGGTTTGGTGTGGAATTATATCCAATTTGGCTTTAGGACAATTCTTTTTGTGTTTTATCATTGAAGACAAATTAAATGAAGATAATAATACCAAAGAATTTGTGATTGCAATCATTTTCAGGAAGAAACTGAGTATTATCTGACAGAATTGCAGGGGTGCCAATACTTTTGGCCAGCACTGTAGAGCGGCCGACAAGGGGGAACATTGAGATCTGGCCTATTCTTAGGTGTTAAAAATAGGCTTACCAACAACTTAAAGAGAAAACTACACATGAATACCTACCCTCTGGCCCCTCCATTTAACCCCTGGCGCGACGTGTGAACAGGGTTTTATTAATAAGAAAGTTTTTGATGGCCTTATGGTTAGATACCCTAAGATTCCCATTTTTTACCCTCTCCCCAAGGTCCACAAGGATCGCGTTAACCCACCTAGGCGCCCCATTGTGTCTGATATCAATGGATTATGTGATCCCATCTACAGAAAACCTACCTTCATTTGTGGAGGACACGACGGATGTTCTCAACAGGGTGGATGGGATCTTTGTGGATTCTGACATACTCCTTGTCACAGCTTACATTGAGTTCCTTCACACGTGCACAATGGTCTTGAAGTGGTCCTCTTCTTCCTGGTGGGACCAGCAACTGGGACAGCCATATGTGCAAGTTGGTCCTTGAACAGGTCCAATTTGTTGGACGTGGTACCGCTATGGAGACGGCCTGCGCGCCCTCGTACGCTTACCTCTTCCTGAGGTGTATTTTGCGACGGGGACGGCCAGGCCCTGGACCATGTCCACATGTGGATAAGGCACATCTTCCTGCTACATCTGCACACCATGCTTCCACTATTCATGATGTCCCAGATGGTCAATTCCACAGAATGGGATGTTGAGGGTCAAGCGAGAAGAAATCGAACAATTTTGGTGCGCAATTCAGCTTTAACGCTACTTACGATCATGAATGGTAGACTATGAGGTCCATTCTTAAGAAGCCATTTTGTCCACTGAACCATCGTTGACTACCTATCTACCTCCAAATCCACTAATGACAACAAGATGCAGTAAAAACTTGTAAGACATGTTGGTGGAGCATCATTATATACCATGCCCACCCAATACCCAATAAATAGATGATGTTCTTGTGGCCACCTTGGTGCCGGCAATAATGTCTCCTGCACTAACACCTTTGTGTTGGTAATGGAGAATGCCATCATCTTTCATGTAGTTGTCCTACTATCATCTATTCTGGCCAGAGACATATATGGGACTGGTTTCCAGAGGCCTCAGGTTTGAGGTCAGGGAACATATGAGGGACGTTGCTGCAGCTAAGACAGCGGATGATGAACGCCAGACCCGTCATTATAAGACACGCCATCATTGTCATCTCGAATCATTTATGCTGCGTGGTATTAATGTCATCCATGGAAGTGTTAGGGGGCGACACTAGGAAATCCACAACATGGTCTATCCATGGTCCCATATGGACTAGATGAGACAATCTGCAGGATAACCATGTTCTGTAGAGATTCACTTCTGTTTCTTCTGATATTTTTTAGTGGTTTTCTGGATGTATTTTGTGCATCTGATCGATCACTTCTTCTTCTTCTTCTAGTTTCCGTCTCATTATCACTTGTGCGTCCATCCAAGAATTGCGGCCATAATAATCTCTGGCCATTCACTCACATTCCCAGTAAAGTGCAGCTTTGAATCTATGGATCATTCCACCGTCACGGCACAGTGTGACTTTACTGTCTCTATATGTACTGTCCCTTTAAGGGTATTCCAATCACTGAATATTGTATGCACTGTCACTTTAAGATCCATGATTATTCTTACATTCTATATACTTTGCTCATACTTCATCTTGAGCTGTTTGTCGCTATTTGCCTCCTTTCTTTCTGGACATGCGTGGTTCACCTTGACGACCATGGCCCCTACAATTGGGATATGTAAGGACCTGTGTTCATGGGAGCTGCATCCCCATGATTCGGGATCTTCCCCCTGAGGAAGTCTCAAATATTGCATGCGAAACGAATGTTAGGGTCATGATCTGGTGGCCTTGCTCTACGTGGACTTCTGCAAGGGGTAGGAATGCATTATTTCTGCCATGTGCATTATATGACGGTATTTTGTGAGAATCTGTCCCTTTTCTAATCACTGACACCATTGTGTAGTTCCTGTGCCAGGACATGTTGTTTCTCCTCTACCTCCGATATCCACCATATCTGTAGATATCTGGACATGTGGACCATTCTGTGCCAGGACATGTTGTTCCTCCTTTACCTTCCATATCCACCATATCTGTAGATATCTGGACATGTCGCCCATTCTGTGCCAGGACATGTTGTTTCTCCTCTACCTCCCATATCCACCATATCTGTAGATATCTGAACACGTGGATCATCCTGTGCCAGGACATGTTGTTTCTCCCTCTACCTTCCATATCCATCATATCTGTAGATATCTGGACAAGTGGATCATCCTGTGCCAGAACATGTTGCTTCTCCTCTACCTTCCATGTCCACCATATCTGTAGATATCTGGACACGTAGATCATCCTGTGCCAGTACATGTTGTTCCTCCCTCTACCTTCCATGTCCACCATATCTGTAGATATCTGGACACGTGGATCATCCTGTGCCAGAACATGTTGCTTCTCCTCTACCTTCCATGTCCACCATATCTGTAGATATCTGGACACGTGGACCATTCTGTGCCAGGACATGTTGTTTCTCCCTCTACCTTCCATATCTACCATATCTGTAGATATCTGGACACGTGGACCATTCTGTGCCAGGACATGTTGTTTCTCCTCTACCTTCCATATCCAAAATATCTGTAGATATCTGGACACGTGGACCATCCTGTGCCAGGACATGTTGTTTCTCCTCTACCTTCCATATCCACCATATCTGTAGATATCTGGACACGTGGACCATCCTGTGCCAGGACATGTTGCTTCTCCTCTACCTTCCATATCCACCATATCTGTAGATATCTGTACACATGGACCATTCTGTGCCAGGACATGTTGTTTCTCCTCTACCTCCCATATCCACCATATCTGTAGATATCTGGACACGTGGACCATCCTGTGCCAGGACATGTTTCCTCCTCTATCTTCCATATTCACCATATCTGTAGATATCTGGACACATGGAACATTCTGTGCCAGGACATGTTGTTTCTCCTCTACCTTCCATATCCACCATATCTGTAGATATCTGGACACGTGGACCATCCTGTGCCAGGACATGTTGCTTCTCCTCTACCTTCCATATCCACCATATCTGTAGATATCTGGACACGTGGACCATTCTGTGCCAGGACATGTTGTTTCTCCTCTACCTTCCATATCCACCATATCTGTAGATATCTGGACACGTGGACCATTCTGTGCCAGGACATGTTGTTCCTCCTTTACCTTCCATATCCACCATATCTGTAGATATCTGGACATGTCGCCTATTCTGTGCCAGGACCTGTTGCTTCTCCTCTACCTCCGATATCCACCATATCTGTAGATATCTGGACATGTCGCCCATTCTGTGCCAGGACATGTTGTTTCTCCTCTACCTCCCATATCCACCATATCTGTAGATATCTGGACACGTGGATCATCCTGTGCCAGGACATGTTGTTTCTCCCTCTACCTTCCATATCCATCATATCTGTAGATATCTGGACACGTAGATCATCCTGTGCCAGAACATGTTGCTTCTCCTCTACCTTCCATGTCCACCATATCTGTAGATATCTGGACACGTGGATCATCCTGTGCCAGGACATGTTGTTCCTCCCTCTACCTTCCATATCCACCATATCTGTAGATATCTGGACACGTGGACCATTCTGTGCCAGGACATGTTGTTTCTCCTCTACCTTCCATATCCACCATATCTGTAGATATCTGGACACGTGGACCATTATGTGCCAGGACATGTTGTTTCTCCTCTACCTTCCATATCAACCATATCTGTAGATATCTGGACACGTGGACCATCCTGTGCCAGGACATGATGTTTCTCCTCTACCTTCCATATCCACCATATCTGTAGATATCTGGACACGTGGATCATCCTGTGCCAGGACATGTTGTTCCTCCCTCTACCTTCCATATCCACCATATCTGTAGATATCTGGCCACGTGGACCATCCTGTGCAAGGACATGTTGTTTCTCCTCTACCTTCCATGTCCACCATATCTGTAGATATCTGGACACGTGGACCATTCTGTGCCAGGAAATGTTGTTTCTCCTCTACCTTCCATATCCACCATATCTGTAGATATCTGTACACGTGGACCATTCTGTGCCAGGACATGTTGTTTCTCCTCTACCTTCCATATCCACCATATCTGTAGATATCTGGACACATGGACCATCCTGTGCCAGGACATGTTGTTTCCCCCTCCACCTTCCATATCCATGATATCTGTAGATATCTGGACACATGGACCATCCTGTGCCAGGACATGTTGTTTCTCCTCAACCTCCCATATCCACCATATCTGTAGATATCTGTACACGTGGACCATTCTGTGCCAGGACATGTTGTTTCTCCTCTACCTTCCATATCCACCATATCTGTAGATATCTGGACACATGGACCATCCTGTGCAAGGACATGTTGTTTCTCCTCTTCCCCCCATATCCACCATATCTGTAGATATCTGGACACATGGACCATCCTGTGCCAGGACATGTTGTTTCTCCTCTACCTCCGATATCCACCATATCTGTAGATATCTGTATACATGGACCATTCTGTGCCAGGACATGTTGTTTCTCCTCAACCTCCCATATCCACCATATCTGTAGATATCTGTACACGTGGACCATCCTGTGCCAGGACATGTTGTTTCTCCTCAACCTCCCATATCCACCATATCTGTAGATATCTGTACACGTGGACCATTCTGTACCAGGACATGTTGTTTCTCCTCAAACTTCCATATCCACCATATCTGTAGATATCTGGACACATGGACCATCCTGTGCCAGGACATGTTGTTTCTCCTCTACCTTCCATATCCACCATATCTGTAGATATCTGGACACGTGGACCATCCTGTGCCAGGACATGTTGCTTCTCCTCTACCTTCCATATCCACCATATCTGTAGATATCTGGACACGTGGACCATTCTGTGCCAGGACATGTTGTTTCTCCTCTACCTTCCATATCCACCATATCTGTAGATATCTGGACACGTGGACCATTCTGTGCCAGGACATGTTGTTCCTCATTTACCTTCCATATCCACCATATCTGTAGATATCTGGACATGTCGCCCATTCTGTGCCAGGACCTGTTGCTTCTCCTCTACCTCTGATATCCACCATATCTGTAGATATCTGGACATGTCGCCCATTCTGTGCCAGAACATGTTGTTTCTCCTCTACCTCCCATATCCACCATATCTGTAGATATCTGGACACGTGGATCATCCTGTGCCAGGACATGTTGTTTCTCCCTCTACCTTCCATATCCATCATATCTGTAGATATCTGGACACGTGGATCATCCTGTGCCAGAACATGTTGCTTCTCCTCTACCTTCCATGTCCACCAGATCTGTAGATATCTGGACACGTGGATCATCCTGTGCCAGGACATGTTGTTCCTCCCTCTACCTTCCATATCCACCATATCTGTAGATACGTGGACCATTCTGTGCCAGGACATGTTGTTTCTCCTCTACCTTCCATATCCACCATATCTGTAGATATCTGGACACGTGGACCATTCTGTGCCAGGAAATGTTGTTTCTCCTCTACCTTCCATATCCACCATATCTGTAGATATCTGGACACGTGGACCATTCTGTGCCAGGACATGTTGTTCCTCATTTACCTTCCATATCCACCATATCTGTAGATATCTGGACATGTCGCCCATTCTGTGCCAGGACCTGTTGCTTCTCCTCTACCTCTGATATCCACCATATCTGTAGATATCTGGACATGTCGCCCATTCTGTGCCAGGACATGTTGTTTCTCCTCTACCTCCCATATCCACCATATCTGTAGATATCTGGACACGTGGATCATCCTGTGCCAGGACATGTTGTTTCTCCCTCTACCTTCCATATCCATCATATCTGTAGATATCTGGACACGTGGATCATCCTGTGCCAGAACATGTTGCTTCTCCTCTACCTTCCATGTCCACCAGATCTGTAGATATCTGGACACGTGGATCATCCTGTGCCAGGACATGTTGTTCCTCCCTCTACCTTCCATATCCACCATATCTGTAGATATCTGGACACGTGGACCATTCTGTGCCAGGACATGTTGTTTCTCCTCTACCTTCCATATCCACCATATCTGTAGATATCTGGACACGTGGACCATTCTGTGCCAGGACATGTTGTTTCTCCTCTACCTTCCATATCAACCATATCTGTAGATATCTGGACACGTGGACCATCCTGTGCCAGGACATGATGTTTCTCCTCTACCTTCCATATCCACCATATCTGTAGATATCTGGACATGTGGATCATCCTGTGCCAGGACATGTTGTTCCTCCCTCTACCTTCCATATCCACCATATCTGTAGATATCTGGACACGTGGACCATCCTGTGCAAGGACATGTTGTTTCTCCTCTTCCCCCCATATCCACCATATCTGTAGATATCTGGACACATGGACCATCCTGTGCCAGGACATGTTGTTTCTCCTCTACCTCCGATATCCACCATATCTGTAGATATCTGTATACATGGACCATTCTGTGCCAGGACATGTTGTTTCTCCTCAACCTCCCATATCCACCATATCTGTAGATATCTGTACACGTGGACCATTCTGTGCCAGGACATGTTGTTTCTCCTCTACCTCCGATATCCATCACATCTGTAGATATCTGGACACATGGACCATCCTGTGCCAGGACATGTTGCTTCTCCTCTACCTCCCATATCCACAATATCTGTAGATATCTGTACACGTGGACCATTCTGTGCCTGGACATGTTGTTTCTCCTCTACCTCCGATATCCATCACATCTGTAGATATCTGGACACATGGACCATCCTGTGTCAGGACATGTTGCTTCTCCTCTACCTCCCATATCCACCATATCTGTAGATATCTGTACACGTGGACCATTCTGAGCCAGGACATGTTGTTTTTCCTCTACCTTCCATGTCCACCATATCTGTAAATATCTGGACACGTGGATCATTCTGTGCCAGGACATGTTGTTTCTCCTCTACCTCCCATATCCACCATATCTGTAAATATCTGGACACGTGGACCATCCTGTGCCAGGACATGTTGTTTTTCCTCTACCTTCCATATCTACCATATCTGTAGATATCTGGACACGTCGCCCCATTCTGTGCCAGGACATGTTGTTTCTCCTCTACCTTCCATGTCCACCATATCTGTAAATATCTGGACACATGAACCATTCTGTGCCAGGACATGTTGTTTCTCCTCTACCTTCCATGTCCACCATATCTGTAAATATCTGGACACGTGGATCATTCTGTGCCAGGACATATTGTTTCTCCTCTACCTCCCATATCCACCATATCTGTAAATATCTGGACACGTGGAGCATCCTGTGCCAGGACATGTTGTTTTTCCTCTACCTTCCATATCTACCATATCTGTAGATATCTGGACACGTCGCCCCATTCTGTGCCAGGACATGTTGTTTCTCCTCTACCTTCCATGTCCACCATATCTGTAAATATCTGGACACGTGGACCATTCTGTGCCAGGACATGTTGTTTCTCCTTAACCTCCCATATCCACCATATCTGTAGATATCTGGACACGTCGCCCATTCTGTGCCAGGACATGTTGTTTCTCCTCTACCTCCGATATCCATCACATCTGTAGATATCTGGACACGTGGACCATTCTGTGCCAGGACATGTTGTTTCTCCTCTACCTCCGATATCCACCATATCTGTAGATATCTGGACACATGGACCATCCTGTGCCAGGACATGTTGTTTCTCCTCTACCTCCGATATCCATCACATCTGTAGATATCTGGACACGTGGACCATTCTGTGCCAGGACATGTTGTTTCTCCTCTACCTCCGATATCCATCACATCTGTAGATATCTGGACACGTGGACCATTCTGTGCCAGGACATGTTGTTTCTCCTCTACCTCCGATATCCACCATATCTGTAGATATCTGGACACGTGGACCATCCTGTGCCAGGACATGTTGTTTCTCCTCTACCTCCGATATCCACCATATCTGTAGATATCTGGACACATGGACCATCCTGTGCCAGGACATGTTGTTTCTCCTCTAACTTCCATATCTACCATATCTGTAGATATCTGGACACGTGCACCATTCTGTGCCAGGACATGTTGTTTCTCCTCTACCTTCCATATCTACCATATCTGTAGATATCTGGACACGTGCACCATTCTGTGCCAGGACATGTTTCCTCCTCTACCTCCGATATCCACCATATCTGTAGATATCTGGACACGTGGACCATTCTGTGCCAGGACATGTTATTTTTCCTCTACCTTCCATGTCCACCATATCTGTAGATATCTGGACACGTCGCCCATTCTGTGCCAGGACATGTTGTTTCTCCTCTACCTCCCATATCCACCATATCTGTAGATATCTGGACACGTCGCCCATTCTGTGCCAGGACATGTTGTTTCTCCTCTACCTCCGATATCCATCACATCTGTAGATATCTGGACACGTGGACCATTCTGTGCCAGGACATATTGTTTCTCCCTCTACCTTCCATATCCACCATATCTGTAGATATCTGGACACATGGACCACTTTTACGGATCCGGGTGGTGGAACCTCTGTGCTGCGGTGCAAGGAGGGACCAGAGGGGCGTAACTAGGTATCAACTCGGACTGAAAAAGGTCGTATGGCGGCTCAATCGACTTCGTGACCAGGTAAGTACCGAGCAGAGGGACCAGGTGGTACTCTGGGACCAACCTTGAATGAGAGCAGGTGACTCCCACGGGTCAGAAGGCAGGAACTGACTGGTACAGCAGATGAGCACGGCAGGCGGGCTGACGGGTGATCCGGGTAGACGGACTGACAGACACGGCAGGTAACAAGCAGGAGCCTCCCAGGTAGGCTGGCTGGTGGGCACGGCAGGTAACAGGCAGGTGCTTCGAGGTAAGCGGGCGGGCAGGGCCCATAGACAGACTGGCGGACTGGACTGTAGACAGACTGTCGGGCTGGAGAGTAGACAAGCTGGCGGACAGGGCTGGTAGTCAGGCTGGCGGACTGGACTGGTAGTCAGGCTGGTGGACTGGACTGGAAGTCAGGCTGGCGGACTGGACTGGTAGTCAGGCTGGTGGAGTGGACTGGTAGTCAGGCTGGCCGACTGGACTTGTAGTCAGGCTGGCGTACTGGACTTGTAGTCAGGCTGGCGGACTGGACTTTTAGTCAGGCTGACGGGCTGGACTTGTAGTCAGGCTGGCGGGCTGGACTGGTAGTCAGGCTAGCAGCAGAACCTGAGGACTGAAGCAGAGTTTAACACACAAAGCTACAACCTTGCACGGGCACCTCCATTTTGGAAGAGGTGCCTTTTATATGAGAAGTCCTCTGGCCATTGGCCGGGGACTCCTTAGGACGGCACGCGCGGCCCCTTTAAGAAGGAGGGAGCACGCGTGCACCCTAAGCACAGTGCCCGGGAAGCTGCGTGCGCCGGCAGCAGCAGAAGCAGGAGCGCCGGAGGACACCAGGCAGGGAGCGCGGCGGTAAGGGGGACGGCGTCTCTGCCGGGCAGGAGGCAGAGACGCCGATGCTACAGTACCCCCCCCCCCTTTACGCCCCCTCTTTTTTATGCCTGAAAGAAATATTTTAAGGAGAAGCGGGGGGCGTGGATGTTCTCCCTGGGTTCCCAAGTTCTCTCCTCTGGGCCAAACTCCTTCCAATCCACCAGAAAAAAGGTTTTTCCTCTTACCCTCTTGGTGGCCAGAATACTCTCTACCTCATAGACGTCCTCAGCGGAGACCGGAGCTGGGGAGGAACCTGGATTGTCGGAAAAAGAATTAAGCACAACTGGTTTGAGGAGAGATACATGGAAGGAGTTGGGAATCCGTAAGGTGTCCGGGAGTTTTAACTTGTAGGCCACTGGGTTGATTTGCTTGAGGACTTCAAATGGACCGATGAACCGTGGACCCAACTTGTAGGAGGGTATTTTGAGACGAACATGTTTGGAGGAGAGCCAAACCTTGTCTCCCGGACGGAATTGAGGCGGATCCAGACGTCTCTTATCAGCATGTTTCTTCATCCGCTCGGAGGATTGAAGAAGTGCGGATCTAGTGTCCTCCCAAATGGTGGAAAATTCGCTGACCAGAGATTCCGCGGCAGGGTTGTCCACTGAAGCGGAGACGGGAAACGGAATCCGGGGATGTTGACCATAGACTACAAAGAACGGGGACTTGGAAGAAGATTCGCTCTCATGGTTGTTGTAGGAGAACTCGGCCCATGGTAGGAGCTCCACCCAATCAGTATGGTGAGCGTTGACGAAGTGCGGAAGGAAGCTGGTAAGGATCTGGTTGATACGCTCCACTTGGCCATTGGACTGTGGATGATAAGCGGAGGAGAAATCCAGGGAGACATCCAGCAGCTTACACGTAGCTCTCCAGAAGCGCGAAGTGAACTGGACCCCCCGATCAGACACAATGTGGAGGGGTAGGCCGTGAAGACGAAAGATGTGATGGATGAAGTCCTTAGCCAGCACAGATGCAGACGGGAGACCAGGCAGAGGGATGAAGTGGGCCATTTTAGAAAAGCTGTCAGCGACCACCCAAATGACCGTACAACCGGCAGAAACAGGGAGATCAGTAATAAAGTCTATAGCAATGTGTTGCCACGGGGCACCAGGTACGGGAAGAGGCAGGAGACGGCCGGCTGGAAGATGTCTGGGAACCTTGTTGCAGGCACAGGACGAACAGGCCTTGACGAAGTCTACCACATCCTGGCGCAGGGTAGGCCACCAGTAATGCCGGGTAATGAGCAGGAAGGTCTTCTTCTTGCCAGCATGGCCGGCTTGTTTGGATGAATGACCCCAGTGAAGGACCTTCTTACGATCCGGAACCGCTACAAACGTCTTACCGGGTGGGAGACGAGACAGGTCCAAGGGGGCCACATTCATCACTTTGGAGGGATCGATGATAAGCATAGGCTCCTCCTCTTGATCGGAAGACAGGAAGGATCGGGACAAGGCGTCGGCTTTAACGTTCTTGTCCGCCGGGCGGTAATGTAGGGAAAAGTTGAAGCGGACGAAGAACAAAGACCACCGGGCCTGACGCGGATTGAGTCTTTGGGCATTCTGTAGATATGCCAGGTTTTTGTGGTCAGTATAGATGACCACTGGGTGCAGAGTCCCCTCGAGCAGGTAACGACACTCCTCCAGCGCCAATTTGATGGCTAGCAGTTCTCGGTCTCCTATGGAGTAGTTGCGCTTGGACGAGGAGAAGAGCTTGGAGAAGAAGCCGCAGGTTACCATTCTCCCGGACGGAGATTTCTGGGTGAGCACCGTCCGGCTCCGGAGGAGGAAGCATCAACCTCCAGGAAGAACTGTTTGTTGCAATCCGGACGGTGCAGCACCGGGGCAGAAGAGAAGGCTTGTTTTAAGGAGAGGAAGGCCTCCTCAACTTCGGACGTCCATTCCTTAGGATTTGCTCCCTTTCGGGTGAGCGCAGAGATGGGAGCAGTCCGGGAAGAAAGATGTGGGATGAAGAGACGGTAATAGTTGGTGAAGCCCAGGAATCGCTGAATCGCCTTCAACCCCTCCAGACGGGGCCACTTTAAGACGGCAGAGACCTTCTCGGGGTCCATCCGTAGACCTGTCTTAGAGATAATGTAGCCCAAAAATGGAAGCGAGGTCTGCTCGAAGAGGCATTTCTCAAATTTTGCATATAAGTGATTCTGCCTGAGCCTAAGCAGGACCTGACGAACATCCCTCCGGTGTGTGGGAAAATCCGGAGAGAAGACCAATATGTCGTCCAGGTACACCATCACGCAAGAATATAAGAGGTCACGGAAGATGTCGTTAACTAATTCTTGGAAGACGGCTGAAGCATTACAGAGACCAAAGGGCATCACACGGTATTCATAGTGACCGTCCCGGGTATTGAATGCCGTCTTCCACTCGTCTCCTTGGCGGATCCGGACCAAGTTATACGCCCCACAAAGATCGAGCTTGGAGAAGATCTTTGCGCCTTTCAGGCGGTCAAACAGCTCTGAGATGAGCGTTAGGGGGTATTTGTTTTTGACAGTAATCTGGTTGAGTCCTCTATAATCGATACAGGGGCGTAGTGAACCGTCTTTCTTTTTTACGAAGAAGAATCCGGCTCCAGCCGGGGAGGTAGATTTCCGGATGAATCCCCTATCCAGATTTTCTTTGATGATCTCCGGTGTCTCGGCCAACGATAATGGGTAAATACGCCCACGGGGTGGAGTGGCTCCGGGTACCAGGTCAATAGGTCAATCATATGGCCTATGAGGTGGCAGTGTCTCTGCTTCCTTTTTGTCGAAGGCACCAGCATAGGACCAGTAAGGTGTCGGTAGACCAGGTAAATTAGCCGGAGTAGACGGAGGTCGAACCGGGCGAACCGGGACCAGGCAGGTCTCGTGGCAATCCTGCCCCCAACGGAGCACCTCACCAGATTGCCAATACAGAACGGGTTCATGTCTCTGTAGCCAGGGTAGACCAAGCAAAAGGGAGTGAGAGAGTCCGGAAAGCACATGGAAGGAGATCCTCTCTGAGTGCAGCATTCCCACCTGCAGGGTTACGGGCTCTGTGACGAGCAAGATGGTCACCGGAAGGAGTCTTCCATCCACGGAGGCGACTGACAATAGTTCAGGCAGAGGTTTGGTAGGAATCTGATACTTCTGTACAAGGGACTGGGATATGAGATTCCCAGCGGCTCTGGAATCCAGATCTGCGGTTTCAAAGAAGCGGTTCTCTCCACAGGAAATAGAGACGGATAAAGTCAAGAACGGAGAGGGCTTACTTTTGCCTAGGACGACCTCTCTGAGCGGTCCTAGACACTGGAGTTTCCCGGCTTCACCGGGCAGGAACGGATCAGGTGCTCCTTACTACCACAGTAGAAACAGCTCCCCTCGGCTCGGCGGGTCTCTTGGCGAGATTTGACCATCTTGGTCTGGTCGATCTGCATAGGTTCGGGCAAGCGTGCCCGGGGAGTTGCAGGTTGGGAAGCAGGTTTCTGGAAAACAGGAGCAAGATGAGGAAATCTTCTCTCCCGGGTAGTCTCCTTAGCACGTTCTAGGAAACGGATGTCAATCCGGGTAGCTAGTGACACCAGGTCATCCAGGGTGGTAGGAATGTCCCGGCCGGCTAATTCGTCCTTAATCCGACCGGAAAGACCCTCCCAGAAGGTGGACACCAGGGCCTCGTTGTCCCAGGCAAGCTCAGAAGCGAGGGTACGGAACTGTATGGCATACTGGGCCACGGTGAGACTCCCTTGGCGGAGGCTGACCAATGAGGAGGCAGTGGAAATCCTTTGTCCGGGCTCATCGAAGACCCTCCGGAAAGTAGTAAGGAAAGCCGGAAGATCGGACACCAGGGGATCCCCTCTCTCCCATAGAGGGTTTAGCCATGCCAATGCTTCCCCGGTGAGGTCAGACATGATGAACGCCACCTTGGCCCGGTCGGAGGGAAACTGATGTGGCAGAAGTTCAAAGTGCAGCGTGCACTGGTTCAGAAAACCCCGACATAAGACGGGGTCACCTCCAAAACGAGGAGGCGCAGAAAGCCGGGGTCCTAGGCTGGGTGCCGTGGTATTGGTAGGCCGTGGCGCCACCGGAGCGGGTGTCGCTCGACTCAAGGCGGGCACAGATGGGACAGACAGCGTGTCCAGGCAAGAGTTGACCGACCACAGGTGGGTCAGGATGGTTTCCTGTTGGGATCTCTGACGAGAAACCTCCTGGTATAGGTCAGCAAGCGAAGGGGCCTGGGGGCCACCGGGTTCCAGGGCCCGTACAAACTGTAACGGATCCGGGTGGTGGAACCTCTGTGCTGCGGTGCAAGGAGGGACCAGAGAGGCGTAACTAGGTATCAACTCGGACTGACCAAGGTCGTACGGCGGCTAAATCGACTCCTTGACCAGGGAAGGACCGAGCAGAGGGACCAGGTGCTACTCTGGGCCAGACCTTGAATGAGAGCAGGTGACTCCCACGAGTCAGAAGGCAGGGACTGACCGGTACAGCAGATGAGCATGACAGGCAGGCTGACGGGTGATCCGGGTAGACGGACTGGAAGACACGGCAGGTAACAAGCAGGAGCCTCCAGGTAGGCTGGCTGGTTGACACGGCAGGTAACAGGCAGGTGCTTCCAGGTAAGCGGGCTGGCAGGCACGGCAGGTAACAGGCAGGTGCTTCCAGGTAAGCAGGCGGGCAGGGCCCATAGACAGACTGGCGGACTGAACTGTAGACAGACTGTCGGGCTGGAGAGTAGACAAGCTGGCGGACAGGGCTGGTAGTCAGGCTGGCGGACTGGACTGGTAGTAAGGCAGGCTGACTGGACTGGTAGTCAGGCTGGCGGACTGGACAGGTAGTCAGGCTGGCGGACTGGACTTGTAGTTAGGCTGGCGGACTGGACTTGTAGTTAGGCTGGCGGGCGGGACTTGTAGTCAGGCTGGCGGGCTGGACTGGTAGTCAGGCTAGCAGCAGGACCTAAAGGCTGAAACAGAGTTTAACTCACAAAGCTACAACCTTGCACGGGCACCTCCATTTTGGAGGAGGTGCCTTTTATATGAGAGGTCCTCCGGACATTGGCTGGGGACTCCTTAGGATGGCGCGCGCGGCCCCTTTAAGAGGGAGGGAGCGTGAGTGCTCGCGCCCTAAGCACAGTGCCGGGAAGCTGCGCACGCCGGCAGCAGCAGAAGCAGGAGCGCCGGAGGACGCCGGGCGGGGAGCGCGGCTGTAAGAGGCACGGCGTCTCTGCCTGTCAGGGGGCAGAGACGCCGATACTACAACCATCCTGTGCCAGGACATGTTGTTTCTCCTCTACCTTCCATATCCACCATATCTATAGATATCTGGACACGTGGATCATTCTGTGCCAGGACATGTTGTTTCTCCCTCTACCTTCCATATCCACCATATCTGTAGATATCTGGACACGTGGACCATTCTGTGCCAGGACATGTTTCCTCCTCTACCTCCGATATCTATCATATCTGTAGATATCTGGACACGTGGACTATTCTGTGCCAGGACATGGTGTTTGTCCCTCTACCTTCCAAATCCACCATATCTGTAGATATCTAGACACGTGGACCATTCTGCGCCAGGACATTGTTTCTCCCTCTACCTTTCATATCCACCATATCTGTAGATATCTGGACACGTGGACCATTCTGTGCCAGGACATGTTGTTTCTCCGCTACCTTCCATATCCACCATATCTGTAGATATCTGGACAAGTGGACCATTCTGTGCCAGGACATGTTGTTTCTCCTCTACCTCCCATATCCACCATATCTGTAGATATCTGGACACGTGGACCATTCTGCGCCAGGACATGTTGCTTCTCCTCTACCTCCCATATCCACCATATCTGTAGATATCTGGACACGTGGACCATTCTGTGCCAGGACATGTTTCCTCCTCTACCTTCGATATCCATCATATCTGTAGATATCTGGACACGTTGCCCATTCTGTGACAGGACATGTTTCCTCCTCTACCTCTGATATCCATTATATCTGTAGATATCTGTACACATGGACCATTCTGTCCCAGGACATGTTGTTTCTCCTCTACCTTCCATATTCACCATATCTGTAGATATCTGGACATGTCGCCCATTCTGTGCCAGGACATTTTTCCTCCTCTACCTCCCATATCCACCATATCTGTAGATATCTGGACACATGGACCATTCTGTCCCAGGACATGTTGTTTCTCCTCTACCTTCCATATTCACCATATCTGTAGATATCTGGACATGTCGCCCATTCTGTGCCAGGACATTTTTCCTCCTCTACCTCCCATATCCACCATATCTGTAGATATCTGGACACGTGGACCATTCTGTGCCAGGACATGTTGTTTCTCCTCTACCTCCGATATCCATCACATCTGTAGATATCTGGACACGTGGACCATTCTGTGCCAGGACATGTTGCTTCTACTCTACCTTCCATATCCACCATATCTGTAGATATCTGGACACGTGGACCATTCTGTGCCAGGACATGTTGTTTTTCCTCTACCTTCCATGTCCACCATATCTGTAGATATCTGGACACGTCGCCCATTCTGTGCCAGGACATGTTTTCTCCTCTACCTCCCATATCCATCATATCTGTAGATATCTGGACACGTGGTCCATTCTGTGCCAGGACATGTTGTTTCTCCTCTACCTTCCATATCCACCATATATGTAGATATCTGTACACTTGGACCATTCTGTGCCAGGACATGTTGTTTCTCCTCTACCTCCGATATCCATCACATCTGTTGATATCTGGACACGTGGACCATTCTGTGCCAGGACATATTGTTTCTCCCTCTACTTTCCATATCCACCATATCTTTAGATATACAGATATGTGCCAGGACATTCTGTGCCAGGACATGTTGTTTCTCCTCAACCTCCCATATCCACCATATCTGTAGATATCTGAACACGTGGACCATTCTGTCCCAGGACATGTTGTTTCTCCCTCTACCTTCAATATCCACCATATCTGTAGATATCTGGACATGTCGCCCATTCTGTGCCAGGATGTGTTTCCTCCTCTACCTCCCATATCCACCATATCTGTAGATATCTGGATACGTGGACCATTCTGTGCCAGGACATGTTGTTTCTCCATCTACCTTCCATATTCACCATATCTGTAGATATCTGGACATGTGGACCATTCTGTGCCAGGACATGTTGTTTCTCCTCAACCTTCCATATCCACCATATCTGTAGATATCTGGACACATGGACCATTCTGTGCCAGGACATGTTGTTTCTCCTCTACCTTCAATATCCACCATATCTGTAGATATCTGGACATGTCGCCCATTCTGTGCCAGGACATGTTGTTTCTCCCTCTACCTTCCATATTCACCATATCTGTAGATATCTGGACATGTGGACCATTCTGTGCCAGGACATGTTGTTTCTCCTCTATCTTCCATATCCACCATATCTGTAGATATCTGGACATGTCGCCCATTCTGTGCCAGGACATGTTTGCTCCTCTACCTCCGATATCCATCATATCTGTAGATATCTGGACATGTTGTAATGCCGCGGCTTGTTGCATTGCTAAAATGTCCAGGGGGTGTGTTCTGGCTGACCATTTACCTCCCCCTCAGGTGACTGATCACATGACTGTGACATCATCACAGGTCCTGTCTGCACAGAAGGATACATAAATCCTGGTGGTTTGGAAACAGGGGGAGAGAGATGCCTGGTGAGGCCTGGTGAAGCCCGGAAGGCAGAGGCTGGATCCCTGTGTTTGAGATACCAGTAGCTTTCGAAGGCAGGAGGCCTGGTCCCTGTGTGGGACTCCACTAGCCGGGAAGGCAGAGGCTGGATCCCTGTGTCTGAGATACCAGTAGCCTTGGAAGGCACGTGGCTTGGAGACTACGTCTGGGAAGCCTTAAAGCCACAGCTGTGGCAGAACCGAGCTGACAGAAGCAGTTGAGACCCGGCAAAGGTAAATTGGCGCTTTAAGTGAATATTGTTGCTATACCTTGCTGAAGTCTGTATTTGAAGCCAAGCGGGCATAGCTGCCACTGAAAAGGCTTTAGGATACATGTGTAACATTCCTGCGAGCCACTGATATGGACGATGTTATGTGCGGTTTATGATGTGCAATAAACTGCTGGACTACATATTACCGGAAAACGTTGCATGTGTGCTTTAATTGACCCGGTGAAGCGAGTGCCCCCCAGCGTGATGAATAGCGCTACCTTACATGTGGTTGGAGAATGCGGGCAACTGCAGCTTGGTTGCTAGGGGTAACGGCACAGGACGACGATTGTGGATGTAAGCATCTTGCTGTGGCTCGGCGGGGTCACGAAGATTAAAGCATCTGGCTGTAACTCGGCGGGGTTACGAAAATTGTCGTCGCACTCAAACCTGGTTTGCTGTGGCTCGGCGGGGCCACGAAAATTTTCCGGGGAGAGCGGTGTGAAGTGTCTAGTGTGAACAGTGTACCGCGATGACCATGAATGGAGCAGTATCCCCAGACAGAATGGAGAAGGGGTTAGATGACCGGCTGCAAACGCTCTTCAGCAAAATGGAGTTTTCTGAAGAGGTGCAGGAGCAGATGAAAATGGCTGTGAAGGGAGCAGCAGATGAGACTGAAGCTATTCAGCGATTAAAGTGCCTGTTGCAGCAGCAGCACGACATGGTGCAGGAACGGCAGGAGCTGTTGACACGTTACAGAATGGCGGCAGTGGACCATTCTGTGCAGGGCCGGCTCCAGGTTTTTGTGGGCTCTGGGCGAAAGAGTCTCATTGGGCCCCTTTAACACATACTACGCTTCATAATGCACAGATACCGCAGAGAAATATATATATAAAGATTTCACTTCTTACATTACACGACCGATATCTATTGTAAATTCCACAACAGCTCAGAAACCGGTGAATCGCTCCATACAGAATAATGGCCCCCATAAAATGCTCCATACAGGATATTGGCCCCCATATTACGCTCTGTACAGGATACTGGCCCCCTTATAATGCTCCATACAGAATACTGGCCCCCAAATAATGCTCCATGCAGGATACTGACCCCCATATTACGCTCTGTACAGAACACTGGCCCCCTTATAATGCTCCATACAGAATACTGACCCCCAAATAATTCTCCATGCAGGATACTGGCCGCCATATTACGCTCTGTACAGGATACTGGCCCCCTTAAAATGCTCCATACAGAATACTGGCCCCAAAATAATGCCCCATGCAGGATACTGGCCACCTTATTAAGCTCTGTACAGGACACTGGCCCCCTTATAATGCTCCATACAGAATACTGGCCCCAAAATAATGCTCCATGCAGGATTCTGGCCCCCATATTATGCTCTGTACAGGATACTGGCCCCTTTATTACACTCTGTACAAAATACTGGTCCCCTTATAATGCTTCATACAGAATACTAGCCCCCAAATAATTCTCCGTGCATGATACTGGCCCCCATATTACGCTCTGCACAGGATACTGGCCCCCTTATAATGCTCCATACAGAATACTGGCCCCAAAATAATGCCCGATGCAGGCTGTTCCCCCCACATAATGCCCCATGCAGTCTGTTCCCTCACATAATGCCCCATGCAGGCTGTTCCCCCCACATAATGCCCCATGCAGGCTGTTCCCCCCACATAATGCCCCATGCAGGATGTCACCTCTCCCCCCATGTAATGCCCCATGCAGGATGTCACCCCCTTATAATGCCCCATGCAGGATGTCACCCCCCTTATAATGCCCCATGCAGGATGTCACCCCCCCTATAATGCCCCATGCAGGCTGTTCCCCCCACATAATGCCCCATGCAGGATGTCACCCCCTCTTATAATGCCCCATGCAGGATGTCACCTTTCCCTCCCATATAATGCCCCATTCAGGATGTCACCCCCCTATAATGCCCCATGCAGGCTGTTCCCCCCACATAATGCCCCATGCAGGATGTCACCCCCTCTTATAATGCCCCATGCAGAAGGTCACCTCTCCCCCCCATATAATGCCCCATGCAGGATGTCACCCCCCCATATAATGCCCCATGCACAATGTCACCCCCTCTTATAATGCCCTATGCAGGATGTCACCCCCCCCCTTATAATGCCCCATGCAGGATGTCACCCCCCATATAATGCCCCATGCAGGATGTCACCCCCTCTTATAATGCCCCATGCAGGATGTCACCTCCCCATATAATGCCCCAAGCAGGATGTCACCCCCCCATATAATGCCCCATGCAGGATGTCACCTCTCCATATAATGCCCCATGCAGGATGTTACCTCTCACCCCATATAATGCCCCATGCAGGATGTCACCCCACCTATATAATGCCCCATGCAGGATGTCACCCCCTCTTATAATACCCCATGCAGGATGTCACCCCCTCTTATAATGCCCCATGCAGGATGTCACCTTCCCATATAATGCCCCATGCAGGATGTCACCTCCCCATATAATGCCCCATGCAGGATGTCACATCCTCATATAATGCCCCATGCAGGATGTCACCTCTCCCGCCATATAATGCCCCATGCAGGATGTCACCTCTCCCCCCATTATAATGCCCCATGCAGGATGTCACCTCTCCTCCCATATAATACCCCATGCAGGATGTCACCTCTCCCCCCATATAATGCCCCATGCAGGATGTCACCTCTCCCCCATATAATGCCCCATGCAGGATGTCACCTCCCCTATATAATGCCCCATGCAGGATGTCACCCGCTCTTATAATACCCCATGCAGGATGTCACCTCCCATATAATGCCCCATGCAGGATGTCACCCCCCATATAATGCCCCATGCAGGATGTAACCCTCCCATATAATGCCCCATGCAGGATGTCACCTCTCCCCCCCATATAATGCCTCATGCAGGATGTCACCCCCCTCCATATAATGGCCCATGCAGGATGTCACACACCCCATATAATGCCCCATGCAGGATGTCACCTCTCCCCCTCCTTATAATGCCCCATGCAGGATGTCACCTCTCCCCCATATAATGCCCCATGCAGGATTTCACCCCCCCCATATATTGCCCCATGCAGGATGTCACCCCCCATATAATGCCCCATGCAGGATGTCACCTCCCCATATAATGCCCCATGCAGGATGTAACCCCACATATAATGCCCCATGCAGGATATCACCCCCCCCATATAATGCCCCATGCAGGATGACACCTCTCCCCCATATATTGCCCCATGCAGGATGTCACCCCCCATATAATGCCCCATGCAGGATGTCACCCCCCCATATAATGCCCCATGCAGGATGTCACCCCCCCATATAATGCCCCATGCAGGATGTCACCCCCTCTTATAATGCCCCATGCAGGATGTCACCTCCCCCTCATATAATGCCCCATGCAGGATGTCACCCCCCATATAATGCCCCATGCAGGATGTCACCCCCCCATATAATGCCCCATGCAGGATATCACCTCTCCCCCCTTGTAATGCCCCATGCAGGTGGTCACCTCCCCCCCTTATATTGCCCCATGCAGGATGTCACTCCCCCGTATAATTCCCCATGCAGGAGGTCATCTCTCCCCCCTGTAATGCCCCATGCAGGATGTCACCCCCCCTTAAAATGCCCCATGCAGGATGTCACCCCCTCTTATAATGCCCCATGCAGGATGTCACCTCCCCCTCATATAATGCCCCATGCAGGATGTCACCCCCCATATAATGCCCCATGCAGGATGTCACCCCCCCATATAATGCCCCATGCAGGATGTCACCTCTCCCCCCTATATAATGCCCCATGCAGGATGTCACCTCTCCCCCTATGTAATGCCCCATGTGGATGTCACCCCCTCTTATAATGCCCCATGCAGGATGTCACCTCTCCCCCCCATATAATGCCCCATGCAGGATGTCACCCCCCATATAATGCCGCATGTAGTATGTCACTTCTCCCCCCATATAATGCCCCATGCAGGATGTCACCTGTCCCCCATATAATGCCCCATGCAAGATGTCACCCCCCTATATAATGCCCCATGCAGGATGTCACCCCCTCTTATAATACCCCGTGCAGGATGTCACCCCCTCTTATAATGCCCCATGCAGGATGTCACCTCCCCATATAATGCCCCAAGCAGGATGTCACCCCCCATATAATGCCCCATGCAGGATGTCACCTCTCCATATAATGCCCCATGCAGGATGTCACCTCTCACCCCATATAATGCCCCATGCAGGATGTCACCCCCCCTATATAATGCCCCATGCAGGATGTCACCCCCTCTTATAATACCCCATGCAGGATGTCACCCCCTCTTATAATGCCCCATGCAGGATGTGACCTCCCCACATAATGTCCCATGCAGGATGTCACCTCCCCATATAATGCCCCATGCAGAATGTCACATCCTCATATAATACCCCATGCAGGATGTCACCTCTCCCCCCATTATAATGCCCCATGCAGGATGTCACCTCTCCCCCCATATAATACCCCATGCAGGATGTCACCCCCCTATATAATGCCCCATGCAGGATGTCACCCGCTCTTATAATATCCCATGCAGGATGTCACCTCCCATATAATGCCCCATGCAGGATGTCACCCCCATATAATGCCCCATGCAGGATGTAACCCTCCCATATAATGCCCCATGCAGGATGTCACCTCTCCCCCTCATATAATGCCTCATGCAGGATGTCACCCCCCTCCATATAATGGCCCATGCAGGATGTCACCTCTCCCCCCATATAATACCCCATGCAGGATGTCACCTCTCCCCCCATATAATGCCCCATGCAGGATGTCACCTCTCCCCCATATAATGCCCCATGCAGGATGTCACCCCCCCTATATAATGCCCCATGCAGGATGTCACCCGCTCTTATAATACCCCATGCAGGATGTCACCTCCCATATAATGCCCCATGCAGGATGTCACCCCCCATATAATGCCCCATGCAGGATGTAACCCTCCCATATAATGCCCCATGCAGGATGTGACCTCTTCCCCCCATATAATGCCTCATGCAGGATGTCACCCCCTCCATATAATGGCCCATGCAGGATGTCACACACCCCATATAATGCCCCATGCAGGATGTCACCTCTCCCCCACCTTATAATGCCCCATGCAGGATGTCACCCCCCCATATATTGCCCCATGCAGGATGTCACCCCCCCATATAATGCCCCATGCAGGATGTCACCTCCCCATATAATGCCCCATGCAGGATGTAACCCCACATATAATGCCCCATTCAGGATGTCACCCCCCCATATAATGCCCCATGCAGGATGACACCTCTCCCCCATATATTGCCCCATGTAGGATATCACCTCTCCACCCCTTGTAATGCCCCATGCAGATGGTCACCTCCCCCCTTATAATGCCCCATGCAGGATGTCACTCCCCCGTATAATGCCCCATGCAGGATGTCTTCTCCCCCCCCCCCTGTAATGCCTCATGCAGGATGTCACCCCCCCTTATAATGCCCCATGCAGGATGTCACCCCCCCATATAATGCCCCATGCAGGATGTCACCTCTCCCCCCGATATAATGCCCCATGCAAGATGTCAGCCCCCCATATGATGCTCCATGCAGGATGTCACCTCTCCCCCCATATAACGCCCCATGCAGAATGTCACCCACCATATAATGCCCCATGCAGGATGTCACCCCCCCTTATAATTCCCCATGCAGGATGTCACCCCCTCTTATAATGCCCCATGCAGGATGTCACCTCCTCGCCATATAATGCCCCATGAAGGATGTCATCTCTCGCCCCATATAATGCCCCATGCAGGATGTCACCTCCCCCCCATATAATGCCCCATGCAGGATGTCACCTCTCCCCCCATATAGTGCCCCATTCAGGATGTCACCCCCATATAATGCCCCATGCAGGATGTCACCCCCCATATAATGCCCATGCAGGATGTCACCCCCCCATATAATGCCCCATGCAGGATGTTACCTCCCCCCCATATAATGCCCCATGCAGGATGTCACCTCTCCCCCCCATATAATGCCCCATGCAGGATGTCACCTCTCCCCCCATATAATGCCCCATGCAGGATGTCACCTCTCCCCCCATATAATGCCCCATGCAGGATGTATCCTCTCCGTCCATATAATGCCCCATGCAGGATGTCACCCCCCCATATAATGCCCCATGCAGGATGTCACCCCCCATATAATGCCCCATGCAGGATGTCATCGCTCCCCCCCTTGTCAGTGGGGGGAGGATGTCATCTCCCCCCACTTATAATGCCCCATGCAGGATGTCACCTCTCCCCCCCATATAATGCCCCATGCAGGATGTCACCCCCCATATAATGCCGCATGTAGTATGTCACTTCTCCCCCCATATAATGCCCCATGCAGGATGTCACCTGTCCCCCATATAATGCCCCATGCAAGATGTCACCCCCCTATATAATGCCCCATGCAGGATGTCACCCCCTCTTATAATACCCCGTGCAGGATGTCACCCCCTCTTATAATGCCCCATGCAGGATGTCACCTCCCCATATAATGCCCCAAGCAGGATGTCACCCCCCATATAATGTCCCATGCAGGATGTCACCTCTCCATATAATGCCCCATGCAGGATGTCACCTCTCACCCCATATAATGCCCCATGCAGGATGTCACCCCCTCTTATAATACCCCATGCAGGATGTCACCCCCTCTTATAATGCCCCATGCAGGATGTCACCTCCCCATATAATGCCCCATGCAGGATGTCACCTCCCCATATAATGCCCCATGCAGAAAGTCACATCCTCATATAATGCCCCATGCAGGATGTCACCTCTCCCCCCATATAATACCCCATGCAGGATGTCACCTCTCCCCCCATTATAATGCCCCATGCAGGATGTCACCTCTCCCCCCATATAATACCCCATGCAGGATGTCACCTCTCCCCCCATATAATGCCCCATGCAGGATGTCACCTCTCCCCCATATAATGCCCCATGCAGGATGTCACCCCCCCTATATAATTCCCCACGCAGGATGTCACCCGCTCTTATAATACCCCATGCAGGATGTCACCTCCCATATAATGCCCCATGCAGGATGTCACCCCCATATAATGCCCCATGCAGGATGTAACCCTCCCATATAATGCCCCATGCAGTATGTCACCTCTCCCCCCCATATAATGCCTCATGCAGGATGTCACCCCCCTCCATATAATGGCCCATGCAGGATGTCACCTCTCCCCCATATAATACCCCATGCAGGATGTCACCTCTCCCCCCATATAATGCCCCATGCAGGATGTCACCTCTCCACCATATAATGCCCCATGCAGGATGTCACCCCCCTATATAATGCCCCATGCAGGATGTCACCCGCTCTTATAATACCCCATGCAGGATTTCACCTCCCATATAATGCCCCATGCAGGATGTCACCCCCCATATAATGCCCCATGCAGGATGTAACCCTCCCATATAATGCCCCATGCAGGATGTCACCTCTCCCCCCCATATAATGCCTCATGCAGGATGTCACCCCCCTCCATATAATGGCCCATGCAGGATGTCACACACCCCATATAATGCCCCATGCAGGATGTCACCTCTCCCCCACCTTATAATGCCCCATGCAGGATGTCACCCCCCCATATATTGCCCCATGCAGGATGTCACCCCCCATATAATGCCCCATACAGGATGTCACCTCCCCATAGAATGCCCCATGCAGGATGTAACCCCACATATAATGCCCCATGCAGGATGTCACCCCCCCATATAATGCCCCATGAAGGATGACACCTCTCCCCCATATATTGCCCCATGCAGGATATCACCTCTCCACCCTTTGTAATGCCCCATGCAGGTGGTCACCTCCCCCCCTTAGAATGCCCCATGCAGGATGTCACTCCCCCGTATAATGCCCCATGCAGGATGTCTTCTCTCCCCCCCTGTAATGCCCCATGCAGGATGTCACCCCCCCTTATAATGCCCCATGCAGGATGTCACCCCCCCATATAATGCCCCATGCAGGATGTCACCTCTCCCCCCCATATAATGCCCCATGCAGGATGTCAGCCCCCCATATGATGCTCTATGCAGGATGTCACCTCTCCCCCCATATAACGCCCCATGCAGGATGTCACCCACCATATAATGCCCCATGCAGGATGTCACCTCTCCCCCATATAATGCCCCATGCAGGATGTCACCCCCCCTTATAATTCCCCATGCAGGATGTCACCCCCTCTTATAATGCCCCATGCAGGATGTCACCTCCTCGCCATATAATGCCCATGAAGGATGTCATCTCTCGCCCCATATAATGCCCCATGCAGGATGTCACCTCCCCTCCATATAATGCCCCATGCAGGATGTCACCTCTCCCCCCATATAGTGCCCCATTCAGGATGTCACCCCCATATAATGCCCCATGCAGGATGTCACCCCCCATATAATGCCCATGCAGGATGTCACCCCCCCATATAATGCCCCATGCAGGATGTTACCTCCCCCCCATATAATGCCCCATGCAGGATGTCACCTCTCCCCCCGATATAATACCCCATGCGGGATGTCACCTCTCCCCCCATATAATGCCCCATGCAGGATGTCACCTCTCCCCCCATATAATGCCCCATGCAGGATGTATCCTCTCCGTCCATATAATGCCCCATGCAGGATGTCACCCCCCCATATAATGTCCCATGCAGAATGTCACCCCCCATATAATGCCCCATGCAGGATGTCATCGCTCCCCCCCCTTGTCAGAGGGGGGAGGATGTCATCTCCCCCCACTTATAATGCCCCATGCAGGATGTCACCTCTCCCCCATATAATGCCCCATGCAGGATGTCACCCCCCCATATAATGCCCCATGCCGGATGTCACCCCCCATATAATGCCCCATGCAGGATGTCATCGCCCCCCCCCCTTGTCAGTGGGGGGAGGATGTCATCTCCCCCCACTTATAATGCCCCATGCAGGATGTCACCTCTCCCCCATATAATGCCCAATGCAGGATGTCACCTCTCCCCCCATATAATTCCCCATGCAGGATGTCACCTCTCCCCCATATAATGCCCCATGCAGGATGTCACCCCCCATATAATGCCCCATGCAGGATGTCACCTCTCCCCCCCATATAATGCCCCATGCAGGATGTCACCTCTCCACCCATATAATGCCCCATGCAGGATGTCACCTCTCCTCCCATATAATGCCCCATGCAGGATGTCACCTCTCCCCCCATTATAATGCCCCATGCAGGATGTCACCTCTCCCCCCATATAATACCCCAAGCAGGATGTCACCTCTCCCCCATATAATGCCCCATGCAGGATGTCATCTCTCCCCCATATAATGCCCCATGCAGGATGTCACCCCCCCTATATAATGCCCCATGCAGGATGTCACCCGCTCTTACAATACCCCATGCAGGATGTCACCTCCCATATAATGCCCCATGCAGGATGTCAACCCCATATAATGCCCCATGCAGGATGTAACCCTCCCATATAATGCCCCATGCAGGATGTCACCTCTCCCCCCCATATAATGCCTCATGCAGGATGTCACCCCCCTCCATATAATGGCCCATGCAGGATGTCACACACCCCATATAATGCCCCATGCAGGATGTCACCTCTCTCCCACCTTATAATGCCCCATGCAGGATGTCACCTCTCCCCCATATAATGCCCCATGCAGGATGTCACCCCCCCATATATTGCCCCATGCAGGATGTCACCCCCCCATATAATGCCCCATGCAGGATGTCACCTCCCCATATAATGCCCAATGCAGGATGTAACCCCACATATAATGCCCCATGCAGGATGTCACCCCCCCATATAATGCCCCATGCAGGATGACACCTCTCCTCCATATATTGCCCCATGCAGGATGTCACCCCCCATATAATGCCCCAAGCAGGATGTCACCCCCCATATAATGTCCCATGCAGGATGTCACCTCTCCATATAATGCCCCATGCAGGATGTCACCTCTCACCCCATATAATGCCCCATGCAGGAGGTCACCCCCTCTTATAATACCCCATGCAGGATGTCACCCCCTCTTATAATGCCCCATGCAGGATGTCACCTCCCCATATAATGCCCCATGCAGGATGTCACCTCCCCATATAATGCCCCATGCAGAAAGTCACATCCTCATATAATGCCCCATGCAGGATGTCACCTCTCCCCCCATATAATACCCCATGCAGGATGTCACCTCTCCCCCCATTATAATGCCCCATGCAGGATGTCACCTCTCCCCCCATATAATACCCCATGCAGGATGTCACCTCTCCCCCCATATAATGCCCCATGCAGGATGTCACCTCTCCCCCATATAATGCCCCATGCAGGATGTCACCCCCCCTATATAATTCCCCATGCAGGATGTCACCCGCTCTTATAATACCCCATGCAGGATGTCACCTCCCATATAATGCCCCATGCAGGATGTCACCCCCATATAATGCCCCATGCAGGATGTAACCCTCCCATATAATGCCCCATGCAGTATGTCACCTCTCCCCCCCATATAATGCCTCATGCAGGATGTCACCCCCCTCCATATAATAGCCCATGCAGGATGTCACCTCTCCCCCCATATAATACCCCATGCAGGATGTCACCTCTCCCCCCATATAATGCCCCATGCAGGATGTCACCTCTCCACCATATAATGCCCCATGCAGGATGTCACCCCCCTATATAATGCCCCATGCAGGATGTCACCCGCTCTTATAATACCCCATGCAGGATTTCACCTCCCATATAATGCCCCATGCAGGATGTCACCCCCCATATAATGCCCCATGCAGGATGTAACCCTCCCATATAATGCCCCATGCAGGATGTCACCTCTACCCCCCATATAATGCCTCATGCAGGATGTCACCCCCCTCCATATAATGGCCCATGCAGGATGTCACACACCCCATATAATGCCCCATGCAGGATGTCACCTCTCCCCCACCTTATAATGCCCCATGCAGGATGTCACCCCCCCATATATTGCCCCATGCAGGATGTCACCCCCCATATAATGCCCCATACAGGATGTCACCTCCCCATAGAATGCCCCATGCAGGATGTAACCCCACATATAATGCCCCATGCAGGATGTCACCCCCCCATATAATGCCCCATGAAGGATGACACCTCTCCCCCATATATTGCCCCATGCAGGATATCACCTCTCCACCCCTTTTAATGCCCCATGCAGGTGGTCACCTCCCCCCCTTATAATGCCCCATGCAGGATGTCACTCCCCCGTATAATGCCCCATGCAGGATGTCTTCTCTCCCCCCCCTGTAATGCCCCATGCAGGATGTCACCCCCCCTTATAATGCCCCATGCAGGATGTCACCCCCCCATATAATGCCCCATGCAGGATGTCACCTCTCCCCCCCATATAATGCCCCATGCAGGATGTCAGCCCCCCATATGATGCTCCATGCAGGATGTCACCTCTCCCCCCATATAACGCCCCATGCAGGATGTCACCCACCATATAATGCCCCATGCAGGATGTCACCTCTCCCCCATATAATGCCCCATGCAGGATGTCACCCCCCCTTATAATTCCCCATGCAGGATGTCACCCCCTCTTATAATGCCCCATGCAGGATGTCACCTCCTCGCCATATAATGCCCATGAAGGATGTCATCTCTCGCCCCATATAATGCCCCATGCAGGATGTCACCTCCCCTCCATATAATGCCCCATGCAGGATGTCACCTCTCCCCCCATATAGTGCCCCATTCAGGATGTCACCCCCATATAATGCCCCATGCAGGATGTCACCCCCCATATAATGCCCATGCAGGATGTCACCCCCCCATATAATGCCCCATGCAGGATGTTACCTCCCCCCCATATAATGCCCCATGCAGGATGTCACCTCTCCCCCCGATATAATGCCCCATGCGGGATGTCACCTCTCCCCCCATATAATGCCCCATGCAGGATGTCACCTCTCCCCCCATATAATGCCCCATGCAGGATGTATCCTCTCCGTCCATATAATGCCCCATGCAGGATGTCACCCCCCATATAATGCCCCATGCAGGATGTCACCCCCCATATAATGCCCCATGCAGGATGTCATCGCTCCCCCCCTTGTCAGTGGGGGGAGGATGTCATCTCCCCCCACTTATAATGCCCCATGCAGAATGTCACCTCTCCCCCATATAATGCCCCATGCAGGATGTCACCTCTCCCCCCATATAATTCCCCATGCAGGATGTCACCTCTCCCCCATATAATGCCCCATGCAGGATGTCACCCCCCCATATAATGCCCCATGCCGGATGTCACCCCCCATATAATGCCCCATGCAGGATGTCATCGCTCCCCCCCCTTGTCAGTGGGGGGAGGATGTCATCTCCCCCCACTTATAATGCCCCATGCAGGATGTCACCTCTCCCCCATATAATGCCCCATGCAGGATGTCACCTCTCCCCCCATATAATTCCCCATGCAGGATGTCACCTCTCCCCCATATAATGCCCCATGCAGGATGTCACCCCCCATATAATGCCCCATGCAGGATGTCACCTCTCCTCCCCATATAATGCCCCATGCAGGATGTCCCCTCTCCCCCCATATAATGCCCCATGCAGGATGTCACCTCTCCTCCCATATAATGCCCCATGCAGGATGTCACCTCTCCCCCCATTATAATGCCCCATGCAGGATGTCACCTCTCCCCCCATTATAATGCCCCATGCAGGATGTCACCTCTCCCCCCATATAATACCCCAAGCAGGATGTCACCTCTCCCCCATATAATGCCCCATGCAGGATGTCATCTCTCCCCCATATAATGCCCCATGCAGGATGTCACCCCCCCTATATAATGCCCCATGCAGGATGTCACCCGCTCTTATAATACCCCATGCATGATGTCACCTCCCATATAATGCCCCATGCGGGATGTCAACCCCATATAATGCCCCATGCAGGATGTAACCCTCCCATATAATGCCCCATGCAGGATGTCACCTCTCCCCCCCATATAATGCCTCATGCAGGATGTCACCCCCCTCCATATAATGGCCCATGCAGGATGTCACACACCCCATATAATGCCCCATGCAGGATGTCACCTCTCCCCCACCTTATAATGCCCCATGCAGGATGTCACCTCTCCCCCATATAATGCCCCATGCAGGATGTCACCCCCCCATATATTGCCCCATGCAGGATGTCACCCCCCCATATAATGCCCCATGCAGGATGTCACCTCCCCATATAATGCCCAATGCAGGATGTAACCCCACATATAATACCCCATGCAGGATGTCACCCCCCCATATAATGCCCCATGCAGGATGACACCTCTCCTCCATATATTGCCCCATGCAGGATGTCACCCCCCATATAATGCCCCATGCAGGATGTCACCCCCCCATATAATGCCCCATGCAGGATGTCACCCCCCATATAATGCCCCATGCAGGATATCACCTCTCCCCCCCTTGTAATGCCCCATGCAGGTGGTCACCTCTCCCCCTTATAATGCCCCATGCAGGATGTCACTCCCCCGTATAATGCCCCATGCAGGATGTCACCCCCCATATAATGCCCCATGCAGGATGTCACCTCTCCCCCCCATATAATGCCCCATGCAGGATGTCACCTCTCCCCCCATATAATGCCCCATGCAGGATGTCACCTCCCCATATAATGCCCCATGCAGGATGTAACCCCACATATAATGCCCCATGCAGGATGTCACCCCCCCATATAATGCCCCATGCAGGATGACACCTCTCTTCCATATATTGCCCCAAGCAGGATGTCACCTCCCATATAATGCCCCATGCAGGATGTCACCCCCCCATATAATGCCCCATGCAGGATGTCACCCCCCCATATAATGCCCCATGCAGGATATCACCTCTCCCCCCCTTGTAATGCCCCATGCAGGTGGTCACCTCCCCCCCTTATAATGCCCCATGCAGAATGTCACTCCCCCGTATAATGCCCCATGCAGGATGTCATCTCTCCCACCCCTGTAATGCCCCATGCAGGATGTCACCCCCCCTTATAATGCCCCATGCAGGATGTCACCCCCCCATATAATGCCCCATGCAGGATGTCACCCCCCATATAGTGCCCCATGCAGGATGTCACCCCCCATATAATGCCCCATGCAGGATGTCACCCCCCCCATATAATGCCCCATGCAGGATGTCACCCCCCATATAATGCCCCATGCAGGATGTAACCCTCCCATATAATGCCCCATGCAGGATGTCACCTCTCCCCCCCATATAATGCCTCATGCAGGATGTCACACCCCTCCATATAATGGCCCATGCAGGATGTCACACACCCCATATAATGCCCCATGCAGGATGTCACCTCTCCTCCACCTTATAATGCCCCATGCAGGATGTCACCCCCCCATATATTGCCCCATGCAGGATGTCACCCCCCATATAATGCCCCATACAGGATGTCACCTCCCCATAGAATGCCCCATGCAGGATGTAACCCCACATATAATGCCCCATGCAGGATGTCACCCCCCCATATAATGCCCCATGAAGGATGACACCTCTCCCCCATATATTGCCCCATGCAGGATATCACCTCTCCACCCCTTGTAATGCCCCATGCAGGTGGTCACCTCCCCCCCTTATAATGCCCCATGCAGGATGTCACTCCCCCGTATAATGCCCCATGCAGGATGTCTTCTCTCCCCCCCCTGTAATGCCCCATGCAGGATGTCACCCCCCCTTATAATGCCCCATGCAGGATGTCACCCCCCCATATAATGCCCCATGCAGGATGTCACCTCTCCCCCCCATATAATGCCCCATGCAGGATGTCAGCCCCCCATATGATGCTCCATGCAGGATGTCACCTCTCCCCCCATATAACGCCCCATGCAGGATGTCACCCACCATATAATGCCCCATGCAGGATGTCACCTCTCCCCCATATAATGCCCAAAGCAGGATGTCACCCCCCCTTATAATTCCCCATGCAGGATGTCACCCCCTCTTATAATGCCCCATGCAGGATGTCACCTCCTCGCCATATAATGCCCATGAAGGATGTCATCTCTCGCCCCATATAATGCCCCATGCAGGATGTCACCTCCCCTCCATATAATGCCCCATGCAGGATGTCACCTCTCCCCCCATATAGTGCCCCATTCAGGATGTCACCCCCATATAATGCCCCATGCAGGATGTCACCCCCCATATAATGCCCATGCAGGATGTCACCCCCCCATATAATGCCCCATGCAGGATGTTACCTCCCCCCCATATAATGCCCCATGCAGGATGTCACCTCTCCCCCCGATATAATGCCCCATGCGGGATGTCACCTCTCCCCCCATATAATGCCCCATGCAGGATGTCACCTCTCCCCCCATATAATGCCCCATGCAGGATGTATCCTCTCCGTCCATATAATGCCCCATGCAGGATGTCACCCCCCCATATAATGCCCCATGCAGGATGTCACCCCCCATATAATGCCCCATGCAGGATGTCATCGCTCCCCCCCCTTGTCAGTGGGGGGAGGATGTCATCTCCCCCCACTTATAATGCCCCATGCAGGATGTCACCTCTCCCCCATATAATGCCCCATGCAGGATGTCACCTCTCCCCCCATATAATTCCCCATGCAGGATGTCACCTCTCCCCCATATAATGCCCCATGCAGGATGTCACCCCCCCATATAATGCCCCATGCCGGATGTCACCCCCCATATAATGCCCCATGCAGGATGTCATCGCTCCCCCCCCTTGTCAGTGGGGGGAGGATGTCATCTCCCCCCACTTATAATGCCCCATGCAGGATGTCACCTCTCCCCCATATAATGCCCCATGCAGGATGTCACCTCTCCCCCCATATAATTCCCCATGCAGGATGTCACCTCTCCCCCATATAATGCCCCATGCAGGATGTCACCCCCCATATAATGCCCCATGCAGGATGTCACCTCTCCCCCCCATATAATGCCCCATGCAGGATGTCACCTCTCCCCCCATATAATGCCCCATGCAGGATGTCACCTCTCCTCCCATATAATGCCCCATGCAGGATGTCACCTCTCCCCCCATTATAATGCCCCATGCAGGATGTCACCTCTCCCCCCATATAATACCCCAAGCAGGATGTCACCTCTCCCCCATATAATGCCCCATGCAGGATGTCATCTCTCCCCCATATAATGCCCCATGCAGGATGTCACCCCCCTATATAATGCCCCATGCAGGATGTCACCCGCTCTTATAATACCCCATGCAGGATGTCACCTCCCATATAATGCCCCATGCAGGATGTCAACCCCATATAATGCCCCATGCAGGATGTAACCCTCCCATATAATGCCCCATGCAGGATGTCACCTCTCCCCCCCATATAATGCCTCATGCAGGATGTCACCCCCCTCCATATAATGGCCCATGCAGGATGTCACACACTCCATATAATGCCCCATGCAGGATGTCACCTCTCCCCCACCTTATAATGCCCCATGCAGGATGTCACCTCTCCCCCATATAATGCCCCATGCAGGATGTCACCCCCCCATATATTGCCCCATGCAGGATGTCACCCCCCCATATAATGCCCCATGCAGGATGTCACCTCCCCATATAATGCCCAATGCAGGATGTAACCCCACATATAATGCCCCATGCAGGATGTCACCCCCCCATATAATGCCCCATGCAGGATGACACCTCTCCTCCATATATTGCCCCATGCAGGATGTCACCCCCCATATAATGCCCCATGCAGGATGTCACCCCCCCATATAATGCCCCATGCAGGATGTCACCCCCCATATAATGCCCCATGCAGGATATCACCTCTCCCCCCCTTGTAATGCCCCATGCAGGTGGTCACCTCTCCCCCTTATAATGCCCCATGCAGGATGTCACTCCCCCGTATAATGCCCCATGCAGGATGTCACCCCCCATATAATGCCCCATGCAGGATGTCACCTCTCCCCCCCATATAATGCCCCATGCAGGATGTCACCTCTCCCCCCATATAATGCCCCATGCAGGATGTCACCTCCCCATATAATGCCCCATGCAGGATGTAACCCCACATATAATGCCCCATGCAGGATGTCACCCCCCCATATAATGCCCCATGCAGGATGACACCTCTCTTCCATATATTGCCCCATGCAGGATGTCACCTCCCATATAATGCCCCATGCAGGATGTCACCCCCCCATATAATGCCCCATGCAGGATGTCACCCCCCCATATAATGCCCCATGCAGGATATCACCTCTCCCCCCCTTGTAATGCCCCATGCAGGTGGTCACCTCCCCCCCTTATAATGCCCCATGCAGAATGTCACTCCCCCGTATAATGCCCCATGCAGGATGTCATCTCTCCCACCCCTGTAATGCCCCATGCAGGATGTCACCCCCCCTTATAATGCCCCATGCAGGATGTCACCCCCCCATATAGTGCCCCATGCAGGATGTCACCCCCCATATAATGCCCCATGCAGGATGTCACCCCCCCATATAATGCCCCATGCAGGATGTCACCTCCCCCCCATATAATGCCCCATGCAGGATGTCACCTCTCCCCCCATATAATGCCCCATGCAAGATTTCACCTCTCCCCCCATATAATGCTCCATGCAGGATGTCTCCTCTCCGTCCATATAATGCCCCATGCAGGATGTCACCCCCCCATATAATGCCCCATGCAGGATGTCACCCCCCATATAATGCCCCATGCAGGATGTCATCGCTCCCCCCCTTGTCAGTTGGGGGGAGGATGTCATCTCCACCCACTTATAATGCCCCATGCAGGATGTCACCTCTCCCCCATATAATGCCCCATGCAGGATGTCACCTCTTCCCCCATATAATGCCCCATGCAGGATGTCACCTCTCCCCCATATAATGCCCCATGCAGGATGTCACCTCTCCCCCCATATAATGCCCCATGCAGGATGTCACCTCTCCCCCATATAATGCCCCATGCAGGATGTCAGCCCCCATATAATGCCCCATGCAGGATGTTACCTCTCCCCCCGATATAATGCCCCATGCAGGATGTCACCTCTCCCACCATATAATGCCCCATGCAGGATGTTACCTCTCCCCCCACTTATAATGCCCCATGCAGGATGTCTCCTCTCCCCCATATAATGCCCCATGCAGGATGTCACCTCTCCCTCCATATAATGCCCCATGCAGAATGTCACCTCTCCCCCATATAATGCCCCATGCAGGATGTCACCCCCCATATAATGCCCCATGCAGGATGTCACCTCTCCCCCCCATATAATGCCCCATGCAGGATGTCACCTCTCCCCCCATATAATGCCCCATTCAGGATGTCACGTCCCCCATATAATGCCCCATGCAGGATGTCACCTCTCCCCCATATAATGCCCCATGCAGGATGTCACCCCCCCATATAATGCCCCATGCAGGATGTCACCCCCCCATATAATGCCCCATGCAGGATGTCACCTCTCCCCCCAGATAATGCCCCATACAGAATGTCAACTCTCCCCCCATATAATGCCCCATGCAGGATGTCACCCCCCATATAATGCCCCATGCAGGATGTCACCTCTCTACCATATAATGCCCCATGCAGGATGTCACCTCTCCCCCATATAATGCCCCCTGCAGGATGTCACCTCCCCCCCATATAATGCCCCATGCAGGATGTCATCGCTCCCCCCCCTTGTCAGTGGGGGGAGAATGTCATCTCCCCCCACTTATAATGCCCCATGCAGGATGTCACCTCTCCCCCATATAATGCACCATGCAGGATGTCACCTCTCCCCCCATATAATGCCCCATGCAGGATGTCACCTCTCCCCCCATATAATGCCCCATGCAGGATGTCACCTCTCCCCCCGATATAATGCCCCATGCAGGATGTCAACTTTCCCCCCATTATAATGCCCCATGCAGGATGTCACCTCTCCCCCCATATAATACCCCATGCAGGATGTCACCTCTCCCCCATATAATGCCCCATGCAGGATGTCACCCCCCCTATATAATGCCCCATGCAGGATGTCACCCGCTCTTATAATACCCCATGCAGGATGTCACCTCCCATATAATGCCCCATGCAGGATGTCACCCCCCATATATTGCCCCATGCAGGATGTAACCCTCCCTTAAAATGCCCCATGCAGGATGTCACCTCTCCCTCCCATATAATGCCTCATGCAGGATGTCACCCCCCTCCATATAATGGCCCATGCAGGATGTCACACACCCCATATAATGCCCCATGCAGGATTTCACCTCTCCCCCACCTTATAATGCCCCATGCAGGATGTCACCTCTCCCCCATATAATGCCCCATGCAGGATGTCACCCCCCCCAAATATCGCGCCATGCAGGATGTCACCCCCCATATAATGCCCCATGCAGGATGTCACCTCCCCATATAATGCCCCATGCAGGATGTAACCCCACATATAATGCCCCATGCAGGATGTCACCCCCCCATATAATGCCCCATGCAGGATGACACCTCTCCCCCATATATTGCCCCATGCAGGATGTCACCCCCCATATAATGCCCCATGCAGGATGTCACCCCCCCATATAATGCCCCATGCAGGATGTCACCCCCCCATATAATGCCCCATGCAGGATATCACCTCTCCCCCCCTTGTAATGCCCCATGCAGGTGGTCACCTCCCCCCCTTATAATGCCCCATGCAGGATGTCACTCCCCCGTATAATGCCCCATGCAGGATGTCACCCCCCCTTATAATGCCCCATGCAGGATGTCACCCCCCCATATAATGCCCCATGCAGGATGTCACCCCCCCTTATAATGCCCCATGCAGGATGTCAGCCCCCATATGATGCTCCATGCAGGATGTCACCTCTCCCCCCATATAATGCCCCATGCAGGATGTCACCCCCCATATAATGCCCCATGCAGGATGTCACCTCTCCCCCATATAATTCCCCATGCAGGATGTCACCCCCTCTTATAATGCCCCATGCAGGATGTCACCTCCTCGTCATATAATGCCCCATGCAGGATGTCATCTCTCCCCCCATATAATGCCCCATGCAGGATGTCACCTCCCCCCATATAATGCCCCATGCAGGATGTCACCTCTCCCCCCATATAGTGCCACATGCAGGATGTCACCCCCCATATAATGCCCCATGCAGGATGTCACCCCCCATATAATGCCCCATGCATGATGTCACCCCCCCATATAATGCTCCATGCAGGATGTCACCCCCCATATAATGCCCCATGCAGGATGTCACCTCTCCCCCCCATATAATGCCCCATGCAGGATGTCACCTCTCCCCCCATATAATGCCCCATGCAAAATGTCACCTCTTCCCCCATATAATTCTCCATGCAGGATGTCTCCTCTTCGTCCATATAATGCCCCATGCAGGATGTCACCCCCCCATATAATGCCCCATGCAGGATGTCACCCCCCATATAATGCCCCATGCAGGATGTCATCGCTCCCCCCCCTTGTCAGAGGGGGGAGGATGTCATCTCCCCCCACTTATAATGCCCCATGAAGGATGTCACCTCTCCCCCATATAATGCCCCATGCAGGATGTCACCTCTCCCCCCATATAATGCCCCATGCAGGATGTCACCTCTCCCCCATATAATGCCCCATGCAGGATGTCACCCCCCATATAATGCCCCATGCAGAATGTCACCCCCCATATAATGCCCCATGCAGGATGTCACCTCTCCCCCCATATAATGCCCCATGCAGGATGTCACCTCTCCCCCCACTTATAATGCCCCATGCAGGATGTCTCCTCTCCCCCATATAATGCCCCATGCAGGATGTCACCTCTCCCCCATATAATGCCCCATGCAGGATGTCACCCCCCATATCATGCCCCATGCAGGATGTCACATCTCCCCCCTATGTAATGCCCCATGTGGATGTCACCCCCTCTTATAATGCCCCATGCAGGATGTCACCTCTCCCCCCATATAATGCCCCATGTAGTATGTCACTTCTCCCCCCATATAATGCCCCATGCAGGATGTCACCCCCCTATATAATGCCCCATGCAGGATGTCACCCCCTCTTATAATACCCCGTGCAGGATGTCACCCCCTCTTATAATGCCCCATGCAGGATGTCACCTCCCCATATAATGCCCCAAGCAGGATGTCACCCCCCATATAATGCCCCATGCAGGATGTCACCTCTCCATATAATGCCCCATGCAAGATGTCAACTCTCACCCCATATAATGCCCCATACAGGATGTCACCCCCCCTATATAATGCCCCATGCAGGATGTCACCCCCTCTTATAATACCCCATGCAGGATGTCACCCCCTCTTATAATGCCCCATGCAGGATGTCACCACCCCATATAATGCCCCATGCAGGATGTCACCTCCCCATATAATGCCCCATGCAGAATGTCACATCCTCATACAATGCCCCATGCAGGATGTCACCTCCCCCCCCATATAATACCCCATGCAGGATGTCACCTCTCCCCCCATTATAATGCCCCATGCAGGATGTCACCTCTCCCCCCATATAATACCCCATGCAGGATGTCACCTCTCCCCCCATGTAATGCCCCATGCAGGATGTCACCTCTCCCCCATATAATGCCCCATGCAGGATGTCACCCCCCCTATATAATGCCCCATGCAGGATGTCACCCGCTCTTATAATACCCCATGCAGGATGTCACCTCCCATATAATGCCCCATGCAGGATGTCACCCCCATATAATGCCCCATGCAGGATGTAACCCTCCCGTATAATGCCCCATGCAGGATGTCACCTCTCCCCCCCATATAATGCCTCATGCAGGATGTCACCCCCCTCCATATAATGGCCCATGCAGGATGTCACCTCTCCCCCCATATAATACCCCATGCAGGATGTCACCTCTCCCCCCATATAATGCCCCATGCAGGATGTCACCTCTCCCCCATATAATGCCCCATGCAGGATGTCACCCCCCCTATATAATGCCCCATGCAGGATGTCACCCGCTCTTATAATACCCCATGCAGGATGTCACCCCCCATATAATGCCCCATGCAGGATGTCACCCCCTATATAATGCCACATGCAGGATGTCACCCCCCATATAATGCTCCATGCAGAATGTCACCTCCCCCCCATATAATGCCCCATGCAGGATGTCACCTCTCCCCCCCATATAATGCCCCATGCAGGATGTCACCTCTCCCCCCATATAATGCCCCATGCAGGATGTCTCCTCTCCCCCCATATAATGCCCCATGCAGGATGTCACCTCCCCCCATATAATGCCCCATGCAGGATGTCACCTCTCCCCCCATATAGTGCCACATGCAGGATGTCACCCCCCATATAATGCCCCATGCAGGATGTCACCCGCCATATAATGCCCCATGCAGGATGTCACCCCCCCCCATATAATGCCCCATGTAGGATGTCACCTCCCCCCCATATAATGCCCCATGCAGGATGTCACCTCTCCCCCCCATATAATGCCCCATGCAGGATGTCACCTCTCCCCCCATATAATGCCCCATGCAGGATGTCACCTCTCCCCCCATATAATGCTCCATGCAGGATGTCTCCTCTTCGTCCATATAATGCCCCATGCAGGATGTCACCCCCCCATATAATGCCCCATGCAGGATGTCACCCCCCATATAATGCCCCATGCAGGATGTCATCGCTCCCCCCCTTGTCAGTGGGGGGAGGATGTCATCTCCCCCCACTTATAATGCCCCATGAAGGATGTCACCTCTCCCCCATATAATGCCCCATGCAGGATGTCACCTCTCCCCCCATATAATGCCCCATGCAGGATGTCACCTCTCCCCCATATAATGCCCCATGCAGGATGTCACCCCCCATATAATGCCCCATGAAGGATGTCACCCCCCATATAATGCCCCATGCAGGATGTCACCTCTCCCCCCATATAATGCCCCATGCAGGATGTCACCTCTCCCCCCACTTATAATGCCCCATGCAGGATGTCTCCTCTCCCCCATATAATGCCCCATGCAGGATGTCACCTCTCCCCCCATATAATGCACCATGCAGGATGTCACCTCTCCCCCATATAATGTCCCATGCAGGATGTCACCCCCCATATAATGCCCCATGCAGGATGTCACCTCTCCCCCCTATGTAATGCCCCATGTGGATGTCACCCCCTCTTATAATGCCCCATGCAGGATGTCACCTCTCCCCCCAATATAATGCCCCATGTAGTATGTCACTTCTCCCCCCATATAATGCCCCATGCAGGATGTCACCTGTCCCCCATATAATGCCCCATGCAAGATGTCACCCCCCTATATAATGCCCCATGCAGGATGTCACCCCCTCTTATAATGCCCCATGCAGGATGTCACCTCCCCATATAATGCCCCAAGCAGGATGTCACCCCCCATATAATGCCCAATGCAGGATGTCACCTCTCCATATAATGCCCCATGCAGGATGTCACCTCTCACCCCATATAATGCCCCATGCAGGATGTCACCCCCCCTATATAATGCCCCATGCAGGATGTCACCCACTCTTATATTACCCCATGCAGGATGTCACCCCCTCTTATAATGCCCCATGCAGGATGTCACCACCCCATATAATGCCCCATGCAGGATGTCACCTCCCCATATAATGCCCCATGCAGAATGTCACATCCTCATATAATGCCCCATGCAGGATGTCACCTCTCCCCCCATATAATACCCCATGCAGGATGTCACCTCTCCCCCCATTATAATGCCCCATGCAGGATGTCACCTCTCCCCCCATATAATACCCCATGCAGGATGTCACCTCTCCCCCCATGTAATGCCCCATGCAGGATGTCACCTCTCCCCCATATAATGCCCCATGCAGGACGTCACCCCCCCTATATAATGCCCCATGCAGGATGTCACCTCCCATATAATGCCCCATGCAGGATGTCACCCCCATATAATGCCCCATGCAGGATGTAACCCTCCCATATAATGCCCCATGCAGGATGTCACCTCTCCCCCCCATATAATGCCTCATGCAGGATGTCACCCCCCACCATATAATGGCCCATGCAGGATGTCACCTCTCCCCCCATATAATACCCCATGCAGGATGTCACCTCTCCCCCCATATAATGCCCCATGCAGGATGTCACCTCTCCCCCATATAATGCCCCATGCAGGATGTCACCCCCCTATATAATGCCCCATGCAGGATGTCACCCGCTCTTATAATACCCCATGCAGGATGTCACCCCCCATATAATGCCCCATGGAGGATGTCACCCCCTATATAATGCCACATGCAGGATGTCACCCCCCCATATAATGCCCCATGCAGGATGTCACCTCCCCCCCATATAATGCCCCATGCAGGATGTCACCTCTCCCCCCCATATAATGCCCCATGCAGTATGTCACCTCTCCCCCCATATAATGCCCCATGCAGGATGTCACCTCTCCCCCATATAATGCTCCATGTAGGATGTCTCCTCTCCGTCCATATAATGCCCCATGCAGGATGTCACCCCCCCATATAATGCCCCTTGCAGGATGTCACCCCCCATATAATGCCCCATGCAGGATGTCATCGCTCCCCCCCCCCTTGTCAGTTGGGGGGAGGATGTCATCTCCCCCCACTTATAATGCCCCATGCAGGATGTCACCTCTCCCCCATATAATGCCCCATGCAGGATGTCACCTCTCCCCCCATATAATGCCCCATGCAGGATGTCACCTCTCCCCCATATAATGCCCCATGCAGGATGTCACCTCTCCCCCATATAATGCCCCATGCAGGATGTCACCCCCCTATATAATGCCCCATGCAGGATGTCACCCGCTCTTATAATACCCCATGCAGGATGTCACCTCCCATATAATGCCCCATGCAGGATGTCACCCCCATATAATGCCCCATGCAGGATGTAACCCTCCCATATATTGCCCCATGCAGGATGTCACCTCTCCCCCCCATATAATGAATCATGCAGGATGTCACCCCCCTCCATATAATGGCCCATGCAGGATGTCACCTCTCCCCCCATATAATACCCCATGCAGGATGTCACCTCTCCCCCCATATAATGCCCCATGCAGGATGTCACCTCTCCCCCATATAATGCCTCATGCAGGATGTCACCCCCCCTATATAATGCCCCATGCAGGATGTCACCCGCTCTTATAATACCCCATGCAGGATGTCACCCCCCATATAATGCCCCATGGAGGATGTCACCCCTATATAATGCCACATGCAGGATGTCACCCCCCCATATAATGCCCCATGCAGGATGTCACCTCCCCCCCATATAATGCCCCATGCAGGATGTCACCTCTCCCCCCCATATAATGCCCCATGCAGGATGTCACCTCTCCCCCCATATAATGCCCCATGCAGGATGTCACCTCTCCCCCCATATAATGCTCCATGCAGGATGTCTCCTCTCCGTCCATATAATGCCCCATGCAGGATGTCACCCCCCATATAATGCCCCATGCAGGATGTCACCCCCCATATAATGCCCCATGCAGGATGTCATCGCTCCCCCCCCCTTCTCAGTTGGGGGGAGGATGTCATCTCCCCCCACTTATAATGCCCCATGCAGGATGTCACCTCTCCCCCATATAATGCCCCATGCAGGATGTCACCTCTCCCCCCATATAATGCCCCATGCAGGATGTCACCTCTCCCCCATATAATGCCCCATGCAGGATGTCACCTCTCCCCCCATATAATGCCCCATGCAGGATGTCAGCTCTCCCCCATATAATGCCCCATGCAGGATGTCAGTCCCCATATAATGCCCCATGCAGGATGTCACCTCTCCCCCCCATATAATGCCCCATGCAGGATGTCACCTCTCCCACCATATAATGCCCCATGCAGGATGTCACCTCTCCCCCCACTTATAATGCCTCATGCAGGATGTCTCCTCTCCCCCATATAATGCCCCATTCAGGATGTCACCTCTCCCCCCATATAATGCCCCATGCAGGATATCACCTCTCCCCCATATAATGCCCCATGCAGGATGTCACCCCCCATATAATGCCTCATGCAGGATGTCACCTCTCCCCCCCATATAATGCCCCATGCAGGATGTCACCTCTCCCCCCATATAATGCCCCATTCAGGATGTCACGTCCCCCCATATAATGCCCCATGCAGGATGTCACCTCTCCCCCATATAATGCCCCATGCAGGATGTCACCCCCCCATATAATGCCCCATATGCCCCATGCAGGATGTCACCCCCCCCATATAATGCCCCATGCAGGATGTCACCTCTCCCCCATATAATGCCCCATGCAGGATGTCACCCCCCCATATAATGCCCCATGCAGGATGTCACCTCTCCCCCCAGATAATACCCCATGCAGAATGTCAACTCTCCCCCCATATAATGCCCCATGCAGGATGTCACCCCCCATATAATGCCCCATGCAGGATGTCACCTCTCTCCCATATAATGCCCCATGCAGGATGTCACCTCTCCCCCATATAATGCCCCATACAGGATGTCACCTCTCACCCCATATAATGCCCCATGCAGGATGTCACCTCTCCCCCCCATATAATGCCCCCTGCAGGATGTCACCTCCCCCCCATATAATGCCCCATGCAGGATGTCATCGCTCCCCCCCCTTGTCAGTGGGGGGAGAATGTCATCTCCCCCCACTTATAATGCCCCATGCAGGATGTCACCTCTCCCCCATATAATGCCCCATGCAGGATTTCACTTCTCCCCCCATAAAATGCCCCATGCAGGATGTCACCTCTCCCCCCATATAATGCCCCATGCAGGATGTCACCTCTCCCCCCGATATAATGCCCCATGCAGGATGTCACCTCTCCCCCCATTATAATGACCCATGCAGGATGTCACCTCTCCCCCCATATAATACCCCATGCAGGATGTCACCTCTCCCCCATATAATGCCCCATGCAGGATGTCACCCCCCCTATATAATGCCCCATGCAGGATGTCACCCGCTCTTATAATACCCCATGCAGGATGTCACCTCCCATATAATGCCCCATGCAGGATGTCACCCCCCATATAATGCGCCATGCAGGATGTAACCCTCCCATAAAATGCCCCATGCAGGATGTTACCTCTCCCTCCCATATAATGCCTCATGCAGGATGTCACCCCCTCCATATAATGGCCCATGCAGGATGTCACACGCCCCATATAATGCCCCATGCAGGATTTCACCTCTCCCCCACCTTATAATGCCCCATGCAGGATGTCACCTCTCCCCCATATAATGCCCCATGCAGGATGTCACCCCCCCATATATCGCCCCATGCAGGATGTCACCCCCCATATAATGCCCCATGCAGGATGTCACCTCCCCATATAATGCCCCATGCAGGATTTAACCCCACATATAATGCCCCATGCAGAATGTCACCCCCCCATATAATGCCCCATGCAGGATGACACCTCTCCCCCATATATTGCCCCATGCAGGATGTCACCCTCCATATAATGCCCCATGCAGGATGTCACCCCCCCATATAATGCCCCATGAAGGATGTCACCCCCCCATATAATGCCCCATGCAGGATATCACCTCTCCCCCCCTTGTAATGCCCCATTCAGGTGGTCACCTCCCCCCCTTATAATGCCCCATGCAGGATGTCATCTCCCCCCCCCCTGTAATGCCCCATGCAGGATGTCACCCCCCCTTATAATGCCCCATGCAGGATGTCACCCCCCCATATAATGCCCCATGCAGGATGTCACCTCTCCCCCCCATATAATGCCCCATGCAGGATGTCAGCCCCCATATGATGCTCAATGCAGGATGTCACCTCTCCCCCCATATAATGCCCCATGCAGGATGTCACCCCCCATATAATGCCCCATGCAGGATGTCACCTCTCCCACATATAATGCCACATACAGGATGTCATCCCCCCATATAATTCCCCATGCAGGATGTCACCCTCTCTTATAATGCCCCATGCAGGATGTCACCTCCTCGCCATATAATGCCCCATGCAGGATGTCATCTCTCCCCCCATATAATGCCCCATGCAGGATGTCACCTCCCCCCCATATAATGCCCCATGCAGGATGTCACCTCTCCCCCCATATAGTGCCCCATGCAGGATGTCACCCCCCATATAGTGCCCCATGCAGGATGTCATCCCCCATATAATGCCCCATGCAGGATGTCACCCCCCATATAATGCCCCATTCAGGATGTCACCCCCCATATAATGCCCCATGCAGGATTTCACCCCCCATATAATGCCCCATGCAGGATGTCACCTCTCCCCCCATATAATGCCCCATGCAGGATGTCACCTCTCCCCCCACTTTTAATGCCCCATGCAGGATGTCTCCTCTCCCCCATATAATGCCCCATGCAGGATTTCACCTCTCCCCCCATATAATGCACCATGTAGGATGTCACCTCTCCCCCATATAATGCCCCATGCAGGATGTCACCCCCCATATAATGCCCCATGCAGGATATCACCTCTCCCCCCTATGTAATGCCCCATGTGGATGTCATCCCCTCTTATAATGCCCCATGCAGGATGTCACCTCTCCCCCCCATATAATGCCCCATGTAGTATGTCACTTCTCCCCCCATATAATGCCCCATGCAGGATGTCACCTGTCCCCCATATAATGCCCCATGCAAGATGTCACCCCCCTATATAATGCCCCATGCAGGATGTCACCCCCTCTTATAATACCCCGTGCAGGATGTCACCCCCTCTTATAATGGCCCATGCAGGATGTCACCTCCCCATATAATGCCCCAAGCAGGATGTCACCCCCCATATAATGACCCATGCAGGATGTCACCTCTCCATATAATGCCCCATGCAGGATGTCACCTCTCACCCCATATAATGCCCCATGCAGGATGTCACCCCCACTATATAATGCCCCATGCAGGATGTCACCCCCTCTTATAATACCCCATGCAGGATGTCACCCCCTCTTATAATGCCCCATGCAGGATGTCACCTCCCCATATAATGCCCCATGCAGGATGTCACCTCCCCATATAATGCCCCATGCAGAATGTCACATCCTCATATAATGCCCCATGCAGGATGTCACCTCTCCCCCCATATAATACCCCATGCAGGATGTCACCTCTCCCCCCATTATAATGCCCCATGCAGGATGTCACCTCTCCCCCCATATAATACCCCATGCAGGATGTCACCTCTCCTCCCATGCAATGCCCCATGCAGGATGTCACCTCTCCCCCATATAATGCCCCATGCAGGATGTCACCCCCCCTATATAATGCCCCATGCAGGATGTCACCCGCTCTTATAATAGGCCATGCAGGATGTCACGTCCCATATAATGCCCCATGCAGGATGTCACCCCCATATAATGCCCCATGCAGGATGTAACCCTCCCATATAATGCCCCATGAAGGATGTCACCTCTCCCCCCCATATAATGCCTCATGCAGGATGTCACCCCCCTCCATATAATGGCCCATGCAGGATGTCACCTCTCCCCCCATATAATACCCCATGCAGGATGTCACCTCTCTCCCATATAATGCCCCATGCAGGATGTCACCTCTCCCCCATATAATGCCCCATGCAGGATGTCACCTCCCCATATAATGCCCCATGCAGGATGTCACCCGCTCTTATAATACCCCATGCAGGATTTCACCTCCCATATAATGCCCCATGCAGGATGTCACCCCCCATATAATGCCCCATGCAGGATGTAACCCTCCCATATAATGCCCCATGCAGGATGTCACCTCTCCCCCCTATATAATGCTTCATGCAGGATGTCACCCCCCTCCATATAATGGCCCATGCAGGATGTCACACACCCCATATAATGCCCCATGCAGGATGTCACCTCTCCCCCACCTTATAATGCCCCATGCAGGATGTCACCCCCCCATATATTGCCCCATGTAGGATGTCACCCCCCATATAATGCCCCATGCAGGATGTCACCTCCCCATATATTGCCCCATGCAGGATGTCACCCCCCATATAATGCCCCATGCAGGATGACTCCTCTCCCCCATATATTGCCCCATGCAGGATATCACCTCTCCCCCCCCTTGTAATGCCCCATGCAGGTGGTCACCTCCCCCCCTTATAATGCCCCATGCAGGATGTCACTCCCCCGTATAATGCCCCATGCAGGATGTCTTCTCTCCCCCCCCTGTAATGCCCCATGCAGGATGTCACCCCCCCTTATAATGCTCCATGCAGGATGTCACCCCCCCATATAATGCCCCATGCAGGATGTCACCTCTCCCCCCCATATAATACCCCATGCAGGATGTCAGCCCCCCATATGATGCTCCATGCAGGATGTCACCTCTCCCCCCATATAACGCCGCATGCAGGATGTCACCCACCATATAATGCCCCATGCAGGATGTCACCTCTCCCCCATATAATGCCCCATGCAGGATGTCACCCCCCCTTATAATTCCCCATGCAGGATGTCACCCCCTCTTATAATTCCCCATGCAGGATGTCACCTCCTCGCCATATAATGCCCCATGAAGGATGTCATCTCTCGCCCCATATAATGCCCCATGCAGGATGTCACCTCCCCCCCATATAATGCCCCATGCAGGATGTCACCTCTCCCCCCATATAGTGCCCCATTCAGGATGTCACCCCCATATAATGCCCCATGCAGGATGTCACTCCCCATATAATGCCCATGCAGGATGTCACCCCCCCCATATAATGCCCCATGCAGGATGTCACCTCCCCCCCATATAATGCCCCATGCAGGATGTCACCTCTCCCCCCCATATAATGCCCCATGCAGGATTTCACCTCTCCCCCCATATAATGCCCCATGCAGGATTTCACCTCTCCCCCCATATAATGCCCCATACAGGATGTCACCTCTCCCCCCATATAATGCCCCATGCAGGATGTCTCCTCTCCGTCCATATAATGCCCCATGCAGGATGTCACCCCCCCATATAATGCCCCATGCAGGATGTCACCCCCCATATAATGCCCCATGCAGGATGTCATCGCTCCCCCCCCTTGTCAGAGGGGGGAGGATGTCATCTCCCCCCACTTATAATGCCCCATGCAGGATGTCACCTCTCCCCCATATAATGCCCCATGCAGGATGTCACCTCTCCCCCCATATAATGCCCCATGCAGGATGTCACCTCTCCTCCATATAATGCCCCATGCAGGATGTCACCCCCCATATAATGCCCCATGCAGGATGTCACCTCTCCCCCCCATATAATGCCCCATGCAGGATGTCACCTCTCCCCCCCATATATTGCCCCATGCAGGATGTCACCTCTCCTCCCATATAATGCCCCATGCAGGATGTCACCTCTCCCCCCATTATAATGCCCCATGCAGGATGTCACCTCTCCCCCCATATAATACCCCATGCAGGATGTCACCTCTCTCCCCATATAATGCCCCATGCAGGATGTCACCTCTTCCCCATATAATGCCCCATGCAGGATGTCACCCCCCCTATATAATGCCCCATGCAGGATTTCACCCGCTCTTATAATACCCCATGCAGGATGTCACCTCCCATATAATGCCCCATGCAGGATGTCAACCCCATATAATGCCCCATGCAGGATGTAACCCTCCCATATAATGCCCCATGCAGGATGTCACCTCTCCCCCCCATATAATGCCTCATGCAGGATGTCAGCCCCCTCCATATAATGGCCCATGCAGGATGTCACACACCCCATATAATGCCCCATGCAGGATGTCACCTCTCCCCCACCTTATAATGCCCCATGCAGGATGTCACCTCTCCACCATATAATGCCCCATGCAGTATGTCACCCCCCCATATATTGCCCCATGCAGGATGTCACCCCCGATATAATGCCCCATGCAGGATGTCACCTCCCCATATAATGCCCCATGCAGGATGTAACACCACATATAATGCCCCATGCAGGATGTCACCCCCCATATAATGCCCCATACAGGATGACACCTCTCCTCCATATATTGCCCCATGCAGGATGTCACCCCCCATATAATGCCCCATGCAGGATGTCACCCCCCCATATAATGCCCCATGCAGGATGTCACCCCCCCCCATATAATGCCCCATGCAGGATATCACCTCTCCCCCCTTGTAATGCCCCATGCAGGTGGTCACCTCCCCCCCTTATAATGCTCCATGCAGGATGTCACTCCCCCGTATAATGCCCCATGCAGGATGTCATCTCTCCCACCCCTGTAATGCCACATGCAGGATGTCACCCCCCCTTATAATGCCCCATGCAGGATGTCACCCCCCCCCATATAATGCCCCATGCAGGATGTCACCCCCCATATAGTGCCCCATGCAGGATGTCACCCCCCATATAATGCCCCATGCAGGATGTCACCCCCCATATAATGCCACATGTAGGATGTCACCCCCCCATATAATGCCCCATGCAGGATGTCACCTCCCCCACATATAATTCCCCATGCAGGATGTCACCTCTCCCCCCATATAATGCCCCATGCAGGATGTCACCTCTTCCCATATATAATGCTCCATGCAGGATGTCTCCTCTCTGTCCATATAATGCCCCATGCAGGATGTCACCCCCCCATATAATGCCCCATGCAGGATGTCACCCCCCATATAATGCCCCATGCAGGATGTCATCGCTCACCCCCCTTGTCAGTTGGGGGGAGGATGTCATCTCCCCCCACTTATAATGCCCCATGCAGGATGTCACCTCTCCCCCATATAATGCCCCATGCAGGATGTCACCTCTCCCCCCATATAATGCCCCATGCAGGATGTCACCTCTCCCCCATATAATGCCCCATGCAGGATGTCACCTCTCCCCCCATATAATGCCCCATGCAGGATGTCACCTCTCCCCCATAAATTGCCCCATGCAGGATGTCAGCCCCCATATAATGCCCCATGCAGGATGTCACCTCTCCCCCCCATATAATGCCCCATGCAGGATGTCACCTCTCCCACCATATAATGCCCCATGCAGGATGTCACCTCTCCCCCCACTTATAATGCCCCATGCAGGATGTCTCCTCTCCCCCATATAATGCCCCATGCAGGATGTCACCTCTCCCCCCATATAATGCCCCATGCAGGATGTCACCTCTCCCCCATATAATGCCCCATGCAGGATGTCACCCCCCATATAATGCCCCATGCAGGATGTCACCTCTCCCCCCATATAATGCCCCATGCAGGATGTCACCTCTCCCCCCATATAATGCCCCATTCAGGATGTCACGTCCTCCCATATAATGCCCCATGCAGGATGTCACCTCTCCCCCATATAATGCCCCATGCAGGATGTCACCCCCCCATATAATGCCCCATGCAGGATGTCACCCCCCCATATAGTGCCCCATGCAGGATGTCACCTCTCCCCCATATAATGCCCCATGCAGGATGTCACCCCCCCATATAATGCCCCATGCAGGATGTCACCTCTCCCCCCAGATAATGCCCCATGCAGAATGTCAACTCTCCCCCCATATAATGCCCCATGCAGGATGTCACCCCCCATAAAATGCCCCATGCAGGATGTCACCTCTCTCCCATATAATTCCCCATGCAGGATGTCACCTCTCCCCCATATAATGCCCCATACAGGATGTCACCTCTCCCCCCATATAATGCCCCATGCAGGATGTCAACTCTCCCCCACATATAATGCCCCCTGCAGGATGTCACCTCCCCCCCATATAATGCCCCATGCAGGATGTCATCGCTCCCCCCCCCTTGTCAGTGGGGGGAGAATGTCATCTCCCCCCACTTATAATGCCCCATGCAGGATGTCACCTCTCCCCCATATAATGCCCCATGCAGGATGTCACCTCTCCCCCCATATAATGCCCCATGCAGGATGTCACCTCTCCCCCCATATAATGCCCCATGCAGGATGTCACCTCTCCCCCCGATATAATGCCCCATGCAGGATGTCACCTCTCCCCCCATTATAATGCCCCATGCAGGATGTCACCTCTCCCCCCATATAATACCCCATGCAGGATGTCACCTCTCCCCCATATAATGCCCCATGCAGGATGTCACCCCCCCTATATAATGCCCCATGCAGGATGTCACCCGCTCTTATAATACCCCATGCAGGATGTCACCTCCCATATAATGCCCCATGCAGGATGTCACCCCCCATATAATGCCCCATGCAGGATGTAACCCTCCCATAAAATGCCCCATGCAGGATGTCACCTCTCCCTCCCATATAATGCCTCATGCAGGATGTCACCCCCCTCCATATAATGGCCCATGCAGGATGTCACACACCCCATATAATGCCCCATGCAGGATTTCACCTCTCCCCCACCTTATAATGCCCCATGCAGGATGTCACCTCTCCCCCATATAATGCCCCATGCAGGATGTCACCCCCCCCATTTATCGCCCCATGCAGGATGTCACCCCCATATAATGCCCCATGCAGGATGTCACCTCCCCATATAATGCCCCATGCAGGATGTAACCCCACATATAATGCCCCATGCAGGATGTCACCCCCCCATATAATGCCCCATGCAGGATGACACCTCTCCCCCATATATTGCCCCATGCAAGAATGTCACCCCCCATATAATGCCCCATGCAGGATGTCACCCCCCCATATAATGCCCCATGCAGGATGTCACCCCCCCATATAATGCCCCATGCAGGATATCACCTCTCCCCCCCTTGTAATGCCCCATGCAGGTGGTCACCTCCCCCCCTTATAATGCCCCATGCAGGATGTCACTCCCCCGTATAATGCCCCATGCAGGATTTCATCTCCCCCCCCCCTGTAATGCCCCATGCAGGATGTCACCCCCCCCTTATAATGCACCATGCAGGATGTCACCCCCCTCCATATAATGGCCCATGCAGGATGTCACACACCCCATATAATGCCCCATGCAGGATGTCACCTCTCCCCCACCTTATAATGCCCCATGCAGGATGTCACCCCCCATATATTGCCCCATGCAGGATGTCACCCCCCATATAATGCCCCATGCAGAATGTCACCTCCCCATATATTGCCCCATGCAGGATGTCACCCCCCCATATAATGCCCCATGCAGGATGACTCCTCTCCCCCATATATTGCCCCATGCAGGATATCACCTCTCCCCCCCTTGTAATGCCCCATGCAGGTGGTCACCTCCCCCCCTTATAATGCCCCATGCAGGATGTCACTCCCCCGTATAATGCCCCATGCATGATGTCTTCTCTCCCCCCCCTGTAATGCCCCATGCAGGATGTCACCCCCCCTTATAATGCTCCATGCAGGATGTCACCCCCCCATATAATGCCCCATGCAGGATGTCACCCCCCCATATAATGCCCCATGCAGGATGTCACCTCTCCCCCCAGATAATGCCCCATGCAGAATGTCAACTCTCCCCCCATATAATGCCCCATGCAGGATGTCACCCCCCATATAATGCCCCAAGCAGGATGTCACCTCTCTCCCATATAATTCCCCATGCAGGATGTCACCTCTCCCCCATATAATGCCCCATACAGGATGTCACCTCTCCCCCCATATAATGCCCCATGCAGGATGTCACCTCTCCCCCACATATAATGCCCCCTGCAGGATGTCACCTCCCCCCCATATAATGCCCCATGCAGGATGTCATCGCTCCCCCCCCTTGTCAGTGGGGGGAGAATGTCATCTCCCCCCACTTATAATGCCCCATGCAGGATGTCACCTCTCCCACATATAATGCCCCATGCAGGATGTCACCCCCCATATAATGCCCCATGCAGGATGTCACCTCTCCCCCCATATAATGCCCCATGCAGGATGTCACCTCTCCCCCCATATAATGCCCCATGCAGGATGTCACCTCTCCCCCCATATAATGCCCCATGCAGGATGTCACCTCTCCCCCCGATATAATGCCCCATGCAGGATGTCACCTCTCCCCCCATTATAATGCCCCATGCAGGATGTCACCTCTCCCCCCATATAATACCCCATGCAGGATGTCACCTCTCCCCCATATAATGCCCCATGCAGGATGTCACCCCCCCTATATAATGCCCCATGCAGGATGTCACCCGCTCTTATAATACCCCATGCAGGATGTCACCTCCCATATAATGCCCCATGCAGGATGTCACCCCCCATATAATGCCCCATGCAGGATGTAACCCTCCCATAAAATGCCCCATGCAGGATGTCACCTCTCCCTCCCATATAATGCCTCATGCAGGATGTCACCCCCCTCCATATAATGGCCCATGCAGGATGTCACACACCCCATATGATGCCCCATGCAGGATTTCACCTCTCCCCCACCTTATAATGCCCCATGCAGGATGTCACCTCTACCCCATATAATGCCCCATGCAGGATGTCACCCCCCCATTTATCGCCCCATGCAGGATGTCACCCCCCATATAATGCCCCATGCAGGATGTCACCTCCCCATATAATGCCCCATGCAGGATGTAACCCCACATATAATGCCCCATGCAGGATGTCACCCCCCCATATAATGCCCCATGCAGGATGACACCTCTCCCCCATATATTGCCCCATGCAAGATGTCACCCCCCATATAATGCCCCATGCAGGATGTCACCCCCCCATATAATGCCCCATGCAGGATGTCACCCCCCCATATAATGCCCCATGCAGGATATCACCTCTCCCCCCCTTGTAATGCCCCATGCAGGTGGTCACCTCCCCCCCCTTATAATGCCCCATGCAGGATGTCACTCCCCCGTATAATGCCCCATGCAGGATGTCATCTCTCCCCCCCCTGTAATGCCCCATGCAGGATCTCACCCCCCCCCCTTATAATGCACCATGCAGGATGTCACCCCCTCATATAATGCCCCATGCAGGATGTCACCTCTCCCACCCATATAATGCCCCATGCAGGATGTCAGCCCCCATATGATGCTCCATGCAGTATGTCGCCTCTCCCCCCATATAATGCCCCATGCAGGATGTCACCCCCCATATAATGCCCCATGCAGGATGTCACCTCTCCCCCATATAATGCCACATGCAGGATGTCACCCCCCCATATAATTCCCCATGCAGGATGTCACCCCCTCTTATAATGCCCCATGCAGGATGTCACCTCCTCGCCATATAATGCCCCATGGAGGATGTCATCTCTCCCCCCATATAATGCCCCATGCAGGATGTCACCTCCCCCCCATATAATGCCCCATGCAGGATGTCACCTCTCCCCCCATATAGTGCCCCATGCAGGATGTCACCCCCTATATAATGCCCCATGCAGGATGTCACCAGCCATATAATGCACCATGCAGGATGTCACCCCCCCATATAATGCCCCATGCAGGATGTCACCTCCCCCCCATATAATGCCCCATGCAGGATGTCACCTCTCCCCCCCATATAATGCCCCATGCAGGATGTCACCTCTCCCCCCATATAATGCCCCATGCAGGATGTCACCTCTCCCCCCATATAATGCTCCATGGAGGATGTCTCCTCTTCGTCCATATAATGCCCCATGCAGGATGTCACCCCCCCATATAATGCCCCATGCAGGATGTCACCCCCCATATAATGCCCCATGCAGGATGTCATCGCTCCCCCCCCCCTTGTCAGTGGGGGGAGGATGTCATCTCCCCCCACTTATAATGCCCCATGCAGGATGTCACCTCTCCCCCCATATAATGCCCCATGCAGGATGTCACCTCTCCCCCCATATAATGCCCCATGCAGGATGTCACCTCTCCCCCATATAATGCCCCATGCAGGATGTCACCCCCCATATAATGCCCCATGCAGGATGTCACCTCTCCTCCCATATAATGCCCCATGCAGGATGTCACCTCTCCCCCCATTATAATGCCCCATGCAGGATGTCACCTCTCCCCCCATATAATACCCCATGCAGGATGTCACCTCTCCCCCCATATAATGCCCCATGCAGGATGTCACCTCTCCCCCATATAATGCCCCATGCAGGATGTCACCCCCCCTATATAATGCCCCATGCAGGATGTCACCCGCTCTTATAATACCCCATGCAGGATGTCACCTCCCATATAATGCCCCATGCAGGATGTCAACCCCATATAATGCCCCATGCAGGATGTAACCCTCCCATATAATGCCCCATGCAGGATGTCACCTCTCCCCCCCATATAATGCCTCATGCAGGATGTCACCCCCCTCCATATAATGGCCCATGCAGGATGTCACACACCCCATATAATGCCCCATGCAGGATGTCACCTCTCCCCCACCTTATAATGCCCCATGCAGGATGTCACCTCTTCACCATATAATGCCCCATGCAGGATGTCACCCCCCCATATATTGCCCCATGCAGGATGTCACCCCCCATATAATGCCCCATGCAGGATGTCACCTCCCCATATAATGCCCCATGCAGGATGTAACACCACATATAATGCCCCATGCAGGATGTCACCCCCCCATATAATGCCCCATGCAGGATGACACCTCTCCTCCATATATTGCCCCATGCAGGATGTCACCCCCCATATAATGCCCCATGCAGGATGTCACCCCCCCATATAATGCCCCATGCAGGATGTCACCCCCCCATATAATGCCCCATGCAGGATATCACCTCTCCCCCCTTGTAATGCCCCATGCAGGTGGTCACCTCCCCCCCTTATAATGCCCCATGCAGGATGTCACTCCCCCGTATAATGCCCCATGCAGGATGTCATCTCTCCCACCCCTGTAATGCCCCATGCAGGATGTCACCCCCCCTTATAATGCCCCATGCAGGATGTCACCCCCCCATATAATGCCCCATGCAGGATGTCACCCCCCATATAGTGCCCCATGCAGGATGTCACCCCGCATATAATGCCCCATGCAGGATGTCACCCCCCATATAATGCCACATGTAGGATGTCACCCCCCCATATAATGCCCCATGCAGGATGTCACCTCCCCCCCATATAATGCCCCATGCAGGATGTCACCTCTCCCCCCCATATAATTCCCCATGCAGGATGTCACCTTTCCCCCCATATAATCGCCCCATGCAGGATGTCACCTCTTCCCAGATATAATGCTCCATGCAGAATGTCTCCTCTCTGTCCATATAATGCCCCATGCAGGATGTCACCCCCCCATATAATGCCCCATGCAGGATGTCACCCCCCAAATAATGCCCCATGCAGGATGTCATCGCCCCCCCCCCTTGTCAGTTGGGGGGAGGATGTCATCTCCCCCCACTTATAATGCCCCATGCAGGATGTCACCTCTCCCCCATATAATTCCCCATGCAGGATGTCACCTCTCCCCCCATATAATGCCCCATGCAGGATGTCACCTCTCCCCCATATAATGCCCCATGCAGGATGTCACCTCTCCCCCCATATAATGCCCCATGCAGGATGTCACCTCTCCCCCATATAATGCCCCATGCAGGATGTCAGCCCCCATATAATGCCCCATGCAGGATGTCATCGCTCCCCCCCCCTTGTCAGTGGGGGGAGGATGTCATCTCCCCCCACTTATAATGCCCCATGCAGGATGTCACCTCTCCCCCATATAATGCCCCATGCAGGATGTCACCTCTCCCCCCATATAATGCCCCATGCAGGATGTCACCTCTCCCCCATATAATGCCCCATGCAGGATGTCACCCCCCATATAATGCCCCATGCAGGATGTCACCTCTCCTCCCCATATAATGCCCCATGCAGGATGTCACCCCCCATATAATGCCCCATGCAGGATGTCACCTCTCCTCCCATATAATGCCCCATGCAGGATGTCACCTCTCCCCCCATTATAATGCCCCATGCAGGATGTCACCTCTCCCCCCATATAATACCCCATGCAGGATGTCACCTCTCCCCCCATATAATGCCCCATGCAGGATGTCACCTCTCCCCCATATAATGCCCCATGCAGGATGTCACCCCCCCTATATAATGCCCCATGCAGGATGTCACCCGCTGTTATAATACCCCATGCAGGATGTCACCTCCCATATAATGCCCCATGCAGGATGTCACCCGCTCTTATAATACCCCATGCAGGATGTCACCTCCCCTATATAATGCCCCATGCAGGATGTCACCCGCTCTTATAATACCCCATGCAGGATGTCACCTCCCATATAATGCCCCATGCAGGATGTCACCCGCTCTTATAATACCCCATGCAGGATGTCACCTCCCATATAATACCCCATGCAGGATGTCACCCCCCTATATAATGCCCCATGCAGGATGTCACCCGCTCTTATAATACCCCATGCAGGATGTCACCTCCCATATAATGCCCCATGCAGGATGTCAACCCCATATAATGCCCCATGCAGGATGTAACCCTCCCATATAATGCCCCATGCAGGATGTCACCTCTCCCCCCCATATAATGCCTCATGCAGGATGTCACCCCCCTCCATATACTGGCCCATGCAGGATGTCACACACCCCATATAATGCCCCATGCAGGATGTCACCTCTCCCCCACCTTATAATGCCCCATGCAGGATGTCACCTCTTCACCATATAATGCCCCATGCAGGATGTCACCCCCCCATATATTGCCCCATGCAGGATGTCACCCCCCATATAATGCCCCATGCAGGATGTCACCTCCCCATATAATGCCCCATGCAGGATGTAACACCACATATAATGCCCCATGCAGGATGTCACCCCCCCATATAATGCCCCATGCAGGATGACACCTCTCCTCCATATATTGCCCCATGCAGGATGTCACCCCCCATATAATGACCCATGCAGGATGTCACCCCCCCATATAATGCCCCATGCAGGATGTCACCCCCCCATATAATGCCCCATGCAGGATATCACCTCTCCCCCCTTGTAATGCCCCATGCAGGTGGTCACCTCCCCCCCTTATAATGCCCCATGCAGGATGTCACTCCCCCGTATAATGCCCCATGCAGGATGTCATCTCTCCCACCCCTGTAATGCCCCATGCAGGATGTCACCCCCCCCTTATAATGCCCCATGCAGGATGTCACCCCCCCATATAATGCCCCATGCAGGATGTCACCCCCATATAGTGCCCCATGCAGGATGTCACCCCCCATATAATGCCCCATGCAGGATGTCACCCCCCATATAATGCCACATGTAGGATGTCACCCCCCCATATAATGCCCCATGCAGGATGTCACCTCCCCCCCATATAATGCCCCATGCAGGATGTCACCTCTCCCCCCCATATAATTCCCCATGCAGGATGTCACCTCTCCCCCCATATAATGCCCCATGCAGGATGTCACCTCTTCCCAGATATAATTCTCCATGCAGAATGTCTCCTCTCTGTCCATATAATGCCCCATGCAGGATGTCACCCCCCCCATATAATGCCCCATGCAGGATGTCACCCCCCATATAATGCGCCATGCAGGATGTCATCGCTCCCCCCCCCTTGTCAGTTGGGGGGAGGATGTCATCTCCCCCCACTTATAATGCCCCATGCAGGATGTCACCTCTCCCCCATATAATTCCCCATGCAGGATGTCACCTCTCCCCCCATATAATGCCCCATGCAGGATGTCACCTCTCCCCCATATAATTCCCCATGCAGGATGTCACCTCTCCCCCCATATAATGCCCCATGCAGGATGTCACCTCTCCCCCATATAATGCCCCATGCAGGATGTCACCTCTCCCCCCATATAATGCCCCATGCAGGATGTCACCTCTCCCCCATATAATGCCCCATGCAGGATGTCAGCCCCCATATAATGCCCCATGCAGGATGTCACCTCTCCCCCCATATAATGCCCCATGCAGGATGTCACCTCTCCCACCATATAATGCCCCATGCAGGATGTCACCTTTCCCCCCACTTATAATGCCCCATGCAGGATGTCTCCTCTCCCCCATATAATGCCCCATGCAGGATCTCACCTCTCCCCCCATATAATGCCCCATGCCGGATGTCACCTCTCCCCCATATAATGCCCCATGTAGGATGTCACCCCCCATATAATTCCCCATGCAGGATGTCACCTCTCCCCCCATATAATGCCCCATGCAGGATGTCACCTCTCCCCCCATATAATGCCCCATTCAGGATGTCACGTCCCCCCATATAATGCCCCATGCAGGATGTCACCTCTCCCCCATATAATGCCCCATGCAGGATGTCACCCCCCCATATAATGCCCCATGCAGGATGTCACCCCCCCATATAGTGCCCCATGCAGGATGTCACCTCTCCCCCATATAATGCCCCATGCAGGATGTCACCCCCCCATATAATGCCCCATGCAGGATTTCACCTCTCCCCCCAGATAATGCCCCATGCAGAATGTCAACTCTCCCCCCATATAATGCCCCATGCAGGATGTCACCCCCCATATAATGCCCCATGCAGGATGTCACCTCTCTCCCATATAATTCCCCATGCAGGATGTCACCTCTCCCCCATATAATGCCCCATACATGATGTCACCTCTCCCCCCATATAATGACCCATGCAGGATGTCACCTCTCCCCCACATATAATGCCCCCTGCAGGATGTCACCTCCCCCCCATATAATGCCCCATGCAGGATGTCATCGCCCCCCCCCCCTTGTCAGTGGGGGGAGAATGTCATCTCCCCCCACTTATAATGCCCATGCAGGATGTCACCTCTCCCCCATATAATGCCCCATGCAGGATGTCACCTCTCCCCCCATATAATGCCCCATGCAGGATGTCACCTCTCCCCCCATATAATGCCCCATGCAGGATGTCACCTCTCCCCCCGATATAATGCCCCATGCAGGATGTCACCTCTCCCCCCATTATAATGCCCCATGCAGGATGTCACCTCTCCCCCATATAATACCCCATGCAGGATGTCACCTCTCCCCCATATAATGCCCCATGCAGGATGTCACCCCCCCTATATAATGCCCCATGCAGGATGTCACCCGCTCTTATAATACCCCATGCAGGATGTCACCTCCCATATAATGCCCCATGCAGGATGTCACCCCCCATATAATGCCCCATGCAGGATGTAACCCTCCCATGAAATGCCCCATGCAGGATGTCACCTTTCCCTCCCATATAATGCCTCATGCAGGATGTCACCCCCCTCCATATAATGGCCCATGCAGGATGTCACACACCCCATATAATGCCCCATGCAGGATTTCACCTCTCCCCCACCTTATAATGCCCCATGCAGGATGTCACCTCTCCCCCATATAATGCCCCATGCAGGATGTCACCCCCCCCATATATCGCCCCATGCAGGATGTCACCCCCCATATAATGCCCCATGCAGGATGTCACCTCCCCATATAATGCCCCATGCAGGATGTAACCCCACATATAATGCCCCATGCAGGATGTCACCCCCCCATATAATGCCCCATGCAGGATGACACCTCTCCCCCATATATTGCCCCATGCAAGATGTCACCCCCCATATAATGCCCCATGCAGGATGTCACCCCCCCATATAATGCCCCATGCAGGATGTCACCCCCCCATATAATGCCCCATGCAGGATATCACCTCTCCCCCCCTTGTAATGCCCCATGCAGGTGGTCACGTCCCCCCCTTATAATGCCCTATGCAGGATGTCACTCCCCCGTATAATGCCCCATGCAGGATGTCATCTCCCCCCCCTGTAATGCCCCATGCAGGATGTCACCCCCCCCTTATAATGCCCCATGCAGGATGTCACCCCCTCATATAATGCCCCATGCAGGATGTCACCTCTCCCCCCCATATAATGCCCCATGCAGGATGTCAGCCCCCATATGATGCTCCATGCAGGATGTCACCTCTCCCCCCATATAATGCCCCATGCAGGATGTCACCCCCCATATAATGCCCCATGCAGGATGTCACCTCTCCCCCATATAATGCCACATGCAGGATGTCACCCCCCCATATAATTCCCCATGCAGAATGTCACCCCCTCTTATAATGCCCCATGCAGGATGTCACCTCCTCGCCATATAATGCCCCATGGAGGATGTCATCTCTCCCCTCATATAATGCCCCATGCAGGATGTCACCTCCCCCCCATATAATGCCCCATGCAGGATGTCACCTCTCCCCCCATATAGTGCCCCATGCAGGATGTCACCCCCCATATAATGCCCCATGCAGGATGTCACCCCCCATATAATGCCCCATGCAGGATGTCACCCCCCCATATAATGCCCCATGCAGGATGTCACCTCCCCCCCATATAATGCCCCATGCAGGATGTCACCTCTCCCCCCCATATAATGCCCCATGCAGGATGTCACCTCTCCCCCCATATATTGCCCCATGCAGGATGTCACCTCTCCCCCCATATAATGCTCCATGGAGGATGTCTCCTCTTCGTCCATATCATGCCCCATGCAGGATGTCACCCCCCCATATAATGCACCATGCAGGATGTCACCCCCCATATAATGCCCCATGCAGGATGTCATCGCTCCCCCCCCCTTGTCAGTGGGGGGAGGATGTCATCTCCCCCCACTTATAATGCCCCATGCAGGATGTCACCTCTCCCCCATATAATGCCCCATGCAGGATGTCACCTCTCCCCCCATATAATGTCCCATGCAGGATGTCACCTCTCCCACATATAATGCCCCATGCAGGATGTCACCCCCCATATAATGCCCCATGCAGGATGTCACCTCTCCCCCCATACAATGCCCCATGCAGGATGTCACCTCTCCCCCCACTTATAATGCCCCATGCAGGATGTGTCCTCTCCCCCATATAATGCCCCATGCAGGATGTCACCTCTCCCCCCATATAATGCCCCATGCAGGATGTCACCTCTCCCCCATATAATGCCCCATGCAGGATGTCACCCCCCATATAATGCCCCATGCAGGATGTCACCTCTCCCCCCCATATAATGCCCCATGCAGGTGGTCACCTCCCCCCCTTATAATGCCCCATGCAGGATGTCACTCCCCCGTATAATGCCCCATGCAGGATGTCATCTCCCCCCCCCTGTAATGGCCCATGCAGGATGTCACCCCCCCCTTATAATGCCCCATGCAGGATGTCACCCCCCCATATAATGCCCCATGCAGGATGTCACCCCCCATATAATGCCCCATGCAGGATGTCATCGCTCCCCCCCCTTGTCAGTTGGGGGGAGGATGTCATCTCCCCCCACTTATAATGCCCCATGCAGGATGTCACCTCTCCCCCATATAATTCCCCATGCAGGATGTCACCTCTCCCCCCATATAATGCCCCATGCAGGATGTCACCTCTCCCCCATATAATGCCCCATGCAGGATGTCACCTCTCCCCCCATATAATGCCCCATGCAGGATGTCACCTCTCCCCCATATAATGCCCCATGCAGGATGTCAGCCCCCATATAATGCCCCATGCAGGATGTCATCGCTCCCCCCCCCTTGTCAGTGGGGGGAGGATGTCATCTCCCCCCACTTATAATGCCCCATGCAGGATGTCACCTCTCCCCCATATAATGCCCCATGCAGGATGTCACCTCTCCCCCCATATAATGCCCCATGCAGGATGTCACCTCTCCCCCATATAATGCCCCATGCAGGATGTCACCCCCCATATAATGCCCCATGCAGGATGTCACCTCTCCCCCCCATATAATGCCCCATGCAGGATGTCACCCCCCATATAATGCCCCATGCAGGATGTCACCTCTCCTCCCATATAATGCCCCATGCAGGATGTCACCTCTCCCCCCATTATAATGCCCCATGCAGGATGTCACCTCTCCCCCCATATAATACCCCATGCAGGATGTCACCTCTCCCCCCATATAATGCCCCATGCAGGATGTCACCTCTCCCCCATATAATGCCCCATGCAGGATGTCACCCCCCCTATATAATGCCCCATGCAGGATGTCACCCGCTGTTATAATACCCCATGCAGGATGTCACCTCCCATATAATGCCCCATGCAGGATGTCAACCCCATATAATGCCCCATGCAGGATGTAACCCTCCCATATAATGCCCCATGCAGGATGTCACCTCTCCCCCCCATATAATGCCTCATGCAGGATGTCACCCCCCTCCATATAATGGCCCATGCAGGATGTCACACACCCCATATAATGCCCCATGCAGGATGTCACCTCTCCCCCACCTTATAATGCCCCATGCAGGATGTCACCTCTTCACCATATAATACCCCATGCAGGATGTCACCCCCCCATATATTGCCCCATGCTGGATGTCACCCCCCATATAATGCCCCATGCAGGATGTCACCTCCCCATATAATGCCCCATGCAGGATGTAACACCACATATAATGCCCCATGCAGGATGTCACCCCCCATATAATGCCCCATGCAGGATGTCACCCCCCCATATAATGCCCCATGCAGGATGTCACCCCCCCATATAATGCCCCATGCAGGATATCACCTCTCCCCCCTTGTAATGCCCCATGCAGGTGGTCACCTCCCCCCCTTATAATGCCCCATGCAGGATGTCACTCCCCCGTATAATGCCCCATGCAGGATGTCATCTCTCCCACCCCTGTAATGCCCCATGCAGGATGTCACCCCCCCTTATAATGCCCCATGCAGGATGTCACCCCCCCATATAATGCCCCATGCAGGATGTCACCCCCCATATAGTGCCCCATGCAGGATGTCACCCCCCATATAATGCCCCATGCAGGATGTCACCCCCCATATAATGCCACATGTAGGATGTCACCCCCCCATATAATGCCCCATGCAGGATGTCACCTCCCCCCATATAATGCCCCATGCAGGATGTCACCTCTCCCCCCATATAATTCCCCATGCAGGATGTCACCTCTCCCCCCATATAATGCCCTATGCAGGATGTCACCTCTTCCCAGATATAATGCTCCATGCAGAATGTCTCCTCTCTGTCCATATAATGCCCCATGCAGGATGTCACCCCCCCATATAATGCCCCATGCAGGATGTCACCCCCCATATAATGCCCCATGCAGGATGTCATCGCTCCCCCCCCTTGTCAGTTGGGGGGAGGATGTCATCTCCCCCCACTTATAATGCCCCATGCAGGATGTCACCTCTCCCCCATATAATTCCCCATGCAGGATGTCACCTCTCCCCCCATATAATGCCCCATGCAGGATGTCACCTCTCCCCCATATAATGCCCCATGCAGGATGTCACCTGTCCCCCCATATAATGCCCCATGCAGGATGTCACCTCTCCCCCATATAATGCCCCATGCAGGATGTCAGCCCCCATATAATGCCCCATGCAGGATGTCACCTCTCCCCCCCATATAATGCCCCATTCAGGATGTCACCTCTCCCACCATATAATGCCCCATGCAGGATGTCACCTCTCCCCCCACTTATAATGCCCCATGCAGGATGTCTCCTCTCCCCCATATAATGCCCCATGCAGGATGTCACCTCTCCCCCCATATAATGCCCCATGCAGGATGTCACCTCTCCCCCATATAATGCCCCATGTAGGATGTCACCCCCCATATAATTCCCCATGCAGGATGTCACCTCTCCCCCCATATAATGCCCCATGCAGGATGTCACCTCTCCCCCCATATAATGCCCCATTCAGGATGTCACGTCCCCCCATATAATGCCCCATGCAGGATGTCACCTCTCCCCCATATAATGCCCCATGCAGGATGTCACCCCCCCATATAATGCCCCATGCAGGATGTCACCCCCCCATATAGTGCCCCATGCAGGATGTCACCTCTCCCCCATATAATGTCCCATGCAGGATGTCACCCCCCCATATAATGCCCCATGCAGGATTTCACCTCTCCCCCCAGATAATGCCCCTTGCAGAATGTCAACTCTCCCCCCATATAATGCCCCATGCAGGATGTCACCCCCCATATAATGCCCCATGCAGGATGTCACCTCTCTCCCATATAATTCCCCATGCAGGATGTCACCTCTCCCCCATATAATGCCCCATACAGGATGTCACCTCTCCCCCCATATAATGACCCATGCAGGATGTCACATCTCCCCCACATATAATGCCCCCTGCAGGATGTCACCTCCCCCCCATATAATGCCCCATGCAGGATGTCATCGCCCCCCCCCCTTGTCAGTGGGGGGAGAATGTCATCTCCCCCCACTTATAATGCCCCATGCAGGATGTCACCTCTCCCCCATATAATGCCCCATGCAGGATGTCACCTCTCCCCCCATATAATGCCCCATGCAGGATGTCACCTCTCCCCCCATATAATGCCCCATGCAGGATGTCACCTCTCCCCCCGATATAATGCCCCATGCAGGATGTCACCTCTCCCCCCATTATAATGCCCCATGCAGGATGTCACCTCTCCCCCATATAATACCCCATGCAGGATGTCACCTCTCCCCCATATAATGCCCCATGCAGGATGTCACCCCCCCTATATAATGCCCCATGCAGGATGTCACCCGCTCTTATAATACCCCATGCAGGATGTCACCTCCCATATAATGCCCCATGCAGGATGTCACCCCCCATATAATGCCCCATGCAGGATTTAACCCTCCCATAAAATTCCCCATGCAGGATGTCACCTTTCCCTCCCATATAATGCCTCATGCAGGATGTCACCCCCCTCCATATAATGGCCCATGCAGGATGTCACACACCCCATATAATGCCCCATGCAGGATTTCACCTCTCCCCCACCTTATAATGCCCCATGCAGGATGTCACCTCTCCCCCATATAATGCCCCATGCAGGATGTCACCCCCCCATATATCGCCCCATGCAGGATGTCACCCCCCATATAATGCCCCATGCAGGATGTCACCTCCCCATATAATGCCCCATGCAGGATGTAACCCCACATATAATGCCCCATGCAGGATGTCACCCCCCCATATAATGCCCCATGCAGGATGACACCTCTCCCCCATATATTGCCCCATGCAAGATGTCACCCCCCATATAATGCCCCATGCAGGATGTCACCCCCCCATATAATGCCCCATGCAGGATGTCACCCCCCCATATAATGCCCCATGCAGGATATCACTTCTCCCCCCCTTGTAATGCCCCATGCAGGTGGTCACCTCCCCCCCTTATAATGCCCCATGCAGGATGTCACTCCCCCGTATAATGCCCCATGCAGGATGTCATCTCCCCCCCCTGTAATGCCCCATGCAGGATGTCACCCCCCCTTATAATGCCCCATGCAGGATGTCACCCCCTCATATAATGCCCCATGCAGGATGTCACCTCTCCCCCCATATAATGCCCCATGCAGGATGTCAGCCCCCATATGATGCTCCATGCAGGATGTCACCTCTCCCCCCATATAATGCCCCATGCAGGATGTCACCCCCCATATAATGCCCCATGCAGGATGTCACCTCTCCCCCATATAATGCCACATGCAGCATGTCACCCCCCCATATAATTCCCCATGCAGGATGTCACCCCCCATATAATGCCCCATGCAGGATGTCACCCCCCATATAATGCCCCATGCAGGATGTCACCCCCTCTTATAATGCCCCATGCAGGATGTCACCCCCTCTTATAATTCCCCATGCAGGATGTCACCCCCTCTTATAATGCCCCATGCAGGATGTCACCTCCTCGCCATATAATGCCCCATGGAGGATGTCATCTCTCCCCCCATATAATGCCCCATGCAGGATGTCACCTCCCCCCCATATAATGCCCCATGCAGGATGTCACCTCTCCCCCCATATAGTGCCCCATGCAGGATGTCACCCCCCATATAATGCCCCATGCAGGATGTCACCCCCCATATAATGCCCCATGCAGGATGTCACCCCCCCATATAATGCCCCATGCAGGATGTCACCTCCCCCCCATATAATGCCCCATGCAGGATGTCACCTCTCCCCCCCATATAATGCCCCATGCAGGATGTCACCTCTCCCCCCATATAATGCCCCATGCAGGATGTCACCTCTCCCCCCATATAATGCTCCATGGAGGATGTCTCCTCTTCGTCCATATAATGCCCCATGCAGGATGTCACCCCCCATATAATGCACCATGCAGGATGTCACCCCCCATATAATGCCCCATGCAGGATGTCATCGCTCCCCCCCCCTTGTCAGTGGGGGGAGGATGTCATCTCCCCCCACTTATAATGCCCCAGCAGGATGTCACCTCTCCCCCATATAATGCCCCATGCAGGATGTCACCTCTCCCCCCATATAATGCCCCATGCAGGATGTCACCTCTCCCACATATAATGCCCCATGCAGGATGTCACCCCCCATATAATGCCCCATGCAGGATGTCACCTCTCCCCCCATATAATGCCCCATGCAGGATGTCTCCTCTCCCCATATAATGCCCCATGCAGGATGTCACCTCTCCCCCCATATAATGCCCCATGCAGGATGTCACCTCTCCCCCATATAATGCCCCATGCAGGATGTCACCCCCCATATAATGCCCCATGCAGGATGTCACCTCTCCCCCCCATATAATGCCCCATGCAGGATGTCACCTCCCCCCCTTATAATGCCCCATGCAGGATGTCACTCCCCCGTATAATGCCCCATGCAGGATGTCATCTCCCCCCCCCCTGTAATGCCCCATGCAGGATGTCACCCCCCCCCTTATAATGCCCCATGCAGGATGTCACCCCCTCATATAATGCCCCATGCAGGATGTCACCTCTCCCCCCCATATAATGCCCCATGCAGGATGTCAGCCCCCATATGATGCTCCATGCAGGATGTCACCTCTCCCCCCATATAATGCCCCATGCAGGATGTCACCCCCCATATAATGCCCCATGCAGGATGTCACCTCTCCCCCATATAATGCCACATGCAGGATGTCACCCCCCCATATAATTCCCCATGCAGGATGTCACCCCCTCTTATAATGCCCCATGCAGGATGTCACCTCCTCGCCATATAATGCCCCATGGAGGATGTCATCTCTCCCCCCATATAATGCCCCATGCAGGATGTCACCTCCCCCCCATATAATGCCCCATGCAGGATGCCACCTCTCCCCCCATATAGTGCCCCATGCAGGATGTCACCCCCCATATAATGCCCCATGCAGGATGTCACCCCCCATATAATGCCCCATGCAGGATGTCACCCCCCCATATAATGCCCCATGCAGGATGTCACCTCCCCCCCATATAATGCCCCATGCAGGATGTCACCTCTCCCCCCCATATAATGCCCCATGCAGGATGTCACCTCTCCCCCCATATAATGCCCCATGCAGGATGTCACCTCTCCCCCCATATAATGCTCCATGGAGGATGTCTCCTCTTCGTCCATATAATGCCCCATGCAGGATGTCACCCCCCCATATAATGCACCATGCAGGATGTCACCCCCCATATAATGCCCCATGCAGGATGTCATCGCTCCCCCCCCCTTGTCAGTGGGGGGAGGATGTCATCTCCCCCCACTTATAATGCCCCATGCAGGATGTCACCTCTCCCCCATATAATGCCCCATGCAGGATGTCACCTTTCCCCCCATATAATGCCCCATGCAGGATGTCACCTCTCCCCCATATAATGCCCCATGCAGGATGTCACCCCCCATATAATGCCCCATGCAGGATGTCACCTCTCCCCCCCATATAATGCCCCATGCAGGATGTCACCTCTCCCCCCATATAATGCCCCATTCAGGATGTCACGTCCCCCCATATAATGCCCCATGCAGGATGTCACCTCTCCCCCATATAATGCCCCATGCAGGATGTCACCCCCCCATATAATGCCCCATGCAGGATGTCACCCCCCCCATATAATGCCCCATGCAGGATGTCACCTCTCCCCCATATAATGCCCCATGCAGGATGTCACCCCCCCATATAATGGCCCATGCAGGATGTCACCTCTCCCCCCAGATAATGCCCCATGCAGAATGTCAACTCTCCCCCCATATAATGTCCCATGCAGGATGTCACCCCCCCCATATAATGCCCCATGCAGGATGTCACCTCTCTCCCATATAATGCCCCATGCAGGATGTCACCTCTCCCCCATATAATGCCCCATACAGGATGTCACCTCTCCCCCCATATAATGCCCCATGCAGGATGTCACCTCTCCCCCATATAATGCCCCATACAGGATGTCACCTCTCCCCCCCATATAATGCCCCCTGCAGGATGTCACCTCCCCCCCCATATAATGCCCCATGCAGGATGTCACCTCTACCCCCATATAATGCCACATGCAGGATGTCACCTCTCCCCCCATATAATGCCCCATGCAGGATGTCACCCCCCCATATAATGCCCCATGCAGGATGTCACCTCTCTCCCATATAATGCCACATGCAGGATGTCACCTCTCCCCCCCATATAATGCCACCTGCAGGATGTCACCTCTCCCCCCATATAATGCCCCATGCAGGATGTCACCCCGCCATATAATGCCCCATGCAGGATGTCACCTCTCTCCCATATAATGCCACATGCAGGATGTCACCTCTCCCCCCCATATAATGCCACCTGCAGGATGTCACCTCTCCCCCCATATAATGCCCCATGCAGGATGTCACCCCGCCATATAATGCCCCATGCAGGATGTCACCCCCCCCCTTATAATTTCCCATGCACGATGTCATCCCCCCATATAATGCCCCATGCAAGATGTAATCCCCCCCCTTATAATGCCCCATGCAGGATGTCACCCCCTCATATAATGCCCCATGCAGGATGTCATCTCCCCCGCTTATAATGCCCCACGCCTCCATATATTAAAAAACAAAAAAACAAATACTCACCTCACGTCTCACCTGCTGCCGCTGCTCCAGACTCCTCACCTGCGCCGGCTTCTTCCCACTCTGCACGGTGACGGCTCAGGAGAGAGCGCGGTGGAAAGACGTCACCGCACCCTCTGACCTGAGACGTCACAGTGCAGCAGCCGCGGAAGAGAACGGAGCTGCTGCGGAGGCACGGGGAGAGGTAAGTATTGTAGTATTGTGCTGGGGCCCTGAGCAAGTGGGGGGGGGGTGCTGGCACCGCACCGCTCACGGGTCTCATAGCGTGCAGGGGTCCCTAACAGTGAGTGGGCCCCTCTGCCTGCTCAGGGCCCCGGCACTTGCCCGGATGCACCGGGTGCTGACGCCGGCCCTGATTCTGTGAGTTCTCGTGTGGCGCCGGTATTGTCCCAGAGTGCCCGGGGAGGTGGTAAGAGATGTTGTGAACTGGGTCCTAAGACTATTGCTGATTTTTGTTGTAAAAATCCCCCTACAGGTGTGGGTGTCCAAAAGGGGGCGGGGTCTCAAAAGGGGGCGGCGTTTCAAAAGAGCGTGGAGTATAGAAAACCAAAATTAGTTACTGGCTGTGGGTTGGTACCGCCTAAAAATGTCAATTTGACCGTTGATAACGGGGTAACTCCAGTAGAAGGGGGTGACGTCAAAGTGGGGGGTGACTTATTGGTCCACAACACCATGGGGAGTGACACAGACCCCATAGCTGACGGTGACACTACGAAAGTAGAAAGAGAGTGCAGTCAGGAGGAGCTAGACGAGGTGAGAGAGTCCCCTCTCGTAGTCGACGGCGCAAGGGCCACAAAAAAGTTGCTCCTGTAGACTTTGCTGAAAGGGCAAATAAAGAAAATGCAAGGTTGTATGCCTTTATTCTGAGTGTGGATCCTCCTTTAGAAGCAGAAGATCAGGTGGAAGAGTTGGATGCAGTTCTGCAGGTTCGTTGCAGGCAGGATGATCTACTGAGACAGAAGGATCAGGAACCGACAGCCCTGAAGGAGGAGGTGGCCAATCCTGACCAAGAGCTGGAGCCTATCAGCCAGCAGTATCAGAGTGACGTGCATCAACCATGGGAAAACCTGGAGAACGTGTCCTCAGACCAGCTGAGCCTGGAGTCTGAACGGCAGAAAATAAACCAGGTTGTGAGGAACTTACCGCGAGAACTGGAAGAAAGCAGCAAGGAAGTCAACAATTGGAAGGAAAAGTTCCAGAAAAATAAAGAGGAGGTTTTTCAGTTGGAGCTTGACAAAGCGGAGCTTGAAGATGAGTTGTGTGAGATGAAAGATAGGTTCTCCCTGGTACACTTAGTGCTGAGGCAGGTGAAGCAAAAGCTGGATGAGGGTCTACACCAGAGGATAGGGAGCTGTCTGCCTTAAAAGGGGCGCTGCAGGATGAAGTTTCTAGACGTGATCAAAACCTAGAACGACTGCTCGAACAGTTCAACAGGGAGCTGTGTGATTCCAAGAAGGAGTGTGGTGAACTCAGTAAGGATCTGCAACAAATTAAGAGAAACTATGAGGATCTCCTCAAGGTTAAGGAAAAACTAGAGGATGATAAAGCGGATGCAGAGCAAGTGCGCCAAGTGGTTGAGACCACTCTACAGGACACCCGTGCTGAGAATGATGATCTCTGCAGAAAGATCCCAGGTCTGGAAGCTCAGGTGAAGGAGCTGCAGACGTTCTGTGATAATCTCCAGAGGGCAGAGACGTGCCTTAAGGATAGAATCTGCAGGATGGAGGAGTCTATCGGAGAAGGGAGGTATGAAGCAAATGCCTCTTCGGATAATGCGAGCTTGGATGAGTCGGTGCATGTAAGAGCCGAGATCAAGGAGCTCAAGGAGACGCTACAAGCCCATTTGAAGCAAAAGAAGCTTGAGAGACTGGCTGTCGAGAGCCGAGTGGGCGCATTGGAGACAGAGAGGTCTGAGAAGATTCTGCTGATAAAGGAGCAGCTGAAGCCGGAAGAGCTTCAGAGATGGGTTGCAGAGAGGAGAGTAGCTGAGCTAGAGGAAGAAGTTTTTGAGCTCAAAGGTCGCCTGGCAAAGTACCAATCAGTGAACGAGGCCTCCTTGGAGAAGGAAAAGGGCAAACAAGTTGTGCTTAATCCTTTATACCATGTGAAGGTGGACCTGAGGAGAGCTGAGAGAGTGTTAACAGAAGATAAATATGAGATGGAAGTGGTCAAGACGAGAATTCTTGAGTTCATAGCTGTGAGTCAGCTCAGGGGAAGCATACAGGGTGAAGAAGCTGAAAGTCAGTTGCCCCTGAAACCTAAGCCAGATGATCATTTGGAGACCACTGGTGAGACAGAAACGTCTCGGTACAAGTGCCTCATAGATGTACCCGAGGATTTGAGAGAAGAATGCACCCGTGAGTCTGTGCATGAAGAGTTTAAGAAGGCCGTGGGAGCCTGTAAGGTGTACTTGACCTCAGAAGATAAACAACTGGTGATCCTGTCCACAACCGAAGTCACAGTGAAGAGGATGGCGATCCTAAGTGACATGCACTGGCGATGTGTTCGCACGAAGCAGATTGTCAGGTTGAAGAAGGAACAAGCCATTAGACAACTGGAGCTTATGAGAAAAGCTCAAAGTCTGCGTGAAGAGGTCATCCGGGTGCCTCAGGCTCTGGTGAGGAAGCTCATTGGGAGAAATGGCCGAACCATGCAAATGATGGTAAAGAAGTCTGGTGTGATGAAAGTAAGCAGTCCACGTGATCGTCAGGACTGGATACCAGATGAAGACGGCATGGTGTCATTCTCCGCTGTTGGAACGGAAGAAAGTCTTGTATATATACGCATGCTGATGACCTACCTGCGAGAGGTAGAACAGTTGAATCTCGCCAGACTGCGATGGAAAGACAGCGTCATCTGAGCAGCAGAAGAAGGCAGCCGTCTATAAGTTGTGGGACCAGACAGAGAAATGGACCTTCAAATAATAGGACGGCTACAGTAGAAGTTAGAGACCTTCCAAGATGTCCTGAGAGAAGTGGGCGTGGGTTTAGAGGTAGTGAGACCTCCAGTATCTCAGGTCTGAGAGGCCCATACAAACGACCCAATAGAGTACAGGACAGCACAAAGTCAGACCTCACCTTAGATACAAGGGCAAGTGAGTCACACTGCTGTATTGTCCGCTGGGAGCGGGGGAGGTCTGACAAGGTTACGACTGACCGCTGGGAGCGGGGGAGGTCTGACAAGGTTACGACTGACCGCTGGGAGCGGGGGAGGTCTGACAAGGTTACGACTGACCGCTGGGAGCGGGGGAGGTCTGACAAGGTTACGACTGACCGCTGGGAGCGGGGGAGGTCTGACAAGGTTACGACTGACCGCTGGGAGCGGGGGAGGTCTGACAAGGTTACGACTGACCGCTGGGAGCGGGGGAGGTCTGACAAGGTTACGACTGACCGCTGGGAGCGGGGGAGGTCTGACAAGGTTACGACTGACCGCTGGGAGCGGGGGAGGTCTGACAAGGTTACGACTGACCGCTGGGAGCGGGGGAGGTCTGACAAGGTTACGACTCGGAAATGTGACTTGACGAAGTTTGTGACAATGACAGATGGTAAGTCCCTAAGGAATGGGCTAATGTTGATGACTAATGTTACAAGGGCTGAGCAGCGCAAATGTCAAGTACATGGTCTCTGTGTGAACTGTGGGTTATAATGATTGTGTATATTATGTGTTCAACCCCACAAGTTTGAACAGAGGGGGGGATATGTAATGCAGCGGCTTGCTGCATTGCCAAAATGTCTAGGGGGTGTGTTCTGGCTGACCATTTACCCCCCCCCTCCGGTGACTGATCACATGACTGTGACATCATCACAGGTCCTGTCTGCACAGAAGGATACATAAATCCTGGTGGTTTGGAAACAGGGGGAGAGAGAGGCCTGGTGAGGCCTGGTGAAGCCTGGTGAAGCCCGGAAGGCAGAGGCTGGATCCCTGTGTTTTAGATACCAGTAGCCTTGGAAGGCAGGAGGCCTGGTCCCTGTGTGGGACTCCACTAGCCAGGAAGGCAGAGGCTGGATCCCTGTGTTTGAGACACCAGTAGCCTTGGAAGGCACGTGGCTTGGAGACTACGTCTGGGAAGCCTTAAAGCCACAGCTGTGGCAGAACCGAGCTGACAGAAGCAGTTGAGACCCGGCAAAGGTAAATTGGCGCTTTAAGTGAATATTGTTGCTATACCTTGCTGAAGTCTGTATTTGAAGCCAAGCGGGCATAGCTGCCACTGAAAAGGCTTTAGGATACATGTGTAACATTCCTGCGAGCCACTGAGATGGACGATGTTATGTGCGATTTATGATGTGTAATAAACTGCTGGTCTTCATATTACCTGAAAACGTTGCATGTGTGCTTTAATTGACCCAGCGTGATGAATAGCGCTACCTTACAACGTGGACCATTCTGTGCCAGGACATGTTTTTTCTCCCTCTACCTTCTATGTCCACCATATCTGTAGATATCTGGACACGTCGTCCATTCTGTGCCAGGACATGTTTTTTCTCCCTCTACCTTCCATATCCACCATATCTGTAGATATCTGGACACGTGGACCATTCTGTGCCAGGACATGTTGTTTCTCCTCTACCTCCGATATCCACCATATCTGTAGATATCTTGACACGTCGTCCATTCTGTGCCAGGACATGTTTCCTGCTCTACCTCCGATATCCACCATATCTGTAGATATCTGTGTACGTGGACCATCCTGTGCTAGGGCATGGTGTTTCTCCTCTATCTTTCATGTCCACCATATCTGTAGATATCTGAACACATGGACTATCCTGTGCCAGGACATGTTACTTCTCTTCTACCTTCCATATCCACCATATCTGTAGATAGCTGTACATGTGGACCATTCTGTGCCAGGACATGTTGCTTCTTCACGATCTTCCATATCCACCATATCTGTAGATATCTGGACACGTGGACCATTCTGTACCAGAACATGTTGCTTCTTCACTATCTTCCATATCCACCATATCTGTAGATATCTGGACACGTGGACCATTCTGTACCAGAACATGTTGCTTCTTCTCTATCTTCCATATCCACCATATCTGTAGATATTTGGACACGTGGACCATTCTGTGCCAGGACATGTTGTTTCTCCTCTACCTTTCATATCCCCCATATCTGTAGATATCTGGACACATGGACCATTCTGTGCCAGTACATGTTGCTTCTCCTCTACCTTTCATATCCACCATATCTGTAGATATCTGGACACGTGGACCATTCTGTGCCAGGACATGTTGCTTCTCCTCTACCTTTCATATCCACCATATCTGTAGATATCTGGACACGTCGCCCATTCTATGCCAGGACATGTTGTTTCTCCTCTACCTTCCATATCCACCACATCTGTAGATATCTGGACACGTGGACCATTCTGTGACAGGACATGTTGTTTCTCCTCTACCTTCCATATCCACCACATCTGTAGATATCTGGACACGTGGACCATTCTGTGCCAGGACATTGTGTTTCTCCTCCACCTCCCATATCCCCCATATCTGTAGATATCTGGACACATGGACCATCCTGTGCTAGGACATGTTTTTTCTCCCTCTACCTTCCATATCCACCATATCTGTAGATATCTGTGTACGTGGACCATCCTGTGCCAGGACATGGTGTTTCTCCTCTATCTTTCATGTCCACCATATCTGTAGATATCTGAACACATGGACCATTCTGTGCTAGGACATGTTACTTCTCTTCTACCTTCCATATCCACCATATCTGTAGATATCTGTTGTAGCGTCGGCATCCCTGCCTCCTGCTAGGCAGGGACGTTGTTCCCCTCACCTCTCCACTCCGTGACCGGCGTCCTCCTCCCGCTCTGCTGGCAGCGCGCGCTGGTTCCCGGCCTCTGTGCTTAGGGCGCGCGCGCGCTCCCCCTCTCTTAAAGGGGCCGCGCGCGCCGTCCTAAGGCGTCCCCGGCCAATGGCAGGAGGACCTCTCCATATATAAGGCACCTCCTCCAAAATGGAAGTGCCCGAGCAATGTTGTTGCAAAGCCTTCACTCTGCTTCAGCCCTCAGGTCCCGTTACCAGTTACCTGCCAGATTCCTGCTTGTTACCTGCCAGTCACCTGCCAGATTCCTGCTTGATACCTGCCTGATATCCGTTTACCTGCTTGCAAGCCTGTGGTCCGACAATCTGCCTTCCAACACCTGTCAGTCTGTCTATGGACCAGCCTGCCCGCTCACCTGGGAGCGCTCATCTGCTACCTGCCTGCTAGCCTACCTGGAGGCTCCGCCGTCACTTGCCGTGACCACCTGCCTGTCCAGAGACTCTTGCCTGCTCACCTGGGAGCGCTCACCTGCTACCTGCCTACTAGCCTACCTGGAGGCTCCGCCGTCACTTGCCGTGACCACCTGCCTGTCCAGAGACTCTTGCCTGCTCACCTGGGAGCGCTCACCTGCTACCTGTCTGCTAGCCTACCTGGAGGCTCTGCCGTCACTTGCCGTGACCACCTGCCCGTCCAGAGACTCTTGCCCGCTCACCTGGGAGCGCTCACCTGCTACCTGTCTGCTAGCCTACCTGGAGGCTCTGCCGTCACGTGCTGTGACCACCTGCCTGTCCAGAGACTCTTACCCGCTCACCTGGGAGCATCCACCTGCTACCTGTCTGCTAGTCTACCTGGAGGCTCTGCCGTCACTTGCCGTGACCACCTGCCCGTCCAGAGACTCTTGCCTGCTCACCTGGGAGCGCTCACCAGCAACCTGCCTGCTGTCCTTCTACCCAGAGACTGTCCCTGTCACTTGCCGTGAGTACCCGTCCTTCTACTCAGAGACTGTCCCTGTCACTTGCCGTGACTACCTGCCCTTCTACCCAGAGACTGTCCCTGTCACTTGCCGTGACTACCTGCCCTTCTACCCAGAGACTGTCCCTGTCACTTGCCGTGACTACCTGCCCGTCTTCCCTGGGAGCCACCCGCTTCCTTACAAGGACCGCCCCCTTGTATAGTTGCTCAGAGGTTCCGCCTCCCAGACCCGTTACATCTGTACATGTGGACCATTCTGTACCAGAACATGTTGCTTCTTCTCTATCTTCCATATCCACCACATCTGTAGATATTTGGACACGTGGACCATTCTGTGCCAGGACATGTTGTTTCTCCTCTACCTTTATATATCCACCATATCTGTAGATATCTGGACACATGGACCATTCTGTGCCAGGACATGTTGTTTCTCCTCTACCTCTCATATCCACCATATCTGTAGATATCTGGACACGTGGACCATTCTGTGCCAGGACATGTTGCTTCTCCTCTACCTTTCATATCCACCATATCTGTAGATATCTGGACACGTCGCCCATTCTGTGCCAGGACATGTTGTTTCTCCTCTACCTTCCATATCCACCACATCTGTAGATATCTGGACACGTGGACCATTCTGTGACAGGAGATGTTGTTTCTCCACTACCTTCCATATCCACCACATCTGTAGATATCTGGACACGTGGACCATTCTGTGCCAGGACATTGTGTTTCTCCTCCACCTCCCATATCCCCCATATCTGTAGATATCTGGACACATGGACCATCCTGTGCCAGGACATGTTTTTTCTCCCTCTACCTCCCATATCCACCATATCTGTAGATATCTGGACACGGGGAGCATTCTGTGCCAGGACATTTTTCTCCTCTATCTTCCATATTCACCATATCTGTAGATATCTGGACACATGGAACATTCTGTGCCAGGACATGTTGTTTCTCCTCTACCTTCCATATCCACCATATCTGTAGATATCTGTACATGTGGACCATTCTGTGCCATGACATGTTGTTTCTCCTCTACTTTCCATATCCACCATATCTGTAGATATCTGGACACGTGGATCATCCTGTGCCAGGACATGTTTCCTCCTCTATCTTCCATATCCACCATATCTGTAGATATCTGGACACGTGGACCATTCTGTGCCAGGACATGTTGTTTCTCCTCTACCTTCCATATCCCCCATATCTGTAGATATCTGGACACATGGACCATTCTGTGCCAGGACATGTTGTTTCTCCTCTACCTTCCATATCCACCATATCTGTAGATATCTGTACACATGGACCATTCTGTGCCAGGACATGTTGTTTCTCCTCTACCTCCCATATCCACCATATCTGTAGATATCTGGACACGTGGACCATCCTGTGCCAGGACATGTTTCCTCCTCTATCTTCCATATTCACCATATCTGTAGATATCTGGACACATGGAACATTCTGTGCCAGGACATGTTGTTTCTCCTCTACCTTCCATATCCACCATATCTGTAGATATCTGTACATGTGGACCATTCTGTGCCATGACATGTTGTTTCTCCTCTACTTTCCATATCCACCATATCTGTAGATATCTGGACACGTGGATCATCCTGTGCCAGGACATGTTTCCTCCTCTATCTTCCATATCCACCATATCTGTAGATATCTGTACACGTGGACCATTCTGTGCCAGGACATGTTGTTTCTCCTCTACCTTCCATATCCACCACATCTGTAGATATCTGGACACGTGGACCATTCTGTGCCAGGACATGTTGCTTCTCCTCTACCTTCCATATCCACCATATCTGTAGATATCTGGACACGTCACCGATTCTGTGCCAGGACATGTTTCCTCCTCTACCTCCCATATCCACCATATCTGTAGATATCTGGACACGTGGACCATCCTGTGCTAGGACATGTTGTTTCTCCTCTACCTCCCATATCCACCATATCTGTAGATATCTGGACACGTGGACCATTCTGTGTCAGGACATGTTGTTTCTCCTCTACCTCCCATATCCACCATATCTGTAGATATCTGGACACATGGACCATCCTGTGCCAGGACATGTTGTTTCTCCTCTACCTCCCATATCCACCATATCTGTAGATATCTGGAAACATGGACCATTCTGTGTCAGGACATGTTGTTTCTCCTCTACCTTCCATATCCACCATATCTGTAGATATCTGTACACGTGGACCATTCTGTGCCAGGACATGTTGCTTCTCCTCTACCTCCCATATCCACCATATCTGTAGATATCTGTACATGTGGACCATTCTGTGCCAGGACATGTTGTTTCTCCTCTACCTCCCATATCCACCATATCTGTAGATATCTGTACACATGGACCATTCTGTGCCAGGACATGTTGCTTCTCCTCTACCTTCCTTATCCACCATATCTGTAGATATCTGGACACGTGGACCATTCTGTGCCAGGACATGTTGTTTCTCCTCTACCTTTATATATCCACCATATCTGTAGATATCTGGACACATGGAGCATTCTGTGCCAGGACATGTTGTTTCTCCTCTACCTCTCATATCCCCCATATCTGTAGATATCTGGACACATGGACCATTCTGTGCCAGTACATGTTGCTTCTTGTCTACCTTTCATATCCACCATATCTGTAGATATCTGGACACGTCGCCCATTCTGTGCCAGGACATGTTGTTTCTCCTCTACCTCTCATATCCACCATATCTGTAGATATCTGGACACGTGGACCATTCTGTGCCAGGACATGTTGCTTCTCCTCTACCTTTCATATCCACCATATCTGTAGCTATCTGGACACGTCGCCCATTCTGTGCTAGGACATGTTGTTTCTCCTCTACCTTCCATATCCACCACATCTGTAGATATCTGGACACGTGGACCATTCTGTGACAGGAGATGTTGTTTCTCCACTACCTTCCATATCCACCACATCTGTAGATATCTGGACACGTGGACCATTCTGTGCCAGGACAGTGTGTTTCTCCTCCACCTCCCATATCCCCCATATCTGTAGATATCTGGACACATGGACCATCCTGTGCCAGGACATGTTTTTTCTCCCTCTACCTTCCATATCCACCATATCTGTAGATATCTGGACACGTGGAGCATTCTGTGCCAGGACATTTTTCTCCTCTACCTCCCATATCCACCATATCTGTAGATATCTGGACACATGGACCATTCTGTGCCAGGACATGTTGTTTCTCCTCTACCTTCCATATCCACCATATCTGTAGATATCTGTACACATGGACCATTCTGTGCCAGGACATGTTGTTTCTCCTCTACCTCCCATATCCACCATATCTGTAGATATCTGGACACGTGGACCATCCTGTGCCAGGACATGTTTCCTCCTCTATCTTCCATATCCACCATATCTGTAGATATCTGTACACGTGGACCATTCTGTGCCAGGTGTAACGGGTCTGGGAGGCGGAACCTCTGAGCTACTATACAAGGGGGCGGTCCTTGTAAGGGAGCGGGTGGCGACCCGGGTAGACGGGCAGGCAGTCACAGCAGGTGACCGGGACAGTCTCTGAATGAACGGACAGGAGGTCACGGCAAGTGACCGGGGCAGTCTCTGGATGAACGGGCAGGAGGTCACGGCAAGTGACCGGGGCAGTCTCTGGATGAACGGGCAGGAGGTCACGGCAAGTGACCAGGGCAGTCTCTGGTTAAAGGATTGGTACAACCTGTGGCGGCTGATGATAGATGTGAGCTCCCAGGTGAGCAGGCGAGAGTCTCTGGATAAACGGGTGGTCACAGCATGTGACGGCGGAGCCTCCAGGTAGGCTAGCAGACAGGCAGCAGATGAGCGCTCCCAGGTGAGCGGGCAAGCTGGTCCTTAGACAGACTGACAGGAGTTGAAAGGCAGACCGTCGGACCTCAGGCAAGCAGGCAGGTAGCAGATGTGCGCTCCCAGGTGAGCGGGCAAGCCGGTCCTTAGACAGACTGACAGGAGTTGGAAGGCAGACCATCGGACCTCAGGCTAGCAGGCAGGTAGTAGGATATCAGGCAGGAATAAGACAGCAGACTGGCAGGAATCTGGCAGGTATCTGGCAGGTAACTGGCAACGGGACCTGAGGGCTGAAGCAGAGTAGTGAACAGTGCTACAACATTGCTCGGGCACCTCCATTTTGGAGGAGGTGCCTTTTATATGGGAGGTCCTCCGGCAATTGGCCGGGGACTCCTTAGGACGGCGCGCGCGGTCCCTTTAAGAGAGAGGGAGCGCGCTCGCGCCCTAAGCACACTGCCGGGGAAGGAGCGCGTGCCGGAAGCAGCGGGGAGAGAAGCGCTGGAGAACGCCGCGCCAGGAGCGGGGAGGTGAGAGGGACGGCGTCTCTGCCTACAACGGGGCAGAGACGCCGATGCTATAGTACCCCCCCCTTTAGGTCCCCTCTTTTTTTGGCCAGAAAGAAATTTTTCAAGGAGAAGCGGGGCGTTGTTGTTCTCCCTGGGTTCCCAAGTTCTCTCCTCAGGACCAAACCCCTTCCAATCTACCAGAAAAAAGGTTTTTCCTCTTACCCTCTTGGAGGCCAGAATACTCTCTACCTCAAAGACGTCATCAGCGGAAACCGGAGCAGGAGGGGCACCTGGATTTTTGGAAAAAAAGTTAAAGACAACGGGTTTGAGGAGAGATACGTGGAAGGAGTTGGGGATCCGTAGGGTGGCCGGGAGTTTTAATTTGTAGGCCACAGGGTTAATTTGCCTGAGGACTTCGAAGGGGCCGATGAATCGAGGACCCAACTTGTAGGAGGGTACTTTGAGCCGCACATGTTTGGATGAGAGCCAAACCTTGTCTCCCGGACGGAATTGGGGCGGATCCAGACGTCTCTTATCAGCATATCTCTTCATCCGCTCAGAGGAGAGAAGAAGAGCGGACCTGGTGCTCTCCCAAATAGTAGAAAACTCGCTGACAAAAGACTCCGCAGCAGGGTTGTCCACTGAAACGGAGACAGGAAGTGGAATCCGGGGATGTTGGCCACCGACTATAAAGAACGGGGATTTGGAAGAGGATTCGCTCTCATGGTTGTTATAAGAGAACTCGGCCCATGGTAGGAGATCCACCCAGTCCGAGTGGTGAGCATCAACGAAGTGCCGGAGGTAGCTGGTCAAGGTCTGATTGATCCGCTCCACTTGACCATTGGACTGAGGGTGGTAAGCGGAGGAGAAGTCCAGGGTAATGTCCAGCAGCTTACATGTGGCTCTCCAGAAGCGTGAGGTGAACTGAACCCCACGATCCGACACGATGTGGAGGGGCAGACCATGGAGACGGAAGATGTGGCGGATAAAGTCTTTAGCCAGCTCGGGTGCAGACGGGAGACCAGGCAGGGGAATGAAGTGGGCCATCTTAGAAAAACGGTCAGCGACAACCCAAATGACAGTACAACCGGCAGAAACTGGAAGGTCGGTGATAAAGTCCATAGCGATGTGTTGCCAAGGAGCAGCAGGTACGGGAAGGGGCAGGAGATGGCCGGCTGGTAGATGTCGGGGAACTTTGTTACGGGCACAGGATGAACAGGCCGCGACGAAGTCTACCACGTCCTTACGCAGGGTAGGCCACCAGTAATGCCGGGTAATAAGTTGGAAGGTCTTCTTTTGGCCAGCATGGCCAGCTAGTTTAGAAGAATGTCCCCAGCGAAGAACCCTCTCCCGATCTGGCACAGCTACGAACGTCTTACCGGGTGGAAGACGAGTCAGATCCAAGGGGGCCACATTCATCACCTTGGAGGAGTCGATGATGTGCGTAGGCTCCTCCTCTTGATCGGAGGACAGGAAGGACCGGGACAAGGCATCAGCTTTGACGTTCTTGTCCGCCGGACGGAAATGAAGAACGAAGTCGAAGCGGGCAAAAAACAACGACCACCGGGCCTGGCGGGGATTGAGTCTCTGGGCATTTTGGAGATATGCCAGGTTTTTGTGATCCGTGTAGATAATTACCGGGTAGAGAGCCCCTTCAAGCAGATAGCGCCACTCCCCCAGTGCCAATTTGATGGCTAGCAATTCACGGTCTCCTATGGAGTAGTTGCGCTCCGACGAGGAGAAGATTTTGGAGAAGAAGCCGCATGTTACCATTCTCCCGGTAGAAGATTTTTGGGTGAGCACCGCTCCGGCTCCGGAGGAGGAGGCATCAACCTCCAGGTAGGATTGTTTATTACAGTCCGGACGGTGCAGGACGGGAGCAGAGGCGAAGGCTTTCTTTAGGGAAAGGAAGGCCTCCTCGGCTTCAGGCGACCATGTCCTGGGGTTTGCCCCCTTACGGGTAAGTGCAGATATGGGAGCAGTCCGAGACGAGAAGTGTGGGATGAAAAGACGATAGTAATTAGCGAAGCCCAGGAATCGCTGTATCGCCTTCAAACCTTCAGGACGAGGCCATTTTAGAACGGAAGAGAGCTTCTCGGGATCCATTTGCAGACCTGTTTGGGAGATGACGTAGCCCAAGAACGGAAGGGAGGTCTGATCGAAGAGGCACTTCTCGTATTTGGCATAAAGGTGGTTCTGCCGAAGCCTAAGCAGGACCTGACGAACATCCCTCCGGTGTGTGGGGAGATCCGGAGAGAAGACCAAGATATCGTCCAGGTATACCACTACGCAGGAGTACAGGAGGTCACGGAAGATGTCGTTGACTACTTCCTGAAAGACCGCGGGAGCATTACAGAGACCGAAGGGCATCACAAGGTACTCGTAGTGACCGTCCCGGGTATTGAATGCCGTCTTCCACTCGTCTCCTTGACGGATACGGACCAGATTATACGCTCCTCGTAGATCCAGCTTGGAGAAGATCCTGGCGCCCTTGAGACGGTCAAACAATTCGGAGATGAGTGGCAGGGGATATTTGTTTTTTACCGTGATGAGATTGAGTCCTCTGTAGTCAATACAGGGACGTAGCGAGCCGTCTTTCTTTTTGACAAAGAAGAATCCGGCTCAAGCCGGGGAGGTAGATTTTCGGATAAAACCCCTAGCCAGATTCTCTTCAATGTACTCAGACATGGCCCGGGTCTCGGCTGCAGACAACGGGTAGATACGCCCACGGGGAGGAGTGGTGCCAGGTACCAGGTCGATCGGGCAATCGTATGGCCTATGGGGTGGCAACGTCTCAGCTTCCTTCTTACCGAAGACGTCCGCATAGGGCCAGTAGGGAGCCGGGAGACCAGGTAAGTTAGCTGGAGTAGGCTGAGGGCGAAGTGGACGGACGGGGACCAGGCAGGTCCTATGGCAGTCAGGGCCCCATCGGAGTACTTCACCGGACCGCCAGTTCAATACGGGTTCATGTGTCTGGAGCCAAGGTAAACCTAGCAACAGGGAGTGAGAAAGTCCGGACAGCACATGGAATGAGATCTCCTCAGAGTGCAGCATTCCCACCTGCAGGGTTATGGGTTCAGTGATGAGCAGGATGGTCTCTGAGAGAAGTCTTCCATCCACGGAGGCGACTGACAATGGTTCAGCCAGGGACTTGGTGGGAATATGGTATCTCTCTACCAGAGACTGGGAGATGAGGTTTCCAGCAGATCCAGAATCCAGATGGGCGAGTTCAAAGAGACGGTTCTCTCCCCAAGCAATAGAGACCGGTAAGGTCAGAGACGGAGAGGGCTTACTTTTGTCTAGGACGACCTCTCCGAGTGGTCCTAGACACTGGCGTTTCCCGGCTTTTCCGGGCAGGAACGGATGAGGTGCTTCATACTGCCACAATAGAAACAGCTTCCCTCGGCTCGACGAGATTCTTGGCGAGAACCGACCATCTTGGTCTGGTCGACCTGCATAGGCTCAGGAGAATGTACCAGAGGAGAGACGGAGGGAGTGACGGGTTTCTGAAAAGTAGGAGCTAGACGTGGAAACCTCCTCTCACGGGTGACCTCTTTGGCACGCTCCTGGAACCGTAGGTCAATCCGGGTGGCAAGAGTTATTAGGTCATCGAGAGTGGTAGGAATGTCCCGACCGGCAAGTTCATCTTTAATACAGCCAGACAGACCCTCCCAGAAGACGGATACCAGAGCGTCATTATCCCAGGCCAGCTCCGAGGCAAGGGTACGGAACCCTATGGCATATTGGCCCACGGTGAGGCTTCCCTGACGGAGGCGTAGCAGAGATGATGCGGGTGAGGTCTTCCGTCCGGGTTCGTCGAAGACTTTCCGGAAAGCCGTGAGAAAGGCAGGCAAGTCGGACACCAGGGGGTCTCCTCTCTCCCATAGAGGATTTAGCCAGGCCAGGGCCTCCCCGGTGAGATGGGACATGATGAAGGCAATTTTGGCCCGGTCGGAGTTAAACTGGTGAGACAGGAGTTCAAAGTGCAGGGTGCACTGATTTATGAAGCCCCGAGCCTGGGCGGAGTCGCCTCCGAAGCGAGGAGGTGCAGAAAGCCGGGGTCCGGGGTAGGATACCATGTTATTAGTGGGCAGTGGAGCTGCCGGATTGCGAGTCACGGCGCTGGCGGTGGTTGCAGGCGGAGCAGTCAGAGTGTCCAGGCGAGAATTGACATTCCGCAGGTGACCCAGGATGGACTCCTGTTGGGACCTCTGACGGGACAGTTCATGACACAGGTCCGAGAGCGAGGGAGCTTGGGTGCCACCGGGTTCCATGGCCCGAGCAAACTGTAATGGGTCTGGGAGGCGGAACCTCTGAGCTACTATACAAGGGGGCGGTCCTTGTAAGGGAGCGGGTGGCGACCCGGGTAGACGGGCAGGCAGTCACAGCAGGTGACCGGGACAGTCTCTGAATGAACGGACAGGAGGTCACGGCAAGTGACCGGGGCAGTCTCTGGATGAACGGGCAGGAGGTCACGGCAAGTGACCGGGGCAGTCTCTGGGTAAAGGATTGGTACGACCTGTGGCGGCAGATGATAGACGTGAGCTCCCAGGTGAGCAGGCGAGAGTCTCTGGATAAACGGGTGGTCACAGCATGTGACGGCAGAGCCGCCAGGTAGGCTAGCAGGCAGGTAGCAGATGTGCGCTCCCAGGTGAGCGGGCAAGCCGGTCCTTAGACAGACTGACAGGAGTTGGAAGGCAGACCGTCGGACCTCAGGCTAGCAGGCAGGTAGTAGGATATCAGGCAGGAATAAGACAGCAGACTGGCAGGAATCTGGCAGGTATCTGGCAGGTAACTGGCAACGGGACCTGAGGGATGAAGCAGAGTAGTGAACAGTGCTACAACATTGCTCGGGCACCTCCATTTTGGAGGAGGTGCCTTTTATATGGGAGGTCCTCCGGCAATTGGCCGGGGACTCCTTAGGACGGCGCGCGCGGTCCCTTTAAGAGAGGGGGAGCGCGCGCCCTAAGCACACTGCCGGGGAAGGAGCGCGTGCCGGAAGCAGCGGGGAGAGAAGCGCTGGAGGACGCCGCGCCAGGAGCGGGGAGGTGAGAGGGACGGCGTCTCTGCCTAGAACGGGGCAGAGACGCCGATGCTACACCAGGACATGTTGTTTCTCCTCTACCTTCCATATCCACCATATCTGTAGATATCTGGACACATGGACCATCCTGTGCCAGGACATGTTTCTCCTCTACCTCCCATATCCACCATATCTGTAGATATCTATACACGTGGACCATTCTGTGCCAGGACATGTTGTTTCTCCTCTACCTTCCATATCCACCACATCTGTAGATATCTGGACACGTGGACCATTCTGTGCCAGGACATGTTGCTTCTCCTCTACCTTCCATATCCACCATATCTGTAGATATCTGGACACGTCACCGATTCTGTGCCAGGACATGTTTCCTCCTCTACCTCCCATATCCACCATATCTGTAGATATCTGGACACGTGGACCATCCTGTGCTAGGACATGTTGTATCTCCTCTACCTCCCATATCCACCATATCTGTAGATATCTGGACACGTGGACCATTCTGTGTCAGGACATGTTGTTTCTCCTCTACCTCCCATATCCACCATATCTGTAGATATCTGGACACATGGACCATCCTGTGCCAGGACATGTTGTTTCTCCTCTACCTCCCATATCCACCATATCTGTAGATATCTGGAAACATGGACCATTCTGTGTCAGGACATGTTGTTTCTCCTCTACCTTCCATATCTACCATATCTGTAGATATCTGTACACGTGGACCATTCTGTGCCAGGACATGTTGCTTCTCCTCTACCTCCCATATCCACCATATCTGTAGATATCTGTACATGTGGACCATTCTGTGCCAGGACATGTTGTTTCTCCTCTACCTCCCATATCCACCATATCTGTAGATATCTGTACACGTGGACCATTCTGTGCCAGGACATTTTGCTTCTCCTCTACCTTCCATATCCACCATATCTGTAGATATCTGGACACATGGACCATTCTGTGCCAGGACATGTTTCCTCCTCTACCTCCCATATCCACCATATCTGTAGATATCTGGACACGTGGACCATCCTGTGCCAGGACATGTTGTTTCTCCTCCACCTTCCATATCCACCATATCTGTAGATATCTGGACACATGGACCATCCTGTGCCAGGACATGTTGTTTCTCCTCTACCTTCCATATCCCCCATATCTGTAGATATCTGGACACGTGGAACCTTCTGTGCCAGGACATGTTGTTTCTCCTCTACCTCCCATATCCACCATATCTGTAGATATCTGGACACGACGCCCATTCTGTGCCAGGACATGTTGTTTCTCCTCTACCTTCCATATCCCCCATCTCTGTAGATATCTGGACACATGGACCATTCTGTGCCAGGACATGTTGTTTCTCCTCTACCTCCCATATCCACCATATCTGTAGATATCTGGACACGACGCCCATTCTGTGCCAGGACATGTTGTTACTCCTCTACCTTCCATATCCCCCATATCAGTAGATATCTGGACACATGGACCATTCTGTGCCAGGACATGTTGTTTCTCCTCTACCTCCCATATCCACCATATCTGTAGATATCTGGACTCGTGGCCCATTCTGTGCCAGGACATGTTGTTTCTCCTCTACCTTCCATATCCACCATATCTGTAGATATCTGGACATGTGGACCATTCTGTGCCAGGACATGTTGTTTCTCCTCTACCTCCCATATCCACCATATCTGTAGATATCTGGACACATGGACCATTCTGTGCCAGGACATGTTGTTTCTCCTCTACCTCCCATATCCACCATATCTGTAGATATCTGGACATGTGGACCATTCTGTGGCAGGACATGTTGTTTCTCCTCTACCTTCCATATCCACCATATCTGTAGATATCTGTACACGTGGACCATTCTGTGTCAGGACATGTTGTTTCTCCTCTACCTCCCATACCCACCATATCTGTAGATATCTGGACTCGTGGCCCATTCTGTACCAGGACATGTTGTTTCTCCTCTACCTTCCATATCCACCATATCTGTAGATATCTGTACATGTGGACCATTCTGTGTCAGGACATGTTGCTTCTCCTCTACCTTCCATATCCCCCATATCTGTAGATATCTGGACTCGTGGCCCATCCTGTGTCAGGACATGTTGCTTCTCCTCTACCTTCCATATCCACCATATCTGTAGATATCTGGACTCGTGGCCCATCCTGTGTCAGGACATGTTGCTTCTCCTCTACCTTCCATATCCACCATATCTGTAGATATCTGGACACATGGACCATCCTGTGCCAGGACATGTTGCTTCTCCTCTACCTCCCATATCCACCATATCTGTAGATATCTGGACACATGGACCATCCTGTGCCAGGACATGTTGCTTCTCCTCTACCTTCCATATCCACCATATCTGTAGATATCTGGACTCGTGGCCCATCCTGTGTCAGGACATGTTGCTTCTCCTCTACCTTCCATATCCACCATATCTGTAGATATCTGGACACGACGCCCATTCTGTGCCAGGACATGTTGTTTCTCCTCTACCTTCCATATCCCCCATATCTGTAGATATCTGGACACGTGGACCATTCTGTGCCAGGACATGTTGTTTCTCCTCTACCTCCCATATCCACCATATCTGTAGATATCTGGACACGACGCCCATTCTGTGCCAGGACATGTTGTTTCTCCTCTACCTTCCATATCCCCCATATCTGTAGATATCTGGACACATGGACCATTCTGTGCCAGGACATGTTGTTTCTCCTCTACCTCCCATATCCACCATATCTGTAGATATCTGGACACGACGCCCATTCTGTGCCAGGACATGTTGTTACTCCTCTACCTTCCATATCCCCCATATCAGTAGATATCTGGACACATGGACCATTCTGTGCCAGGACATGTTGTTTCTCCTCTACCTCCCATATCCACCATATCTGAAGATATCTGGACTCGTGGCCCATTCTGTGCCAGGACATGTTGTTTCTCCTCTACCTTCCATATCCACCATATCTGTAGATATCTGGACATGTGGACCATTCTGTGCCAGGACATGTTGTTTCTCCTCTACCTCCCATATCCACCATATCTGTAGATATCTGGACACATGGACCATTCTGTGCCAGGACATGTTGTTTCTCCTCTACCTCCCATATCCACCATATCTGTAGATATCTGGACATGTGGACCATTCTGTGGCAGGACATGTTGTTTCTCCTCTACCTTCCATATCCACCATATCTGTAGATATCTGTACACGTGGACCATTCTGTGTCAGGACATGTTGTTTCTCCTCTACCTCCCATATCCACCATATCTGTAGATATCTGGACTCGTGGCCCATTCTGTGCCAGGACATGTTGTTTCTCCTCTACCTTCCATATCCACCATATCTGTAGATATCTGTACATGTGGACCATTCTGTGTCAGTACATGTTGCTTCTCCTCTACCTTCCATATCCCCCATATCTGTAGATATCTGGACTCGTGGCCCATCCTGTGTCAGGACATGTTGCTTCTCCTCTACCTTCCATATCCACCATATCTGTAGATATCTGGACTCGTGGCCCATCCTGTGTCAGGACATGTTGCTTCTCCTCTACCTTCCATATCCACCATATCTGTAGATATCTGGACACATGGACCATCCTGTGCCAGGACATGTTGCTTCTCCTCTACCTCCCATATCCACCATATCTGTAGATATCTGGACACATGGACCATCCTGTGCCAGGACATGTTGCTTCTCCTCTACCTCCCATATCCACCATATCTGTAGATATCTGGACTCGTGGCCCATCCTGTGTCAGGACATGTTGCTTCTCCTCTACCTTCCATATCCACCATATCTGTAGATATCTGGACACATGGACCATCCTGTGCCAGGACATGTTGCTTCTCCTCTACCTCCCATATCCACCATATCTGTAGATATCTGGACACATGGACCATCCTGTGCCAGGACATGTTGCTTCTCCTCTACCTCCCATATCCACCATATCTGTAGATATCTGGATTCGTGGCCCATCCTGTGTCAGGACATGTTGCTTCTCCTCTACCTCCCATATCCACCATATCTGTAGATATCTGGACTCGTGGCCCATCCTGTGTCAGGACATGTTGCTTCTCCTCTACCTTCCATATCCACCATATCTGTAGATATCTGTACACATGGACCATCCTGTGTCAGGACATGTTGCTTCTCCTCTACCTTCCATATCCACCATATCTGTAGATATCTGGACACGACGCCCATTCTGTGCCAGGACATGTTGCTTCTCCTCTACCTTCCATATCCACCATATCTGTAGATATCTGGACACATGGACCATCCTGTGCCTGGACATGTTGCTTCTCCTCTACCTTCCATGTCCACCATATCTGTAGATATCTGGACACGTGGACCATCCTGTGTAAACCTGTGGTGTGAATAAACACCAGTGATGTAGCTTTTCATGGTCACTGAGGAGGATACACGAATATTTCTGCTCCATGTACAATTCTGGGAAATCGCTCGCCTCTTGTTCTCACCATTGTGCCCCCTTTATATAAGACCCCTGAGTCCTCCTCACTGACTTTATACTGCAGCAAACACTAAACATGGAGCTCGATGTTCATCCAGACTTGACTGTCTCAATATCCCGAGTAGGGACATGTTCACACTAGAATTCATCTCATGGGTCAGTTACATGTATGCTCCTCCATTAGGGGCATGTTCACACTATAGCAGTATTTCTGGGAGAAGTCTTGGCTTGGCTTTCGGGGCGTCTTATGTCCATTCGCACCTGACATCTACTTACCTCTAAGTAAACTGCACCTTGCTCTGGTCCATGTTCACATTACAGCTCTACATTGTTTGCCCCTTCTCTGCCTCTTCTTGGTCGCCGGATCTCTGGGGTCTTTGTGTTTCTTCCTTCTTTGTTTTTTACTTGGAAACATTAAAAGTTTTTGTATTTTCGCCACAAACTTCTATTTCTCGTTTTCTCATTTTGGATCTTTGTAGTTTTTTTCCTTTCTTTCCATTTATAACATTTCTATTTGTCTTCACTCCTTACAGCAGAAGGTTTGTTACAATGTATCTTATGCTCTGTAGTATCATCCTGCACTGATACATTGTAACAAACAGATGAGTGGTTTCTGCCGTCTGCACTGATACATTGTAACAGAAACCTAAGTGGGAGATTGGAAAGCTGAACATTTCCAGTCACTGCCAGAAAGCCAAGATCTTAACATCCAGAGGATGAAGCCTCCACTCTCGTGGAGGTCGTGGACGGTCATGGCTGTGGCGGAGGTCGTGCTCTGGCGGAGTTCTTGGCTGTGGTGGAGGTCGTTGGCTGTGGTGGAGGTCGTTGGCTGTGGCGGAGGTCGTTGGCTGTGGTGGAGGTCGTGCTCTGGCGGAGTTCTTGGCTGTGGTGGAGGTTGTTGGCTGTGGTGGAGGTCGTTGGCTGTGGCGGAGGTCGTTGGCTGTGGTGGAGGTCGTGCTCTGGCGGAGTTCTTGGCTGTGGTGGAGGTCGTTGGCTGTGGTGGAGGTCGTTGGCTGTGGCGGAGGTCGTTGGCTGTGGTGGACGTCGTGGGCGGTCATAGCTGTGGTGGAGGTCGTGCTCTGGCGGAGGTCGTGGCTGTGGTGGAGGTCGTGGCTGTGATGGAGGTCTTGGCTCTGGCGGAGGTCGTGGCTGTGGTGGAGGTCTTGGCTCTGGTGGAGGTCGTGGCTGTGGTGGAGGCGGTACCCTGGCGGAGGTCGTGGCTGTGGTGGAGGTCGTGGCTGTGGTGGAGGTCGTGGCTGTGATGGAGGTCTTGGCTCTGGCGGAGGTCGTGGCTGTGGTGGAGGTCTTGGCTCTGGTGGAGGTCGTGGCTGTGGTGGAGGCGGTACCCTGGCGGAGGTCGTGGCTGTGGTGGAGGTCTTGGCTCTGGCGGAGGTCGTGGCTGTGGTGGAGGTCGTGGCTTTGGCGGAGGTCGTGGCTGTAGCGGAGGTTTTGGCTGCGGTGGAGGTCATGGCTGTAGCGGAGGTCGTGGCTGTGGTGGAGGTCGTGGCTGTGGTGGTGGGCTTTGCTGTGGTGGAGGTCGTGGCTGTGGTGGTGGTCTTGGCTGTGGTGGAGGTCTTGGCTGTGGTGGAGGTCATGGCTGTAGCGGAGGTCTTGGCTGTGGTGGAGGCCGTGCTCTGGCGGAGGTCCTGGCTGTGGTGGAGGTCGTGGCTGTGGTGGAGGTCTTGGCTGTGGTGGTGGTCTTGGCTCTGGTGGAGGTCGTGGCTGTGGTGGAGGTCTTGGCTGTGGTGGTGGTCTTGGCTCTGGCGGAGTTCGAGGCTGTAGTGGAGGTCTTGGCTGTGGTGGAGGTCTTGGCTCTGGCAGAGGTTGTGGCTGTGGTGGAGGTCGTGGCTGTGGTGGAGGTCGTGGATGGTCTTGGCTGTGGTGGAGGTCTTGGCTTTGGTGGAGGTTGTGGCTGTGGTGGAGGTCGTGGCTGTGGTGGAGGTCGTGGATGGTCTTGGCTGTGGTGTAGGTCTTGGCTGTGGTGGAGGTCTTGGCTGTGGTGGAGGTCTTGGCTGTGGTGGAGGTCGTGGCTGTGGCGGAGGTCTTGGCTGTGGCAGAGGTCTTGGCTCTGGCGGAGGTCCTGGCTGTGGCGGAGGTCGTTGGCTGTGGTGGAGGTCGTGGCTGTGGTGGAGGTCGTGGCTGTGGCGGAGGTCGTGGCTGTGGCGGAGGTCGTGGCTGTGGTGGAGGTCTTGGCTGTGGCAGAGGTCTTGGCTGTGGCGGAGGTCCTGGCTGTGGTGGAGACGTGGCTGTGGCGGAGGTCCTGGCTGTGGTGGAGGCCGTGGTTGTGGTGGTGGTCTTGGCTGTAGCGGAGGTCGTGGCTGTGGTGGAGGTCGTGGCTGTTGTGGTGGTTTTTGCTGTGGTGGAGGTCGTGGCTGTGGTGGAGGTCTTGGCTGTGGTGGAGGTCTTGGCTGTGGGGGAGGTCATGGCTGTAGCGGAGGTCTTGGCTGTGGTGGAGGCCGTGCTCTGGCGGAGGTCCTGGCTGTGGTGGAGGTCGTGGCTGTGGTGTAGGTCGTGGCTGTGGTGGTGGTCTTGGCTCTGGCGGAGGTCGTGGCTGTGGTGTAGGTCTTGGCTGTGGTGGTGTTCTTGGCTCTGGGGGAGTTCGAGGCTGTGGTGGAGGTCTTGGCTGTGGTGGAGGTCTTGGCTCTGGCAGAGGTTGTGGCTGTGGTGGAGGTCGTGGCTGTGGTGGAGGTCGTGGACGGTCTTTGCTGTGGTGGAGGTCTTGGCTCTGGCGGAGGTTGTGGCTGTGGTGGAGGTCGTGGCTGTGGTGGAGGTCGTGGACGGTCTTGGCTGTGGTGGAGGTCTTGGCTGTGGCGGAGGTCGTGGCTGTGGTGGAGGTCTTGGCTGTGGCAGAGGTCTTGGCTCTGGCGGAGGTCCTGGCTGTGGCAGAGGTCTTGGCTGTGGCGGAGGTCGTGGCTGTGGTGGAGGTCTTGGCTGTGGCAGAGGTCTTGGCTCTGGAGGAGGTTCTGGCTGTGGTGGAGGTCATTGGCTGTAGTGGAGGTCGTGGCTGTGGTGGAGGTCTTGGCTGTGGCGGAGGTTGTGGCTGTGGTGGAGGTCTTGGCTGTGGCAGAGGTCTTGGCTCTGGCGGAGGTCCTGGCTGTGGTGGATACATGGCTGTGGTGGAGGTCGTGGCTGTGGCGGAGGTCCTGGCTGTGGTGGAGGCCGTGGTTGTGGTGGTGGTCTTGGCTCTGGCGGAGGTCCTGGCTGTGGCAGAGGTCTTGGCTCTGGTGGAGGTCCTGGCTGTGGTGGAAACGTGGCTGTGGTGGAGGTCGTGGCTGTGGCGGAGGTCCTGGCTGTGATGGAGGTCTTGGCTCTGGCGGAGGTCCTGGCTGTGGTGGAGACGTGGCTGTGGTGGAGGTCTTGGCTGTGGTGGAGGTCGTGGCTGTGATGGAGGTCTTGGCTCTGGCGGAGGTCGTGGCTGTGGTGGAGGTCTTGGCTCTGGCGGAGGTCGTGGCTGTGGTGGAGGCGGTGCCCTGGCGGAGGTCGTGGCTGTGGTGGAGGTCGTGGCTGTGGCGGAGGTCGTGGCTGTAGCGGAGGTCTTGGCTGCGGTGGAGGTCATGGCTGTAGCAGAGGTCGTGGCTGTGGTGGAGGTCGTGGCTGTGGTGGTGGGCTTTGCTGTGGTGGAGGTCGTGGCTGTGGTGGTGGTCTTGGCTGTGGTGGAGGTCTTGGCTGTGGTGGAGGTCATGGCTGTAGCGGAGGTCTTGGCTGTGGTGGAGGCCGTGCTCTGGCGGAGGTCCTGGCTGTGGTGGAGGTCGTGGCTGTGGTGGAGGTCGTGGCTGTGGTGGTGGTCTTGGCTCTGGTGGAGGTCGTGGCTGTGGTGGAGGTCTTGGCTGTGGTGGTGGTCTTGGCTCTGGCGGAGTTCGAGGCTGTAGTGGAGGTCTTGGCTGTGGTGGAGGTCTTGGCTCTGGCAGAGGTTGTGGCTGTGGTGGAGGTCGTGGATGGTCTTGGCTGTGGTGGAGGTCTTGGATCTGGCGGAGGTTGTGGCTGTGGTGGAGGTCGTGGCTGTGGTGGAGGTCGTGGATGGTCTTGGCTGTGGTGTAGGTCTTGGCTGTGGTGGAGGTCTTGGCTGTGGCGGAGGTCGTGGCTGTGGTGGAGGTCTTGGCTGTGGCAGAGGTCTTGGCTCTGGTGGAGGTCCTGGCTGTGGTGGAGGTCGTTGGCTGTGGTGGAGGTCGTGGCTGTGGTGGAGGTCGTGGCTGTGGCGGAGGTTGTGGCTGTGGTGGAGGTCTTGGCTGTGGCAGAGGTCTTGGCTCTGGCGGAGGTCCTGGCTGTGGTGGAGACGTGGCTGTGGGGAAGGTCGTGGCTGTGGCGGAGGTCCTGGCTGTGGTGGAGGCCGTGGTTGTGGTGGTGGTCTTGGCTGTAGCGGAGGTCGTGGCTGTGGTGGAGGTCGTGGCTGTGGTGGTGGTTTTTGCTGTGGTGGAGGTCGTGGCTGTGGTAGTGGTCTTGGCTGTGGTGGAGATCTTGGCTGTGGGGGAGGTCATGGCTGTAGCGGAGGTCTTGGCTGTGGTGGAGGCCGTGCTCTGGCGGAGGTCCTGGCTGTGGTGGAGGTCGTGGCTGTGGTGGAGGTCGTGGCTGTGGTGGTGGTCTTGGCTCTGGCGGAGGTTGTGGCTGTGGTGGAGGTCTTGGCTGTGGTGGTGGTCTTGGCTCTGGCGGAGTTCGAGGCTGTGGTGGAGGTCTTGGCTGTGGTGGAGGTCTTGGCTCTGGCAGAGGTTGTGGCTGTGGTGGAGGTCGTGGCTGTGGTGGAGGTCGTGGACAGTCTTTGCTGTGGTGGAGGTCTTGGCTCTGGCGGAGGCTGTGGCTGTGGTGGAGGTCGTGGCTGTGGTGGAGGTCGTGGACGGTCTTGGCTGTGGTGGAGGTCTTGGCTGTGGTGGAGGTCTTGGCTGTGACAGAGGTCGTGGCTGTGGTGGAGGTCTTGGCTCTGGCGGAGGTTGTGGCTGTGGTGGAGGTCGTGGCTGTGGTGGAGGTCGTGGACGGTCTTGGCTGTGGTGGAGGTCTTGGCTGTGGTGGAGGTCTTGGCTGTGGCAGAGGTCTTGGCTCTGGCGGAGGTCCTGGCTGTGGCGGAGGTCTTGGCTGTGGCGGAGGTCATGGCTGTGGTGGAGGTCTTGGCTGTGGCAGAGGTCTTGGCTCTGGAGGAGGTCCTGGCTGTGGTGGAGGTCATTGGCTGTAGTGGAGGTCGTGGCTGTGGTGGAGGTCTTGGCTGTGGCGGAGGTTGTGGCTGTGGTGGAGGTCTTGGCTGTGGCAGAGGTCTTGGCTCTGGCGGAGGTCCTGGCTGTGGTGGATACGTGGCTGTGGTGGAGGTCGTGGCTGTGGCAGAGGTCCTGGCTGTGGTAGAGGCCGTGGTTGTGGTGGTGGTCTTGGCTCTGGCGGAGGTCCTGGCTGTGGCAGAGGTCTTGGCTCTGGTGGAGGTCCTGGCTGTGGTGGAGACGTGGCTGTGGTGGAGGTCTTGGCTGTGGTGGAGGTCTTGGCTGTGGCAGAGGTCTTGGCTCTGGCGGAGGTCGTGGCTGTGGTGGAGGTCGTGGCTGTGGCGGAAGTCGTGGCTGTGGTGGTGGTCTTGGCTGTGGTGGTGGTCTTGGCTGTGGTGGAGGTCCTGGCTCTGGCGGAGGTCCTGGCTCTGGCGGAGGTCCTGGCTGTGGTGGAGACGTGACCCTCCACCCTCGCTCCGCTCGTCAGCGCTGGGTGTCTTCTCTCGGCTTCTCAGCCTCAGGCTCTAATGATGCAACTGAGATAAGGAAGAAATAGACGTCGCTGCCAAGATCCGCGCCCGGATATCACCGCCAGTCACTGAGCGGACGGCACCTGGACCCGCAGCACCAGATACCGACCCTGCATCACCCCCAGAGCAGAACTCTACAGGGGGCACCGGAGACCCCACTGACACCATGAAGACTGCCCTCCTGTGGATAGCACTGCTGCAGCTGGCAAGGTTGTCTCTGACCGCCACATTCCCAGGTGAGCGATGCAAGATATCATCACCTGCTACTAATCCTGCCATCCTCCAGTCACCCCCAGAGCTGCACTCACTATTCTACTGTTACATCATGTCTTATCCTCCAGTCACCCCCAGAGCTGCACTCACTATTCTACTGTTACATCATGTCTCATCCTCCAGTCACCTCCAGAGCTGCACTCACTACTCTGCTGTTACATCGTGTCTTATCCTCCAGTCACCTCCAGAGCTGCACTCACTATTCTACTTTTACATCATGTCTATTCCTCCAGTCACCTCCAGAGCTGCAGTCGCTATTCTGCTGTTACATCATGTCTCATCCTCCAGTCACCTCCACAGCTGCAGTCACTATTCTACTGTTATATCGTGTCTTATCCACCAGTCACCTCCAGAGCTGCACTCACTATTCTGCTGTTACATCGTGTCTTATCCTCCAGTCACCTCCAGAGCTGCACTCACTATTCTACTTTTACATCATGTCTATTCCTCCAGTCACCTCCAGAGCTGCAGTCGCTATTCTGCTGTTACATCATGTCTCATCCTCCGGTCATCCTCCAGAGCTGCAGTCACTATTCTGCTGTTACATCGTGTCTCATCCTCCAGTCACCTCCAGAGCTGCAGTCTCTATTCTGCTGTTACATCAGGTCTTATCCTCCAGTCACCTCCAGAGCTGCACTCACTATTCTGCTGTTACATCGTGTCTTATCCTCCAGTCACCTCCAGAGCTGCACTCACTATTCTGCTGTTACATCGTGTCTTATCCTCCAGAGCTGCAGTCACTATTCTGCTGTTACATCATGTCTTATCCTCCAGTCACCTCCAGAGCTGCAGTCTCTATTCTGCTATTACATTGTGTCTTATCCTCCAGTCACCTCCAGAGCCCCAGTCACTATTCTGCTGATACATCATGTCTTATCCTCCAGTCACCTCCAGAGCTGCAGTCTCTATTCTGCTGTTGCATCAGGTCTTATCCTCCAGTCACCTTCAGAGCTGCACTCACTATTCTGCTGTTACATCATGTCTTATCCTCCAGTCACCTCCAGAGCTGCAGTCATTGTGCTGCTGTTACATAGTGTCTTATCCTCCAGTCACCTCCAGAGCTGCACTCACTATTCTGCTGTTACATCCTGTCGTATCCTCCAGAGCTGCACTCACTATTCTGCTATTACATTGTGTCTTATCCTCCAGTCACCTCCAGAGCTGCAGTCACTATTCTGCTATTACATTGTGTCTTATCCTCCAGTCACCTCCAGAGCTCCAGTCACTATTCTGCTGATACATCATGTCTTATCCTCCAGTCACCTCCAGAGCTGCAGTCTCTATTCTGCTGTTGCATCAGGTCTTATCCTCCAGTCACCTTCAGAGCTGCACTCACTATTCTGCTGTTACATCATGTCTTATCCTCCAGTCACCTCCAGAGCTGCAGTCATTATGCTGCTGTTACATCGTGTCTTATCCTCCAGTCACCTCCAGAGCTGCACTCACTATTCTGCTGTTACATCCTGTCGTATCCTCCAGAGCTGCACTCACTATTCTGCTATTACATTGTGTCTTATCCTCCAGTCACTTCCAGAGCTGCAGTCACTATTCTGCTGTTACATCGTGTCTTATTCTCCAGTCACCTCCAGAGCTGCACTCACTTTTCTGCTGTTACATCGTGTCTTATCCTCCAGTCTTCTCCAGAGCTGCAGTCATTATTCTGCTGTTACATCGTGTCTTATCCTCCAGTCACCTCCAGAGCTGCACTCACTTTTCTGCTGTTACATCGTGTCTTATCCTCCAGTCACCTCCAGAGCTGCAATCACTATTCTGCTGTTACATCATGTCTTATCCTCCAGTCACCTCCAGAACTGCAGTCACTATTCTGCTGTTACATCGTGTGCTATCCTCCAGTCACCTCCAGAGCTGCAGTCACTATTCTGCTGTTACATCATGTCTCATCCTCCAGTCACCTCCACAGCTGCAGTCACTATTCTACTGTTATATCGTGTCTTATCCACCAGTCACCTCCAGAGCTGCACTCACTATTCTGCTGTTACATCGTGTCTTATCCTCCAGTCACCTCCAGAGCTGCACTCACTATTCTACTTTTACATCATGTCTATTCCTCCAGTCACCTCCAGAGCTGCAGTCGCTATTCTGCTGTTACATCATGTCTCATCCTCCGGTCATCCTCCAGAGCTGCAGTCACTATTCTGCTGTTACATCGTGTCTCATCCTCCAGTCACCTCCAGAGCTGCAGTCTCTATTCTGCTGTTACATCAGGTCTTATCCTCCAGTCACCTCCAGAGCTGCACTCACTATTCTGCTGTTACATCGTGTCTTATCCTCCAGTCACCTCCAGAGCTGCAGTCTCTATTCTGCTGTTGCATCAGGTCTTATCCTCCAGTCACCTTCAGAGCTGCACTCACTATTCTGCTGTTACATCATGTCTTATCCTCCAGTCACCTCCAGAGCTGCAGTCATTATGCTGCTGTTACATCGTGTCTTATCCTCCAGTCACCTCCAGAGCTGCACTCACTATTCTGCTGTTACATCCTGTCGTATCCTCCAGAGCTGCACTCACTATTCTGCTATTACATTGTGTCTTATCCTCCAGTCACTTCCAGAGCTGCAGTCACTATTCTGCTGTTACATCGTGTCTTATTCTCCAGTCACCTCCAGAGCTGCACTCACTTTTCTGCTGTTACATCGTGTCTTATCCTCCAGTCTTCTCCAGAGCTGCAGTCATTATTCTGCTGTTACATCGTGTCTTATCCTCCAGTCACCTCCAGAGCTGCACTCACTATTCTGCTGTTACATCATGTCTCATCCTCCAGTCACTTCCAGAGCTGCAGTCACTATTCTGCTGTTACATCGTGTCTTATCCTCCAGTCACCTCCAGAGCTGCACTCACTATTCTGCTGTTACATCATGTCTCATCCTCCAGTCACCTCCAGAGCTGCAGTCACTATTCTGCTGTTACATCGTGTCTTATCCTCCAGTCACCTCCAGAGCTGCAATCACTATTCTGCTGTTACATCATGTCTTATCCTCCAGTCACCTCCAGAACTGCAGTCACTATTCTGCTGTTACATCGTGTGCTATCCTCCAGTCACCTCCAGAGCTGCAGTCACTATTCTGCTGTTACATCATGTCTCATCCTCCAGTCACCTCCACAGCTGCAGTCACTATTCTACTGTTATATCGTGTCTTATCCACCAGTCACCTCCAGAGCTGCACTCACTATTCTGCTGTTACATCGTGTCTCATCCTCCAGTCACCTCCAGAGCTGCACTCACTATTCTGCTGTTACATCATGTCTCATCCTCCAGTCACCTCCAGAGCTGCACTCACTATTCTGCTGTTACATCGTGTCTCATCCTCCAGTCACCTCCAGAGCTGCACTCACTATTCTGCTGTTACATCATGTCTCATCCTCCAGTCACCTCCTGAGCTGCCGTCACTATTCTGCTGTTACAACATGTCTCATCCTCCAGTCACCTCCAGAGCTGCAGTCTCTATTCTGCTGTTACATCAGGTCTTATCCTCCAGTCACCTCCAGAGCTGCACTCACTATTCTGCTGTTACATCGTGTCTTATCCTCCAGTCACCTCCAGAGCTGCACTCACTATTCTACTGTTATATTGTGTCTTATCCTCCAGTCACCTCCAGAGCTGCAGTCACTATTCTGCTGCTACATCGTGTCTTATCCTCCAGAGCTGTAGTCACTATTCTGCTGTTACATCAGGTCTTATCCTCCAGTCACCTCCAGAGCTCCAGTCACTATTCTGCTCTTACATCAGGTCTTATCCTCCAGTCACCTCGAGAGCTGCACTCACTATTCTGCTGTTACATTGTGTCTTATCCTCCAGTCACCTCCAGAGCTGCACTCACTATTCTGCTGTTACATTGTGTCTTATCCTCCAATCACCTCCAGAGCTGCAGTCACTATTCTGCTGTTACATTGTGTATTATCCTCCTGTCAACTCCAGAGCTGCAGTCACTATTCTGCTGTTACATCATGTCTTATCCTCCAGTCACCTCCAGAGCTGCAGTCACTCTTCTGCTGTTACATCATGTCTTATCCTCCAGTCACCTTCAGAGCTGCACTTACTATTCTGCTGTAACATTTTCTTTTATCCTCCGGTCAACCCCAGAGCTGCACTCGCTATTCTGTTGTTACATCATGTCTTATCCTCCAGTCACCTCCAGAGCTGCACTCACTATTCTGCTGTTACATCATGTCTTATCCTCCAGTCACCTCCAGAGCTGCAGTCACTCTTCTGCTGTTACATCATGTCTTATCCTCCAGTCACCTTCAGAGCTGCACTTACTATTCTGCTGTAACATTTTCTTTTATCCTCCGGTCAACCCCAGAGCTGCACTCGCTATTCTGTTGTTACATCATGTCTTATCCTCCAGTCACCTCCAGAGCTGCACTCACTATTCTGCTGTTACATCGTATCTTATCCTCCAGTCACCTCCAGAGCTGCAGTTACTATTCTGCTGTTGCATCGTATCTTATCCTCCAGTCACCTCCAGAGCTGCAGTCACTATTCTGCTCTTACATCATGTCTTATCCTCCAGTCACCTCCAGAGCTGCAGTCACTATTCTGCTATTACATTGTGTCTTATCCTCCGGTCACCTCCAGAGCTGCAGTCACTATTCTGCTGTTACATCATGTATTATCCTCCAGTCACCTCCAGAGCTGCAGTCACTATTCTGCTGTTACATTGTGTCTTATCCTCCGGTCACCTCCAGAGCTGCGGTCAGTATTCTGCTGTTACATCGTGTCTTATCCTCCGGTCACCTCCAGAGCTGCAGTCACTATTCTACTGTTATATTGTGTCTTATCCACCAGTCACCTCCAGAGCTGCACTCACTATTCTGCTGTTACATCGTGTCTTATCCTCCAGTCACCTCCAGAGCTGCACTCACTATTCTGCTTTTACATCGTGTCTCATCCTCCAGTCACCTCCAGAGCTGCACTCACTATTCTGCTGTTACATCATGTCTCATCCTCCAGTCACCTCCAGAGCTGCAGTCACTATTCTGCTGTTACATCATGTCTCATCCTCCAGTCACCTCCAGAGCTGCCGTCACTATTCTGCTGTTACATCGTGTCTCATCCTCCAGTCACCTCCAGAGCTGCAGTCTCTATTCTGCTGTTACATCGTGTCTTATCCTCCAGTCACCTCCAGAGCTGCACTCACTATTCTGCTGTTACATCGTGTCTTATCCTCCAGTCACCTCCAGAGCTGCACTCACTATTCTGCTGTTACATTGTGTCTTATCCTCCAGTCACCTCCAGAGTTGCAGTCACTATCCAGCTGTTACATTGTGTCTTATCCTCCAGTCACCTCCAGAGCTGCAGTCACTATTCTGCTGTTACATCAGGTCTTATCCTCCAGTCACCTCCAGAGCTGCAGTCACTATTCTGCTCTTACATCAGGTCTTATCCTCCAGTCACCTCGAGAGCTGCACTCACTATTCTGCTGTTACATCATGTCTTATCCTTCAATCACCTCCAGAGCTGCAGTCACTATTCTGCTGTTACATTGTGTATTATCCTCCAGTCATCTCCAGAGCTGCAGTCACTATTCTGCTGTTACATCATGTCTTATCCTCCAGTCACCTTCAGAGCTGCACTTACTATTCTGCTGTAACATTGTGTTTTATCCTCCGGTCAACCTCAGAGCTGCACTCGCTATTCTGTTGTTATATCATGTGCTATCCTCCAGTCACCTCCAGAGCTGCCGTCACTATTCTGCTGTTACATCGTGTCTCATCCTCCAGTCACCTCCAGAGCTGCAGTCTCTATTCTGCTGTTACATCAGGTCTTATCCTCCAGTCACCTCCAGAGCTGCACTCACTATTCTGCTGTTACACCGTGTCTTATCCTCCAGTCACCTCCAGAGCTGCAGTCACTATTCTGCTGTTACATCGTGTCTTATCCTCCGGTCACCTCCAGAGTTGCAGTTACTATTCTGCAGTTACATCATGTATTATCCTCCAGTCACCTCCAGAGCTGCAGTCACTATTATGCTGTTACATCGTATCTTATCCTCCAGTCACCTCCAGAGCTGCAGTCACTATTCTGCTGTTACATCGTATCTTATCCTCCAGTCACCTCCAGAGCTGCAGTCACTATTCTGCTCTTACATCATGTCTTATCCTCCAGTCACCTCCAGAGCTGCAGTCACTATTCTGCTGTTACATTGTGTCTTATCCTCCGGTCACCTCCAGAGCTGCAGTCACTATTCTGCTGTTACATTGTGTCTTATCCTCCGGTCACCTCCAGAGCTGCGGTCACTATTCTGCTGTTACATCGTGTCTTAGCCTCCAGTCACCTCCAGAGCTGCAGTCACTATTCTGCTGTTACATCGTGTCTTATCCTCCAGTCGCCTCCAGAGCTGCACTCACTATTCTACTGTTACATCATGTCTTATCCTCCAGTCACCTCCAGAGCTGCACTCACTATTCTGCTGTTACATCGTGTCTTATACTCCAGTCACCTCCAGGGCTGCACTCACTATTCTGCTGTTACATCATGTCTTATCCTCCAGTCACCTCCAGAGCTGCAGTCACTATTCTGCTGTTACATCATGTCTTATCCACCAGTCACCTCCAGAGCTGCAGTCACTATTCTGCTGTTACATCGTGTCTTATTCTCCAGTCACCTCCAGAGCTGCTCTCACTATTCTGCTGTTACATCATGTCTTATCCTCCAGTCACCTCCAGAGCTGCACTCACTATTCTGCTGTTACATCATGTCTTATCCTCCAGTCACCTTCAGAGCTGCACTCACTATTCTGCTGTTGCATTGTGTCTTATGCTCCAGTCACTTCCAGAGCTGCACTCACTATTCTGCTGTTACATCATGTCTTATCCTCCAGTCACCTTCAGAGCTGCACTCACTATTCTGCTATTACATTGTGTGTTATCCTCCAGTCACCTCTAGAGCTGCCATCACTATTCTGCTTTAACATTGTGTTTTATCCTCCGGTCAACGCCAGAGCTGCACTCACTATTCTGCTGTTACATCGTGTCTTATCCTCCGGTCACCTCCAGAGCTGCACTCACTATTCTGCTGTTACATCGTGTCTTATCCTCCGGTCACCTCCAGAGCTGCGGTCACTATTCTGCTGTTACATCGTGTGCTATCCTCCAGTCACCTCCAGAGCTGCAGTCACTATTCTGCTGTTACAATGTGTCTTATCCTCCAGTCACCTCCGGAGCTGCACTCACTATTCTACTGTTACATCATGTCTTATCCTCCAGAGCTGCAGTCACTATTCTGCTGTTACATCATGTCTTATCCACCAGTCACCTCCAGAGCTGCAGTCACTATTCTGCTGTTACATCATGTCTTATCCTCCAGTCACCTCCAGAGCTGCTGTCACTATTCTGCTGTTACAGCGTGTCTTATTCTCCAGTCACCTCCAGAGCTGCACTCACTATTCTGCTGTTATATCATGTCTTATCTTCCAGTCACCTCCAGAGCTGCACTCACTATTCTGCTATTATATCATGTCTTATCCTCCAGTCACCTCCAGAGCTGCACTCACTATTCTGCTGTTACATCATGTCTTATCCTCCAGTCACCTTCAGAGCAGCACTTTCTATGCTGCTGTAACATTGTGTTTTATCCTCCGGTCAACCCCAGAGCTGCACTCACTAGTCTGCTGTTACATCATGTGCTATCCTCCAGTCACCTCCAGAGCTGCACTCACTATTCTGCTGTTACATCGTGTCTTATCCTCCGGTCACCTCCCGAGCTGCACTCACTATTCTGCTGTTACATCGTGTCTTATCCTCCGGTCACCTCCAGAGCTGCGGTCACTATTCTGCTGTTACATCGTGTGCTATCCTCTAGTCACCTCCAGAGCTGCAGTCACTATACTGCTGTTACATTGTCTTATCCTCCAGTCACCTCCAGAGCTGCACTCACTATTCTACTGTTACATCGTGTGCTATTCTCCAGTCACCTCCAGATCTGCAGTCACTATTCTGCTGTTACATCGTGTGTTATCCTCCTGTCACCTCCAGAGCTGCACTCACTATTCTGCTGTTACATCGTGTGCTATTCTCCAGTCACCTCCAGAGCTGCAGTCACTATTCTGCTGTTACATCCTGTCTTATCCTCCAGTCACCTCCAGAGCTGCACTCAATATTCTGCTGTTACATTGTGTCTCATCCTCCAGAGCTGCGGTCACTATTCTGCTGTTACATCGTGTCTTATCCTCCGGTCACCTCCAGAGCTGCACTCACTATTCTGCTGTTACATCGTGTGCTATTCTCCAGTCACCTCCAGAGCTGCAGTCACTATTCTGCTGTTACATCCTGTCTTATCCTCCAGTCACCTCCAGAGCTGCACTCACTATTCTGCTGTTACATCGTGTCTTATCCTCCGGTCACCTCCAGAGCTGCACTCACTATTCTGCTGTTACATCGTGTGCTATTCTCCAGTCACCTCCAGAGCTGCACTCACTATTCTGCTGTTACATTGTGTCTTATCCTCCAGTCACCTCCAGAGCTGCACTCACTATTCTACTGTTACATCGTGTGCTATTCTCCAGTCACCTCCAGAGCTGCAGTCACTATTCTGCTGTTACATCGTGTCTTATCCTCCGGTCACCTCCAGAGCTGCACTCACTATTCTGCTGTTACATCGTGTGCTATTCTCCAGTCACCTCCAGAGCTGCAGTCACTATTCTGCTGTTACATCCTGTCTTATCCTCCAGTTACCTCCAGAGCTGCACTCACTATTCTGCTGTTACATCGTGTCTTATCCTCCGGTCACCTCCAGAGCTGCACTCACTATTCTGCTGTTACATCGTGTGCTATTCTCCAGTCACCTCCAGAGCTGCACTCACTATTCTGCTGTTACATTGTGTCTTATCCTCCAGTCACCTCCAGAGCTGCACTCACTATTCTACTATTACATCGTGTGCTATTCTCCAGTCACCTCCAGAGCTGCAGTCACTATTCTGCTGTTACATCGTGTCTTATCCTCCGGTCACCTCCAGAGCTGCACTCACTATTCTGCTGTTACATCGTGTGCTATTCTCCAGTCACCTCCAGAGCTGCACTCACTATTCTGCTGTTTCATCGTGTCTTATCCTCCAGTCACCTCCAGAGCTGCAGTCACTATTCTGCTGTTACATTGTGTGCTATTCTCCAGTCACCTCCAGAGCTGCAGTCACTATTCTGCTGTTACATCCTCTCTTATCCTCCAGTCACCTCCAGAGCTGCACTCACTATTCTGCTGTTACATCGTGTCTTATCCTCCGGTCACCTCCAGAGCTGCACTCACTATTCTGCTGTTACATCGTGTGCTATTCTCCAGTCACCTCCAGAACTGCGGTCACTATTCTGCTGTTACATCATGTCTTATCCTCCAGTCACCTCCAGAGCTGCAGTCACTATTCTGCTGTTACATCGTGTGTTATCCTCCTGTCACCTCCAGAGCTGCACTCACTATTCTGCTGTTGCAGTGTCTTATCCTCCAGTCACTTCCAGAGCTGCACTCACTATTCTGCTGTTACATCGTGTGTTATCCTCCTGTCACCTCCAGAGCTGCACTCACTATCCTGCTGTTACATCGTGTCTTATCCTCCAGTCACCTCCAGAGCTGCACTCACTATTCTGCTGTTACATCGTGTCTTATCCTCCAGTCACTTCCAGAGCTGCACTCACTATTCTGCTGTTACATCGTGTGTTATCCTCCTGTCACCTCCAGAGCTGCACTCACTATTCTGCTGTTACATCATGTATTATCCTCCAGTCACCTCCAGAGCTGCAGTCACTATTCTGCTGTTACATCATGTATTATCCTCCAGTCACCTCCAGAGCTGCAGTCACTATTCTGCTGTTACATTGTGTCTTATCCTCCAATCACCTCCAGAGCTGCACTCACTATTCTGCTGTTACATCATGTCTTATCCTCCGGTCACCTCCAGAGCTGCACTCACTATTCTGCTGTTACATTGTGTCTTATTATCCTCCAGTCACATCCAGAGCTGCTATCACTATTGCTTCGTGCTTACAGACACTGAACCTGCAGCGGCAGCATTGGAATCTGAGCAGTCGGAAAGTTAACAGAAAAGCCACAGAATTGTCGGTGCAGCTCTGGATGTGACAGGAGCATTAGAGCTGACCTCCTGGAGGTCGGGGGATTATCGGGGGGCTCTGGGGTGCTGCACACAGAGAATGTCTCTTCAGCTCCTCTGTGCTGCTGTTGTATGTCGGGTGGTGACTGTGCGGGGATTGGCTGTGACTTGTGTCCATGTGACCTCTTGTCCCTCTGACTGCTCTTCTTGTCGCAGATGTGGAGAAGGAGCCGCAATACTGGAGAGACCTCGGGCGTCAGACCCTGGAGGAAGCACTGCGGCTGCAGAAGCTGAATCTGAACACGGCCCGAAACCTGATCCTGTTCCTGGGGGACGGTGGGTAAACGGTGGTCCCCACTGATGTGCCGGCACCCGGGGCCCCACATTCCACACATCCCTCAATGTGAAGGGCCCCCACCGCTCTCACACTCTGAGCCCCCCACTCCTCACACCCTCTGAGCCCCCCACTCCTCACACCCTCTGGGCCCCCCACTCCTCTCACACTCTGGGCCCCCCACTCCTCTCACACTCTGGGCCCCCCACTCCTCTCACACTCTGGGCCCCCCACTCCTCTCACACTCTGGGCCCCCCACTCCTCTCACACTCTGGGCCCCCCACTCCTCTCACACTCTGGGCCCCCCACTCCTCTCACACTCTGGGCCCCCCCCCCACTCCTCTCACACTCTGGGCCCCCCACTCCTCTCACACTCTGGGCCCCCCCACTCCTCTCACACTCTGGGCCCCCCACTCCTCACACTCTGGACCCCCCGCCCCACTCCTCTCACACTCTGGGCCCCCCACTCCTCTCACACTCTGGGCCCCCACTCCTCTCACACTCTGGGCCCCCCACTCCTCTCACACTCTGGGCCCCCCCACTCCTCTCACACTCTGGGCCCCCACTCCTCTCACACTCTGGGCCCCCCACTCCTCTCACACTCTGGGCCCCCACTCCTCTCACAATCTGGGCCCCCCACTCCTCTCACACTCTGGGCCCCCCACTCCTCTCACACTCTGGGCCCCCGCTCCTCTCACACTCTGGGCCCCCCACTCCTCTCACACTCTGGGCCCCCGCTCCTCACACTCTGGGCCCCCCACTCCTCTCACACTCTGGGCCCCCCACTCCTCTCACACTCTGGGCCCCCCCCCCCACTCCTCTCACACTCTGGGCCCCCCCCCCCACTCCTCTCACACTCTGGGCCCCCCACTCCTCTCACACTCTGGGCCCCCACTCCTCTCACACTCTGGGCCCCCCACTCCTCTCACACTCTGGGCCCCCCCCCCCACTCCTCTCACACTCTGGGCCCCCCCCCCACTCCTCTCACACTCTGGGCCCCCCCCCCCCACTCCTCTCACACTCTGGGCCCCCCACTCCTCTCACACTCTGGGCCCCCCACTCCTCTCACACTCTGGGCCCCCACTCCTCTCACACTCTGGGCCCCCCACTCCTCTCACACTCTGGGCCCCACTCCTCTCACACTTTGGGCCCCCACTCCTCTCACACTCTGGGCCCCCACTCCTCTCACACTCTGGGCCCCCGCTCCTCTCACACTCTGGGCCCCCCACTCCTCTCACACTCTGGGCCCCCGCTGCTCTCACACTCTGGGCCCCCCCCCCTCTCCTCTCACACTCTGGGCCCCCGCTCCTCTCACACTCTGGGCCCCCTGCTCCTCTCACACTCTGGGCCCCCCCCCCCCACTCCTTTCACACTCTGGGCCCCCCACTCCTCTCACACTCTGGGCCCCCCCCCCACTCCTCTCACACTCTGGGCCCCCGCTCCTCTCACACTCTGGGCCCCCCACTCCTCTCACACTCTGGGCCCCCCACTCCTCTCACACTCTGGGCCCCCCCCCCACTCCTCTCACACTCTGGGCCCCCCACTCCTCTCACACTCTGGGCCCCCACTCCTCTCACACTCTGGGCCCCCGCTCCTCTCACACTCTGGGCCCCCCACTCCTCTCACACTCTGGGCCCCCCACTCCTCTCACACTCTGGGCCCCCCACTCCTCTCACACTCTGGGCCCCCCCCCCACTCCTCTCACACTCTGGGCCCCCGCTCCTCTCACACTCTGGGCCCCCCACTCCTCTCACACTCTGGGCCCCCCACTCCTCTCACACTCTGGGCCCCCCACTCCTCTCACACTCTGGGCCCCCCACTCCTCTCACACTCTGGGCCCCCACTCCTCTCACACTCTGGGCCCCCCACTCCTCTCACACTCTGGGCCCCCCACTCCTCTCACACTCTGGGCCCCCTGCTCCTCACACTCTGAACCCCCCACTCCTCACACTCGGGGCCCCCCACTCCTCTCACACTCTGGGCCCCCCACTCCTCTCACACTCGGGGCCCCCCACTCCTCACACCCTCTGGGCCCCCCACTCCTCTCACACTCTGGGCCCCCCCACTCCTCTCACACTCTGGGCCCCCTGCTCCTCACACTCAGGGCCCCCCACTCCTCTCACACTCTGGGCCCCCCACTCCTCTCACACTCTGGGCCCCCTGCTCCTCACACTCTGGACCCCCCACTCCTCTCACACTCAGGGCCCCCCACTCCTCTCACACTCAGGGCCCCCCGCTTCTCTCACACTCTGGGCCTCCCACTCCTCACACTCTGGGCCCCCCACTCCCCTCACACTCTGGGCCCCCCCCCACTCCTCTCACACTCTGAGCCCCCCCACTCCTCTCACACTCTGGGCCCCCCCACTCCTCTCACACTCTGGGCCCCCTACTCCTCTCCCACTCTGGGCCCCCCCCCCCACTCCTCTCACACTCTGGGCCCCCCCCCACTCCTCTCACACTCTGGGCCCCCCCGCTTCTCTCACACTCTGGGCTCCCCATTCCTCTCACCCTCTGGGCCCCCTGCTCCTCTCACACTCTGGGCCCCCCCACTCCTCTCACACTCTGAGCCCCCCCACTTCTCTCACACTCTGGGCCCCCCAGCTCCTCTCACACTCTGGGCCCCCCACTCCTGTCACACTCTGAGCCCCCCCACTCCTCTCACACTCTGGGCCCCCCCCACTCCTCTCACACTCTGGGTCCCCCCACTCCTCTCACACTCTGGGCCCCCCCCCACTCCTCTCACACTCTGGGCCCCCCCGCTCCTCTCACACTCTGAGCCCCCCCACTCCTCTCACACTCTGGGTCCCCCCACTCCTCTCACACTCTGGCCCCCCCCCACTCCCCTCACACTCTGGCCCCCCCCCCACTCCCCTCACATTCTGGACCCCCCACTCCTCTCACCGTCTGGGCCCCCTGCTTCTCTCACACTCTGGGCCCCCCGCTTCTCTCACACTCTGGGCCCCCCCGCTTCTCTCACACTCTGGGCCCCCTGCTTCTCTCACACTCTGGGCCTCCCGCTCCTCTCACACTCTGGGCCCCCCGCTCCTCTCACACTCTGGGCCCCCCACTTCTCTCACACTCTGGGCCCCCCCACTCCTCTCACACTCTGGGCCCCCGCTCCTTTCACACTCTGGGCCCCCCCAATCCTCTCACACTCTGGGTCCCCCGCTCCTCTCACACTCTGGGCTCCCCACTCCTCTCACCCTCTGGTCCCCCTGCTTCTCTCACACTCTGAGCCCCCCCACTTCTCTCACACTCTGGGCCCCCCAGCTCCTCTCACACTCTGGGCCCCCCCACTCCTCTCACACTCTGGGCCCCCCCCCACTCCTCTCACACTCTGGGTCCCCCCACTCCTCTCACACTCTGGCCCCCCCCCCACTCCACTCACACTCTGGGCCCCCCCCACTCCTCTCACCCTCTGGGCCCCCTGCTTCTCTCACACTCTGGGCCCCCCGCTTCTCTCACACTCTGGGCCCCCCGCTCCTCTCACACTCTGAGCCCCCACTCCTCTCACACTCTGGGCCCCCCGCTCCTCTCACACTCTGGGCCCCCCGCTTCTCTCACACTCTGGGCCCCCCCGCTTCTCTCACACTCTGGGGCCCCCGCTCCTCTCACACTCTGAGCCCCCCACTCCTCTCACACTCTGGGCCCCCCGCTCCTTTCACACTCTGGGCCCCCCCACTCCTCTCACACTCTGGGCCCCCACTCCTCTCACACTCTGGGCCCCCCCACTTCTCTCACCCTCTGGGCCCCCTGCTTCTCTCACACTCTGGGCCCCCCGCTTCTCTCACACTCTGGGCCCCCCGCTCCTCTCACACTCTGGGCCCCCCACTCCTCTCACACTCTGGGTCCCCCGCTCCTCTCACACTCTGGGCCCCCCACTCCTCTCACACTCTGGGCCCCCCCACTCCTCTAACCCTCTGGGCCCCCTGCTTCTCTCACACTCTGGGCCCCCCGCTTCTCTCACACTCTGGGCCCCCCGCTCCTCTCACACTCTGGGCCCCCCACTCCTCTCACACTCTGGGCCCCACCACTCCTCTCACCCTCTGGGCCCTCTGCTTCTCTCACACTCTTGGCCCCCCGCTTCTCTCACACTCTGGGCCCCCCGCTCCTCTCACACTTTGGGCCCCCCACTCCTCTCACACTCTGGGCCCCCACTGCTCTCACACTCTGGGCCCCCCCACTCCTCTCACACTCTGGGCCCCCCACTCCTTTCACACTCTGGGTCCCCCACTCCTCTCACACTCTGGGCCCCCCACTCCTCTCACACTCTGGGCCCCCCACTCCTCTCACCCTCTGGGCCCCCCCACTCCTCTCACACTCTGGGCCCCCCACTCCTCTCACCCTCTGGGCCCCCCCACTCCTCTCACCCTCTAGGCCCCCCCACTCCTCTCACCCTCTGGGCCCCCCCACTCCTCTCACACTCTGGGTCCCCCACTCCTCTCACCCTCTGGGCCCCCCCACTCCTCTCACACTCTGGGCCCCCCACTCCTCTCACCCTCTGGGCCCCCCCACTCCTCTCACACTCTGGGCCCCCCACTCCTCTCACACTCTGGGCCCCCCACTCCTCTCACACTCTGGGCCTCCCACTCCTCTCACACTCTGGGCCCCCCACTCCTCACACTCTGGGCCCCCCACTCCTCACACTCTGGACCCCCCCACTCCTTTCACACTCTGGGCCTCCACTCCTCACACTCTGGGCCCCCCCACTCCTCTCACCCTCTGGGCCCCCCCACTCCTCTCACACTCTGGGCGCCCCACTCCTCACACTCTGGGCCCCCCACTCCTCACACTCTGGGCCCCCCACTCCTCTCACACTCTGGGCCCCCCCACTCCTCTCACACTCTGGGCCCCCCACTCCTTTCACACTCTGGGCCCCCCACTCCTCTCACACTCTGGGCCCCCGCTCCTCACACTCTGGGCCCCCCACTCCTCACACTCTGGACCCCCCGCTCCTCACACTCTGGGCCCCTCCACTCCTCTCACACTCTGGGCCCCCCACTCCTCTCACACTCTGGGCCCCCCGCTTCTCTCACACTCTGGGCCCCCCGCTCCTCTCACACTCTGGGCCCCCCACTCCTCTCACACTCTGGGTCCCCCGCTCCTCTCACACTCTGGGCCCCCCCACTCCTCTCACACTCTGGGTCCCCCGCTCCTCTCACACTCTGGGCCCCCCACTCCTCTCACACTCTGGGCCCCCCGCTTCTCTCACACTCTGGGCCCCCCGCTTCTCTCACACTCTGGGCCCCCCACTCCTCTCACACTCTGGGCCCCCCGCTCCTCACACTCTGGGCCCCCCACTCCTCACACTCTGGACCCCCCGCTCCTCACACTCTGGGCCCCTCCACTCCTCTCACACTCGGGGCCCCCCACTCCTCTCACACTCTGGGTCCCCCGCTCCTCTCACACTCTGGGCCCCCCCACTCCTCTCACACTCTGGACACTCACTCCTCTCACACTTTGGGCCCCCCACTCCTCTCACACTCTGGGCCCCCACTGCTCTCACCCTCTGGGCCCCCACTCCTCTCACACTCTGGGCCCCCCCACTCCTCTCACACTCTGGGCCCCCCACTCCTTTCACACTCTGGGTCCCCCACTCCTCTCACACTCTGGGAACCCCACTCCTCTCACACTCTGGGCCCCCCACTCCTCTCACCCTCTGGGCCCCCCCACTCCTCTCACCCTCTGGGCCCCCCCACTCCTCTCACACTCTGGGCCCCCCACTCCTATCACACTCTGGGCCTCCCACTCCTCTCACACTCTGGGCCCCCCCACTCCTCACACTCTGGGCCCCCCACTCCTCACACTCTGGACCCCCCCACTCCTTTTCACACTCTGGGCCCCCACTCCTCACACTCTGGGCCCCCCACTCCTCACACTCTGGGCCCCCCACTCCTCTCACACTCTGGGCCCCCCGCTCCTCACACTCTGGGCCCCCCACTCCTCACACTCTGGACCCCCCGCTCCTCACACTCTGGGCCCCTCCACTCCTCTCACACTCTGGGCCCCCCACTCCTCTCATACTCTGGGCCCCCCGCTCCTCTCACACTCAGGGTCCCCTGCTCCTCTCACACTCTGGGCCCCCCCACTCCTCACACTCTGGGCCCCCCACTCCTCACACTCTGGACCCCCCCACTCCTTTTCACACTCTGGGCCCCCACTCCTCACACTCTGGGCCCCCCACTCCTCACACTCTGGGCCCCCCACTCCTCTCACACTCTGGGCCCCCCGCTCCTCACACTCTGGGTCCCCCACTCCTCACACTCTGGACCCCCCGCTCCTCACACTCTGGGCCCCTCCACTCCTCTCACACTCTGGGCCCCCCACTCCTCTCACACTCTGGGCCCCCCGCTCCTCTCACACTCTGGGCCCCCCACTCCTCTCACACTCTGGGCCCCTCCACTCCTCACACTCTGGGCCCCCCACTCCTCTCACACTCTGGGCCCCTCCACTCCTCACACTCTGGGCCCCCCACTCCTCTCACACTCTGGGCCCCCTGCTCCTCTCACACCCTGGGCCCCCCGCTCCTCACACTCTGGGCCCCCCGTTCCTCTCACACTCTGGGCCCCTCCACTCCTCACACTCTGGGCCCCCTGCTCCTCTCACACTCTGGGCCCCCTGCTCCTCTCACACCCTGGGCCCCCCGCTCCTCACACTCTGAGCTCCCCACTCCTCTCACACTCTGGGCCCCCTGCTCCTCTCACACTCTGGGCCCCCTGCTCCTCTCACACTCTGGGCCCCCTGCTCCTCTCACACTCTGGGCCCCTCCACTCCTCACACTCTGGGCCCCCCACTCCTCTCACACTCTGGGCCCCCTGCTCCTCTCACACCCTGGGCCCCCCGCTCCTCACACTCTGGGCTCCCCACTCCTCTCACACTCTGGGCCCCCTGCTCCTCTCACACTCTGGACCCCCCCACTCCTCTCACACTCTGGGCCCCCCACTCCTCTCACACTCTGGGCCCCCTGCTCCTCTCACACCCTGGGCCCCCCGCTCCTCACACTCTGGGCTCCCCACTCCTCTCACACTCTGGGCCCCCTGCTCCTCTCACACTCTGGGCCCCCCCACTCCTCTCACACTCTGGGCCCCCTGCTCCTCTCACACTCTGGGCCCCCTGCTCCTCTCACACTCTGGGCCCCTCCACTCCTCACACTCTGGGCCCCCCACTCCTCTCACACTCTGGGCCCCCTGCTCCTCTCACACCCTGGGCCCCCCGCTCCTCACACTCTGGGCTCCCCACTCCTCTCACACCCTGGGCCCCCCGCTCCTCACACTCTGGGCTCCCCACTCCTCTCATACTCTGGGCCCCCTGCTCCTCTCACACCCTGGGCCCCCCGCTCCTCACACTCTGGGCTCCCCACTCCTCTCACACTCTGGGCCCCCTGCTCCTCTCACACTCTGGGCCCCCCCACTCCTCTCACACTCTGGGCCCCCCCACTCCTCTCACACTCTGGGCCCCCCACTCCTCTCACACTCTGGGCCTCCCACTCCTCTCACACTCTGGGCCCCCCACTCCTCTCACACTCTGGGCCTCCCACTCCTCTCACACTCTGGGCCCCCCATTCCTCTCACACTCTGAGCCCCCACTCCTCTCACACTCTGAGCCTCCCGCTCCTCTCACACTCTGGGCCCTCCCGCTTCTCTCACACTCTGGGCTCCCCGCTCCTCTCACACTCTGAGCCCCCACTCCTCTCACACTCTGGGCCCCCCGCTCCTTTCACACTCTGGGCCCCCCCACTCCTCTCACACTCTGGGTCCCCCGCTCCTCTCACACTCTGGGCTCCCCACTCCTCTCACCCTCTGGGCCCCCTGCTTCTCTCACACTCTGAGCCCCCCCACTTCTCTCACACTCTGGGCCCCCCAGCTCCTCTCACACTCTGGGCCCCCCCACTCCTCTCACACTCTGAGCCCCCCCACTCCTCTCACACTCTGGGTCCCCCCACTCCTCTCACACTCTGGCCCCCCCCCCACTCCACTCACACTCTGGGCCCCCCCCACTCCTCTCACCCTCTGGGCCCCCTGCTTCTCTCACACTCTGGGCCCCCCGCTTCTCTCACACTCTGGGCCCCCCGCTCCTCTCACACTCTGAGCCCCCACTCCTCTCACACTCTGGGTCCCCCGCTCCTCTCACACTCTGGGCCCCCCGCTTCTCTCACACTCTGGGCCCCCCCGCTTCTCTCACACTCTGGGCCCCCCGCTCCTCTCACACTCTGAGCCCCCCCACTCCTCTCACACTCTGGGCCCCCCGCTCCTTTCACACTCTGGGCCCCCCCACTCCTCTCACACTCTGGGTCCCCCGCTCCTCTCGCACTCTGGGCACTCACTCCTCTCACACTTTGGGCCCCCCACTCCTCTCACACTCTGGGCCCCCACTGCTCTCACCCTCTGGGCCCCCACTCCTCTCACACTCTGGGCCCCCCCACTCCTCTCACCCTCTGGGCCCCCTGCTTCTCTCACACTCTGGGCCCCCCGCTTCTCTCACACTCTGGGCCCCCCGCTCCTCTCACACTCTGGGCCCCCCACTCCTCTTACACTCTGGGTCCCCCGCTCCTTTCACACTCTGGGCCCTCCACTCCTCTCACACTCTGGGCCCCCTCACTCCTCTAACCCTCTGGGCCCCCTGCTTCTCTCACACTCTGGGCCCCCCGCTTCTCTCACACTCTGGGCCCCCCGCTCCTCTCACACTCTGGGCCCCCCACTCCTCTCACACTCTGGGCCCCGCCACTCCTCTCACCCTCTGGGCCCTCTGCTTCTCTCACACTCTGGGCCCCCCGCTTCTCTCACACTCTGGGCCCCCCACTCCTCTCACACTTTGGGCCCCCCACTCCTCTCACACTCTGGGCCCCCACTGCTCTCACACTCTGGGCCCCCCCACTCCTCTCACACTCTGGGCCCCCCACTCCTCTCACCCTCTGGGCCCCCCCACTCCTCTCACACTCTGGGCCCCCCACTCCTCTCACACTCTGGGCCCCCCACTCCTCTCACACTCTGGGAACCCCACTCCTCTCACACTCTGGGCCCCCCACTGCTCTCACACTCTGGGCCCCCCCACTCCTCTCACACTCTGGGCCCCCCACTCCTTTCACACTCTGGGTCCCCCACTCCTCTCACACTCTGGGAACCCCACTCCTCTCACACTCTGGGCCCCCCACTCCTCTCACCCTCTGGGCCCCCCCACTCCTCTCACACTCTGGGCCCCCCCACTCCTCTCACACTCTGGGCCCCCCACTCCTCTCACACTCTGGGCCCCCCACTCCTCTCACCCTCTGGGCCCCCCCACTCCTCTCACCCTCTGGGCCCCCCCACTCCTCTCACCCTCTAGGCCCCCCCACTCCTCTCACCCTCTGGGCCCCCCCACTCCTCTCACACTCTGGGTCCCCCACTCCTCTCACCCTCTGGGCCCCCCCACTCCTCTCACACTCTGGGCCCCCCACTCCTCTCACCCTCTGGGCCCCCCCACTCCTCTCACACTCTGGGCCCCCCACTCCTCTCACACTCTGGGCCCCCCACTCCTCTCACACTCTGGGCCTCCCACTCCTCTCACACTCTGGGCCCCCCCACTCCTCACACTCTGGGCCCCCCACTCCTCACACTCTGGACCCCCCCACTCCTTTCACACTCTGGGCCTCCACTCCTCACACTCTGGGCCCCCCCCACTCCTCTCACCCTCTGGGCCCCCCCACTCCTCTCACACTCTGGGCCCCCCACTCCTCACACTCTGGGCCCCCCACTCCTCACACTCTGGGCCCCCCACTCCTCTCACACTCTGGGCCCCCCCACTCCTCTCACACTCTGGGCCCCCCACTCCTTTCACACTCTGGGCCCCCCACTCCTCTCACACTCTGGGCCCCCCGCTCCTCACACTCTGGGCCCCCAACTCCTCACACTCTGGACCCCCCGCTCCTCACACTCTGGGCCCCTCCACTCCTCTCACACTCTGGGCCCCCCACTCCTCTCACACTCTGGGCCCCCCGCTTCTCTCACACTCTGGGCCCCCCGCTCCTCTCACAATCTGGGCCCCCCACTCCTCTCACACTCTGGGTCTCCCGCTCCTCTCACACTCTGGGCCCCCCCACTCCTCTCACACTCTGGGTCCCCCGCTCCTCTCACACTCTGGGCCCCCCACTCCTCTCACACTCTGGGCCCCCCGCTTCTCTCACACTCTGGGCCCCCCGCTTCTCTCACACTCTGGGCCCCCCACTCCTCTCACACTCTGGGCCCCCCGCTCCTCACACTCTGGGCCCCCCACTCCTCACACTCTGGACCCCCCGCTCCTCACACTCTGGGCCCCTCCACTCCTCTCACACTCTGGGCCCCCCACTCCTCTCACACTCTGGGTCCCCCGCTCCTCTCACACTCTGGGCCCCCCCACTCCTCTCACACTCTGGACACTCACTCCTCTCACACTTTGGGCCCCCCACTCCTCTCACACTCTGGGCCCCCACTGCTCTCACCCTCTGGGCCCCCACTCCTCTCACACTCTGGGCCCCCCCACTCCTCTCACACTCTGGGCCCCCCCACTCCTTTCACACTCTGGGTCCCCCACTCCTCTCACACTCTGGGAACCCCACTCCTCTCACACTCTGGGCCCCCCACTCCTCTCACCCTCTGGGCCCCCCCACTCCTCTCACCCTCTGGGCCCCCCCACTCCTCTCACACTCTGGGCCCCCCACTCCTCTCACACTCTGGGCCCCCCACTCCTCTCACACTCTGGGCCTCCCACTCCTCTCACACTCTGGGCCCCCCCACTCCTCACACTCTGGGCCCCCCACTCCTCACACTCTGGACCCCCCCACTCCTTTTCACACTCTGGGCCCCCACTCCTCACACTCTGGGCCCCCCACTCCTCACACTCTGGGCCCCCCACTCCTCTCACACTCTGGGCCCCCCGCTCCTCACACTCTGGGCCCCCCACTCCTCACACTCTGGACCCCCCGCTCCTCACACTCTGGGCCCCTCCACTCCTCTCACACTCTGGGCCCCCCACTCCTCTCACACTCTGGGCCCCCCGCTCCTCTCACACTCTGGGCCCCCCACTCCTCTCACACTCTGGGCCCCTCCACTCCTCACACTCTGGGCCCCCCACTCCTCTCACACTCTGGGCCCCTCCACTCCTCACACTCTGGGCCCCCCACTCCTCTCACACTCTGGGCCCCCTGCTCCTCTCACACCCTGGGCCCCCCGCTCCTCACACTCTGGGCCCCCCGTTCCTCTCACACTCTGGGCCCCTCCACTCCTCACACTCTGGGCCCCCCGCTCCTCTCACACTCTGGGCCCCCTGCTCCTCTCACACCCTGGGCCTCCCGCTCCTCACACTCTGGGCTCCCCACTCCTCTCACACTCTGGGCCCCCTGCTCCTCTCACACTCTGGGCCCCCTGCTCCTCTCACACTCTGGGCCCCCTACTCCTCTCACACTCTGGGCCCCTCCACTCCTCACACTCTGGGCCCCCAATCCTCTCACACTCTGGGCCCCCTGCTCCTCTCACACCCTGGGCCCCCCGCTCCTCACACTCTGGGCTCCCCACTCCTCTCACACTCTGGGCCCCCTGCTCCTCTCACACTCTGGGCCCCCCCACTCCTCACACCCTGGGCCCCCCGCTCCTCACACTCTGGGCTCCCCACTCCTCTCACACTCTGGGCCCCCTGCTCCTCTCACACCCTGGGCCCCCGCTCCTCACACTCTGGGCTCCCCACTCCTCTCACACTCTGGGCCCCCTGCTCCTCTCACACTCTGGGCCCCCCCACTCCTCTCACACTCTGGGCCCCCCACTCCTCTCACACTCTGGGCCCCCCACTCCTCTCACACTCTGGGCCTCCCACTCCTCTCACACTCTGGGTCCCCCCCCACTCCTCTCACACTCTGGGCCCCCCCACTCCTCACACTCTGGACCCCCCACTCCTCACACTCTGGACCCCCCCACTCCTTTCACACTCTGGGCCCCCACTCCTCACACTCTGGGCCCCCCACTCCTCACACTCTGGGCCCCCCACTCCTCTCACACTCTGGGCCCCCCGCTCCTCACACTCTGGGCTCCCCACTCCTCACACTCTGGACCCCCCGCTCCTCACACTCTGGGCCCCTCCACTCCTCTCACACTCTGGGCCCCCCACTCCTCTCACACTCTGGGCCCCCCGCTCCTCTCACACTCAGGGCCCCCTGCTCCTCTCACACTCTGGGCCCCCCACTCCTCTCACACTCTGGGCCCCTCAACTCCTCACACTCTGGGCCCCCCACTCCTCTCACACTCTGGGCCCCCTGCTCCTCTCACACCCTGGGCCCCCCGCTCCTCACACTCTGGGCCCCCCGTTCCTCTCACACTCTGGGCCCCTCCACTCCTCACACTCTGGGCCCCCCACTCCTCTCACACTCTGGGCCCCCTGCTCCTCTCACACTCTGGGCCCCCCCACTCCTCTCACACTCTGGGCCCCTCCACTCCTTTCACACTCTGGGCCCCCTGCTCCTCTCACACTCTGGGCCCCCTGCTCCTCTCACACTCTGGGCCCCCTGCTCCTCTCACACTCTGGGCCCCCTGCTCCTCTCACACTCTGGGCCCCTCCACTCCTCTCACACTCTGGGCCCCCTACTCCTCTCACACTCTGGGCCCCCCCTCCACTCCTCACACTCTGGGCCCCCTACTCCTCTCACACTCTGGGCCCCCTACTCCTCTCACACTCTGGGCCCCCGCTCCTCACACTCTGGGCCCCCTACTCCTCTCACACTCTGGGCCCCCCCTCCACTCCTCACACTCTGGGCCCCCTACTCCTCTCACACTCTGGGCCCCCTACTCCTCTCACACTCTGGGCCCCCGCTCCTCACACTCTGGGCCCCCTGCTCCTCTCACACTCTGGGCCCCCCCACTCCTCTCACACTCTGGGCCCCCCACTCCTCTCACACTCTGGACCCCCCACTCCTCTCACACTCTGGGCCTCCCACTCCTCTCACACTCTGGGCCCCCCCACTCCTCACACTCTGGGCCCCCCACTCCTCACACTCTGGACCCCCCCACTCCTTTCACACTCTGGACCCCCCCACTCCTTTCACACTCTGGGCCTCCACTCCTCACACTCTGGGCCCCCCCACTCCTCTCACCCTCTGGGCCCCCCCACTCCTCTCACACTCTGGGCCCCCCACTCCTCACACTCTGGGCCCCCCACTCCTCACACTCTGGGCCCCCCACTCCTCTCACACTCTGGGCCCCCCCACTCCTCTCACACTCTGGGCCCCCCACTCCTTTCACACTCTGGGCCCCCCACTCCTCTCACACTCTGGGACCCCGCTCCTCACACTCTGGGCCCCCCACTCCTCACACTCTGGACCCCCCGCTCCTCACACTCTGGGCCCCTCCACTCCTCTCACACTCTGGGCCCCCCACTCCTCTCACACTCTGGGCCCCCCGCTTCTCTCACACTCTGGGCCCCCCGCTCCTCTCACAATCTGGGCCCCCCACTCCTCTCACACTCTGGGTCTCCCGCTCCTCTCACACTCTGGGCCCCCCCACTCCTCTCACACTCTGGGTCCCCCGCTCCTCTCACACTCTGGGCCCCCCGCTCCTCTCACAATCTGGGCCCCCCACTCCTCTCACACTCTGGGTCTCCCGCTCCTCTCACACTCTGGGCCCCCCCACTCCTCTCACACTCTGGGTCCCCCGCTCCTCTCACACTCTGGGCCCCCCGCTTCTCTCACACTCTGGGCCCCCCACTCCTCTCACACTCTGGGCCCCCCGCTCCTCACACTCTGGGCCCCCCGCTCCTCTCACACTCTGGGCCCCCCACTCCTCTCACACTCTGGGCCCCTCCACTCCTCACACTCTGGGCCCCCCACTCCTCTCACACTCTGGGCCCCTCCACTCCTCACACTCTGGGCCCCCCACTCCTCTCACACTCTGGGCCCCCTGCTCCTCTCACACCCTGGGCCCCCCGCTCCTCACACTCTGGGCCCCCCGTTCCTCTCACACTCTGGGCCCCTCCACTCCTCACACTCTGGGCCCCCCGCTCCTCTCACACTCTGGGCCCCCTGCTCCTCTCACACCCTGGGCCCCCCGCTCCTCACACTCTGGGCTCCCCACTCCTCTCACACTCTGGGCCCCCTGCTCCTCTCACACTCTGGGCCCCCTGCTCCTCTCACACTCTGGGTCCCCTGCTCCTCTCACACTCTGGGCCCCTCCACTCCTCACACTCTGGGCCCCCCACTCCTCTCACACTCTGGGCCCCCTGCTCCTCTCACACCCTGGGCCCCCCGCTCCTCACACTCTGGGCTCCCCACTCCTCTCACACTCTGGGCCCCCTGCTCCTCTCACACTCTGGGCCCCCCCACTCCTTACACCCTGGGCCCCCCGCTCCTCACACTCTGGGCTCCCCACTCCTCTCACACTCTGGGCCCCCTGCTCCTCTCACACCCTGGGCCCCCCGCTCCTCACACTCTGGGCTCCCCACTCCTCTCACACTCTGGGCCCCCTGCTCCTCTCACACTCTGGGCCCCCCCACTCCTCTCACACTCTGGGCCCCCCACTCCTCTCACACTCTGGGCCCCCCACTCCTCTCACACTCTGGGCCTCCCACTCCTCTCACACTCTGGGCCCCCCCCCACTCCTCTCACACTCTGGGCCCCCCCACTCCTCACACTCTGGACCCCCCACTCCTCACACTCTGGACCCCCCCACTCCTTTCACACTCTGGGCCCCCACTCCTCTCACACTCTGGGCCCCCCGCTCCTCACACTCTGGGCTCCCCACTCCTCACACTCTGGACCCCCCGCTCCTCACACTCTGGGCCCCTCCACTCCTCTCACACTCTGGGCCCCCCACTCCTCTCACACTCTGGGCCCCCCGCTCCTCTCACACTCAGGGCCCCCTGCTCCTCTCACACTCTGGGCCCCCCACTCCTCTCACACTCTGGGCCCCTCAACTCCTCACACTCTGGGCCCCCCACTCCTCTCACACTCTGGGCCCCCTGCTCCTCTCACACCCTGGGCCCCCCGCTCCTCACACTCTGGGCCCCCCGTTCCTCTCACACTCTGGGCCCCTCCACTCCTCACACTCTGGGCCCCCCACTCCTCTCACACTCTGGGCCCCCTGCTCCTCTCACACTCTGGGCCCCCCCACTCCTCTCACACTCTGGGCCCCTCCACTCCTCTCACACTCTGGGCCCCCTGCTCCTCTCACACTCTGGGCCCCCTGCTCCTCTCACACTCTGGGCCCCCTGCTCCTCTCACACTCTGGGCCCCCTGCTCCTCTCACACTCTGGGCCCCTCCACTCCTCTCACACTCTGGGCCCCCTACTCCTCTCACACTCTGGGCCCCCCCTCCACTCCTCACACTCTGGGCCCCCTACTCCTCTCACACTCTGGGCCCCCTACTCCTCTCACACTCTGGGCCCCCGCTCCTCACACTCTGGGCCCCCTGCTCCTCTCACACTCTGGGCCCCCCCACTCCTCTCACACTCTGGGCCCCCTGCTCCTCTCACACTCTGGGCCCCCGCTCCTCACACTCTGGGCCCCCCACTCCTCTCACACTCTGGGCCCCCGCTCCTCACACTCTGGGCTCCCCACTCCTCTCACACTCTGGGCCCCCCGCTCCTCACACTCTGGGCCCCCCCACTCCTCTCACACTCTGGGCCCCCGCTCCTCACACTCTGGGCCCCCGCTCCTCACACTCTGGGCCCCCCCACTCCTCTCACACTCTGGGCCCCCTGCTCCTCTCACACTCTGGGCCCCCGCTCCTCACACTCTGGGCCCCCTGCTCCTCTCACACTTATATTCCCCTTCGGACCCCGGATGCTGGTTCTGCACAGTACTCGCTGAGGTTCGGGATCCTCCCTGATGGCGACATTGTCAGACGCCTGATTATGGTAATGGCGGCAGTAGTCAGGGTGTGGGCAGGAGGGGCAGCGCCACCGCCTCGCTACAATGTATCATCCTGCAGCTGTCACACCTTATCCCATGAATCATGGTTACTCCTATAATCCTGGATCATCAATCTCCTTCCCCCTCTGGCAGCTGACAGTACAGTCCCTTCTCCCTGATAGATATAGTCTTCCAGCGGCTCTGATCTTTCCCCGACAAGCAGACAGAAAGCTATTTCTATTGGCCGCCCTGCAGTGCTCAGCCCCTTAGGTGAAGGTGTCTGAGCATGTGTGCTCTTTAGCACCCTGCTTACTAGGTGGAGGTGACCAAGCATGTGTGTCCTCCAGCACTCGACTCCCGAGATGAATGTATCCTCCAGCACTCAGCTCAGTAGGTGGAGGGGACTGAGCGTGTGTGTCCTCCAGCACTCGTCTCATTCAGAGGAGGAGACTGAGCGTGTCTGTCCTCCAGCACTCGGCTCATTAGGTGGAGGTGACCGAGCATGTGTGTCCTCCAGTACTCGGATCATTAGGTGGAGGTAACTGAGCATGTGTGTCCTCCAGCACTCGGCTCATTAGGTGGAGGTGACCGAGCATGTGTGTCCTCCAGTACTCGGATCATTAGGTGGAGGTAACTGAGCATGTGTGTCCTCCAACACTTGGCTCATTAGATGGAGGTGATAGAGCATCTGTGTCCTCCTGCACTCGGCTCATTAGGGGGAGGTGACTGAGCGTGTGTGTCCTCTAGTGCTCGGCTCATTGGGTGCAGAGGACTGAGCGTGTGTATCCTCCAGCCATCGGCTCATTAAGTGGAGGGGACTGAGCGTGTGTGTCCTCCAGCCCTTGGTTCATTAGGTAGAGGTGACCAAGTGTGTGTGTTCTCCAGCACTCGGCTCATGAGGTGGAGATGACTGAGCGTGTGTATCCTCCAGCCATCGGCTCATTAAGTGGAGGGGACTGAGCGTGTGTGTCCTCCAGCCCTTGGTTCATTAGGTAGAGGTGACCAAGTGTGTGTGTCCTCCAGCACTTGGCTCATTAGTTGGAAGTGACTGAGCGCGTGTGTCCTCCAGCACTCGGCTCATTAGTTGGAAGTGACTGAGCGTGTGTGTCCTCCAGCACTCGGCTCATTAGATGGAGGTGACTGAGCGTGTGTGTCATCCAGGACTCGTCTCATTAGGTGAAGGTGACTGAGCATTTGTGTCCTCAGCACTCGGCTCATTAAGGGGAGGTTATTTTGCGTCTGTGTCCTCCAGCACTCGGCTCATTAGTTGGAAGTGACTGAGCGTGTGTGTCCTCCAGCACTTGGCAAATTAGGGGAGGTGACTGAGCGTGTGTGTCCTCTAGTACTCAGCTCATTAAGTGGAGGTGATTTATCGTGTTTGTCCTCCAGCACTCGGCTCATTAGGTGGAGGTTACTGAGCATGTGTGTCCTCCAGAACTCTGCTCATTAGGTGGAGGTGACTGAGCATATGTGTCCTCCAGCACTCGGCACATTAGGTGGAGGTGACTGAGCGTGTGTGTCCTCCAGCACTCGGCTCATTAGGTGGAGGTGATAGAGCGTGTGTGTCCTCCAGCACTCGGCTCATTAGGTGGAGGTAATTGAGCTTGTGAGTCCTCCAGCAATCAGCTCATTAGGTGGAAGTGGCTGAGCGTGTGTGTCCTCCAGCACATAGCTCATTAGGTGGAGGTGACTGAATGTGTCTGTCCTCCAGTACTCGGCTCATTAGGTGAAGGCTATTGAGCATTTGTGTCCTCCAGCACTCGGCTCATTAGGTGGAGGTGACTGAGCATTTGTGTCCTCAGCACTCGGCTCATTAAGGGGAGGTTACTGAGCGTGTGTGTTCTCCAGCACTTGGCTCATTAGGTGAAGGTTACTGAGCATGTGTGTCCTCAGCACTCGGCTCATTAAGGGGAGGTTACTGAGCATGTGTGTCCTCTAGTACTTGTATCATTAAGTGGAGGTGATTGAGCTTGTGAGTCCTCCAGCACTCGGCTCATTAGGTGGAGGTGATTGAGCATGTGTGTCCTCCAGCACTCGGCTGATTAGATGGAGGTGACTGAGCATATGTGTCCTCCAGCACTCGGCTCATTAGGTGGAGGTGTCTGAGCGTCTGTGTCCTCTAGCACTCGGCTCATTAAGTGGAGGTGATAGAGCGTGTGTGTCCTCCAGCAATAAGCTCATCAGGTAGATGTGACTGAGTGTGTGTCCTCCAGTACTCGGCTCATTAGGTGGAAGTGACTGAGCGTGTGTGTCCTCCAGCACTCAGCTCATTAAGTGGAGGTGACTGAATGTGTCTGTCCTCCAGCACTTGGCTCATTAGGTGGAAATGTTTGAGCGTGTGTGTCTTCCAGCAATCGGCTCATTAGGTGGAGGTTACAGCACTCGGCTCATTAGGTGGAGGTGATACAGCGTCTGTGTCTTCCAGCACTTGGCTCATTAGGGGGAGGAGGCTGAGCGTGTGTGTCCTCCAGCACTCGGCTCATTAGGTGAAGGTTACTGAGAATTTGTGTCCTCAACACTCGGCTCATTAAGGGGAGGTTACTGAGCGTGTGTCCTCTAGTACTGGGCTCATTAAGTGGAGGTAATTGAGCTTGTGAGTCCTCCAGCACTCGGCTCATTAGGTAGAGGTGACTGAGCATGTGTGTCCTCCAGCACTCGGCTGATTAGATGGAGGTGACTGAGCATATGTGTCCTCCAGCACTCGGCTCATTAGGTGGAGGTGACTGAGCATATGTGTCCTCCAGCACTCAGCTCATTAGGTTGAGGTGACTGAGCGTCTATGTCATCTAGCACTCGGCTCATTAGGGGGGGTGACTGAGCGTGTGTGTCCTTCAGTTCTGGGCTCATTAGGTGAAGGTGACTGAGCATTTGTGTCCTCAGAACTCGGTTCATTAAAAGGAGGTTACTGAGCTTGTGTGTCCTCCAGCACTTGGCTCATTTGGGAGAGGTGACTGAGCATGTGTGTCCTCTAGTACTCAGGTCATTAAGCGGAGGTGATTGAGCTTGTGTGTCCTCCAGCACTCGGCTCATTAGAGGGAGGTGATTGAGCATGTGTGTCCTCCTGCACTCGGCTCATTAAGGGGAGGTCACTGAGTGTGTGTGTCCTCCAGTACTCGGTTCATTAGGTGGAAGTGACTGAGCGTGTGTGTCCTTCGACACTCAGCTCATTAGGTGGAGGTGATTGAGCATTTGTGTCCTCCAGCACTCGGCTCATTAGGTGGAAGTGACTGAGCCTGTGTGTCCTCCAGCACTCAGCTCATTAGGTGGAGGTGACTGAGCGTATGTGTCCTCCTGTACTCGGCTCATTAGGTGGAGGTGATAGAGCTCCTGTGTCCTCCAGGACTCGGCTCATTAGGTGGAGGTGATAGAGCGTCTTTATCCTCCAGTACTCGACTCATTAGGTGAAGGTGTCTGAGCATTTGTGTCCTCCAGCACTCGGCTCATTAAGGGGAGGTTACTGAGCGTGTGTGTCTTCTAGTACTCAGCTCATTAAGTGGAGGTGATTGACCTTGTGTGTCGTCCAGCACTCGGCTCATTAGGGGGATGTGACTGAGCCTGTGTGTCCTTCAGTACTTGGCTTATTAGGTGGAGGTGATTGAGCATGTGTGTCCTCCAGCACTCTGCTCATTAGATGGAGGTTACTGAGCATATGTGTCCTCCAGCACTTGACCCATCCGGTGGAGATGAGTGAGCGTGTTTGTCCTCCAGCACTCGGCTTATTAGGTGGAGGTAACTGAGCGTGAATGTCCTCCAGCACTCAGCTCATTAGGTGCAGGGGACTGAGCGTGTGTGTCTTCCAGCACTCTTCCCATTCAGAGGAGGTGACTGAATGTGTCTTTCCTCCAGCACTCAGCTCATTAGGTGGAGGTGATTGAATGTGTCTGTCCTCCAGCATTCGGCTCATTAAGTGGATGTGATTGAGCTTGTGTGTCCTCCAGCACTTGGCTGATTAGGTGGAGGTGACCAAGTGTGTGTGTCCTCCAGCACTCGGCTCATTAGGTGGCGGTAACTGAGCGTGTGTGTCCTCAGCACTCGGCTCATTAGGTGGAGGTGATAGAGCGTCTGTGTCCTCCAGCACTCGGCTCAGTAGGGGGAGGTGACTGAGCGTGTGTGTCCTCCAGCATTCGACTCATTAGGGGGAGGTGACCAAGCGTGTGTGTCCTCCAGCACTCAGCTCATTAGGTGGAGGTAACTGAGCGTGTGTGTCCTCCAGCGCTCGGCTCATTAGGTGGAGGTCACTGAGCGTGTGTGTCCTCCAGCACTCGGCTCATTAGGTGGAGGGGACTGAGCGTGTGTGTCCTCCAGCACTCGGCTGATTAGGTGGAGGTGACCAAGTGTGTGTGTCCTCCAGCACTCGGCTCATTAGGTGGAGGTGATAGAGCGTCTGTGTCCTCCAGCACTCGGCTCATCAGGTAGATGTGACAGAGTGTGTGTCCTCCAGTACTCGGCTCATTAGGTGGAAGTGACTGAGCGTGTGTGTCCTCCAGCACTCAGCTCATTAAGTGGAGGTGACTGAATGTGTCTGTCCTCCAGCACTCGGCTCATTAGGTGGAAGTGTTTGAGCGTGTGTGTCTTCCAGCACTCGGCTCATTAGGTGGAGGTAACAGCACTTGGCTCATTAGGTGGAGGTGATACAGCGTCTGTGTCTTCCAGCACTCGGCTCATTAGGGGGAGGTGACTGAGCGTGTGTGTCCTCCAGCACTCGGCTCATTAGGTGAAGGTTACTGAGCATTTGTGTCCTCAACACTCGGCTCATTAAGGGGAGGTTACTGAGCGTGTGTCCTCTAGTACTCGGCTCATTAAGTGGAGGTAATTGAGCTTGTGAGTCCTCCAGCACTCGGCTCATTAGGTAGAGGTGACTGAGCATGTGTGTCCTCCAGCACTCGGCTGATTAGATGGAGGTGACTGAGCATATGTGTCCTCCAGCACTCGGCTCATTAGGTGGAGGTGACTGAGCATATGTGTCCTCCAGCACTCAGCTCATTAGGTTGAGGTGACTGAGCGTCTATGTCATCTAGCACTCGGCTCATTAGGGGGGGTGACTGAGCATGTGTGTCCTTCAGTTCTGGGCTCATTAGGTGAAGGTGACTGAGCATTTGTGTCCTCAGAACTCGGTTCATTAAAAGGAGGTTACTGAGCTTGTGTGTCCTCCAGCACTTGGCTCATTTGGGAGAGGTGACTGAGCATGTGTGTCCTCTAGTACTCAGGTCATTAAGTGGAGGTGATTGAGCTTGTGTGTCCTCCAGCACTCGGCTCATTAGAGGGAGGTGATTGAGCATGTGTGTCCTCCAGCACTCGGCTTATTAAGGGGAGGTCACTGAGTGTGTGTGTCCTCCAGTACTCGGTTCATTAGGTGGAAGTGACTGAGCGTGTGTGTCCTCCGACACTCAGCTCATTAGGTGGAGGTGATTGAGCATTTGTGTCCTCCAGCACTCGGCTCATTAGGTGGAAGTGACTGAGCCTGTGTGTCCTCCAGCACTCAGGTCATTAGGTGGAGGTGACTGAGCGTATGTGTCCTCCTGTACTCGGCTCATTAGGTGGAAGTGACTGAGCCTGTGTGTCCTCCAGCACTCAGCTCATTAGGTGGAGGTGACTGAGCGTATGTGTCCTCCTGTACTCGGCTCATTAGGTGGAGGTGATAGAGCGTCTTTATCCTCCAGGACTCGGCTCATTAGGTGGAGGTGACTGAGCGTATGTGTCCTCCTGTACTCGGCTCATTAGGTGGAGGTGACTGAGCGTCTGTGTCCTCCAGGACTCGGCTCATTAGGTGGAGGGGACTGAGCGTGTGTGTCCTCCAACACTCGGCTCATTAGGTGGAGGGGACTGAGCGTGTGTGTCCTCCAGCACTCGGCTCATTAGGTGGAGGGGACTGAGCGTGTGTGTCCTCCAGGACTCGGCTCATTAGGTGGAGGGGACTGAGCGTGTGTGTCCTCCAACACTCGGCTCATTAGGTGGAGGGGACTGAGCGTGTGTGTCCTCCAGCACTCGGCTCATTAGGTGGAGGGGACTGAGCGTGTGTGTCCTCCAACACTCGGCTCATTAGGTGGAGGTCACTGAGCGTGTGTGTCCTCCAGCACTCGGCTCATTAGGTGGAGGGGACTGAGCGTGTGTGTCCTCCAGCACTCGGCTCATTAGGTGGAGGGGACTGAGCGTGTGTGTCCTCCAGCACTCGGCTCATTAGGTGGAGGGGACTGAGCGTGTGTGTCCTCCAGCACTCGGCTCATTAGGTGGAGGGGACTGAGCATGTGTGTCCTCCAGCACTCGGCTCATTAGGTGGAGGGGACTGAGCGTGTGTGTCCTCCAGCACTCGGCTCATTAGGTGGAGGTCACTGAGTGTGTGTGTCCTCCAGCACTCGGCTCATTAGGTGGAGGGGACTGAGCGTGTGTGTCCTCCAGCACTCGGCTCATTAGGTGGAGGTCACTGAGTGTGTGTGTCCTCCAGCACTCGGCTCATTAGGTGGAGGGGACTGAGCGTGTGTGTCCTCCAACACTCGGCTCATTAGGTGGAGGTCACTGAGCGTGTGTGTCCTCCAGCACTCGGCTCATTAAGTGGAGGTGACTGAGCGTGTGTGTCCTCCAGCACTCGGCTCATTAGGTGGAGGGGACTGAGCGTGTGTGTCCTCCAGCACTCGGCTCATTAGGTGGAGGGGACTGAGCGTGTGTGTCCTCCAGCACTCGGCTCATTAGGTGGAGGGGACTGAGCATGTGTGTCCTCCAGCACTCGGCTCATTAGGTGGAGGGGACTGAGCGTGTGTGTCCTCCAGCACTCGGCTCATTAGGTGGAGATCACTGAGTGTGTGTGTCCTCCAGCACTCGGCTCATTAGGTGGAGGGGACTGAGCATGTGTGTCCTCCAGCACTCGGCTCATTAGGTGGAGGGGACTGAGCGTGTGTGTCCTCCAGCACTCGGCTCATTAGGTGGAGATCACTGAGTGTGTGTGTCCTCCAGCACTCGGCTCATTAGGTGGAGGGGACTGAGCGTGTGTGTCCTCCAGCACTCGGCTCATTAGGTGGAGATCACTGAGTGTGTGTGTCCTCCAGCACTCGGCTCATTAGGTGGAGGGGACTGAGCGTGTGTGTCCTCCAGCACTCGGCTCATTAGGTGGAGGGGACTGAGCGTGTGTGTCCTCCAGCACTCGGCTCATTAGGTGGAGGGGACTGAGCGTGTGTGTCCTCCAGCACTCGGCTCATTAGGTGGAGGTCACTGAGTGTGTGTGTCCTCCAGCACTCGGCTCATTAGGTGGAGGGGACTGAGCGTGTGTGTCCTCCAGCACTCGGCTCATTAGGTGGAGGTCACTGAGTGTGTGTGTCCTCCAGCACTCGGCTCATTAGGTGGAGGGGACTGAGCGTGTGTGTCCTCCAACACTCGGCTCATTAGGTGGAGGTCACTGAGCGTGTGTGTCCTCCAGCACTCGGCTCATTAAGTGGAGGTGACTGAGCGTGTGTGTCCTCCAGCACTCGGCTCATTAGGTGGAGGGGACTGAGCGTGTGTGTCCTCCAGCACTCGGCTCATTAGGTGGAGGGGACTGAGCGTGTGTGTCCTCCAGCACTCGGCTCATTAGGTGGAGGGGACTGAGCATGTGTGTCCTCCAGCACTCGGCTCATTAGGTGGAGGGGACTGAGCGTGTGTGTCCTCCAGCACTCGGCTCATTAGGTGGAGATCACTGAGTGTGTGTGTCCTCCAGCACTCGGCTCATTAGGTGGAGGGGACTGAGCATGTGTGTCCTCCAGCACTCGGCTCATTAGGTGGAGGGGACTGAGCGTGTGTGTCCTCCAGCACTCGGCTCATTAGGTGGAGATCACTGAGTGTGTGTGTCCTCCAGCACTCGGCTCATTAGGTGGAGGGGACTGAGCGTGTGTGTCCTCCAGCACTCGGCTCATTAGGTGGAGATCACTGAGTGTGTGTGTCCTCCAGCACTCGGCTCATTAGGTGGAGGGGACTGAGCATGTGTGTCCTCCAGCACTCGGCTCATTAGGTGGAGGGGACTGAGCGTGTGTGTCCTCCAGCACTCGGCTCATTAGGTGGAGATCACTGAGTGTGTGTGTCCTCCAGCACTCGGCTCATTAGGTGGAGGGGACTGAGCGTGTGTGTCCTCCAGCACTCGGCTCATTAGGTGGAGGTCACTGAGTGTGTGCTGTGTGTGATTTATTAGGATGTCTTATTCTTCAAACATTTTCTGTTTTCTGCGATAATTCCTGATCTGTGGATCCATCAGTGACCACAAGGGGGAGACCCATACTCTCATCCTTTGTGGGGTCCTGGGCTGTGATCTGTGGGGTCTCATCGTCCCCTAATATTTATATTATGGATATCTCCCTTGTGAAAAGCAGGAATGGGAATATCGACAATCACCGCTGCCCGGATCCTGCGAGGACAAATGAAGGGAGACCCCGGAGAAAGCAGCCGCCTGGAGATGGAGACCTTCCCCTACGTGGCTCTATCAAAGGTAGAGAGGTGACCGGAGGATGGGAGTAGTGATACATTGTGTGATAGGAGATTAGATTGTGAGCTCTGGGGTCAGGGATGATGGGAGTAGTGATACACTGTGTGATAGGAGGTTAGATTGTGAGCTCTGGGGTCAGGGATGATGGGAGTAGTGATACACTGTGTGATACGAGATTAGATTGTGAGCTCCGGGGTCAGGGATGATGGGAGTAGTGATACATTGTGTGATAGGAGATTAGATTGTGAGCTCTGAGGGTCAGGGATGATGGGAGTAGTGATACACTGTGTGATAGGAGATTAGATTGTGAGCTCTGAGGGTCAGGGATGATGGGAGTAGTGATACATTGTGTGATAGGAGATTAGATTGTGAGCTCCGAGGTCAGGGATGATGGGAGTAGTGATACACTGTGTGATAGGAGATTAGATTGTGAGCTCTGGGGTCAGGGATGATGGGAGTAGTGATACACTGTGTGATAGGAGATTAGATTGTGAGCTCCGGGGTCAGGGATGATGGGAGTAGTGATACATTGTGTGATAGGAGATTAGATTGTGAGCTCCGGGGTCAGGGATGATGGGAGTAGTGATACATTGTGTGATAGGAGATTAGATTGTGAGCTCCTGGGGTCAGGGATGATGGGAGTAGTGATACATTGTGTGATAGGAGATTAGATTGTGAGCTCTGGGGTCAGGGATGATGGGAGTAGTGATACATTGTGTGATAGGAGATTAGATTGTGAGCTCTGGGGTCAGGGATGATTGGAGTAGTGATACATTGTGTGATAGGAGATTAGATTGTGAGCTCTGGGGTCAGGGATGATGGGAGTAGTGATACATTGTGTGATAGGAGATTAGATTGTGAGCTCTAGGGTCAGGGATGATGGGAGTAGTGATACATTGTGTGATAGGAGATTAGATTGTGAGCTCTGGGGTCAGGGATGATTGGAGTAGTGATACATTGTGTGATAGGAGATTAGATTGTGAGCTCTGGGGTCAGGGATGATGGGAGTAGTGATACATTGTGTGATAGGAGATTAGATTGTGAGCTCTGGGGTCAGGGATGATTGGAGTAGTGATACATTGTGTGATAGGAGATTAGATTGTGAGCTCTGGGGTCAGGGATGATGGGAGTAGTGATACATTGTGTGATAGGAGATTAGATTGTGAGCTCCGGGGTCAGGGATGATGGGAGTAGTGATACACTGTGTGATAGGAGATTAGATTGTGAGCTCAGGGGTCAGGGATGATGGGAGTAGTGATACACTGTGTGATAGGAGATTAGATTGTGAGCTCCGGGGTCAGGGATGATGGGAGTAGTGATACACTGTGTGATAGGAGATTAGATTGTGAGCTCCTGGGGTCAGGGATGATGGGAGTAGTGATACATTGTGTGATAGGAGATTAGATTGTGAGCTCTGGGGTCAGGGATGATGGGAGTAGTGATACATTGTGTGATAGGAGATTAGATTGTGAGCTCCGGGGTCAGGGATGATGGGAGTAGTGATACATTGTGTGATAGGAGATTAGATTGTGAGCTCCGGGGTCAGGGATGATGGGAGTAGTGATACATTGTGTGATAGGAGATTAGATTGTGAGCTCATGGGGTCAGGGATGATGGGAGTAGTGATACATTGTGTGATAGGAGGTTAGATTGTGAGCTCCTGGGATCAGGGATGATGGGAGTAGTGATACATTGTGTGATAGAAGATTAGATTGTGAGCTCCGGGGTCAGGGATGATGGGAGTAGTGATACACTGTGTGATAGGAGATTAGATTGTGAGCTCTGGGGTCAGGGATGATGGGAGTAGTGATACACTGTGTGATAGGAGATTAGATTGTGAGCTCTGGGGTCAGGGATGATGGGAGTAGTGATACACTGTGTGATAGGAGATTAGATTGTGAGCTCTGGGGTCAGGGATGATGGGAGTAGTGATACATTGTGTGATAGGAGATTAGATTGTGAGCTCTGGGGGCAGGGATGATGGGAGTAGTGATACATTGTGTGATAGGAGATTAGATTGTGAGCTCTGGGTTCAGAGATGATGGGAGTAGTGATACACTGTGTGATAGGAGATTAGATTGTGAGCTCTGGGGTCAGGGATGATGGGAGTAGTGATACATTGTGTGATAGGAGATTAGATTGTGAGCTCTGGGGTCAGGGATGATGGGAGTAGTGATACACTGTGTGATAGGAGATTAGATTGTGAGCTCTGGGGTCAGGGATGATGGGAGTAGTGATACATTGTGTGATAGGAGATTAGATTGTGAGCTCCGGGGTCAGGGATGATGGGAGTAGTGATACATTGTGTGATAGGAGATTAGATTGTGAGCTCTGGGGTCAGGATGATTGGAGTAGTGATACATTGTGTGATAGGAGATTAGATTGTGAGCTCCGGGGTCAGGGATGATGGGAGTAGTGATGCATTGTGTGATAGGAGATTAGATTGTGAGCTCCGGGGTCAGGGATGATGGGAGTAGTGATACACTGTGTGATAGGAGATTAGATTGTGAGCTCTGGGGTCAGGGATGATTGGAGTAGTGATACACTGTGTGATAGATTAGATTGTGAGCTCTGGGGTCAGGGATGATGGGAGTAGTGATACATTGTGTGATAGGAGATTAGATTGTGAGCTCAGGGGTCAGGGACGATGGGAGTAGTGATACACTGTGTGATAGGAGATTATATTGTGAGCTCTGGGGTCAGGGATGATGGGAGTAGTGATACATTGTGTGATAGGAGATTAGATTGTGAGCTCTGGGGTCAGGGATGATGGGAGTAGTGATACACTGTGTGATAGGAGATTAGATTGTGAGCTCCGGGGTCAGGGATGATGGGAGTAGTGATACACTGTGTGATAGGAGATTAGATTGTGAGCTCCGGGGTCAGGGACGATGGGAGTAGTGATACATTGTGTGATAGGAGATTAGATTGTGAGCTCTGGGGTCAGGGATGATGGGAGTAGTGATACATTGTGTGATAGGAGATTAGATTGTGAGCTCTGGGGTCAGGGATGATGGGAGTAGTGATACATTGTGTGATAGGAGATTAGATTGTGAGCTCCGGGGTCAGGGACGATGGGAGTAGTGATACATTGTGTGATAGGAGATTAGATTGTGAGCTCTGGGGTCAGGGATGATGGGAGTAGTGATACATTGTGTGATAGGAGATTAGATTGTGAGCTCCGGGGTCAGGGACGATGGGAGTAGTGATACATTGTGTGATAGGAGATTAGATTGTGAGCTCCGGGGTCAGGGATGATGGGAGTAGTGATACACTGTGTGATAGGAGATTAGATTGTGAGCTCCGGGGTCAGGGATGATGGGAGTAGTGATACACTGTGTGATAGGAGATTAGATTGTGAGCTCCGGGGTCAGGGATGATGGGAGTAGTGATACATTGTATGATAGGAGATTAGATTGTGAGCTCTGGGGTCAGGGATGATGGGAGTAGTGATACATTGTGTGATAGGAGATTAGATTGTGAGCTCTGGGGTCAGGGATGATGGGAGTAGTGATACACTGTGTGATAGGAGATTAGATTGTGAGCTCTGGGGTCAGGGATGATGGGAGTAGTGATACATTGTGTGATAGGAGATTAGATTGTGAGCTCTGGGGTCAGGGATGATGGGAGTAGTGATACACTGTGTGATAGGAGATTAGATTGTGAGCTCCGGGGTCAGGGATGATGGGAGTAGTGATACATTGTGTGATAGGAGATTAGATTGTGAGCTCTGGGGTCAGGGATGATGGGAGTAGTGATACACTGTGTGATAGGAGATTAGATTGTGAGCTCCGGGGTCAGGGATGATGGGAGTAGTGATACATTGTGTGATAGGAGATTAGATTGTGAGCTCCGGGGTCAGGGATGATGGGAGTAGTGATACATTGTGTGATAGGAGATTAGATTGTGAGCTCCGGGGTCAGGGATGATGGGAGTAGTGATACATTGTGTGATAGGAGATTAGATTGTGAGCTCCTGGGGTCAGGGATGATGGGAGTAGTGATACATTGTGTGATAGGAGATTAGATTGTGAGCTCCGGGGTCAGGGATGATGGGAGTAGTGATACATTGTGTGATAGGAGATTAGATTGTGAGCTCTGGGGTCAGGGATGATGGGAGTAGTGATACACTGTGTGATAGGAGATTAGATTGTGAGCTCTGGGGTCAGGGATGATTGGAGTAGTGATACATTGTGTGATAGGAGATTAGATTGTGAGCTCTGGGATCAGGGATGATGGGAGTAGTGATACATTGTGTGATAGGAGATTAGATTGTGAGCTACGGGGTCAGGGATGATGGGAGTAGTGATACATTGTGTGATAGGAGATTAGATTGTGAGCTCTGGGATCAGGGATGATGGGAGTAGTGATACATTGTGTGATAGGAGATTAGATTGTGAGCTCTAGGGTCAGGGATGATGGGAGTAGTGATACATTGTGTGATAGGAGATTAGATTGTGAGCTCTGAGGTCAGGGATGATGGGAGTAGTGATACACTGTGTGATAGGAGATTAAATTGTGAGCTCCGGGGTCAGGGATGATGGGAGTAGTGATACATTGTGTGATAGGAGATTAGATTGTGAGCTCTGAGGTCAGGGATGATGGGAGTAGTGATACACTGTGTGATAGGAGATTAAATTGTGAGCTCCGGGGTCAGGGATGATGGGAGTAGTGATACATTGTGTGATAGGAGATTAGATTGTGAGCTCCGGGGTCAGGGATGATGGGAGTAGTGATACACTGTGTGATAGGAGATTAGATTGTGAGCTCCGGGGTCAGGGATGATGGGAGTAGTGATACATTGTGTGATAGGAGATTAGATTGTGAGCTCTGGGGTCAGGGATGATGGGAGTAGTGATACATTGTGTGATAGGAGATTAGATTGTGAGCTCTGGGGTCAGGGATGATGGGAGTAGTGATACATTGTGTGATAGGAGATTAGATTGTGAGCTCTGGGATCAGGGATGATGGGAGTAGTGATACATTGTGTGATAGGAGATTAGATTGTGAGCTCTAGGGTCAGGGATGATGGGAGTAGTGATACATTGTGTGATAGGAGATTAGATTGTGAGCTCTGGGGTCAGGGATGATGGGAGTAGTGATACATTGTGTGATAGGAGATTAGATTGTGAGCTCTGGGGTCAGGGATGATGGGAGTAGTGATACATTGTGTGATAGGAGATTAGATTGTGAGCTCTGGGGTCAGGGATGATGGGAGTAGTGATACACTGTGTGATAGGAGATTAGATTGTGAGCTCTGGGGTCAGGGATGATGGGAGTAGTGATACATTGTGTGATAGGAGATTAGATTGTGAGCTCTGGGATCAGGGATGATGGGAGTAGTGATACATTGTGTGATAGGAGATTAGATTGTGAGCTCTGGGGTCAGGGATGATGGGAGTAGTGATACACTGTGTGATAGGAGATTAGATTGTGAGCTCCGGGGTCAGGGATGATGGGAGTAGTGATACACTGTGTGATAGGAGATTAGATTGTGAGCTCCGGGGTCAGGGATGATGGGAGTAGTGATACATTGTGTGATAGGAGATTAGATTGTGAGCTCCGGGGTCAGGGATGATGGGAGTAGTGATACACTGTGTGATAGGAGATTAGATTGTGAGCTCCGGGGTCAGGGATGATGGGAGTAGTGATACATTGTGTGATAGGAGATTAGATTGTGAGCTCCGGGGTCAGGGATGATGGGAGTAGTGATACATTGTGTGATAGGAGATTAGATTGTGAGCTCCGGGGTCAGGGATGATGGGAGTAGTGATACATTGTGTGATAGGAGATTAGATTGTGAGCTCCGGGGTCAGGGATGATGGGAGTAGTGATACATTGTGTGATAGGAGATTAGATTGTGAGCTCTGGGGTCAGGGATGATGGGAGTAGTGATACATTGTATGATAGGAGATTAGATTGTGAGCTCTGAGGTCAGGGATGATGGGAGTAGTGATACATTGTGTGATAGGAGATTAGATTGTGAGCTCTGGGGTCAGGGATGATGGGAGTAGTGATACATTGTATGATAGGAGATTAGATTGTGAGCTCTGGGGTCAGGGATGATGGGAGTAGTGATACATTGTGTGATAGGAGATTAGATTGTGAGCTCTGGGGTCAGGGATGATGGGAGTAGTGATACATTGTGTGATAGGAGGTTAGATTGTGAATTCCGGGGTCAGGGATGATGGGAGTAGTGATACATTGTATGATAGGAGATTAGATTGAGAGCTCTGGGGTCAGGGATGATGGGAGTAGTGATACATTGTGTGATAGGAGGTTAGATTGTGAGCTCCGGGGTCAGGGATGATGGGAGTAGTGATACATTGTGTGATAGGAGATTAGATTGTGAGCTCTGGGGTCAGGGATGATGGGAGTAGTGATACACTGTGTGATAGGAGATTAGACTATGAGCTCCGGGGTCAGGGATGATGGGAGTAGTGATACATTGTGTGATAGGAGATTAGATTGTGAGCTCTGGGGTCAGGGATGATGGTAGTAGTGATACATTGTGTGATAGGAGATTAGATTGTGAGCTCCGGGGTCAGGGATGATGGGAGTAGTGATACACTGTGTGATAGGAGATTAGATTGTGAGCTCTGAGGTCAGGGATGATGGGAGTAGTGATACACTGTGTGATAGGAGATTAGATTGTGAGCTCTGGGGTCAGGGATGATGGGAGTAGTGATACATTGTGTGATAGGAGATTAGATTGTGAGCTCTGGGGTCAGGGTTGATGGAAGTAGTGATACATTGTATGATAGGAGATTAGATTGTGAGCTCTGGGGTCAGGGATGATGGGAGTAGTGATACACTGTGTGATAGGAGATTAGATTGTGAGCTCTGGGGTCAGGGATGATGGGAGTAGTGATACATTGTGTGATAAGAGATTAGATTGTGAGCTCTGGGGTCAGGGATGATGGGAGTAGTGATACACTGTGTGATAGGAGATTAGATTGTGAGCTCTGGGGTCAGGGATGATGGGAGTAGTGATACATTGTGTGATAGGAGATTAGATTGTGAGCTCTGGGGTCAGGGATGATGGGAGTAGTGATATACTGTGTGATAGGAGATTAAATTGTGAGCTCCGGGGTCAGGGATGATGAGAGTAGTGATACATTGTGTGATAGGAGATTAGATTGTGAGCTCCTGGGGTCAGGGATGATGGGAGTAGTGATACATTGTGTGATAGGAGATTAAATTGTGAGCTCTGGGGTCAGGGATGATGGGAGTAGTGATACACTGTGTGATAGGAGATTAGATTGTGAGCTCTGAGGTCAGGGATGATGGGAGTAGTGATACATTGTGTGATAGGAGATTAGATTGTGAGCTCTGGGGTCAGGGATGATGGGAGTAGTGATACACTGTGTGATAGGAGATTAGATTGTAAGCTCAGGGGTCAGGGATGATGGGAGTAGTGATACACTGTGTGATAGGAGATTAGATTGTGAGCTCTGGGGTCAGGGATGATGGGAGTAGTGATACATTGTGTGATAGGAGATTAGATTGTGAGCTCTGGGGTCAGGGATGATGGGAGTAGTGATACATTGTGTGATAGGAGATTAGATTGTGAGCTCTGGGGTCAGGGATGATGGGAGTAGTGATACACTGTGTGATAGGAGATTAAATTGTGAGCTCCGGGGTCAGGGATGATGAGAGTAGTGATACATTGTGTGATAGGAGATTAGATTGTGAGCTCTGGGGTCAGGGATGATGGGAGTAGTGATACATTGTGTGATAGGAGATTAAATTGTGAGCTCTGGGGTCAGGGATGATGGGAGTAGTGATACACTGTGTGATAGGAGATTAGATTGTGAGCTCCGGGGTCAGGGATGATGAGAGTAGTGATACATTGTGTGATAGGAGATTAGATTGTGAGCTCCGGGGTCAGGGATGATGGGAGTAGTGATACACTGTGTGATAGGAGATTAGATTGTGAGCTCCGGGGTCAGGGATGATGAGAGTAGTGATACATTGTGTGATAGGAGATTAGATTGTGAGCTCTGGGGTCAGGGATGATGGGAGTAGTGATACACTGTGTGATAGGAGATTAAATTGTGAGCTCCGGGGTCAGGGATGATGAGAGTAGTGATACATTGTGTGATAGGAGATTAGATTGTGAGCTCTGGGGTCAGGGATGATGGGAGTAGTGATACACTGTGTGATAGGAGATTAGATTGTGAGCTCTGGGGTCAGGGATGATGGGAGTAGTGATACACTGTGTGATAGGAGATTAAATTGTGAGCTCCGGGGTCAGGGATGATGAGAGTAGTGATACATTGTGTGATAGGAGATTAGATTGTGAGCTCTGGGGTCAGGGATGATGGGAGTAGTGATACATTGTGTGATAGGAGATTAAATTGTGAGCTCTGGGGTCAGGGATGATGGGAGTAGTGATACACTGTGTGATAGGAGATTAGATTGTGAGCTCCGGGGTCAGGGATGATGAGAGTAGTGATACATTGTGTGATAGGAGATTAGATTGTGAGCTCCGGGGTCAGGGATGATAGGAGTAGTGATACACTGTGTGATAGGAGATTAGATTGTGAGCTCCTGGGGTCAGGGATGAAGGGAGCAGTGATACATTGTGTGATAGGAGATTAGATTGTGAGCTCCGGGGTCAGGGATGATGGGAGTAGTGATACACTGTGTGATAGGAGATTAGATTGTGAGCTCTGGGGTCAGGGATGATGAGAGTAGTGATACACTGTGTGATAGGAGATTAGATTGTGAGCTCCGGGGTCAGGGATGATGGGAGTAGTGATACACTGTGTGATAGGAGATTAGATTGTGAGCTCCGGGGTCAGGGATGATGAGAGTAGTGATACATTGTGTGATAGGAGATTAGATTGTGAGCTCCGGGGTCAGGGATGATAGGAGTAGTGATACACTGTGTGATAGGAGATTAGATTGTGAGCTCTGGGGTCAGGGATGATGGGAGTAGTGATACACTGTGTGATAGGAGATTAGATTGTGAGCTCCGGGGTCAGGGATGATGGGAGTAGTGATACACTGTGTGATAGGAGATTAGATTGTGAGCTCTGGGGTCAGGGATGATGAGAGTAGTGATACATTGTGTGATAGGAGATTAGATTGTGAGCTCTGGGGTCAGGGATGATGGGAGTAGTGATACATTGTGTGATAGGAGATTAGATTGTGAGCTCTGGGGTCAGGGATGATGGGAGTAGTGATACATTGTGTGATAGGAGATTAGATTGTGATCTCTGGGGTCAGGGATGATGGGAGTAGTGATACACTGTGTGATAGGAGATTAGATTGTGAGCTCTGGGGTCAGGGATGATGGGAGTAGTGATACATTGTATGATAGGAGATTAGATTGTGAGCTCCGGGGTCAGGGATGATGGGAGTAGTGATACACTGTGTGATAGGAGATTAGATTGTGAGCTCCGGCGTCAGGGATGATGGGAGTAGTGATACACTGTGTGATAGGAGATTAGATTGTGAGCTCCGGGGTCAGGGATGATGGGAGTAGTGATACACTGTGTGATAGGAGATTAGATTGTGAGCTCTGGGGTCTGGATGATGGGAGTAGTGATACACTGTGTGATAGGAGATTAGATTGTGAGCTCTGGGGTCAGGGATGATGGGAGTAGTGATACACTGTGTGATAGGAGATTAGATTGTGAGCTCTGGGGTCAGGGATGATGGGAGTAGTGATACACTGTGTGATAGGAGATTAGATTGTGAGCTCTGGGGTCAGGGATGATGGGAGTAGTGATACATTGTGTGATAGGAGATTAGATTGTGAGCTCTGGGGTCAGGGATGATGGGAGTAGTGATACATTGTGTGATAGGAGATTAGATTGTGAGCTCTGGGGTCAGGGATAATGGGAGTAGTGATACATGGTGTGATAGGAGATTAGATTGTGAGCTCTGGGGTCAGGGATGATGGGAGTAGTGATACATTGTGTGATAGGAGATTAGATTGTGAGCTCCGGGGTCAGGGATGATGGGAGTAGTGATACACTGTGTGATAGGAGATTAGATTGTGAGCTCAGGGGTCAGGGATGATGGGAGTAGTGATACATTGTGTGATAGGAGATTAGGTTATGCGCTCCGGGGATGATGGGGTTATCTCCCGTGTCTCCGCAGACCTATAACACGGACTCGCAGGTCCCGGACAGTGCGGGGACGGCCACGGCTTTCCTGTGTGGTGTGAAGACCAATAAAGGAATCGTGGGACTCAGCGCCGCGGCCAAACTGGGGTCCTGCAACACAAGCCGCGGCCACGAGGTGGACTCCATCCTGAAGTGGGCGAAGGCAGCAGGTGGGAGACTCGATAGCGGGGCTGACAACCTCTCACAGTATACAGGCTGGTTGTCAGTCACAGGGGGTGGGGCTGACAACCTCTCACAGTATACAGGCTGGTTGTCAGTGACAGGGGGCGGGGCTGACAACCTCTCACAGTGTACAGGCTGGTTGTCAGTAGCAGGGGGCGGGGCTGACATCCTCTCACAGTGTACAGGCTGGTTGTTAGTGACAGGGGGTGGGGCTGACAACCTCTCACAGTGTACAGGCTGGTTGTCAGTGACAGGGGGCGGGGCTGACAGCCTCTCACAGTGTACAGGCTGGATGTCAGTGCCAGGGGGCGGGGCTGACAACCTCTCACAGTATACAGGCTGGATGTCAGTGACAGGGGGCGGGGCTGACAACCTCTCACAGTATACAGGCTAGTTGTCAATGACAGGGGGCGGGGCTGACATCCTCTCACAGTGTACAGGCTGGTTGTCAGTGACAGGGGGTGGGGCTGACAACCTCTCACAGTGTACAGGCTGGTTGTCAGTGACAGGGGGCGGGGCTGACAGCCTCTCACAGTGTACAGGCTGGATGTCAGTGCCAGGGGGCGGGGCTGACAACCTCTCACAGTATACAGGCTGGATGTCAGTGACAGGGGGCAGGGCTGACAACCTCTCACAGTATACAGGCTAGTTGTCAGTGACAGGGGGCGGGGCTGACATCCTCTCACAGTGTACAGGCTGGTTGTCAGTGACAGGGGGCGGGGCTGACAGCCTCTCACAGTATACAGGCTGGATGTCAGTGACAGGGGGCGGGGCTGACAACCTCTCACAGTATACAGGCTGGTTGTCAGTGGCAGGGGGAGCGGCTGACTACCTCTCACAGTATACAGGCTGGTTGTCAGTGACAGGGGGCGGGGCTGACAACCTCTCATAGTGTACAGGCTGGTTGTCAGTGGCAGGGGGAGCGGCTGACTACCTCTCACAGTATACAGGCTGGTTGTCAGTGACAGGGGGCGGGGCTGACAACCTCTCACAGTATACAGGCTGGTTGTCAGTGGCAGGGGGAGCGGCTGACTACCTCTCACAGTATACAGGTTGGTTGTCAGTGACAGGGGGCGGGGCTGACAACCTCTCATAGTGTACAGGCTGGTTGTCAGTGGCAGGGGGCGGGGCTGACAACCTCTCACAGTATACAGGCTGGTTGTCAGGGACAGGGGGCGGCGCTGACATCCTCTCACAGTGTACAGGCTGGTTGTCAGTGACAGGGGGCGGGGCTGACAACCTCTCACAGTATACAGGCTGGTTGTCAGTGACAGGGGGTGGGGCTGACAACCTCTCACAGTATACAGGCTGGTTGTCAGTGACAGGGGGCGGGGCTGACAACCTCTCACAGTATACAGGCTGGTTGTCAGTGACACGGGGCGGGGCTGACAACCTCTCACAGTATACAGGCTGGTTGTCAGTGACAGGGGGTGGGGCTGACAACCTCTCACAGTGTACAGGCTGGTTGTCAGTGACAGGCGGCAGGGCTGACAACCTCTCACAGTGTACAGGCTGGTTGTCAGTGGCAGGGGGCGGGACTGACAACCTCTCACAGTGTACAGGCTGGTTGTCAGTGGCAGGGGGTGGGGCTGACAACCTCTCACAGTGTACAGGCTGGTTGTCAGTGACAGGGGGCGGGGCTGACAACCTCTCATAGTATAAAGGCTGGTTGTCAGTGACAGGGGGTGGGGCTGACAACCTCTCACAGTGTACAGGCTGGTTGTCAGTCACAGGGGGCGGGGCTGACAACCTCTCATAGTATAAAGGCTGGTTGTCAGTGGCAGGGGTCGGGGCTGACAACCTCTCACAGTGTACAGGCTGGTTGTCAGTCACAGGGGGTGGGGCTGACAACCTCTCACAGTGTTCAGGCTGGTTGTCAGTCACAGGGGGTGGGGCTGACAACCTCTCACAGTGTACAGGCTGGTTGTCAGTGGCAGTGGTCGGGGCTGACCACCTCTCACAGTGTACAGGCTGGTTGTCAGTGGCAGGGGGCGGGGCTGGTAACCTCTCACAGTGTACAGGCTGGTTGTCAGTGACAGGGGGTGGGGCTGACAACCTCTCACAGTATACAGGCTGGTTGTCAGTGGCAGGGGGTGGGGCTGACCACCTCTCACAGTGTACAGGCTGGTTGTCAGTGGCAGGGGGTGGGGCTGACCACCTCTCACAGTGTACAGGCTGGTTGTCAGTGGCAGGGGGTGGGTCTGACAACCTTTCACAGTATAAAGGCTGGTTGTCAGTGACAGGGGGCGGGGCTGACAACCTCTCACAGTATACAGGCTGGTTGTCAGTGACAGGGGGTGGGGCTGACATCCTCTCACAGTATACAGGCTGGTTGTCAGTGACAGTGGGTGGGGCTGACATCGTCTCACAGTATACAGGCTGGTTGTCAGTGACAGGGGGCGGGGCTGACAACCTTTCACAGTATAAAGGCTGGTTGTCAGTGACAGGGGGCGGGGCTGACAACCTCTCACAGTATACAGGCTGGTTGTCAGTGACAGGGGGTGGGGCTGACATCCTCTCACAGTGTACAGGCTGGTTGTCAGTGACAGTGGGTGGGGCTGACATCGTCTCACAGTATACAGGCTGGTTGTCAGTGACAGGGGGCGGGGCTGACAACCTTTCACAGTATAAAGGCTGGTTGTCAGTGACAGGGGGTGGGTCTGACAACCTTTCACAGTATAAAGGCTGGTTGTCAGTGACAGGGGGCGGGGCTGACAACCTCTCACAGTATACAGGCTGGTTGTCAGTGACAGTGGGTGGGGCTGACATCGTCTCACAGTATACAGGCTGGTTGTCAGTGACAGGGGGCGGGGCTGACAACCTTTCACAGTATAAAGGCTGGTTGTCAGTGACAGGGGGCGGGGCTGACCACCTCTCACAGTGTACAGGCTGTTTGTCAGTTACAGGGGGTGGGGCTGACAACCTCTCACAGTATACAGGCTGGTTGTCAGTGGCAGGGGGCGGGGCTGACAACCTCTCACAGTATACAGGCTGGTTGTCAGTGGCAGGGGGCGGGGCTGACAACCTCTCACAGTATACAGGCTGGTTGTCAGTGGCAGGGGGCGGGGCTGACAACCTCTCACAGTATACAGGCTGGTTGTCAGTGACAGGGGGCGGGGCTGACAACCTCTCACAGTATACAGGCTGGTTGTCAGTGACAGGGGGCGGGGCTGACAACCTCTCACAGTGTACAGGCTGGTTGTCAGTAGCAGGGGGCGGGGCTGACAACCTCTCACAGTATACAGGCTGGTTGTCAGTGACAGGGGGCGGGGCTGACAACCTCTCACAGTATACAGGCTGGTTGTCAGTGACAGGGGGCGGGGCTGACCACCTCTCACAGTATACAGGCTGGTTGTCAGTGACAGGGGGCGGGGCTGACAACCTCTCACAGTATACAGGCTGGTTGGCAGTGACGGGGCAGGGCTGACAACCTCTCTCAGTGTACAGGCTGGTTGTCAGTGGCAGGGGTCGGGGCTGACCACCTCTCACAGTGTACAGGCTGGTTGTCAGTGACAGGGGGCGGGGCTGACAACCTCTCACAGTGTACAGGCTGGTTGTCAGTGACAGGGGGCGGGGCTGACAACCTCTCACAGTATACAGGCTGGTTGTCAGTCACAGGGGGTGGGGCTGACAACCTCTCACAGTATACAGGCTGGTTGTCAGTGACGGGGTCGGGGCCGACAACCTCTCACAGTGTACAGGCTGGTTGTCAGTGACAGGGGGCGGGGCCGACAACCTCTCACAGTATACAGGCTGGTTGTCAGTGACAGGGGGCGGGGCTGACAACCTCTCACAGTGTACAGGCTGGTTGTCAGTGACAGGGGGCGGGGCCGACAACCTCTCACAGTATACAGGCTGTTTGTCAGTGGCAGGGGGCGGGGCTGACAACCTCTCACAGTATACAGGCTGGTTGTCAGTGGCAGGGGGTGGGGCTGACAACCTCTCTCAGTGTACAGGCTGTTTGTCAGTGGCAGGGGGCGGGGCTGACAACCTCTCACAGTATACAGGCTGGTTGTCAGTGGCAGGGGGCGGGGCTGACAACCTCTCTCAGTGTACAGGCTGGTTGTCAGTGGCAGGGGTCGGGGCTGACCACCTCTCACAGTGTACAGGCTGGTTGTCAGTGACAGGGGGCGGGGCTGACAACCTCTCACAGTGTACAGGCTGGTTGTCAGTGACAGGGGGCGGGGCTGACAACCTCTCACAGTATACAGGCTGGTTGTCAGTCACAGGGGGTGGGGCTGACAACCTCTCACAGTATACAGGCTGGTTGTCAGTGACGGGGTCGGGGCTGACAACCTCTCACAGTGTACAGGCTGGTTGTCAGTGACGGGGTCGGGGCCGACAACCTCTCACAGTGTACAGGCTGGTTGTCAGTGACAGGGGGCGGGGCCGACAACCTCTCACAGTATACAGGCTGGTTGTCAGTGACAGGGGGCGGGGCTGACAACCTCTCACAGTGTACAGGCTGGTTGTCAGTGACAGGGGGCGGGGCCGACAACCTCTCACAGTATACAGGCTGTTTGTCAGTGGCAGGGGGCGGGGCTGACAACCTCTCACAGTATACAGGCTGGTTGTCAGTGGCAGGGGGCGGGGCTGACAACCTCTCACAGTATACAGGCTGGTTGTCAGTGACGGGGTCGGGGCCGACAACCTCTCACAGTGTACAGGCTGGTTGTCAGTGACAGGGGGCGGGGCCGACAACCTCTCACAGTATACAGGCTGGTTGTCAGTGACAGGGGGCGGGGCTGACAGCCTTCCACAGTATACAGGCTGGTTGTCAGTGACAGGGGGCGGGGCTGACAAACTCACAGTATACAGGCTGGTTGTCAGTGACAGGGGGCGGGGCTGACAGCCTTCCACAGTATACAGGCTGGTTGTCAGTGACAGGGGGCGGGGCCGACAACCTCTCACAGTATACAGGCTGGTTGTCAGTGACAGGGGGCGGGGCTGACAGCCTTCCACAGTATACAGGCTGGTTGTCAGTGACAGGGGGCGGGGCTGACAAACTCACAGTATACAGGCTGGTTGTCAGTGACAGGGGGCGGGGCTGACAGCCTTCCACAGCATACAGGCTGGTTGTCAGTGACAGGGGGCGGGGCTGACAAACTCACAGTATACAGGCTGGTTGTCAGTGACAGGGGGCGGGGCTGACAGCCTTCCACAGTATACAGGCTGGTTGTCAGTGACAGGGGGCGGGGCCGACAACCTCTCACAGTATACAGGCTGGTTGTCAGTGACAGGGGGCGGGGCTGACAGCCTTCCACAGTATACAGGCTGGTTGTCAGTGACAGGGGGCGGGGCTGACAACCTCTCACAGTATACAGGCTGGTTGTCAGTGACAGGGGGTGGGGCTGACAGCCTCTCACAGTGTACAGGCTGGTTGTCAGTGACAGGGGGCGGGGCTGACATCCTCTCACAGTGTACAGGCTGGTTGTCAGTGACAGGGGGCGGGGCTGACAACCTCTCACAGTATACAGGCTGGTTGTCAGTGACAGGGGGCGGGGCTGACATCCTCTCACAGTGTACAGGCTGGTTGTCAGTGACAGGGGGCGGGGCTGACAACCTCTCACAGTATACAGGCTGGTTGTCAGTGACAGGGGGCGGGGCTGACATCCTCTCACAGTGTACAGGCTGGTTGTCAGTGACAGGGGGCGGGGCTGACAACCTCTCACAGTATACAGGCTGGTTGTCAGTGACAGGGGGCGGGGCTGACAACCTCTCACAGTATACAGGCTGATTGTCAGTGACAGGGGGCGGGGCTGACAACCTCTCACAGTATACAGGCTGGTTGTCAGTGACAGGGGGTGGGGCTGACAGCCTCTCACAGTGTACAGGCTGGTTGTCAGTGACAGGGGGCGGGGCTGACATCCTCTCACAGTGTACAGGCTGGTTGTTAGTTACAGGGGGCGGGGCTGACAACCTCTCACAGTATACAGGCTGGTTGTCAGTGACAGGGGGTGGGGCTGACATCCTCTCACAGTGTACAGGCTGGTTGTCAGTGACAGGGGGCGGGGCTGACATCCTCTCACAGTGTACAGGCTGGTTGTTAGTTACAGGGGGCGGGGCTGACAACCTCTCACAGTATACAGGCTGGTTGTCAGTGACAGGGGGCGGGGCTGAAAACCTCTCACAGTATACAGGCTGGTTGTCAGTGACGGGGCGGGGCTGACAACCTCTCACAGTATACAGGCTGGTTGTCAGTGACAGGGGGTGGGGCTGACAACCTCTCACAGTGTACAGGCTGGTTGTCAGTGACAGGGGAGGGGCTGACAGCCTCTCACAGTGTACAGGCTGGATGTCAGTGACAGGGGGCGGGGCTGACAACCTCTCACAGTATACAGGCTGGATGTCAGTGACAGGGGGTGGGGCTGACAACCTCTCAGTATACAGGCTAGTTGTCAGTGACAGGGGGCGGGGCTGACATCCTCTCACAGTGTACAGGCTGGTTGTCAGTGGCAGGGGGAGCGGCTGACTACCTCTCACAGTATACAGGTTGGTTGTCAGTGACAGGGGGCGGGGCTGACAACCTCTCATAGTGTACAGGCTGGTTGTCAGTGACAGGGGGCGGGGCTGACAACCTCTCACAGTATACAGGCTGGTTGTCAGTGACAGGGGGTGGGGCTGACAACCTCTCACAGTATACAGGCTGGTTGTCAGTGACAGGGGGCGGGGCTGACAACCTCTCACAGTATACAGGCTGGTTGTCAGTGACAGGGGGCGGGGCTGACAACCTCTCACAGTATACAGGCTGGTTGTCAGTGACAGGGGGTGGGGCTGACAACCTCTCACAGTGTACAGGCTGGTTGTCAGTGACAGGCGGCAGGGCTGACAACCTCTCACAGTGTACAGGCTGGTTGTCAGTGGCAGGGGGCGGGGCTGACAACCTCTCACAGTGTACAGGCTGGTTGTCAGTGGCAGGGGGTGGGGCTGACAACCTCTCACAGTGTACAGGCTGGTTGTCAGTGACAGGGGGCGGGGCTGACAACCTCTCATAGTATAAAGGCTGGTTGTCAGTGACAGGGGGTGGGGCTGACAACCTCTCACAGTGTACAGGCTGGTTGTCAGTCACAGGGGGCGGGGCTGACAACCTCTCATAGTATAAAGGCTGGTTGTCAGTGGCAGGGGTCGGGGCTGACAACCTCTCACAGTGTACAGGCTGGTTGTCAGTCACAGGGGGTGGGGCTGACAACCTCTCACAGTGTTCAGGCTGGTTGTCAGTCACAGGGGGTGGGGCTGACAACCTCTCACAGTGTACAGGCTGGTTGTCAGTGACAGGGGGTGGGGCTGACAACCTCTCACAGTGTACAGGCTGGTTGTCAGTCACAGGGGGTGGGGCTGACAACCTCTCACAGTGTACAGGCTGGTTGTCAGTGACAGGGGGTGGGGCTGACAACCTCTCACAGTGTACAGGCTGGTTGTCAGTGGCAGTGGTCGGGGCTGACCACCTCTCACAGTGTACAGGCTGGTTGTCAGTGGCAGGGGGCGGGGCTGGTAACCTCTCACAGTGTACAGGCTGGTTGTCAGTGACAGGGGGCGGGGCTGACAACCTCTCACAGTATACAGGCTGGTTGTCAGTCACAGGGGGTGGGGCTGACAACCTCTCACAGTATACAGGCTGGTTGTCAGTGACGGGGTCGGGGCTGACAACCTCTCACAGTGTACAGGCTGGTTGTCAGTGACGGGGTCGGGGCCGACAACCTCTCACAGTGTACAGGCTGGTTGTCAGTGACAGGGGGCGGGGCCGACAACCTCTCACAGTATACAGGCTGGTTGTCAGTGACAGGGGGCGGGGCTGACAACCTCTCACAGTGTACAGGCTGGTTGTCAGTGACAGGGGGCGGGGCCGACAACCTCTCACAGTATACAGGCTGGTTGTCAGTGGCAGGGGGCGGGGCTGACAACCTCTCACAGTATACAGGCTGGTTATCAGGGACAGGGGGCGGGGCTGACAACCTCTCACAGTGTACAGGCTGGTTGTCAGTGACAGGGGGCGGGGCCGACAACCTCTCACAGTATACAGGCTGGTTGTCAGTGACAGGGGGCGGGGCCGACAACCTCTCACAGTATACAGGCTGGTTGTCAGTGACAGGGGGCGGGGCTGACAACCTCTCACAATGTACAGGCTGGTTGTCAGTGGCAGGGGGCGGGGCTGACAACCTCTCACAGTATACAGGCTGGTTGTCAGTGACGGGGTCGGGGCCGACAACCTCTCACAGTGTACAGGCTGGTTGTCAGTGACAGGGGGCGGGGCCGACAACCTCTCACAGTATACAGGCTGGTTGTCAGTGACAGGGGGCGGGGCTGACAGCCTTCCACAGTATACAGGCTGGTTGTCAGTGACAGGGGGCGGGGCTGACAAACTCACAGTATACAGGCTGGTTGTCAGTGACAGGGGGCGGGGCTGACAGCCTTCCACAGTATACAGGCTGGTTGTCAGTGACAGGGGGCGGGGCTGACAACCTCTCACAGTATACAGGCTGGTTGTCAGTGACAGGGGGTGGGGCTGACAGCCTCTCACAGTGTACAGGCTGGTTGTCAGTGACAGGGGGCGGGGCTGACATCCTCTCACAGTGTACAGGCTGGTTGTCAGTGACAGGGGGCGGGGCTGACAACCTCTCACAGTATACAGGCTGGTTGTCAGTGACAGGGGGTGGGGCTGACAGCCTCTCACAGTGTACAGGCTGGTTGTCAGTGACAGGGGGCGGGGCTGACATCCTCTCACAGTGTACAGGCTGGTTGTCAGTGACAGGGGGCGGGGCTGACAACCTCTCACAGTATACAGGCTGGTTGTCAGTGACAGGGGGATGGGCTGACAACCTCTCTCCGTGTACAGGCTGGTTGTCAGTGACAGGGGGCGGGGCTGACAACCTCTCACAGTGTACAGGCTGGTTGTCAGTGACAGGGGGCGGGGCTGACAACCTCTCACAGTGTACAGGCTGGTTGTTAGTTACAGGGGGCGGGGCTGACAACCTCTCACAGTATACAGGCTGGTTGTCAGTGACAGGGGGCGGGGCTGAAAACCTCTCACAGTGTACAGGCTGGTTGTCAGTGACAGGGGGCGGGGCTGACAACCTCTCACAGTATACAGGCTGGATGTCAGTGACAGGGGGTGGGGCTGACAACCTCTCACAGTATACAGGCTGGTTGTCAGTGACAGGGGGTGGGGCTGACAACCTCTCACAGTGTACAGGCTGGTTGTCAGTGACAGGGGAGGGGCTGACAGCCTCTCACAGTGTACAGGCTGGATGTCAGTGACAGGGGGCGGGGCTGACAACCTCTCACAGTATACAGGCTGGATGTCAGTGACAGGGGGCGGGGCTGACAACCTCTCACAGTATACAGGCTAGTTGTCAGTGACAGGGGGCGGGGCTGACATCCTCTCACAGTGTACAGGCTGTTTGTCAGTGACAGGGGGCGGGGCTGACAGCCTCTCACAGTATACAGGCTAGTTGTCAGTTACAGGGGGCGGGGCTGACAACCTCTCATAGTGTACAGGCTGGTTGTCAGTGGCAGGGGGCGGGGCTGACAACCTCTCACAGTATACAGGCTGGTTATCAGGGACAGGGGGCGGCGCTGACATCCTCTCACAGTATACAGGCTGGTTGTCAGTGACAGGGGGCGGGGCTGACAACCTCTCACAGTATACAGGCTGGTTGTCAGTGACAGGGGGCGGGGCTGACAACCTCTCACAGTATACAGGCTGGTTGTCAGTGACAGGGGGTGGGGCTGACAACCTCTCACAGTGTACAGGCTGGTTGTCAGTGACAGGCGGCAGGGCTGACAACCTCTCACAGTGTACAGGCTGGTTGTCAGTGGCAGGGGGCGGGGCTGACAACCTCTCACAGTGTACAGGCTGGTTGTCAGTGGCAGGGGGTGGGGCTGACAACCTCTCACAGTGTACAGGCTGGTTGTCAGTGACAGGGGGTGGGGCTGACAACCTCTCACAGTGTACAGGCTGGTTGTCAGTGACAGGGGGTGGGGCTGACAACCTCTCACAGTGTACAGGCAGGTTGTCAGTGACAGGGGGCGGGGCTGACAACCTCTCATAGTATAAAGGCTGGTTGTCAGTGACAGGGGGTGGGGCTGACAACCTCTCACAGTGTACAGGCTGGTTGTCAGTCACAGGGGGCGGGGCTGACAACCTCTCATAGTATAAAGGCTGGTTGTCAGTGGCAGGGGTCGGGGCTGACAACCTCTCACAGTGTACAGGCTGGTTGTCAGTCACAGGGGGTGGGGCTGACAACCTCTCACAGTGTTCAGGCTGGTTGTCAGTCACAGGGGGTGGGGCTGACAACCTCTCACAGTGTACAGGCTGGTTGTCAGTGACAGGGGGTGGGGCTGACAACCTCTCACAGTGTACAGGCTGGTTGTCAGTGGCAGTGGTCGGGGCTGACCACCTCTCACAGTGTACAGGCTGGTTGTCAGTGGCAGGGGGCGGGGCTGGTAACCTCTCACAGTGTACAGGCTGGTTGTCAGTGACAGGGGGTGGGGCTGACAACCTCTCACAGTATACAGGCTGGTTGTCAGTGGCAGGGGGTGGGGCTGACCACCTCTCACAGTGTACAGGCTGGTTGTCAGTTACAGGGGATGGGGCTGACAACCTCTCACAGTATACAGGCTGGTTGTCAGTGACAGGGGGTGGGGCTGACAACCTCTCACAGTATACAGGCAGGTTGTCTGTGACAGGGGGTGGGGCTGACATCCTCTCACAGTATACAGGCTGGTTGTCAGTGACAGGGGGTGGGGCTGACAACCTCTCACAGTGTGCAGGCTGGTTGTCAGTGACAGGGGGCAGGGCTGATAACCTCTCACAGTATACAGGCTGGTTGTCAGTGGCACGGGGCGGGGCTGACAACCTCTCACAGTGTGCAGGCTGGTTGTCAGTGACAGGGGGCGGGGCTGACAACCTATTGCAGTGTACAGGCTGGTTGTCAGTGACAGGGGGCGGGGCCGCCAACCTCTCACAGTATACAGGCTGGTTGTCAGTGGCAGGGGGAGGGGCTGACAACCTCTCACAGTATACAGGCTGGTTGTCAGTGACAGGGGGCGGGGCTGACAACCTCTGACAGTATACAGGCTGGTTGTCAGTGACAGGGGGCGGGGCTGACAACCTCTCACAGTATACAGGCTGGTTGTCAGTGGCAGGGGGCGGGGCTGACAACCTCTCACAGTATACAGGCTGGTTGTCAGTGGCAGGGGGCGGGGCTGACAATCTCTCACATGCATCGGCTGGTTGTCAGTGGCAGGGGTCGGGGCTGACAACCTCTCACAGTGTACAGGCTGGTTGTCAGTCACAGGGGGTGGGGCTGACAACCTCTCACAGTGTACAGGCTGGTTGTCAGTGACAGGGGGTGGGGCTGACAACCTCTCACAGTGTACAGGCTGGTTGTCAGTGGCAGTGGTCGGGGCTGACCACCTCTCACAGTGTGCAGGCTGGTTGTCAGTGGCAGGGGGTGGGGCTCACAACCTCTCACAGTGTACAGGCTGGTTGTCAGTGGCAGGGGGAGGGGCTGACAACCTCTCACAGTATACAGGCTGGTTGTCAGTGACAGGGGGCGGGGCTGACAACCTCTGACAGTATACAGGCTGGTTGTCAGTGACAGGGGGCGGGGCTGACAACCTCTCACAGTATACAGGCTGGTTGTCAGTGGCAGGGGGCGGGGCCGACAACCTCTCACAGTATACAGGCTGGTTGTCAGTGACAGGGGGCGGGGCTGACAACCTCTGACAGTATACAGCCTGGTTGTCAGTGGCAGGGGGAGGGGCTGACAACCTCTCACAGTATACAGGCTGGTTGTCAGTGACAGGGGGCGGGGCTGACAACCTCTGACAGTATACAGCCTGGTTGTCAGTGGCAGGGGGCGGGGCTGATAACCTCTCACAGTATACAGCCTGGTTGTCAGTGGCAGGGGGCGGGGCTGACAACCTCTCACAGTATACAGGCTGGTTGTCAGTGGCAGGGGGCGGGGCTGACAATCTCTCACATGCATCGGCTGGTTGTCAGTGGCAGGGGTCGGGGCTGACAACCTCTCACAGTGTACAGGCTGGTTGTCAGTCACAGGGGGTGGGGCTGACAACCTCTCACAGTGTACAGGCTGGTTGTCAGTGACAGGGGGTGGGGCTGACAACCTCTCACAGTGTACAGGCTGGTTGTCAGTGGCAGTGGTCGGGGCTGACCACCTCTCACAGTGTGCAGGCTGGTTGTCAGTGGCAGGGGGTGGGGCTCACAACCTCTCACAGTGTACAGGCTGGTTGTCAGTGGCAGGGGGTGGGGCTGACAACCTCTCACAGTATAAAGGCTGGTTGTCAGTGACAGGGGGCGGGGCTGACCACCTCTCACAGTGTACAGGCTGGTTGTCAGTGGCAGGGGGTGGGGCTGACAACCTCTCACAGTGTACAGGCTGGTTGTCTGTGACGGGGTGGGGCTGACATCGTCTCACAGTGTACAGGCTGGTTGTCAGTGACAGGGGGTGGGGCTGACAACCTCTCACAGTATACAGGCTGGTTGTCAGTGACAGGCGGCAGGGCTGACAACCTCTCACAGTATACAGGCTGGTTGTCAGTGACAGGCGGCAGGGCTGACAACCTCTCACAGTGTACAGGCTGGTTGTCAGTGACAGGGGGCGGGGCTGACATCCTCTCACAGTGTACAGGCTGGTTGTCAGTGGCAGGGGGAGGGGCGGAAAACCTCTCACAGTGTACAGGCTGGTTGTCAGTGACAGGGGGCGGGGCTGATAACCTCTCACAATGTACAGGCTGGTTGTCAGTGGCACGGGGCGGGGCTGACAACCTCTCACAGTGTACAGGCTGGTTGTCAGTGACAGGGGGCGGGGCTGACATCCTCTCACAGTGTACAGGCTGGTTGTCAGTGGCAGGGGGAGGGGCGGACAACCTCTCACAGTGTACAGGCTGGTTGTCAGTGACAGGGGGCGGGGCTGATAACCTCTCACAATGTACAGGCTGGTTGTCAGTGACAGGGGGCGGGGCTGACAACCTCTCACAGTATACAGGCTGGTTGTCAGTGACAGGGGGCGGGGCTGACATCCTCTCACAGTGTACAGGCTGGTTGTCAGTGACAGGGGGCGGGGCTGACAACCTATTGCAGTGTACAGGCTGGTTGTCAGTGACAGGTGGAGGGGCCGACAACCTCTCACAGTATACAGGCTGGTTGTCAGTGACAGGGGGCGGGGCTGACAACCTCTGACAGTATACAGGCTGGTTGTCAGTGACAGTTGGAGGGGCCGACAACCTCTCACAGTATACAGGCTGGTTGTCAGTGACAGGGGGCGGGGCTGACAACCTCTGACAGTATACAGGCTGGTTGTCAGTGGGAGGGGGCGGGGCTGATAACCTCTCACAGTATACAGCCTGGTTGTCAGTGGCAGGGGGCGGGGCTGACAACCTCTCACAGTATACAGGCTGGTTGTCAGTGGCAGGGGGCGGGGCTGACATCCTCTCACAGTATACAGGCTGGTTGTCAGTGGCAGGGGGAGGGGCTGACAACCTCTCACAGTATACAGGCTGGTTGTCAGTGACAGGGGGCGGGGCTGACAACCTCTCACAGTATACAGGCTGGTTGTCAGTGGCAGGGGGTGGGGCTGACAACCTCTCACAGTATACAGGCTGGTTGTTAGTGACAGGGGGCGGGGCTGACAACCTCTCACAGTATACAGGCTGGTTGTCAGTGGCAGGGGGTGGGGCTGACAACCTCTCACAGTATACAGGCTGGTTGTTAGTGACAGGGGGCGGGGCTGACAACCTCTCACAGTGTACAGGCTGGTTGTCAGTGACAGGGGGTGGGGCTGACAACCTCTCACAGTATACAGGCTGGTTGTCAGTGACAGGGGGCGGGGCTGACAACCTCTCACAGTATGCAGTCTGGTTGTCAGTGGCAGGGGGTGGGGCTGACAACCTCTCACAGTATACAGGCTGGTTGTCAGTGACAGGGGGTGGGGCTGACAACCTCTCACATTATACAGGCTGGTTGTCAGTGACAGGGTGTAGTGCTGACAACCTCTTACAGTATACAGGCTGGTTGTCAGTCACAGGGGGCGGGGCTGACAACCTCTCACAGTATACAGGCTGGTTGTCAGTGACATGGGGCGGGGCTGACAACCTCTCACAGTATGCAGTCTGGTTGTCAGTGACAGAGGGCGGGGCTGACAACCTCTCACAGTATACAGGCTGGTTGTCAGTGACAGGGGGCGGGGCTGACAACCCCTCACAGTATACAGGCTGGATGTCAGTGACAGGGGGCGGGGCTGACAACCTCTCACAGTATACAGGCTGGTTGTCAGTGACAGGGGGCGGGGCTGACAACCTCTCACAGTATACAGGCTGGTTGTCAGTGACAGGGGGAGGGGCTGACAACCTCTCACAGTATACAGGCTGGTTGTCAGTGACCGGGGGCGGGGCTGACAACCTCTCACAGTATACAGGCTGGTTGTCAGTGACAGGGGGTGGGGCTGACAACCTCTCACAGTATACAGGCTGGTTGTCAGTGACAGGCGGCAGGGCTGACAACCTCTGACAGTATACAGGCTGGTTGTCAGTGACAGGCGGCAGGGCTGACAACCTCTCACAGTATACAGGCTGGTTGTCAGTGTCAGGGGGCGGGGCTGACAACCTCTCACAGTGTACAGGCTGGTTGTCAGTGGCAGGGGGAGGGGCGGACAACCTCTCACAGTGTACAGGCTGGTTCTCAGTGGCAGGGGGAGGGGCGGACAACCTCTCACAGTGTACAGGCTGGTTGTCAGTGACAGGGGGCGGGGCTGACAACCCCTCACAGTATACAGGCTGGTTGTCAGTGACAGGGGGCGTGCCTGACTACCTCTCACAGTATACAGGCTGGTTGGCAGTGACAAGGGGCGTGGCTGACAACCTCTCACAGTATACAGGCTGGTTGTCAGTGACAGGGGGCGGGCCTGACAACCTCTCACAGTGTACAGGCTGGTTGTCAGTGACAGGGGGCGGGGCTGACAGCCTCTCACAGTATACAGGCTGGTTGTCAGTGACAGGGGGCGGGGCTGACAACCTCTCATAGTGTACAGGCTGGTTGTCAGGGACAGGGGGCGGGGCTGACAACCTCTCACATTATACAGGCTGGTTGTCAGTGACAGGGGGCAGGGCTGACAACCTCTCATAGTGTACAGGCTGGTTGTCAGGGACAGGGGGCGGGGCTGACATCCTCTCACAGTGTACAGGCTGGTTGTCAGTGACAGGGGGTGGGGCTGACAACCTCTCACAGTATACAGGCTGGTTGTCAGTGACAGGGGGCGTGGCTGACAACCTCTCATAGTGTACAGGCTGGTTGTCAGGGACAGGGGGCGGGGCTGACATCCTCTCACAGTGTACAGGCTGGTTGTCAGTGACAGGCGGCAGGGCTGACAACCTCTCACAGTGTACAGGCTGGTTGTCTGTGACAGGGGGCGTGGCTGACAACCTCTCACAGTATACAGACTGGTTGTCAGTGACAGGGGGCGGGGCTGACAACCTCTCACAGTGTACAGGCTGGTTGTCAGTGACAGGGGGTGGGGCTGACAACCTCTCACAGTGTACAGGCTGGTTGTCAGTGACAGGGGGTGGGGCTGACAACCTCTCTCAGTGTACAGGCTGGTTGTCAGTGACAGGGGGCGGGGCTGACAACCTCTCACAGTATACAGGCAGGTTGTCAGTGACAGGGGGTGGGGCTGACAACCTCTCACAGTATACAGGCAGGTTGTCAGTGACAGGGGGTGGGGCTGACAGCCTCTCACATTATACAGGCTGGTTGTCAGTGACAGGGGGCGGGGCTGACAACCTCTCACAGTATACAGGCTGGTTGTCAGTGACAGGGGGTGGGGCTGACAACCTCTCACAGTATACAGGCTGGTTGTCCGTGACAGGGGGCGGGGCTGACAACCTCTCACAGTATACAGGCTTGTTGTCAGTGACAGGGGGCGGGGCTGATAACCTCTCACAATGTACAGGCTGGTTGTCAGTGACAGAGGGCGTGGCTGACAACCTCTCACAGTATACAGGCTGGTTGTCAGTGACAGGGGGCGTGGCTGACCACCTCTCACAGTGTACAGGCTGGTTGTCAGTGACAGGGGGCGGGGCTGACAACCTCTCACAGTGTACAGGCTGGTTGTCAGTGACAGGGGGCGGGGCTGACAACCTCTCACAGTATACAGGCAGGTTGTCAGTGACAGGGGGCGGGGCTGACAACCTCTCACAGTATACAGGCTGGTTGTAAGTGACAGGGGGCGGGGCTGACAACCTCTCACAGTATACAGGCAGGTTGTCTGTGACAGGGGGTGGGGCTTACAACCTCTCACAGTATACAGGCTGGTTGTCAGTGACAGGGGGCGTGGCTGACCACCTCTCACAGTGTACAGGCTGGTTGTCAGTGACAGGGGGCGGGGCTGACAACCTCTCACAGTATACAGGCTGGTTGTCAGTGACAGGGGGCGGGGCTGACAACCTCTCACAGTATACAGGCTGGTTGTCAGTGACAGGGGGCGTGGCTGCCACCTCTCACAGTGTACAGGCTGGTTGTCAGTGACAGGGGGCGGGGCTGACAACCTCTCACAGTATACAGGCAGGTTGTCTGTGACAGGGGGTGGGGCTGACAACCTCTCACAGTATACAGGCAGATTGTCTGTGACAGGGGGTGGGGCTGACAACCTCTCACAGTATACAGGCTGGTTGTCAGTGACAGGGGGCGGGGCTGACAACCTCTCACAGTATACAGGCAGGTTGTCTGTGACAGGGGGTGGGGCTGACAACCTCTCACAGTATACAGGCTGGTTGTCTGTGACAGGGGGTGGGGCTGACAACCTCTCACAGTGTACAGGCTGGTTGTCAGTGACAGGGGGCGGGGCTGACCACCTCTCACAGTGTACAGGCTGATTGTCAGTGACAGGGGGCGGGGCTGACCACCTCTCACAGTGTACAGGCTGGTTGTCAGTGACAGGGGGCGGGGCTGACAACCTCTCACAGTATACAGGCTGGTTGTCAGTGACAGGGGGTGGGGCTGACCACCTCTCACAGTGTACAGGCTGGTTGTCAGTGACAGGGGGTGGGGCTGACCACCTCTCACAGTGTACAGGCTGGTTGTCAGTGACAGGGGGTGGGGCTGACCACCTCTCACAGTATACAGGCTGGTTGTCAGTGACAGGGGGTGGGGCTGACAACCTCTCACAGTGTACAGGCTGGTTGTCTGTGACAGGGGGTGGGGCTGACAACCTCTCACAGTATACAGGCAGGTTGTCTGTGACAGGGGGTGGGGCTGACAACCTCTCACATTATACAGGCTGGTTGTCAGTGACAGGGGGCGGGGCTGACAACCTCTCACAGTATACAGGCAGGTTGTCTGTGACAGGGGGTGGGGCTTACAACCTCTCACAGTATACAGGCTGGTTGTCAGTGACAGGGGGCGGGGCTGACCACCTCTCACAGTGTACAGGCTGGTTGTCAGTGACAGGGGGCGGGGCTGACAACCTCTCACAGTATACAGGCTGGTTGTCAGTGACAGGGGGCGTGGCTGCCACCTCTCACAGTGTACAGGCTGGTTGTCAGTGACAGGGGGCGGGGCTGACAACCTCTCACAGTGTACAGGCTGGTTGTCAGTGACAGGGGGCGGGGCTGACAACCTCTCACAGTATACAGGCAGGTTGTCTGTGACAGGGGGTGGGGCTGACAACCTCTCACAGTATACAGGCTGGTTGTCAGTGACAGGGGGCGGGGCTGACAACCTCTCACAGTATACAGGCAGGTTGTCTGTGACAGGGGGTGGGGCTGACAACCTCTCACAGTATACAGGCTGGTTGTCAGTGACAGGGGGCGTGGCTGACAACCTCTCACAGTATACAGGCTGGTTGTCAGTGACAGGGGGTGGGGCTGACAACCTCTCACAGTATACAGGCTGGTTGTCCGTGACAGGGGGCGGGGCTGACAACCTCTCACAGTATACAGGCTTGTTGTCAGTGACAGGGGGCGGGGCTGATAACCTCTCACAATGTACAGGCTGGTTGTCAGTGACAGAGGGCGTGGCTGACAACCTCTCACAGTGTACAGGCTGGTTGTCAGTGACAGGGGGCGGGGCTGACAACCTCTCACAGTATACAGGCTGGTTGTCAGTGGCACGGGGCGGGGCTGACAACCTCTGACAGTATACAGGCTGGTTGTCAGTGACAGGGGGCGGGGCTGATAACCTCTCACAGTATACAGGCTGATTGTCAGTGGCAGGGGGCGGGGCTGACAACCTCTCACAGTATACAGGCTGGTTGTCAGTGGCAGGGGGAGGGGCGGACATCCTCTCACAGTATACAGGCTGGTTGTCAGTGACAGGGGGCGGGGCTGACAACCTCTCACAGTATACAGGCTGGTTGTCAGTGACAGGGGGCGGGGCTGACAACCTCTCACAGTATACAGGCTGGTTGTCAGTGACAGGGGGTGGGGCTGACAACCTCTCACATTATACAGGCTGGTTGTCAGTGACAGGGGGCGGAGCTGACAACCTCTCACAGTATACAGGCTGGTTGTCAGTCACAGGGGGCGGGGCTGACAACCTCTCACAGTATGCAGTCTGGTTGTCAGTGGCAGGGGGTGGGGCTGACAACCTCTCACAGTATGCAGTCTGGTTGTCAGTGGCAGGGGGTGGGGCTGACAACCTCTCACAGTATACAGGCTGGTTGTCAGTGACAGGGGGTGGGGCTGACAACCTCTCACATTATACAGGCTGGTTGTCAGTGACAGAGGGCGGGGCTGACAACCTCTCACAGTATACAGGCTGGTTGTCAGTGACAGAGGGCGGGGCTGACAACCTCTCACATTATACAGGCTGGTTGTCATTGACAGGGGGTGGGGCTGACAACCTCTCACATTATACAGGCTGGTTGTCAGTGACAGGGGGCGGGGCTGACAACCTCTCACAGTATACAGGCTGGTTGTCAGTGACAGGGGGCGGGGCTGACATCCTCTCACATTGTACAGGCTGGTTGTCAGTGGCAGGGGGCGGGGCTGACAACCTCTCACAGTATACAGGCTGGTTGTCAGTGACAGGGGGCGGGGCTGACATCCTCTCACATTGTACAGGCTGGTTGTCAGTGGCAGGGGGCGGGGCTGACAACCTCTCACAGTATACAGGCTGGTTGTCAGTGACAGGGGGCGGGGCTGACAACCTCTCACAGTATACAGGCTGGTTGTCAGTGACAGGGGGCGGGGCTGACATCCTCTCACAGTGTACAGGCTGGTTGTCAGGGACAGGGGGCGGGGCTGACATCCTCTCACAGTGTACAGGCTGGTTGTCAGTGACAGGGGGCGGGGCTGACAACCTCTCACAGTGTACAGGCTGGTTGTCAGTGACAGGGGGCAGGGCTGACAACCTCTCTTAGTGTACAGGCTGGTTGTCAGGGACAGGGGGCGGGGCTGACATCCTCTCACAGTGTACAGGCTGGTTGTCAGTGACAGGGGGCGGGGCTGACAACCTCTCACAGTATACAGGCTAGTTGTGACAGGGGGTGGGGCTGACAACCTCTCTTAGTGTACAGGCTGGTTGTCAGTGACAGGGGGCGGGGCTGACAACCTCTCACAGTATACAGGCTGGTTGTCTGTGACAGGGGGTGGGGCTGACAACCTCTCACAGTATACAGGCTGGTTGTCAGTGACAGGGGGCGGGGCTGACAACCTCTCACAGTGTACAGGCTGGTTGTCTGTGACAGGGGGTGGGGCTGACAACCTCTCACAGTATACAGGCTGGTTGTCAGTGGCAGGGGGCGGGGCTGACAACCTCTCACAGTATACAGGCAGGTTGTCTGTGACAGGGGGTGGGGCTTACAACCTCTCACAGTATACAGGCTGGTTGTCAGTGACAGGGGGCGTGGCTGACCACCTCTCACAGTGTACAGGCTGGTTGTCAGTGACAGGGGGCGGGGCTGACAACCTCTCACAGTATACAGGCAGGTTGTCTGTGACAGGGGGTGGGGCTGACAACCTCTCACAGTATACAGGCAGGTTGTCTGTGACAGGGGGTGGGGCTGACAACCTCTCACAGTATACAGGCAGGTTGTCTGTGACAGGGGGTGGGGCTTACAACCTCTCACAGTATACAGGCTGGTTGTCAGTGACAGGGGGCGTGGCTGACCACCTCTCACAGTGTACAGGCTGGTTGTCAGTGACAGGGGGCGGGGCTGATAACCTCTCACAATGTACAGGCTGGTTGTCAGTGACAGGGGGTGGGGCTGACAACCTCTCACAGTGTACAGGCTGGTTGTCAGTGACAGGGGGCGTGGCTGCCACCTCTCACAGTGTACAGGCTGGTTGTCAGTGACAGGGGGCGGGGCTGACAACCTCTCACAGTGTACAGGCTGGTTGTCAGTGACAGGGGGCGGGGCTGACAACCTCTCACAGTATACAGGCAGGTTGTCTGTGACAGGGGGTGGGGCTGACAACCTCTCACAGTATACAGGCAGGTTGTCTGTGACAGGGGGTGGGGCTGACAACCTCTCACAGTGTACAGGCTGGTTGTCAGTGACAGGGGGTGGGGCTGACAACCTCTCACAGTGTACAGGCTGGTTGTCAGTGACAGGGGGTGTGGCTGCCACCTCTCACAGTGTACAGGCTGGTTGTCAGTGACAGGGGGCGGGGCTGACAACCTCTCACAGTGTACAGGCTGGTTGTCAGTGACAGGGGGCGGGGCTGACAACCTCTCACAGTATACAGGCAGGTTGTCTGTGACAGGGGGTGGGGCTGACAACCTTTCACAGTATACAGGCAGGTTGTCTGTGACAGGGGGTGGGGCTGACAACCTCTCACAGTATACAGGCTGGTTGTCAGTGACAGGGGGCGGGGCTGACAACCTCTCACAGTATACAGGCAGGTTGTCTGTGACAGGGGGTGGGGCTGACAACCTCTCACAGTATACAGGCTGGTTGTCTGTGACAGGGGGTGGGGCTGACAACCTCTCACAGTATACAGGCTGGTTGTCTGTGACAGGGGGTGGGGCTGACAACCTCTCACAGTGTACAGGCTGGTTGTCAGTGACAGGGGGCGGGGCTGACCACCTCTCACAGTGTACAGGCTGGTTGTCAGTGACAGGGGGCGGGGCTGACCACCTCTCACAGTGTACAGGCTGGTTGTCAGTGACAGGGGGCGGGGCTGACAACCTCTCACAGTGTACAGGCTGGTTGTCAGTGACAGGGGGCGGGGCTGACAACCTCTCACAGTGTACAGGCTGGTTGTCAGTGACAGGGGGCGGGGCTGACAACCTCTCACAGTATACAGGCTGGTTGTCTGTGACAGGGGGTGGGGCTGACCACCTCTCACAGTGTACAGGCTGGTTGTCAGTGACAGGGGGTGGGGCTGACCACCTCTCACAGTATACAGGCTGGTTGTCAGTGACAGGGGGTGGGGCTGACAACCTCTCACAGTATACAGGCAGGTTGTCTGTGACAGGGGGTGGGGCTGACAACCTCTCACAGTATACAGGCACGTTGTCTGTGACAGGGGGTGGGGCTGACAACCTCTCACAGTATACAGGCTGGTTGTCAGTGACAGGGGGCGGGGCTGACAACCTCTCACAGTATACAGGCAGGTTGTCTGTGACAGGGGGTGGGGCTTACAACCTCTCACAGTATACAGGCTGGTTGTCAGTGACAGGGGGCGTGGCTGACCACCTCTCACAGTGTACAGGCTGGTTGTCAGTGACAGGGGGCGGGGCTGACAACCTCTCACAGTATACAGGCTGGTTGTCAGTGACAGGGGGCGGGGCTGACAACCTCTCACAGTATACAGGCTGGTTGTCAGTGACAGGGGGCGGGGCTGACAACCTCTCACAGTGTACAGGCTGGTCGTCAGTGACAGGGGGCGGGGCTGACAACCTCTCACAGTATACAGGCAGGTTGTCTGTGACAGGGGGTGGGGCTGACAACCTCTCACAGTATACAGGCAGGTTGTCTGTGACAGGGGGTGGGGCTGACAACCTCTCACAGTATACAGGCTGGTTGTCTGTGACAGGGGGTGGGGCTGACAACCTCTCACAGTATACAGGCTGGTTGTCAGTGACAGGGGGCGGGGCTGACAACCTCTCACAGTATACAGGCAGGTTGTCTGTGACAGGGGGTGGGGCTTACAACCTCTCACAGTATACAGGCTGGTTGTCAGTGACAGGGGGCGTGGCTGACCACCTCTCACAGTGTACAGGCTGGTTGTCAGTGACAGGGGGCGGGGCTGACAACCTCTCACAGTATACAGGCTGGTTGTCAGTGACAGGGGGCGGGGCTGACAACCTCTCACAGTATACAGGCTGGTTGTCAGTGACAGGGGGCGGGGCTGACAACCTCTCACAGTGTACAGGCTGGTCGTCAGTGACAGGGGGCGGGGCTGACAACCTCTCACAGTATACAGGCAGGTTGTCTGTGACAGGGGGTGGGGCTGACAACCTCTCACAGTATACAGGCAGGTTGTCTGTGACAGGGGGTGGGGCTGACAACCTCTCACAGTATACAGGCTGGTTGTCAGTGACAGGGGGCGGGGCTGACAACCTCTCACAGTATACAGGCAGGTTGTCTGTGACAGGGGGTGGGGCTGACAACCTCTCACAGTATACAGGCTGGTTGTCAGTGACAGGGGGTGGGGCTGACAACCTCTCACAGTATACAGGCTGGTTGTCAGTGACAGGGGGTGGGGCTGACAACCTCTCACAGTATACAGGCTGGTTGTCAGTGACAGGGGGTGGGGCTGACAACCTCTCACAGTGTACAGGCTGGTTGTCAGTGACAGGGGGCGGGGCTGACAACCTCTCACAGTGTACAGGCTGGTTGTCAGTGACAGGGGGCGGGGCTGATAACCTCTCACAATGTACAGGCTGGTTGTCAGTGGCACGGGGCGGGGCTGACAACCTCTCACAGTGTACAGGCTGGTTGTCAGTGGCACGGGGCGGGGCTGACAACCTCTCACAGTGTACAGGCTGGTTGTCAGTGACAGAGGGCGGGGCTGACAACCTCTCACAGTGTACAGGCTGGTTGTCAGTGGCACGGGGCGGGGCTGACAACCTCTCACAGTGTACAGGCTGGTTGTCAGTGACAGGGGGCGGGGCTGACAACCTCTCACAGTATACAGGCTGGTTGTCAGTGACAGGCGGCAGGGCTGACAACCTCTCACAGTATACAGGCTGGTTGTCAGTGACAGGGGGTGGGGCTGACAACCTCTCACAGTGTACAGGCTGGTTGTCAGTGGCAGGGGGAGGGGCGGACAACCTCTCACAGTGTACAGGCTGGTTGTCAGTGGCAGGGGGAGGGGCGGACAACCTCTCACAGTGTACAGGCTGGTTGTCAGTGACAGGGGGCGGGGCTGACAACCCCTCACAGTATACAGGCTGGTTGTCAGTGACAGGGGGCGTGCCTGACTACCTCTCACAGTATACAGGCTGGTTGTCAGTGACAGGGGGCAGGGCTGACAACCTCTCATAGTGTACAGGCTGGTTGTCAGGGACAGGGGGCGGGGCTGACATCATCTCACAGTGTACAGGCTGGTTGTCAGTGACAGGGGGCGGGGCTGACAACCTCTCACAGTATACAGGCTGGATGTCAGTGACAGGGGGCGGGGCTGACAACCTCTCACAGTATACAGGCTGGTTGTCAGTGGCAGGGGGAGCGGCTGACTACCTCTCACAGTATACAGGTTGGTTGTCAGTGACAGGGGGCGGGGCTGACAACCTCTCATAGTGTACAGGCTGGTTGTCAGTGGCAGGGGGCGGGGCTGACAACCTCTCACAGTATACAGGCTGGTTGTCAGGGACAGGGGGCGGCGCTGACAACCTCTCTCCGTGTACAGGCTGGTTGTCAGTGACAGGGGGCAGGGCTGACAACCTCTCTCCGTGTACAGGCTGGTTGTCAGTGACAGGGGGCAGGGCTGACAACCTCTCATAGTGTACAGGCTGGTTGTCAGGGACAGGGGGCGGGGCTGACATCCTCTCACAGTGTACAGGCTGGTTGTCAGTGACAGGCGGCAGGGCTGACAACCTCTCACAGTGTACAGGCTGGTTGTCAGTGACAGGCGGCAGGGCTGACAACCTCTCACAGTATACAGGCAGGTTGTCAGTGACAGGGGGTGGGGCTGAAAACCTCTCACAGTATACAGGCTGGTTGTCAGTGACAGGCGGCAGGGCCGACAGCCTCTCACAGTGTACAGGCTGGTTGTCAGTGACAGGGGGTGGGGCTGAAAACCTCTCACAGTATACAGGCTGGTTGTCAGTGACAGGGGGTGGGGCTGACAACCTCTCACAGTGTACAGGCTGGTTGTCAGTGACAGGGGGTGGGGCTGACAACCTCTCACAGTATACAGGCTGGTTGTCCGTGACAGGGGGCGGGGCTGACAACCTCTCACAGTGTACAGGCTGGTTGTCAGTGACAGGGGGCGGGGCTGACAACCTCTCACAGTGTACAGGCTGGTTGTCAGTGACAGGCGGCAGGGCTGACCACCTCTCACAGTGTACAGGCTGGTTGTCAGTGACAGGGGGTGGGGCTGACAACCTCTCACAGTATACAGGCTGGTTGTCTGTGACAGGGGGCGGGGCTGACAACCTCTCACAGTGTACAGGCTGGTTGTCAGTGACAGGCGGCAGGGCTGACCACCTCTCACAGTGTACAGGCTGGTTGTCAGTGACAGGGGGTGGGGCTGACAACCTCTCACAGTGTACAGGCTGGTTGTCAGTGACAGGGGGTGGGGCTGACAACCTCTCACAGTATACAGGCTGGTTGTCAGTGACAGGGGGTGGGGCTGACAACCTCTCACAGTATACAGGCTGGTTGTCAGTGACAGGGGGTGGGGCTGACAACCTCTCACAGTGTACAGGCTGGTTGTCAGTGACAGGGGGTGGGGCTGACAACCTCTCACAGTATACAGGCTGGTTGTCCGTGACAGGGGGCGGGGCTGACAACCTCTCACAGTGTACAGGCTGGTTGTCAGTGACAGGGGGTGGGGCTGACAACCTCTCACAGTATACAGGCTGGTTGTCCGTGACAGGGGGCGGGGCTGACAACCTCTCACAGTGTACAGGCTGGTTGTCAGTGACAGGGGGTGGGGCTGACAACCTCTCACAGTATACAGGCTGGTTGTCCGTGACAGGGGGTGGGGCTGACAACCTCTCACAGTATACAGGCTTGTTGTCAGTGACAGGGGGCGGGGCTGATAACCTCTCATAATGTACAGGCTGGTTGTCAGTGACAGAGGGCGTGGCTGACAACCTCTCACAATGTACAGGCTGGTTGTCAGTGGCACGGGGTGGGGCTGACAACCTCTCACAGTGTACAGGCTGGTTGTCAGTGACAGGGGGCGGGGCTGACAACCTCTCACAGTGTACAGCCTGGTTGTCAGTGACAGGGGGCGGGGCTGACAACCTATCGCAGTGTACAGGCTGGTTGTTAGTGACAGGTGGAGGGGCCGACAACCTCTCACAGTATACAGGCTGGTTGTCAGTGACAGGGGGCGGGGCTGACAACCTCTGACAGTATACAGGCTGGTTGTCAGTGACAGGTGGAGGGGCCGACAACCTCTCACAGTATACAGGCTGGTTGTCAGTGACAGGGGGCGGGGCTGACATCCTCTCACAGTATACAGGCTGGTTGTCAGTGACAGGGGGCGGGGCTGACAACCTCTCACAATATACAGGCTGGTTGTCAGTGGCAGGGGGAGGGGCGGACATCCTCTCACAGTATACAGGCTGGTTGTCAGTGACAGGGGGCGGGGCTGACAACCTCTCACAGTATACAGGCTGGTTGTCAGTGACAGGGGGCGGGGCTAACATCCTCTCACAGTGTACAGGCTGGTTGTCAGTGACAGGGGGTGGGGCTGACAACCTCTCACAGTATACAGGCTGGTTGTCAGTGGCAGGGGGGAGGGGCTGACAACCTCTCACAGTATACAGGCTGGTTGTCAGTGACAGGGGGTGGGGCTGATAACCTCTCACAGTATACAGGCTGATTGTCAGTGGCAGGGGGCGGGGCTGACAACCTCTCACAGTATACAGGCTGGTTGTCAGTGACAGGGGGCGGGGCTGACATCCTCTCACAGTATACAGGCTGGTTGTCAGTGACAGGGGGCGGGGCTGACAACCTCTCACAGTATACAGGCTGGTTGTCAGTGGCAGGGGGAGGGGCGGACATCCTCTCACAGTATACAGGCTGGTTGTCAGTGACAGGGGGCGGGGCTGACAACCTCTCACAGTATACAGGCTGGTTGTCAGTGGCAGGGGGGAGGGGCTGACAACCTCTCACAGTGTACAGGCTGGTTGTCAGTGACAGGGGGTGGGGCTGATAACCTCTCACAGTATACAGGCTGATTGTCAGTGGCAGGGGGCGGGGCTGACAACCTCTCACAGTATACAGGCTGGTTGTCAGTGACAGGGGGCGGGGCTGACATCCTCTCACAGTATACAGGCTGGTTGTCAGTGACAGGGGGCGGGGCTGACAACCTCTCACAGTATACAGGCTGGTTGTCAGTGGCAGGGGGAGGGGCGGACATCCTCTCACAGTATACAGGCTGGTTGTCAGTGACAGGGGGCGGGGCTGACAACCTCTCACAGTATACAGGCTGGTTGTCAGTGGCAGGGGGGAGGGGCTGACAACCTCTCACAGTGTACAGGCTGGTTGTCAGTGACAGGGGGCGGGACTAACATCCTCTCACAGTATACAGGCTGGTTGTCAGTGGCAGGGGGAGGGGCGGACATCCTCTCACAGTATACAGGCTGGTTGTCAGTGACAGGGGGCGGGGCTGACAACCTCTCACAGTGTACAGGCTGGTTGTCAGTGACAGGGGGCGGGACTAACATCCTCTCACAGTATACAGGCAGGTTGTCAGTGACAGGGGGTGGGGCTGACAACCTCTCACATTATACAGGCTGGTTGTCAGTGACAGGGGGCGGAGCTGACAACCTCTCACAGTATACAGGCTGGTTGTCAGTGACAGGGGGTGGGGCTGACCACCTCTCACAGTGTACAGGCTGGTTGTCAGTGACAGGGGGCGGGGCTGACAACCTCTCACAGTATACAGGCTGGTTGTCAGTGACAGGGGGTGGGGCTGACAACCTCTCACATTATACAGGCTGGTTGTCAGTGACAGGGGGCGGAGCTGACAACCTCTCACAGTATACAGGCTGGTTGTCAGTCACAGGGGGCGGGGCTGACAACCTCTCACAGTATGCAGTCTGGTTGTCAGTGGCAGGGGGTGGGGCTGACAACCTCTCACAGTATACAGGCTGGTTGTCAGTGACAGAGGGCGGGGCTGACAACCTCTCACAGTATACAGGCTGGTTGTCAGTGACAGGGGGTGGGGCTGACAACCTCTCACATTATACAGGCTGGTTGCCAGTGACAGGGGGCGGAGCTGACAACCTCTCACAGTATACAGGCTGGTTGTCAGTCACAGGGGGCGGGGCTGACAACCTCTCACAGTATGCAGTCTGGTTGTCAGTGGCAGGGGGTTGGGCTGACAACCTCTCACAGTATACAGGCTGGTTGTCAGTGACAGAGGGCGGGGCTGACAACCTCTCACAGTATACAGGCTGGTTGTCAGTGACAGGGGGTGGGGCTGACAACCTCTCACATTATACAGGCTGGTTGTCAGTGACAGAGGGCGGGGCTGACAACCTCTCACAGTATACAGGCTGGTTGTCAGTGACAGGGGGTGGGGCTGACAACCTCTCACATTATACAGGCTGGTTGTCAGTGACAGGGGGCGGGGCTGACAACCTCTCACATTATACAGGCTGGTTGTCAGTGACAGGGGGTGGGGCTGACAACCTCTCACAGTATACAGGCTCGTTGTCAGTGGCAGGGGGTGGGGCTGACAACCTCTCACATTATACAGGCTGGTTGTCAGTGACAGGGGGCGGGGCTGACAACCTCTCACAGTATACAGGCTGGTTGTCAGTGACAGGGGGCGGGGCTGACAACCTCTTACAGTGTAGTACAGGCTGGTTGTCAGTGGCAGGGGGCGGGGCTGACATCCTCTCACATTGTACAGGCTGGTTGTCAGTGGCAGGGGGCGGGGCTGACAACCTCTCACAGTATACAGGCTGGTTGTCAGTGACAGGGGGCGGGGCTGACAACCTCTCACAGTGTACAGGCTGGTTGTCAGTGACAGGGGGCGGGGCTGACAACCTCTCACAGTATACAGGCTGGTTGTCAGTGACAGGGGGTGGGGCTGACAACCTCTCTTAGTGTACAGGCTGGTTGTCAGGGACAGGGGGCGGGGCTGACATCCTCTCACAGTATACAGGCTGGTTGTCTGTGACAGGGGGTGGGGCTGACAACCTCTCACAGTATACAGGCTGGTTGTCAGTGACAGGGGGCGGGGCTGACAACCTCTCACAGTATACAGGCTAGTTGTGACAGGGGGCGGGGCTGACAACCTCTCACAGTATACAGGCTGGTTGTCAGTGACAGGGGGCGGGGCTGACAACCTCTCACAGTGTACAGGCTGGTTGTCAGTGACAGGGGGCGGGGCCGACAACCTCTCACAGTATACAGGCTGGTTGTCAGTGACAGGGGGTGGGGCTGACAACCTCTCACAGTGTACAGGCTGGTTGTCAGTGACAGGGGGTGGGGCTGACAACCTCTCACAGTATACAGGCTGGTTGTCAGTGACAGGGGGTGGGGCTGACAACCTCTCACAGTATACAGGCTGGTTGTCAGTGACAGGGGGTGGGGCTGACAACCTCTCACAGTATACAGGCTGGTTGTCCGTGACAGGGGGCGGGGCTGACAACCTCTCACAGTGTACAGGCTGGTTGTCAGTGACAGGGGGTGGGGCTGACAACCTCTCACAGTATACAGGCTGGTTGTCCGTGACAGGGGGCGGGGCTGACAACCTCTCACAGTATACAGGCTTGTTGTCAGTGACAGGGGGCGGGGCTGATAACCTCTCATAATGTACAGGCTGGTTGTCAGTGGCACGGGGTGGGGCTGACAACCTCTCACAGTGTACAGGCTGGTTGTCAGTGACAGGGGGCGGGGCTGACAACCTCTCACAGTGTACAGGCTGGTTGTCAGTGACAGGGGGCGGGGCTGACAACCTATCGCAGTGTACAGGCTGGTTGTTAGTGACAGGTGGAGGGGCCGACAACCTCTCACAGTATACAGGCTGGTTGTCAGTGACAGGGGGCGGGGCTGACAACCTCTGACAGTATACAGGCTGGTTGTCAGTGACAGGTGGAGGGGCCGACAACCTCTCACAGTATACAGGCTGGTTGTCAGTGACAGGGGGCGGGGCTGACATCCTCTCACAGTGTACAGGCTGGTTGTCAGTGACAGGGGGTGGGGCTGACAACCTCTCACAGTATACAGGCTGGTTGTCAGTGACAGGGGGTGGGGCTGATAACCTCTCACAGTATACAGGCTGATTGTCAGTGGCAGGGGGCGGGGCTGACAACCTCTCACAGTATACAGGCTGGTTGTCAGTGACAGGGGGCGGGGCTGACATCCTCTCACAGTATACAGGCTGGTTGTCAGTGACAGGGGGCGGGGCTGACAACCTCTCACAGTATACAGGCTGGTTGTCAGTGGCAGGGGGAGGGGCGGACATCCTCTCACAGTATACAGGCTGGTTGTCAGTGACAGGGGGCGGGGCTGACAACCTCTCACAGTACACAGGCTGGTTGTCAGTGGCAGGGGGGAGGGGCTGACAACCTCTCACAGTATACAGGCTGGTTGTCAGTGACAGGGGGCGGGGCTGACATCCTCTCACAGTATACAGGCTGGTTGTCAGTGACAGGGGGCGGGGCTGACAACCTCTCACAGTATACAGGCTGGTTGTCAGTGACAGGGGGTGGGGCTGACAACCTCTCACATTATACAGGCTGGTTGTCAGTGACAGGGGGCGGAGCTGACAACCTCTCACAGTATACAGGCTGGTTGTCAGTCACAGGGGGCGGGGCTGACAACCTCTCACAGTATGCAGTCTGGTTGTCAGTGGCAGGGGGTGGGGCTGACAACCTCTCACAGTATACAGGCTGGTTGTCAGTGACAGAGGGCGGGGCTGACAACCTCTCACAGTATACAGGCTGGTTGTCAGTGACAGGGGGTGGGGCTGACAACCTCTCACATTATACAGGCTGGTTGCCAGTGACAGGGGGCGGGGCTGACAACCTCTCACAGTATACAGGCTGGTTGTCAGTCACAGGGGGCGGGGCTGACAACCTCTCACAGTATGCAGTCTGGTTGTCAGTGGCAGGGGGTTGGGCTGACAACCTCTCACATTATACAGGCTGGTTGTCAGTGACAGAGGGCGGGGCTGACAACCTCTCACAGTATACAGGCTGGTTGTCAGTGACAGGGGGTGGGGCTGACAACCTCTCACATTATACAGGCTGGTTGTCAGTGACAGAGGGCGGGGCTGACAACCTCTCACAGTATACAGGCTGGTTGTCAGTGACAGGGGGTGGGGCTGACAACCTCTCACATTATACAGGCTGGTTGTCAGTGACAGAGGGCGGGGCTGACAACCTCTCACAGTATACAGGCTGGTTGTCAGTGACAGAGGGCGGGGCTGACAACCTCTCACAGTATACAGGCTGGTTGTCAGTGACAGGGGGTGGGGCTGACAACCTCTCACATTATACAGGCTGGTTGTCAGTGACAGAGGGCGGGGCTGACAACCTCTCACAGTATACAGGCTGGTTGTCAGTGACAGGGGGTGGGGCTGACAACCTCTCACATTATACAGGCTGGTTGTCAGTGACAGGGGGCGGGGCTGACAACCTCTCACATTATACAGGCTGGTTGTCAGTGACAGGGGGTGGGGCTGACAACCTCTCACAGTATACAGGCTGGTTGTCAGTGGCAGGGGGTGGGGCTGACAACCTCTCACAGTATACAGGCTGGTTGTCAGTGACAGGGGGTGGGGCTGACAACCTCTCACATTATACAGGCTGGTTGTCAGTGACAGGGGGCGGGGCTGACAACCTCTCACAGTATACAGGCTGGTTGTCAGTGACAGGGGGCGGGGCTGACAACCTCTTACAGTGTAGTACAGGCTGGTTGTCAGTGGCAGGGGGCGGGGCTGACATCCTCTCACATTGTACAGGCTGGTTGTCAGTGGCAGGGGGCGGGGCTGACAACCTCTCACAGTATACAGGCTGGTTGTCAGTGACAGAGGGCGGGGCTGACAACCTCTCACAGTATACAGGCTGGTTGTCAGTGACAGGGGGTGGGGCTGACAACCTCTCACATTATACAGGCTGGTTGTCAGTGACAGAGGGCGGGGCTGACAACCTCTCACAGTATACAGGCTGGTTGTCAGTGACAGGGGGTGGGGCTGACAACCTCTCACATTATACAGGCTGGTTGTCAGTGACAGGGGGCGGGGCTGACAACCTCTCACATTATACAGGCTGGTTGTCAGTGACAGGGGGTGGGGCTGACAACCTCTCACAGTATACAGGCTGGTTGTCAGTGGCAGGGGGTGGGGCTGACAACCTCTCACAGTATACAGGCTGGTTGTCAGTGACAGGGGGTGGGGCTGACAACCTCTCACATTATACAGGCTGGTTGTCAGTGACAGGGGGCGGGGCTGACAACCTCTCACAGTATACAGGCTGGTTGTCAGTGACAGGGGGCGGGGCTGACAACCTCTTACAGTGTAGTACAGGCTGGTTGTCAGTGGCAGGGGGCGGGGCTGACATCCTCTCACATTGTACAGGCTGGTTGTCAGTGGCAGGGGGCGGGGCTGACAACCTCTCACAGTATACAGGCTGGTTGTCAGTGACAGGGGGCGGGGCTGACAACCTCTCACAGTGTACAGGCTGGTTGTCAGTGACAGGGGGCGGGGCTGACAACCTCTCACAGTATACAGGCTGGTTGTCAGTGACAGGGGGTGGGGCTGACAACCTCTCTTAGTGTACAGGCTGGTTGTCAGGGACAGGGGGCGGGGCTGACATCCTCTCACAGTATACAGGCTGGTTGTCTGTGACAGGGGGTGGGGCTGACAACCTCTCACAGTATACAGGCTAGTTGTGACAGGGGGCGGGGCTGACAACCTCTCACAGTATACAGGCTAGTTGTAACAGGGGGCGGGGCTGACAACCTCTCACAGTATACAGGCTGGTTGTCTGTGACAGGGGGCGGGGCTGACAACCTCTCACAGTATACAGTCTGGTTGTCTGTGACAGGGGGCGGGGCTGACAACCTCTCACAGTATACAGGCTAGTTGTGACAGGGGGCGGGGCTGACAACCTCTCACAGTATACAGGCTGGTTGTCAGTGACAGGGGGCGGGGCCGACAACCTCTCACAGTATACAGGCTGGTTGTCAGTGACAGGGGGCGGGGCTGACAACCTCTCACAGTGTACAGGCTGGTTGTCAGTGACAGGGGGCGGGGCCGACAACCTCTCACAGTATACAGGCTGGTTGTCAGTGACAGGGGGTGGGGCTGACAACCTCTCACAGTGTACAGGCTGGTTGTCAGTGACAGGGGGCGGGGCTGACAACCTCTCACAGTATACAGGCTAGTTGTGACAGGGGGAGGGGCTGACAACCTCTCACAGTGTACAGGCTGGTTGTCAGTGACAGGGGGCGGGGCTGACAACCTCTCACAGTGTACAGGCTGGTTGTCAGTGACAGGGGGCGGGGCTGACAACCTCTCACAGTGTACAGGCTGGTTGTCTGTGACAGGGGGCGGGGCTGACAACCTCTCACAGTATACAGGCTGGTTGTCAGTGACAGGGGGCGGGGCTGACAACCTCTCACAGTATACAGGCTGGTTGTCAGTGACAGGGGTCGGGGCTGACAACCTCTCACAGTATACAGGCTGGTTGTCAGTGACAGGGGGAGGGGCTGACAACCTCTCACAGTATACAGGCTGGTTGTCAGTGACAGGGGGCGGGGCTGACAACCTCTCACAGTATACAGGCTGGTTGTCAGTGACAGGGGGCGGGGCTGACAACCTCTCACAGTGTACAGGCTGGTTGTCAGTGACAGGGGGCGGGGCTGACAACCTCTCACAGTATACAGGCTGGTTGTCAGTGACAGGGGGCGGGGCTGACAACCTCTCACAGTGTACAGGCTGGTTGTCAGTCACAGGGGGTGGGGCTGACAACCTCTCACAGTATACAGGCTGGTTGTCAGTGACAGGGGGTGGGGCTGACAACCTCTCACAGTGTACAGGCTGGTTGTCAGTGACAGGGGGTGGGGCTGACAACCTCTCACATTATACAGGCTGGTTGTCAGTGACAGGGGGCGGGGCTGACAACCTCTCACAGTATACAGGCTGGTTGTCTGTGACAGGGGTCGGGGCTGACAACCTCTCACAGTATACAGGCTGGTTGTCTGTGACAGGGGGCGGGGCTGACAACCTCTCACAGTATACAGGCTGGTTGTCTGTGACAGGGGGCGGGGCTGACAACCTCTCACAGTGTACAGGCTGGTTGTCAGTGACAGGGGGCGGGGCTGACAACCTCTCACAGTGTACAGGCTGGTTGTCTGTGACAGGGGTCGGGGCTGACAACCTCTCACAGTGTACAGGCTGGTTGTCAGTGACAGGGGGCGGGGCTGACAACCTCTCTCAGTATACAGGCTGGTTGTCAGTGACAGGGGGTGGGGCTGACAACCTCTCACAGTATACAGGCTGGTTGTCAGTGACAGGGGGTGGGGCTGACAACCTCTCACATTATACAGGCTGGTTGTCAGTGACAGGGGGCGGGGCTGACAACCTCTCACAGTATACAGGCTAGTTGTGACAGGGGGAGGGGCTGACAACCTCTCACAGTATACAGGCTGGTTGTCAGTGACAGGGGGCGGGGCTGACAGCCTCTCACAGTATACAGGCTGGTTGTCAGTGACAGGGGGCGGGGCTGACAACCTCTCACAGTGTACAGGCTGGTTGTCAGTGACAGGGGGCGGGGCTGACAGCCTCTCACAGTGTACAGGCTGGTTGTCTGTGACAGGGGGCGGGGCTGACAACCTCTCACAGTGTACAGGCTGGTTGTCAGTGACAGGGGGCGGGGCTGACAACCTCTCACAGTGTACAGGCTGGTTGTCAGTGACAGGGGGCGGGGCTGACAACCTCTCACAGTATACAGGCTGGTTGTCTGTGACAGGGGGCAGGGCTGACCACCTCTCACAGTGTAGAGGCTGGTTGTCAGTGACAGGGGGCGGGGCTGACAACCTCTCACAGTGTACAGGCTGGTTGTCAGTGACAGGGGGTGGGGCTGACAACCTCTCACAGTATACAGGCTGGTTGTCTGTGACAGGGGGCAGGGCTGACCACCTCTCACAGTGTACAGGCTGGTTGTCAGTGACAGGGGGCGGGGCTGACAACCTCTCACAGTATACAGGCAGGTTGTCTGTGACAGGGGGTGGGGCTGACAACCTCTCACAGTGTACAGGCTGGTTGTCAGTGACAGGGGGTGGGGCTGACCACCTCTCACAGTATACAGGCTGGTTGTCAGTGACAGGGGGCGGGGCTGACAACCTCTCACAGTATACAGGCTGGTTGTCAGTGACAGGGGGCGGGGCTGACAACCTCTTACAGTGTAGTACAGGCTGGTTGTCAGTGGCAGGGGGCGGGGCTGACATCCTCTCACATTGTACAGGCTGGTTGTCAGTGGCAGGGGGCGGGGCTGACAACCTCTCACAGTATACAGGCTGGTTGTCAGTGACAGGGGGCGGGGCTGACAACCTCTCACAGTGTACAGGCTGGTTGTCAGTGACAGGGGGCGGGGCTGACAACCTCTCACAGTATACAGGCTGGTTGTCAGTGACAGGGGGTGGGGCTGACAACCTCTCTTAGTGTACAGGCTGGTTGTCAGGGACAGGGGGCGGGGCTGACATCCTCTCACAGTATACAGGCTGGTTGTCTGTGACAGGGGGTGGGGCTGACAACCTCTCACAGTATACAGGCTAGTTGTGACAGGGGGCGGGGCTGACAACCTCTCACAGTATACAGGCTAGTTGTAACAGGGGGCGGGGCTGACAACCTCTCACAGTATACAGGCTGGTTGTCTGTGACAGGGGGCGGGGCTGACAACCTCTCACAGTATACAGTCTGGTTGTCTGTGACAGGGGGCGGGGCTGACAACCTCTCACAGTATACAGGCTAGTTGTGACAGGGGGCGGGGCTGACAACCTCTCACAGTATACAGGCTGGTTGTCAGTGACAGGGGGCGGGGCCGACAACCTCTCACAGTATACAGGCTGGTTGTCAGTGACAGGGGGCGGGGCTGACAACCTCTCACAGTGTACAGGCTGGTTGTCAGTGACAGGGGGCGGGGCCGACAACCTCTCACAGTATACAGGCTGGTTGTCAGTGACAGGGGGTGGGGCTGACAACCTCTCACAGTGTACAGGCTGGTTGTCAGTGACAGGGGGCGGGGCTGACAACCTCTCACAGTATACAGGCTAGTTGTGACAGGGGGAGGGGCTGACAACCTCTCACAGTGTACAGGCTGGTTGTCAGTGACAGGGGGCGGGGCTGACAACCTCTCACAGTATACAGGCTGGTTGTCAGTGACAGGGGGCGGGGCTGACAACCTCTCACAGTGTACAGGCTGGTTGTCTGTGACAGGGGTCGGGGCTGACAACCTCTCACAGTATACAGGCTGGTTGTCAGTGACAGGGGGCGGGGCTGACAACCTCTCACAGTGTACAGGCTGGTTGTCAGTGACAGGGGGCGGGGCTGACAACCTCTCACAGTGTACAGGCTGGTTGTCAGTGACAGGGGGCGGGGCTGACAACCTCTCACAGTGTACAGGCTGGTTGTCTGTGACAGGGGGCGGGGCTGACAACCTCTCACAGTATACAGGCTGGTTGTCAGTGACAGGGGGCGGGGCTGACAACCTCTCACAGTATACAGGCTGGTTGTCAGTGACAGGGGTCGGGGCTGACAACCTCTCACAGTATACAGGCTGGTTGTCAGTGACAGGGGGAGGGGCTGACAACCTCTCACAGTATACAGGCTGGTTGTCAGTGACAGGGGGCGGGGCTGACAACCTCTCACAGTATACAGGCTGGTTGTCAGTGACAGGGGGCGGGGCTGACAACCTCTCACAGTGTACAGGCTGGTTGTCAGTGACAGGGGGCGGGGCTGACAACCTCTCACAGTATACAGGCTGGTTGTCAGTGACAGGGGGCGGGGCTGACAACCTCTCACAGTGTACAGGCTGGTTGTCAGTCACAGGGGGTGGGGCTGACAACCTCTCACAGTATACAGGCTGGTTGTCAGTGACAGGGGGTGGGGCTGACAACCTCTCACAGTGTACAGGCTGGTTGTCAGTGACAGGGGGTGGGGCTGACAACCTCTCACATTATACAGGCTGGTTGTCAGTGACAGGGGGCGGGGCTGACAACCTCTCACAGTATACAGGCTGGTTGTCTGTGACAGGGGTCGGGGCTGACAACCTCTCACAGTATACAGGCTGGTTGTCTGTGACAGGGGGCGGGGCTGACAACCTCTCACAGTATACAGGCTGGTTGTCTGTGACAGGGGGCGGGGCTGACAACCTCTCACAGTGTACAGGCTGGTTGTCAGTGACAGGGGGCGGGGCTGACAACCTCTCACAGTGTACAGGCTGGTTGTCTGTGACAGGGGTCGGGGCTGACAACCTCTCACAGTGTACAGGCTGGTTGTCAGTGACAGGGGGCGGGGCTGACAACCTCTCTCAGTATACAGGCTGGTTGTCAGTGACAGGGGGTGGGGCTGACAACCTCTCACAGTATACAGGCTGGTTGTCAGTGACAGGGGGTGGGGCTGACAACCTCTCACATTATACAGGCTGGTTGTCAGTGACAGGGGGCGGGGCTGACAACCTCTCACAGTATACAGGCTAGTTGTGACAGGGGGAGGGGCTGACAACCTCTCACAGTATACAGGCTGGTTGTCAGTGACAGGGGGCGGGGCTGACAGCCTCTCACAGTATACAGGCTGGTTGTCAGTGACAGGGGGCGGGGCTGACAACCTCTCACAGTGTACAGGCTGGTTGTCAGTGACAGGGGGCGGGGCTGACAGCCTCTCACAGTGTACAGGCTGGTTGTCTGTGACAGGGGGCGGGGCTGACAACCTCTCACAGTGTACAGGCTGGTTGTCAGTGACAGGGGGCGGGGCTGACAACCTCTCACAGTGTACAGGCTGGTTGTCAGTGACAGGGGGCGGGGCTGACAACCTCTCACAGTATACAGGCTGGTTGTCTGTGACAGGGGGCAGGGCTGACCACCTCTCACAGTGTAGAGGCTGGTTGTCAGTGACAGGGGGCGGGGCTGACAACCTCTCACAGTGTACAGGCTGGTTGTCAGTGACAGGGGGTGGGGCTGACAACCTCTCACAGTATACAGGCTGGTTGTCTGTGACAGGGGGCAGGGCTGACCACCTCTCACAGTGTACAGGCTGGTTGTCAGTGACAGGGGGCGGGGCTGACAACCTCTCACAGTATACAGGCAGGTTGTCTGTGACAGGGGGTGGGGCTGACAACCTCTCACAGTGTACAGGCTGGTTGTCAGTGACAGGGGGTGGGGCTGACCACCTCTCACAGTATACAGGCTGGTTGTCAGTGACAGGGGGTGGGGCTGACAACCTCTCACCTCACAGTATACAGGCTGGTTGTCAGTGACAGGGGGTGGGGCTGACCACCTCTCACAGTATACAGGCTGGTTGTCAGTGACAGGGGGTGGGGCTGACAACCTCTCACAGTATACAGGCAGGTTGTCAGTGACAGGGGGCGGGGCTGACCACCTCTCACAGTATACAGGCTGGTTGTCAGTGACAGGGGGTGGGGCTGACAACCTCTCACAGTGTACAGGCTGGTTGTCAGTGACAGGGGGTGGGGCTGACAACCTCTCACAGTATACAGGCTGGTTGTCAGTGACAGGGGGTGGGGCTGACCACCTCTCACAGTATACAGGCTGGTTGTCAGTGACAGGGGGTGGGGCTGACAACCTCTCACAGTATACAGGCTGGTTGTCAGTGACAGGGGGCGGGGCTGACAACCTCTCACAGTATACAGGCAGGTTGTCAGTGACAGGGGGTGGGGCTGACCACCTCTCACAGTATACAGGCTGGTTGTCAGTGACAGGGGGTGGGGCTGACAACCTCTCACAGTATACAGGCTGGTTGTCAGTGACAGGGGGTGGGGCTGACCACCTCTCACAGTGTACAGGCTGGTTGTCAGTGACAGGGGGCGGGGCTGACCACCTCTCACAGTGTACAGGCTGGTTGTCTGTGACAGGGGGTGGGGCTGACAACCTCTCACAGTATACAGGCTGGTTGTCAGTGACAGGGGGTGGGGCTGACAACCTCTCACAGTATACAGGCTGGTTGTCAGTGACAGGGGGCGGGGCTGACAACCTCTCACAGTATACAGGCAGGTTGTCAGTGACAGGGGGCGGGGCTTACAACCTCTCACAGTATACAGGCTGGTTGTCAGTGACAGGGGGCGGGGCTGACCACCTCTCACAGTGTACAGGCTGGTTGTCAGTGACAGGGGGCGGGGCTGACCACCTCTCACAGTGTACAGGCTGGTTGTCAGTGACAGGGGGCGTGGCTGACCACCTCTCACAGTGTACAGGCTGGTTGTCAGTGACAGGGGGCGGGGCTGACAACCTCTCACAGTATACAGGCTGGTTGTCAGTGACAGGGGGCGTGGCTGCCACCTCTCACAGTGTACAGGCTGGTTGTCAGTGACAGGGGGCGGGGCTGACAACCTCTCACAGTGTACAGGCTGGTTGTCAGTGGCAGGGGGCGGGGCTGACAACCTCTCACAGTATACAGGCTGATTGTCAGTGGCAGGGGGCGGGGCTGACAACCTCTCACAGTATACAGGCTGGTTGTCAGTGGCAGGGGGAGGGGCTGACAACCTCTCACAGTATACAGGCTGGTTGTCAGTGGCAGGGCGAGTGGCGGACATCCTCTCACAGTATACAGGCTGGTTGTCAGTGGCAGGGGGGAGGGGCTGACAACCTCTCACAGTGTACAGGCTGGTTGTCAGTGACAGGGGGCGGGGCTGACAACCTCTCACAGTGTACAGGCTGGTTGTCAGTGACAGGGGGTGGGGCTGACAGCCTCTCACAGTGTACAGGCTGGTTGTCAGTGACAGAGGGCGGGGCTGACAACCTCTCACAGTATACAGGCTGGTTGTCAGTGACAGGGGGTGGGGCTGACAACCTCTCACAGTATACAGGCTGGTTGTCAGTCACAGGGGGCGGGGCTGACAACCTCTCACAGTATACAGGCTGGTTGTCAGTGACAGGGGGCGGGGCTGACAACCTCTCACAGTATGCAGTCTGGTTGTCAGTGGCAGGGGGTGGGGCTGACAACCTCTCACAGTATACAGGCTGGTTGTCAGTGACAGGGGGTGGGGCTGACAACCTCTCACATTATACAGGCTGGTTGTCAGTGACAGAGGGCGGGGCTGACAACCTCTCACAGTGTACAGGCTGGTTGTCAGTGACAGGGGGTGGGGCTGACAACCTCTCACATTATACAGGCTGGTTGTCAGTGACAGGGGGCGGGGCTGACAACCTCTCACAGTATACAGGCTGGTTGTCAGTGACAGGGGGCGGGGCTGACATCCTGTCACATTGTACAGGCTGGTTGTCAGTGACAGAGGGCGGGGCTGACAACCTCTCACAGTATACAGGCTGGTTGTCAGTGACAGGGGGCGGGGCTGACAACCTCTCACAGTATACAGGCTGGTTGTCAGTGACAGGGGGCGGGGCTGACAACCTCTCACAGTATACAGGCTGGTTGTCAGTGACAGAGGGCGGGGCTGACAACCTCTCACAGTATACAGGCTGGTTGTCAGTCACAGGGGGCGGGGCTGACAACCTCTCACAGTGCACAGGCTAGTTGTCAGTGACAGGGGGCGGGGCTGACAACCCCTCACAGTTTACACTCTGGATGTCAGTGACAGGGGGCGGGGCTGACAATCTCTCACAGTATACAGGCTGGTTGTCAGTGACAGGGGGAGCTGCTGACAACCTCTCACAGTATACAGGCTGGTTGTCAGTGATAGGGGGCGGGGCTGACAATCTCTCACAGTATACAGGCTGGTTGTCAGTGACAGGGGGCGGGGCTGACAACCTCTCTCAGTATACAGGCTGGTTGTCAGTGACAGGCGGCAGGGCTGACAACCTCTCACAGTATACAGGCTGGTTGTCAGTGACAGGGGGCGGGGCTGACATCCTCTCACAGTGTACAGGCTGGTTGTCAGGGACAGGGGGCGGGGCTGACAACCTCTCACAGTATACAGGCTGGTTGTCAGTGACAGGGGGCGGGGCTGATAACCTCTCACAGTGTACAGGCTGGTTGTCAGTGACAGGGGGATGGGCTGACAACCTCTCACAGTGTACAGGCTGGTTGTCAGTGACAGGGGGCGGGGCTGACAACCTCTCACAGTATACAGGCTGGTTGTCAGTGACAGGGGGCGGGGCTGACAACCTCTCACAGTGTACAGGCTGGTTGTCAGTGACAGGGGGCGGGGCTGACAACCCCTTACAGTATACAGGCTGGTTGTCAGTGACAGGGGGCGGGGCTGACAACCTCTCACAGTGTACAGGCTGGTTGTCAGTGGCAGTGGGAGCGGCTGACTACCTCTCACAGTATACAGGCTGGTTGTCAGTGGCAGTGGGAGCGGCTGACTACCTCTCACAGTGTACAGGCTGGTTGTCAGTGACAGGGGGTGGGGCTGACAACCTCTCACAGTGTACAGGCTGGTTGTCAGTGACAGGGGGTGGGGCTGACAACCTCTCACAGTGTACAGGCTGGTTGTCAGTGACAGAGGGTGGGGCTGACAACCTCTTACAGTGTAGTACAGGCTGGTTGTCAGTGGCAGGGGGCGGGGCTGGTAACCTCTCACAGTGTACAGGCTGGTTGTCAGTGACAGGGGGATGGGCTGACAACCTCTCACAGTGTACAGGCTGGTTGTCAGTGACAGGGGGCGGGGCTGACAACCTCTCACAGTGTACAGGCTGGTTGTCAGTGACAGGGGGTGGGGCTGACAACCTCTCACAGTGTACAAGCTGGTTGTCAGTGACAGGGGGCGGGGCTGACAACCTCTCACAGTATACAGGCTGGTTGTCAGTGACAGAGGGTGGGGCTGACAACCTCTCACAGTGTACAGGCTGGTTGTCAGTGACAGGGGGCGGGGCTGACAACCTCTTACAGTGTAGTACAGGCTGGTTGTCAGTGGCAGGCGGCAGGGCTGACAACCTCTCACAGTATACAGGCTGGTTGTCAGTGACAGGGGGTGGGGCTGACAACCTCTCACAGTATACAGGCTGGTTGTCAGTGGCAGGGGGCGGGGCTGACAACCTCTCACAGTGTACAGGCTGGTTGTCAGTGACAGGGGGCGGGGCTGACAGCCTCTCACAGTATACAGGCTGGATGTCAGTGACAGGGGGCGGGGCTGACAACCTCTCACAGTATGCAGTCTGGTTGTCAGTGGCAGGGGGTTGGGCTGACAACCTCTCACAGTATACAGGCTGGTTGTCAGTGACAGGGGGCGGGCCTGACAACCTCTCACAGTATACAGGCTGGTTGTCAGTGACAGGGGGCGGGGCTGACAACCTCTCACAGTATACAGGCTGGTTCTCAGTGACAGGGGGCGGGGCTGACAATCTCTCACAGTATACAGGCTGGTTGTCAGTGACAGGGGTTGGGGTGACAACCTCTCACAGTGTACAGGCTGGTTGTCAGTGGCAGGGGGTGGGGCTGACATCCTCTCACAGTGTACAGGCTGGTTGTCAGTGACAGGGGGTGGGGCTGACAACCTCTCACAGTATACAGGCTAGTTGTCAGTGACAGGGGTTGGGGTGACAACCTCTCACAGTGTACAGGCTGGTTGTCAGTGGCAGGGGGCGGGGCTGACAACCTCTCACAGTATACAGGCTGGTTGTCAGTGACAGGGGGCGGGGCTGACCACCTCTCACAGTGTACAGGCTGGTTGTCAGTGACAGGGGGCGGGGCTGACAACCTCTCTCAGTGTACAGGCTGGTTGTCAGTGACAGGGGGCGGGGCTGACAACCTCTCACAGTATACAGCCTGGTTGTCAGTGGCAGGGGGCGGGGCTGACAACCTCTCTCCGTGTACAGGCTGGTTGGCAGTGACAGGGGGCGGGGCTGACAACCTCTCACAGTATACAGGCTGGTTGGCAGTGACAGGGGGCGGGGCTGGTAACCTCTCACAGTGTACAGGCTGGTTGGCAGTGACAGGGGGCGGGGCTGACAGCCTCTCACAGTGTACAGGCTGGTTGTCAGTATCTGGGGGCGGGGCTGACAACCTCTCACACAGGATATACAGGCTGGTTGGCAGTGACAGGGGGCGGGGCTGGTAACCTCTCACAGTATACAGGCTGGTTGTCAGTATCTGGGGGCGGGGCTGACAACCTCTCACACAGGATATACAGGCTGGTTGTCAGTGACAGGGGGCGGGGCTGGTAACCTCTCACAGTATACAGGCTGGTTGTCAGTGACAGAGGGCGGGGCTGACAACCTCTCACAGTGTACAGGCTGGTTGTCAGTGACAGGGGGCGGGGCTGACAACCTCTCACACTGTACAGGCTGGTTGTCAGTGACAGGGGGCGGGGCTGACAACCTCTCACAGTATACAGGCTGGTTGTCAGTGACAGGGGGTGGGGCTGACAACCTCTCACAGTATACAGACTGGTTGTCAGTGACAGGGGGAGGGGCTGACATCCTCTCACAGTGTACAGGCTGGTTGTCAGTGACAGGGGGCGTGGCTGACAACCTCTCACAGTGTACAGGCTGGTTGTCAGTGACAGGGGGCGGGGCTGACAACCTCTCACAGTATACAGGCTGGTTGTCAGTAGCAGGGGGCGGGGCTGACAACCTCTCACAGTGTACAGGCTGGTTGTCAGTGACAGGGCTGACAACCTCTCACAGTATACAGGCTGGTTGTCAGTAGCAGGGGGCGGGGCTGACAACCTCTCACAGTATACAGGCTGGTTGTCAGTGACAGGGGGTGGGGCTGACAACCTCTCACAGTATACAGGCTGGTTGTCAGTGACAGGGCTGACAACCTCTCACAGTATACAGGCTGGTTGTCAGTGACAGGGCTGACAACCTCTCACTGTATACAGGCTGGTTGTCAGTGACAGGGGGCGGGGCTGACAACCTCTCACAGTATACAGGCTGGTTGTCAGTAGCAGGGGGCGGGGCTGACAACCTCTCACAGTGTACAGGCTGGTTGTCAGTGACAGGGGGCGGGGCTGACATCCTCTCACAGTGTACAGGCTGGTTGTCAGTGACAGGGGGCGGGGCTGACAACCTCTCACAGTGTACAGGCTGGCTGTCAGTGACAGGGGGCGGGGCTGACAACCTCTCACAGTATACAGGCTGGTTGTCAGTGGCAGGGGGCGGGGCTGACAACCTCTCACAGTATACAGACTGGTTGTCAGTGACAGGGGGCGGGGCTGACAATCTCTCACATGCATCGGCTGGTTGTCAGTGACAGGGGGCGGAGCTGACAGCCTCTCACAGTGTACAGGCTGGTTGTCAGTGGTAGGGGGCGGGGCTGACAACCTCTCACAGTATACAGGCTGGTTGTCAGTGACAGGGCTGACAACCTCTCACAGTATACAGGCTGGTTGTCAGTGACAGGGCTGACAACCTCTCACAGTATACAGGCTGGTTGTCAGTGACAGGGCTGACAACCTCTCACAGTATACAGGCTGGTTGTCAGTGACAGGGGGCGGGGCTGACAACCTCTCACAGTATACAGGCTGGTTGTCAGTGACAGGGGGCGGGGCTGACAACCTCTCACAGTATACAGGCTGGTTGTCAGTGACAGGGCTGACAACCTCTCACAGTATACAGGCTGGTTGTCAGTGACAGGGCTGACAACCTCTCACAGTATACAGGCTGGTTGTCAGTGACAGGGCTGACATCCTCTCACAGTATACAGGCTGGTTGTCAGTGACAGGGCTGACAACCTCTCACAGTATACAGGCTGGTTGTCAGTGACAGGGCTGACATCCTCTCACAGTGTACAGGCTGGTTGTCAGTGACAGGGGGCGGGGCTGACAACCTCTCACAGTATACAGGCTGGTTGTCAGTGACAGGGGGCGGGGCTGACAACCTCTCACAGCATACAGGCTGGTTGTCAGTGGCAGGGGGCGGGGCTGACAACCTCTCACAGTGTACAGGCTGGTTGTCAGTGGCAGGGGGCGGGGCTGACAACCTCTCACAGTATACAGGCTGGTTGTCAGTGACAGGGGGCGGGGCCGACAACCTCTCACAGTATACAGACTGGTTGTCAGTGACAGGGGGCGGGGCTGACAACCTCTCACAGTATACAGGCTGGTTGTCAGTGACAGGGCTGACAACCTCTCACAGTATACAGGCTGGTTGTCAGTGACAGGGCTGACAACCTCTCACAGTATACAGGCTGGTTGTCAGTGACAGGGCTGACAACCTCTCACAGTATACAGGCTGGTTGTCAGTGACAGGGGGCGGGGCTGACAGCCTCTCACAGTGTACAGGCTGGTTGTCAGTAGCAGGGGGCGGGGCTGACAGCCTCTCACAGTATACAGGCTGGTTGTCAGTAGCAGGGGGCGGGGCTGACAACCTCTCACAGTGTACAGGCTGGTTGTCAGTGACAGGGGGCGGGGCTGATAACCTCTCACAGTATACAGGCTGGTTGTCAGTAGCAGGGGGCGGGGCTGACAACCTCTCACAGTGTACAGGCTGGTTGTCAGTGACAGGGGGCGGGGCTGATAACCTCTCACAGTATACAGGCTGGTTGTCAGTAGCAGGGGGCGGGGCTGACAGCCTCTCACAGTGTACAGGCTGGTTGTCAGTAGCAGGGGGCGGGGCTGACAACCTCTCACAGTATACAGGCTGGTTGTCAGTGACAGGGCTGACAACCTCTCACAGTATACAGGCTGGTTGTCAGTAGCAGGGGGCTGGGCTGACAACCTCTCACAGTGTACAGGCTGGTTGTCAGTGACAGGGCTGACAACCTCTCACAGTATACAGGCTGGTTGTCAGTGACAGGGCTGACAACCTCTCACAGTATACAGGCTGGTTGTCAGTGACAGGGGGCGGGGCTGATAACCTCTCACAGTATACAGGCTGGTTGTCAGTAGCAGGGGGCGGGGCTGACAACCTCTCACAGTGTACAGGCTGGTTGTCAGTGACAGGGGGCGGGGCTGATAACCTCTCACAGTATACAGGCTGGTTGTCAGTAGCAGGGGGCGGGGCTGACAGCCTCTCACAGTGTACAGGCTGGTTGTCAGTAGCAAGGGGCGGGGCTGACAACCTCTCACAGTATACAGCCTGGTTGTCAGTGACAGGGGGCGGGGCTGACAACCTCTCACAGTATACAGGCTGGTTGTCAGTGACAGGGGGCGGGGCTGACAACCTCTCACAGTATACAGGCTGGTTGTCAGTGACAGGGGGCGGGGCTGACAACCTCTCACAGTATACAGGCTGGTTGTTAGTGACAGGGGGCGGGGCTGACAGCCTCTCACAGTGTACAGGCTGGTTGTCAGTAGCAAGGGGCGGGGCTGACAACCTCTCACAGTATACAGGCTGGTTGTTAGTGACAGGGGGCGGGGCTGACAACCTCTCACAGTATACAGGCTGGTTGTTAGTGACAGGGGGAGGGGCTGACAACCTCTCACAGTATACAGGCTGGTTGTCAGTAGCAGGGGGCGGAGCTGACAACCTCTCACAGTATACAGGCTGGTTGTTAGTGACAGGGGGCGGGGCTGACAACCTCTCACAGTATACAGGCTGGTTGTTAGTGACAGGGGGCGGGGCTGACAACCTCTCACAGTATACAGGCTGGTTGTTAGTGACAGGGGGCGGGGCTGACAGCCTCTCACAGTGTACAGGCTGGTTGTCAGTAGCAAGGGGCGGGGCTGACAACCTCTCACAGTGTACAGGCTGGTTGTTAGTGACAGGGGGCGGGGCTGACAACCTCTCACAGTATACAGGCGTGTTGTCGGTCGGTGTCGGTCATCGCCGTCTGTTCTCATCCTCAGGGCGCTCGGTGGGATTAGTGACGACCACCAGCATCACTCACGCCACCCCGGCCGCCGCCTACGCGCACAGCGCTGACCGGCAGTGGTTCTCGGATGCGGAGCTGCCCGCGGACGCCGCCCGTCAGGGCTGCAGGGACATCGCCTGGCAGCTGATTCACAACATCGCAGACATAGAGGTGAGGGCCCCGGGCGGATGATGGGAGCAGTCATCCGGCTCCTGCTGATGGCGCCATCTGCTTCATGTGCAGGTGATTCTGGGCGGAGGCAGAAAATACATGTACCCCAGCGGCACCCCGGACGTAGAGCGCCCCCTGGAGCCCGGGGCCAACGGGACCAGACAGGACGGGCAGGACCTAGTGAGGCTCTGGTACCAGAAGAAACCACCAGCAAAGGTGCGTGTGACCAGCATCTTCTCCACTCACATCCAGAGCTGCAAACAGACGGGTACCTCAGCTCTGGAGGTGACTAGAGGATAAGACACGATGTAACAGCAGAATAGTGACTGCAGCTGTGGAGGTGACTGGAGGATAAGACACCATGTAACAGCAGAATAGTGACTGCAGCTCTGGAGATGACCGGAGGATAAGACACGATGTAACAGCAGAATAGTGACTGCAGCTCTGGAGTTGACTGGAGGATAAGACATGATGTAACAGCAGAATAGTGAGGGCAGCTCTGGAGGTGACTGGAGGATAAGACACGATGTAACAGCAGAATAGTGACTGCAGCTCTGGAGGTGACTGGAGGATAAGACACGATGTAACAGCAGAATAGTGAGGGCAGCTCTGGAGGTGACTGGAGGATAAGACACGATGTAACAGCAGAATAGTGAGTGCAGATCTGGAGGTGACTGGAGGATAAGACATGATGTAACAGCAGAATAGTGACTGCAGCTGTGGAGGTGACTGGAGGATAAGACACGATGTAACAGCAGAATAGTGACTGCAGCTCTGGAGGTGACTGGAGGATAAGACACGATGTAACAGCAGAATAGTGACCGCAGCTCTGGAGGTGACTGGAGGATAAGACACGATGTAACAGCAGAATAGTGACCGCAGCTCTGGGGGTGACTGGAGGATAAGACACAATGTAACAGCAGAATAGTGACTGCAGCTGTGGAGGTGACTGGAGGATAAGACACGATGTAACAGCAGAATAGTGACTGCAGATCTGGAGGTGATTGGAGGATAAGACACGATGTAACAGCAGAATAGTGACTGCAGGTCTGGAGGTGACTGGAGGATAAGACACAATGTAACAGCAGAATAGTGAGGGCAGCTCTGGAGGATGAGACATCATGTATCAGCAGAATAGTAACTGCAGCTCTGGAGGTGACTGGAGGATAAGACACGATGTAACAGCAGAATAGTGAGTGCAGCTCTGGAGGTGACTGGAGGATAAGACACGATGTAACAGCAGAATAGTGACTGCAGCTCTGGAGGTGACTGGAGGATAAGACACGATGTAACAGCAGAATAGTGACTGCAGCTCTGGAGGTGACTGGAGGATAAGACACGATGTAATAGCAGAATAGTGACCGCAGCTCTGCGGGTGACTGGAGGATAAGACACAATGTAACAGCAGAATAGTGACTGCAGCTGTGGAGGTGACTGGAGGATAAGACACGATGTAACAGCAGAATAGTGACCGCAGCTCTGGGGGTGACTGGAGGATAAGACACAATGTAACAGCAGAATAGTGAGGGCAGCTCTGGAGGTGACTGGAGTATGAGACATCATGTATCAGCAGAATAGTAACTGCAGCTCTGGAGGTGACTGGAGTATGAGACATCATGTATCAGCAGAATAGTAACTGCAGCTCTGGAGGTGACTGGAGGATAAGACACGATGTAACAGCAGAATAGTGACTGCAGCTCTGGAGGTGACTGGAGGATAAGACACAATGTAACAGCAGAATAGTGAGGGCAGCTCTGGAGGTGACTGGAGTATGAGACATCATGTATCAGCAGAATAGTAACTGCAGCTCTGGAGGTGACTGGAGGATAAGACACGATGTAACAGCAGAATAGTGAGTGCAGCTCTGGAGGTGACTGGAGGATAAGACACGATGTAACAGCATAATAGTGAGTGCAGGTCTGGAGGTGACTGGAGGATAAGAGATGATGTAACAGCAGAATAGTGAGTGCAGCTCTGGAGGTGACTGGAGGATAAGACCTGATGTAACAGCAGAATAGTGAGTGCAGCTCTGGAGGTGACTGGAGGATAAGACCTGATGTAACAGCAGAATAGTGAGTGCAGCTCTGGAGGTGACTGGAGGATAAGACCTGATGTAACAGCAGAATAGTGAGTGCAGCTCTGGAGGTGACTGGAGGATAAGACACAATGTAACAGCAGAATAGTGAGGGCAGCTCTGGAGGTGACTGGAGGATGAGACATCATGTATCAGCAGAATAGTAACTGCAGCTCTGGAGGTGACTGGAGGATAAGACACGATGTAACAGCAGAATAGTGACTGGAGCTCTGGAGGTGACTGGAGGATAAGAGATGATGTAACAGCAGAATAGTGAGTGCAGCTCTGGAGGTGACTGGAGGATAAGACACGATGTAACAGCATAATAGTGAGTGCAGGTCTGGAGGTGACTGGAGGATAAGAGATGATGTAACAGCAGAATAGTGAGTGCAGCTCTGGAGGTGACTGGAGGATAAGACCTGATGTAACAGCAGAATAGTGAGTGCAGCTCTGGAGGTGACTGGAGGATAAGACCTGATGTAACAGCAGAATAGTGAGTGCAGCTCTGGAGGTGACTGGAGGATAAGACCTGATGTAACAGCAGAATAGTGAGTGCAGCTCTGGAGGTGACTGGAGGATAAGACCTGATGTAACAGCAGAATAGTGAGTGCAGCTCTGGAGGTGACTGGAGGATAAGACATGATGTAGCAGCAGAATAGTGAGTGCAGCTCTGGAGGTGACTGGAGGATAAGACCTGATGTAACAGCAGAATAGTGAGTGCAGCTCTGGAGGTGACTGGAGGATAAGACCTGATGTAACAGCAGAATAGTGAGTGCAGCTCTGGAGGTGACTGGAGGATAAGACATGATGTAGCAGCAGAATAGTGAGTGCAGCTCTGGAGGTGACTGGAGGATAAGACATGATGTAACAGCATAATAGTGAGTGCAGCTCTGGAGGTGACTGGAGGATAAGACACGATGTAACAGCAGAATAGTGAGTGCAGCTCTGGAGGTGACTGGAGGATAAGACACGATGTAACAGCAGAATAGTGACTGCAGCTCTGGAGGTGACTGGAGGATAAGACACGATGTAACAGCAGAATAGTGACTGCAGCTCTGGAGGTGACTGGAGGATAAGACACGATGTAATAGCAGAATAGTGACCGCAGCTCTGCGGGTGACTGGAGGATAAGACACAATGTAACAGCAGAATAGTGACTGCAGCTGTGGAGGTGACTGGAGGATAAGACACGATGTAACAGCAGAATAGTGACCGCAGCTCTGGGGGTGACTGGACGATAAGACACAATGTAACAGCAGAATAGTGACTGCAGCTGTGGAGGTGACTGGAGGATAAGACACGATGTAACAGCAGAATAGTGACTGCAGATCTGGAGGTGATTGGAGGATAAGACATGATGTAACAGCAGAATAGTGAGTGCAGCTCTGGAGGTGACTGGAGGATAAGACACAATGTAACAGCAGAATAGTGAGGGCAGCTCTGGAGGTGACTGGAGTATGAGACATCATGTATCAGCAGAATAGTAACTGCAGCTCTGGAGGTGACTGGAGGATAAGACACGATGTAACAGCAGAATAGTGACTGCAGCTCTGGAGGAGACTGGAGGATAAGACACAATGTAACAGCAGAATAGTGAGGGCAGCTCTGGAGGTGACTGGAGTATGAGACATCATGTATCAGCAGAATAGTAACTGCAGCTCTGGAGGTGACTGGAGGATAAGACACGATGTAACAGCAGAATAGTGAGTGCAGCTCTGGAGGTGACTGGAGGATAAGACACGATGTAACAGCATAATAGTGAGTGCAGGTCTGGAGGTGACTGGAGGATAAGAGATGATGTAACAGCAGAATAGTGAGTGCAGCTCTGGAGGTGACTGGAGGATAAGACCTGATGTAACAGCAGAATAGTGAGTGCAGCTCTGGAGGTGACTGGAGGATAAGACCTGATGTAACAGCAGAATAGTGAGTGCAGCTCTGGAGGTGACTGGAGGATAAGACCTGATGTAACAGCAGAATAGTGAGTGCAGCTCTGGAGGTGACTGGAGGATAAGACACAATGTAACAGCAGAATAGTGAGGGCAGCTCTGGAGGTGACTGGAGGATGAGACATCATGTATCAGCAGAATAGTAACTGCAGCTCTGGAGGTGACTGGAGGATAAGACACGATGTAACAGCAGAATAGTGAGTGCAGCTCTGGAGGTGACTGGAGGATAAGACACGATGTAACAGCATAATAGTGAGTGCAGGTCTGGAGGTGACTGGAGGATAAGAGATGATGTAACAGCAGAATAGTGAGTGCAGCTCTGGAGGTGACTGGAGGATAAGACCTGATGTAACAGCAGAATAGTGAGTGCAGCTCTGGAGGTGACTGGAGGATAAGACCTGATGTAACAGCAGAATAGTGAGTGCAGCTCTGGAGGTGACTGGAGGATAAGACCTGATGTAACAGCAGAATAGTGAGTGCAGCTCGGGAGGTGACTGGAGGATAAGACCTGATGTAACAGCAGAATAGTGAGTGCAGCTCTGGAGGTGACTGGAGGATAAGACATGATGTAGCAGCAGAATAGTGAGTGCAGCTCTGGAGGTGACTGGAGGATAAGACCTGATGTAACAGCAGAATAGTGAGTGCAGCTCTGGAGGTGACTGGAGGATAAGACCTGATGTAACAGCAGAATAGTGAGTGCAGCTCTGGAGGTGACTGGAGGATAAGACATGATGTAGCAGCAGAATAGTGAGTGCAGCTCTGGAGGTGACTGGAGGATAAGACATGATGTAACAGCATAATAGTGAGTGCAGCTCTGGAGGTGACTGGAGGATAAGACACGATGTAACAGCAGAATAGTGAGTGCAGCTCTAGAGGTGACTGGAGGATAAGACACGATGTAACAGCAGAATAGTGACTGCAGCTCTGGAGGTGACTGGAGGATAAGACACGATGTAACAGCAGAATAGTGACTGCAGCTCTGCGGGTGACTGGAGGATAAGACACAATGTAACAGCAGAATAGTGACTGCAGCTGTGGAGGTGACTGGAGGATAAGACACGATGTAACAGCAGAATAGTGACTGCAGCTCTGGAGGTGACTGGAGGATAAGACACGATGTAACAGCAGAATAGTGACCGCAGCTCTGGGGGTGACTGGACGATAAGACACAATGTAACAGCAGAATAGTGACTGCAGCTGTGGAGGTGACTGGAGGATAAGACATGATGTAACAGCAGAATAGTGACTGCAGATCTGGAGGTGATTGGAGGATAAGACACGATGTAACAGCAGAATAGTGACTGCAGCTCTGGAGGTGACTGGAGGATAAGACACAATGTAACAGCAGAATAGTGAGGGCAGCTCTGGAGGTGACTGGAGTATGAGACATCATGTATCAGCAGAATAGTAACTGCAGCTCTGGAGGTGACTGGAGGATAAGAGATGATGTAACAGCAGAATAGTGAGTGCAGCTCTGGAGGTGACTGGAGGATAAGACCTGATGTAACAGCAGAATAGTGAGTGCAGCTCTGGAGGTGACTGGAGGATAAGACCTGATGTAACAGCAGAATAGTGAGTGCAGCTCTGGAGGTGACTGGAGGATAAGACCTGATGTAACAGCAGAATAGTGAGTGCAGCTCTGGAGGTGACTGGAGGATAAGACCTGATGTAACAGCAGAATAGTGAGTGCAGCTCTGGAGGTGACTGGAGGATAAGACACAATGTAACAGCAGAATAGTGAGGGCAGCTCTGGAGGTGACTGGAGGATGAGACATCATGTATCAGCAGAATAGTAACTGCAGCTCTGGAGGTGACTGGAGGATAAGACACGATGTAACAGCAGAATAGTGACTGCAGCTCTGGAGGTGACTGGAGGATAAGACACGATGTAACAGCAGAATAGTGACTGCAGCTCTGCGGGTGACTGGAGGATAAGACACAATGTAACAGCAGAATAGTGACTGCAGCTGTGGAGGTGACTGGAGGATAAGACACGATGTAACAGCAGAATAGTGACTGCAGCTCTGGAGGTGACTGGAGGATAAGACACGATGTAACAGCAGAATAGTGACCGCAGCTCTGGGGGTGACTGGACGATAAGACACAATGTAACAGCAGAATAGTGACTGCAGCTGTGGAGGTGACTGGAGGATAAGACATGATGTAACAGCAGAATAGTGACTGCAGATCTGGAGGTGATTGGAGGATAAGACACGATGTAACAGCAGAATAGTGACTGCAGCTCTGGAGGTGACTGGAGGATAAGACACAATGTAACAGCAGAATAGTGAGGGCAGCTCTGGAGGTGACTGGAGTATGAGACATCATGTATCAGCAGAATAGTAACTGCAGCTCTGGAGGTGACTGGAGGATAAGAGATGATGTAACAGCAGAATAGTGAGTGCAGCTCTGGAGGTGACTGGAGGATAAGACCTGATGTAACAGCAGAATAGTGAGTGCAGCTCTGGAGGTGACTGGAGGATAAGACCTGATGTAACAGCAGAATAGTGAGTGCAGCTCTGGAGGTGACTGGAGGATAAGACCTGATGTAACAGCAGAATAGTGAGTGCAGCTCTGGAGGTGACTGGAGGATAAGACCTGATGTAACAGCAGAATAGTGAGTGCAGCTCTGGAGGTGACTGGAGGATAAGACACAATGTAACAGCAGAATAGTGAGGGCAGCTCTGGAGGTGACTGGAGGATGAGACATCATGTATCAGCAGAATAGTAACTGCAGCTCTGGAGGTGACTGGAGGATAAGACACGATGTAACAGCAGAATAGTGAGTGCAGCTCTGGAGGTGACTGGAGGATAAGACCTGATGTAACAGCAGAATAGTGAGTGCAGCTCTGGAGGTGACTGGAGGATAAGACATGATGTAACAGCAGAATAGTGAGTGCAGCTCTGGAGGTGACTGGAGGATAAGACCTGATGTAACAGCAGAATAGTGAGTGCAGCTCTGGAGGTGACTGGAGGATAAGACCTGATGTAGCAGCAGAATAGTGAGTGCAGCTCTGGAGGTGACTGGAGGATAAGACATGATGTAACAGCAGAATAGTGAGTGCAGCTCTGGAGGTGACTGGAGATCGCTGCTCGGCTCTCTGGGATAATTTCTTTGTCTGTTGTAGGTTTCTCGTTACATCTATAACAGGACTCAGTTGATGGAGATCGACCCCAGGAATGTGGATTATCTGATGGGTTTGTAGTTGCTGCGTTTCTCGCTTTATTGTTTCTCAGTGACGTCATCTCAGGATTCTCTGTCAGTAATGATGGGAGTCTGAGTTATCAGCAAATAATGACCCCCACTCCTCACCTCTCGCTCCGTCGCCTTCACCCCCTTTTTGTTCTCCACCACATCTTACCATCATCCCTCCTTATCATCCTTCTCACCTCCCTCTCACCTCCCTCTCACCTCCTTCTCACCTCCCTCTTACCCCTCCCCTCCGTCTCACCTCCCTCTCACCTCCTTCTCACCTCCCTCTTACCCCTCCCCTCCGTCTCGCCTCCCTCTCACCTCCTTCTCACCTCCCTCTTACCCCTCCCCTCCGTCTCGCCTCCCTCTCACCTCCTTCTCACCTCCCTCTTACCCCTCCCCTCCGTCTCGCCTCCCTCTCACCTCCTTCTCACCTCCCTCTTACCCCTCCCCTCCGTCTCGCCTCCCTCTCACCTCCTTCTCACCTCCCTCTTACCCCTCCCCTCCGTCTCACCTCCCTCTCACCTCCTTCTCACCTCCCTCTTACCCCTCCACTCCGTCTCGCCTCCCTCTCACCTCCTTCTCACCTCCCTCTTACCCCTCCCCTCCGTCTCGCCTCCCTCTCACCTCCTTCTCACCTCCCTCTTACCCCTCCCCTCCGTCTCGCCTCCCTCTCACCTCCTTCTCACCTCCCTCTTACCCCTCCCCTCCGTCTCGCCTCCCTCTCACCTCCTTCTCACCTCCCTCTTACCCCTCCCCTCCGTCTCGCCTCCCTCTCACCTCCTTCTCACCTCCCTCTTACCCCTCCCCTCCGTCTCACCTCCCTCTCACCTCCTTCTCACCTCCCTCTTACCCCTCCCCTCCGTCTCACCTCCCTCTCATCTCCTTCTCACCTCCCTCTTACCCCTCCCCTCCGTCTCGCCTCCCTCTCACCTCCTTCTCACCTCCCTCTTACCCCTCCCCTCCGTCTCGCCTCCCTCTCACCTCCTTCTCACCTCCCTCTTACCCCTCCCCTCCGTCTCACCTCCCTCTCACCTCCTTCTCACCTCCCTCTTACCCCTCCACTCCGTCTCGCCTCCCTCTCACCTCCTTCTCACCTCCCTCTTACCCCTCCCCTCCGTCTCACCTCCCTCTCACCTCCTTCTCACCTCCCTCTTACCCCTCCCCTCCGTCTCACCTCCCTCTCATCTCCTTCTCACCTCCCTCTTACCCCTCCCCTCCGTCTCACCTCCCTCTCACCTCCTTCTCACCTCCCTCTTACCCCTCCCCTCCGTCTCACCTCCCTCTCATCTCCTTCTCACCTCCCTCTTACCCCTCCCCTCCGTCTCACCTCCCTCTCACCTCCTTCTCACCTCCCTCTTACCCCTCCCCTCCGTCTCACCTCCCTCTCACCTCCTTCTCACCTCCCTCTTACCCCTCCCCTCCGTCTCACCTCCCTCTCATCTCCTTCTCACCTCCCTCTTACCCCTCCCCTCCGTCTCACCTCCCTCTCATCTCCTTCTCACCTCCCTCTTACCCCTCCCCTCCGTCTCGCCTCCCTCTCACCTCCTTCTCACCTCCCTCTTACCCCTCCCCTCCGTCTCACCTCCCTCTCACCTCCTTCTCACCTCCCTCTTACCCCTCCCCTCCGTCTCACCTCCCTCTCATCTCCTTCTCACCTCCCTCTTACCCCTCCCCTCCGTCTCACCTCCCTCTCACCTCCTTCTCACCTCCCTCTTACCCCTCCCCTCCGTCTCGCCTCCCTCTCACCTCCTTCTCACCTCCCTCTTACCCCTCCCCTCCGTCTCACCTCCCTCTCATCTCCTTCTCACCTCCCTCTTACCCCTCCCCTCCGTCTCACCTCCCTCTCACCTCCTTCTCACCTCCCTCTTACCCCTCCCCTCCGTCTCGCCTCCCTCTCACCTCCTTCTCACCTCCCTCTTACCCCTCCCCTCCGTCTCGCCTCCCTCTCACCTCCTTCTCACCTCCCTCTTACCCCTCCCCTCCGTCTCACCTCCCTCTCACCTCCTTCTCACCTCCCTCTTACCCCTCCCCTCCGTCTCACCTCCCTCTCATCTCCTTCTCACCTCCCTCTTACCCCTCCCCTCCGTCTCGCCTCCCTCTCACCTCCTTCTCACCTCCCTCTTACCCCTCCCCTCCGTCTCACCTCCCTCTCACCTCCTTCTCACCTCCCTCTTACCCCTCCCCTCCGTCTCACCTCCCTCTCATCTCCTTCTCACCTCCCTCTTACCCCTCCCCTCCGTCTCGCCTCCCTCTCACCTCCTTCTCACCTCCCTCTTACCCCTCCCCTCCGTCTCGCCTCCCTCTCACCTCCTTCTCACCTCCCTCTTACCCCTCCCCTCCGTCTCACCTCCCTCTCATCTCCTTCTCACCTCCCTCTTACCCCTCCCCTCCGTCTCGCCTCCCTCTCACCTCCTTCTCACCTCCCTCTTACCCCTCCCCTCCGTCTCGCCTCCCTCTCACCTCCTTCTCACCTCCCTCTTACCCCTCCCCTCCGTCTCACCTCCCTCTCATCTCCTTCTCGCCTCACTCTCGCCCCTCACCATTTTCTCATCTCCTTCTCATCCCTCGCCTCCTTCTCTCCCCCTCTTGCCCCTCCCCCCTTATCGCCTCCCTGTCACCTTCATCTTGCCCCCCCTCCTTCTCGCCCCTCGTCTCTTTCTCGCTCTTGTCTCCTTCTCGCCTCCCTCTCGCATCTTTCTTACCTCCTTCTTGCCTCCCTCTCACCCTTGCTTCCCTCTCCCCTCCGTCTCGCCACCCTCTCGCCCTTGTCTCCCTCTCGCCTCCCTCTCGCATATTTCGCACCTCCTTCTCGCCCCTTGCTTCCCTCTCCCCTTCTTCTCGCCTCCCTCTCGCCCTTCTCCCTCTCATCTCCTTCTCGACTCACTCTCGCCCCTCACCATTTTCTCTTCTCCTTCTCATCCCTCGCCTCCGTCTCTCCCCCTCTCGCCCCTCCCCTCCTTCTCACCACCCTCTTGCCTCCTTATCGCCTCCCTCTCACTATCTTCTCGCCTCCTGCTAGCCCCCTTCTCGCCCCTTGCCTCCCTCTGACCTTCTTCTCTCCTCCCCCTTGCTTCCTTCTTGTCTCCCACTCACCCCTCTCCTCCTTCTCGCACCTCGCCTCCTTTTCGCCCCTCGCCTCCCTCTCGTCTTCCTCTCACCTTTCGCCTCCTTGCCCCTCACCTTCCTCTCGCCTCCTTCTCACCTCCCTCTCGCACTTCCTCTCCTTCTCACCTCCTTCTCGCTCATCTTCTTCTCGCCTCCCTCTTGCCCCTCACCTTCCTCTCGCCTCCTTCTCACCTCCCTCTCACACTTCCTCTCCTTCTCGCCTCCTTCTCGCTCCTCATCTTCTTCTGGCCTCCCTCTTGCCCCTCGCCTTCCTCTTGCCCCTCACCACCTGCTCTCCCTCCTTTTCCAGGCCTCTTTGCGCCGGTCGATCTGCCATACGAGCTGTTGAAGAACACGTCCTCTGCCCCCGCCCTCTCTGAGATGGTCTTCGTCGCCATCCAGATCCTACAGAAGAACCCGAGAGGCTTCTTCCTGCTGGTGGAAGGTGAGACGTCGTTGTCTTCTCTGTGGCGGACATCTGTGTAGTTTGCAGTATATATGCGTCATGCTGCGATCAGCCCCAGTGACGTGCTCTCCATCTTGACGCCAGGAGGACGCATCGACCACGCTCACCATGCTGGACAGGCGAGTCTCGCCCTACACGAAGCGGTGGAATTGGACCGAGCGGTGGGGCTGGCGAGCACCCTCACCTCGGAGGAAGACACCTTAACCCTGGTCACCGCAGACCACTCTCATGTCTTCACCCTTGGGGGCTACCCACCAAGAGGAAACCCAGTACTAGGTAAGACCCACCTCCCGACTATCATGTCCACATGGGTTGTATCTCCCACTATCTTATTGCATCAATTCATGAACCAGGAAGCTAAGGATGAACAGAATTATACAATAGGATGCAGGGAATTGTGGGAGGACATGTGCACAATAAATGATGAGGTCCTGAAGGAGGAGGCTGTGCACTGTGGGGGGGGCTGGAGGAGGCTGTGCACTGTGGGGGGGCTGGAGGAGGCTGTGCACTGTGGGGGGGCTGGAGGAGGCTGTGCACTGTGGGGGGGCTGGAGGAGGCTGTGCACTGTGGGGGTCCAGGAGGAGTCTGTGCACTGTGGGGGTCCTGGAGGAGGAGTCTGTGCACTCTGGGGGTCCTGGAGGAGGAGTCTGTGCACTCTGGCGGTCCTGGAGGAGGAGGCTGTGCACTCTGGCGGTCCTGGAAGAGGAGGCTGTGCACTCTGGGGGTCCTGGAGGAGGAGGCTGTGCACTCTGGGGGTCCTGGAGGAGGAGGCTGTGCACTCTGGGGGTCCTGGAGGAGGAGGCTGTGCACTGTGGGGGTCCTGGAGGAGGAGGCTGTGCACTGTGGGGGTCCTGGAGGAGGCTGTGTGTGCACTGTGGGGATCCTGGAGGAGGCTGTGCACTCTAGGGATCCAGGAGGAGGCTGTGCACTCTGGGGGTCCTGGAGCAGGAGTCTGTGCACTCTGGGGGTCCTGGAGCAGGAGTCTGTGCACTCTGGGGGTCCTGGAGGAGGAGGCTGTGCACTCTGGAGGTCCTGGAGGAGGAGGCTGTGCACTCTGGGGGTCCAGGAGGAGGCTGTGCACTGTGGGGGTCCTGGAGGAGGCTGTGCACTGTGGGGGTCCTGGAGGAGGCTGTGCGTGCACTGTGGGGGTCCTGGAGGAGGCTGTGCACTCTGGGGGTCCAGGAGGAGGCTGTGCACTGTGGGGGTCCTGGAGGAGGCTGTGTACTCTGGGGGTCCTGGAGCAGTCCCCTCTGGGGGTTATAGTTCCTGTCACGTGCCCCCTTCTCCCCGCAGGCCTGGCTCTGGGGCAGAGTGACGTGGACGGGATGCCCTACACCTCCATCCTGTACGGGAACGGCCCCGGCTTCCAGATGGACAGAGGGAAGCGGCAGAACATCACGGGCCTGGACACCGGTGAGTTCTGCTCTGTCACGGGGCCCCAGGATCGGCTCCTCCAGGGGCCCCTCAGTGCAGTAATGAACTCATTATCCACAGGGAACGCGGAGTATCTGGCGCAGGCAGCGGTGCCCCTTAGAGCGGAGACGCACGGTGGAGAGGACGTCGCCATCTTTGCCAAGGGCCCGATGGCTCATCTGCTGCACGGCGTGGTGGAGCAGAGCTACATCCCCTACGCCATGGGCTACGCCGCCTGCATCGGGCCCCACCGGGAGCACTGCGGGGGCCGCAAACGACCGCGGAGACCCAAACCCTGGAACCAGCACTCGCCATGAGGCCACGCCCACACTGTGGCAACCAGCCAATCACTGGAGACTGTGTACTAAAAGAGGAAGTTAAAGGGACAGTGCACGAATCACCGGAATATTCCGGAACATTCCCGCAGAATTCATGTATCGCGTCATCACCAAGATCTCTGCTAAATAAAAAGTATTGGAATAACCGCGAGCCGCTCACACAGCAGAGGATTTGTTACAATTGTATCCAGTCTACACATCTCTCTGGAATAGAATGCCAGACTGATACATTGTAACAAAGCAGCAGCACAGGAGAGACGTCTGCACTGATACAGTGAGGCAAATCCAGAGAAAAGTATCAGTAACAAAGTCTCCACCTTATGTAGAAATCCATTAACCCCCGAGAGCGTGAGCCGGAGGCAGCAAAAGTGGCCACGCGGATCCAGAGTCCACCATCACCGGGGCGTAACATGGGATCAAATGCAAATCATCCGGCCCCTCCCCCACTGATGACATCACAAACAAATAGAAACATGTTTACAAACAAGAAGCCTGACAGTGATACATTGTATCGCGCCACAATCCAATCCCATATCTGCTCCTTTCTTCTGTTCCTTTATTTTCTAATGATGCATCCGAGGTTTCTGACACCGAACAGTGTGAACGCGCCTCAACTAACACACGACAGCTGCCGCCAGCAATACAGCCGTTCCTCAGCTGTCACTGACATCATTCTTCTCTCATTGTTCTTCTTTGGGGTCTTATTTTACACATTTCACAAAACCAAATACTTTTATATACAATGGATTTTCTACTAGCACAAAGAAGTAAAGAGAAAAATTCCCAAACATCTTTATTACCAAAACTCAAAAGCCCGGCATCAATCATTCTACCAACACATGTGACTGACAAATCGGTATATCTACAGCCACCATTAGGGGGAGCTCCCTGTATACCGAGATACATGATAAGATTCTGTCTGCAGCCACCACTAGGGGGAGCTCCCTGTATACAGAGATACATGATAAGATCCTGTCTGCAGCCACCACTAGGGGGAGCTCCCTGTATACAGAGATACATGATAAGATCCTGTCTGCAGCCACCACTAGGAGGAGCTCCCTGTATACAGAGATACATGATAAGATCCTGTCTGCAGCCACCACTAGGGGAAGCTCCCTGTATACAGAGATACATGATAAGATTCTGTCTGCAGCCACCACTAGGGGGAGCTCCCTGTATACAGAGATACATGATAAGATCCTGTCTGCAGCCACCACTAGGGGGAGCTCCCTGTATACAGAGACACATGATAAGATTCTGTCTGCAGCCACCACTAGAGGGAGCGCCCTATATACAGAGATACATGATAAGATCCTGTCTGCAGCCACCACTAGGAGGAGCTCCCTGTATACAGAGATACATGATAAGATCCTGTCTACAGCCACCACTAGGGGGAGCTCCCTGTATACAGAGATACATGATAAGATCCTGTCTGCAGCCACCACTAGGGGAAGCTCCCTGTATACAGAGATACATGATAAGATCCTGTCTACAGCCACCACTAGGGGGAGCTCCCTGTATACAGAGATAAATGATGAGATTATGTCTGCAGCCACCACTAGGGGGAGATCCCTGTATATAGAGATACATGATAAGATCCTGTCTGCAGCCACCACTAGGAGGAGCTCCCTGTATACAGAGACACATGATAAGATTCTGTCTGCAGCCACCACTAGGGGGAGCTCCCTGTATACAGAGATACATGATAAGATCCTGTCTGCAGCCACCACTAGGGGAAGCTCCCTGTATACAGAGATACATGATAAGATCCTGTCTGCAGCCACCACTAGGGGGAGCTCCCTGTATACAGAGATACATGATGAGATTATGTCTGCAGCCACCACTAGGGGGAGATCCCTGTATATAGAGATACATGATAAGATCCTGTCTGCAGCCACCACTAGGAGGAGCTCCCTGTATACAGAGACACATGATAAGATTCTGTCTGCAGCCACCACTAGGGGGAGCTCCCTGTATACAGAGATACATGATAAGATCCTGTCTGCAGCCACCACTAGGGGAAGCTCCCTGTATACAGAGATACATGATAAGATCCTGTCTGCAGCCACCACTAGGGGGAGCTCCCTGTATACAGAGATACATGATAAGATCCTGTCTGCAGTCACCACCAGGGGGAGCTCCCTGTATACAGAGATACATGATAAGATTCTGTCTGCAGCCACCAATAGGGGGAGCTCCCTGTATACAGATACATGATAAGATCCTGTCTGCAGCCACCACTAGGGGGAGCTCCCTGTATACAGAGATACATGATAAGATCCTGTCTGCAGTCACCACCAGGGGGAGCTCCCTGTATACAGAGATACATGATAAGATTCTGTCTGCAGCCACCAATAGGGGGAGCTCCCTGTATACAGAGATACATGATAAGATCCTGTCTGCAGCCACCACTAGGGGGAGCTCCCTGTATACAGCGATACATGATAAGATTCTGTCTGCAGCCACCAATAGGGGGAGCTCTCTGTATACAGAAATACATGACAAGATCCTGTCTGCAGCCACCACTAGGGGGAGCTCCCTGTATACAGAGATACATGATAAGATTCTGTCTGCAGCCACCACTAGGGGGAGCTCCCTGTATACAGAGATACATGATAAGATCCTGTCTGCAGTCACCACTAGGGGGAGCTCCCTGTATACAGATATACATGATAAGATTCTGTCTGCAGCCACCACTAGGGGGAGCTCCCTGTATACAGAGATACATGATAAGATCCTGTCTGCAGTCACCACCAGGGGTAGCTCCCTGTATACAGAGATACATGATAAGATCCTGTCTGCAGTCACCACTAGGGGGAGCTCCCTGTATACAGATATACATGATAAGATTCTGTCTGCAGCCACCACAAGGGGGAGCTCCCTGTATACAGAGATACATGATAAGATCCTGTCTGCAGTCACCACCAGGGGTAGCTCCCTGTATACAGAGATACATGATAAGATCCTGTCTGCAGTCACCACCAGGGGGAGCTCCCTGTATACAGAGATACATGATAAGATCCTGTCTGCAGCCACCACTAGGGGGAGCTCCCTGTATACAGAGATACATGATAAAATTCAGTCTGCAGCCACCACTAGGAGGAGCTCCCTGTATACAGAGATACATGATAAGATCCTATCTGCAGCTACCACTAGGGGGAGCTCCCTGTATACAGAGATACATGATAAGATCCTGTCTGCAGCTACCACTAGGGGGAGCTCCCTGTATACAGAGATACATGATAGAATCCGGTCTGCAGTCACCACTAGGGGGAGCTCCCTGTATACAGAGATACATGATAGAATCCGGTCTGCAGTCACCACTAGGGGGAGCTCCATGTATACAGAGATAAATGATAAGATTCTGGCTGCAGCCACCACTAGGGGGAGCTCCCTGTATACAGAGATACATGATAGAATCCGGTCTGCAGTCACCACTAGGGGGAGCTCCCTGTACACAGACACAAGATAAGATCCTGTCTGCAGCCACCACTAGGGGGAGCTCCCGGTATAAAGAGATACATGACAAGATCCTGTCTGCAGCCACCACTAGGGGGAGCTCCCTGTATAAAGAGATTCATGATAAGATCCTGTCTGCAGCCACCACTAGGGGGAGCTCTCTATAAACAGAGATACATGATAAGATCCTGTCTGCAGCCACCACTAGGGGGAGCTCCCTGTATACAGAGATACATGATAAGATTCTGTATGCAGCCACCACTAGGGGGAGCTCCCTGTATACAGAGCTATATAAGATCCTGTCTGCAGCCACCACTAGGGGGAGCTCCCTGTATACAGAGATACATGATAAGATTCTGTCTGCAGCCACCACTAGGGGGAGCTCCCTGTATACAGAGATACATGATAAGATTCTGTCTGCAGCCAGCACTAGAGGGAGCTCCCTGTATACAGAGATACATGATAAGATCCTGTCTACAGTCACCACTAGGAGGAGCTCCCTATATACAGAGATACATGATAAGATTCTGTCTGCAGCCACCACTAGGTGGAGCTCCCTGTATACAGAGATACATGATAAGACTCTGTCTGCAGACACCACTAGGAGGAGCTCCATGTATACAGAGATACATGATAAGATCCTGTCTGCAGCCAACACTAGGAGGAGCTCCCTGTATACAGAGATACATGATAAGGTCCTGTCTGCAGCCACCACTTGGGGGAGCTCCCTGTATACAGAGATACATGATAAGATCCTGTGCAGTCACCACTAGGGAGAGCTCCCTGTATACAAAGATAATGATAAGATCCTGACTGCAGTCACCACAAGGGGGAGCTCCCTGTATAAAGAGAAAAATGATAAGATCCTGTCTGCAGTCACCACTAAGGGGAGCTCCCTGTATACAGAGATACATGATAAGATCCTGTCTGCAGTCACCACTAGGGGGAGCTCCCTGTATACAGAGATACATGATGAGATTCTGTCTGCAGCCACCACTAGGGGAGCTCCCTGTATAAAGGGATACATGATGAGATTCTGTCTGCAGCCACCACTAGGGGGAGCTCCCTGTATACAGAGATACATGATAAGATCCTGTCTGCAGTCACCACTAGGGGGAGCTCCCTGTATAAAGAGATACATGATAAGATCCTGTCTGCAGTCACCACTAAGGGGAGCTCCCTGTATACAGAGATACATGATAAGATCCTGTCTGCAGTCACCACTAGGGGGAGCTCCCTGTATAAAGAGATACATGATAAGATCCTGTCTGCAGCCACCTCTAGGGGGAGCTCCCTGTATACAGAGATACATGATAAGATTCTGTCTGCAGTCACCACTAGGGGGAGCTCCCTGTATACAGAGCTATATAAGATCCTGTCTGCAGTCACCACTAGGGGGAGCTCCCTGTATGCAGAGATACATGATAAGATTGTGTCTGCAGCCATCACTAGGGGAAGCTCCCTGTATACAGAGATACATGATAAGATCCTGTCTGCAGCCACCACTAGGGGGAGCTCCCTGTATACAGAGATACATGATAAGATTGTGTCTGCAGCCATCACTAGGAGAAGCTCCCTGTACACAGAGATACATGATAAGATCCTGTCTGCAGCCACCACTAGGGTGAGCTCTCTAAACACAGAGATATATGATAAGATCCTGTCTGCAGCCACCACTAGGGGGAGCTCCCTGTATACAGAGATATATGATAAGATCCTGTCTGCAGCCACCACTAGGGGGAGCTCCCTGTATACAGAGATACATGATAAGATCCTGTCTGCAGCCACCACTAGGGGGAGCTCCCTGTATACAGAGATATATGATAAGATCCTGTCTGCAGCCACCACTAGGGGGAGCTCCCTGTATACAGAGATACATGATAAGATCCTGTCTGCAGCCACCACTAGGGGGAGCTCACTGTATACAGAGATATATGATAAGATCCTGTCTGCAGCCATCACTAGGGGGAGCTCTCTATACACAGAGATGTATGATAAGATCCTGTCTGCAGTCACCACTAGGGGGAGCTCCCTGTATACAGAGATACATGATAAAATCCTGTCTTCAGTCACCACTAGGGGGAGCTCCCTGTATACAGAGATACATGATAAGATTCTGTCTGCAGTCACCACTAGGGGGAGCTCCCCGTACACAGAGACACATGATAAGATCCTGTCTGCAGCCACCACTAGGGGGAGCTCCCTGTATACAGAGCTATATAAGATTCTGTCTGCAGTCACCACTAGGGGGAGCTCCCTGTATACAGAGATACATGATAAGATCCTGTCTGCAGCCACCACTAGGGGGAGCTCCCTGTATACAGAGATACATGATAACATCCTGTCTGCAGCCACCACTAGGGGAAGCTCTCTATACACAGAGATACATGATAAGATTCTGTCTACAGTCAACACTAGGGGGAGCTCCCTGTATACAAAGATACATGATAAGATCCTGTCTGCAGTCACCACAACGGGGTGATCCCTGTATACAGAGATACATGATAAGATCCTGTCTGCAGCCACCACTAGAGGGAGCTCCCTGTACACAGAGATACATGAAAAGATTCTGTCTGCAACCACCACTAGGGGGAGATCCAAAATTACAGAGATACATGATAAGATCCTGTTTGCAGCCACCACTAGGTGGAGCTCCCTGTATACAGAGATACATGATAAGATCCTGTCTGCAGCCAACACTAGGGGGAGCTCCCTGTATACAGAGATAAATAAGTTTCTGTTTGCAGCCACCACTAGAGGGAGCTCCCTATATACAGAGATACATGATAAGATTCTGTTTGCATCCACCACTAGATGGAGCTCCCTGTATAAAGAGATACATGATAAGATCCTATCTGCAGCCAACACTAGGGGGAGCTCCCTGTATACAGAGATACATGATAAGATCCTGTCTGCAGCCAACACTAGGGGAAGCTCCCTGTATGCAGAGATAAATAAGATTGTATTTGCAGCCACCTCTAGGGGGAGCACCCTATATACAGAGATACATGATAACATTCTGTCTGCAGCCGCCACTAGGAGGAGCGCACTATATACAGAGATACATGATAATATTCTGTTTTCAGCCACCACTAGGGGGAGCACCCTGTATACAGAGATACATGATAAGATCCTGTCTGCAGCCACCACTAGAGGGAGCTCCCTATATACAGAGATACATGATAAGATTCTGTTTGCATCCACCACTAGGTGGATCTCCCTGGATACAGAGATACATGATAAGATCCTGTCTGCAGACACCACTAGGGGGAGCTCCCTGTATACAGAGATAGATGATAAGATTTTGTCTGCAGACACCACTAGGTAGAGCTCCCTGTATACAGAGATACATGATAATATTCTGTCTGCAGTCACCACTAGGGGGAGATCCCTGTATACAGAGATACATGATAAGATCCTGTCTGCAGTCACCAATAGGGGGAGCTCCCTGTATAAAGAGATACATGATAAGATTCTGTCTGCAGCCTCCACTAGGGGGAGCTCTCTATACACAGAGATACATGATAAGATCCTGTCTGCAGTCACCACAAAGGTGTGATCCCTGTATACAGAGATACATGATAAGATCCTGTCTGCAGCCACCACTAGGGGGAGCTCCCTGTATACAAAGATACATGATAAGATCCTATCTGCAGTCACCACTAGGGGGAGCTCCCTGTATAAAGAGATACATGATAAGATCCTGTCTGCTGCCACCACTAGAGGGAGCTCTCTATACACAGAGATACATGATAAGATCCTGTCTGCAGCCACCACTAGGGGGAGCTCTCTATACACAGAGATACATGATAAGATCCTGTCTGCAGCCACCACTAGGGGGAGCTCTCTATACACAGAGATACATGATAAGATTCTGTCTGCACCCATCACTAGGGGAAGCTCACTGTATACAGAGATACATGATAAGATCCTGTCTGCAGTCACCAATAGGGGGAGCTGCCTGTATAAAGAGAAACATGATAAGATCCTGTCTGCAGCCACCACTAGGGGGAGCTCCCTGTATACAGAGATACATGATAAGATTGTGTCTGCAGCCACCACTAGGGGGAGCTCCCTGTATACAGAGATACATGATAAGATACTGTCTGCAGTCACCACTAGGGGGAGCTCCCTGTATACAGAGATACATGATAAGATCCTGTCTGCAGCCACCACTAGGGGGAGCTCCCTGTACACAGAGAGACATGATAAGATCCTGTCTACAGCCACCACTAGGGGAAGCTCCCTGTATACAGAGATACATGATAAGATTCTGTCTGCAGTTACCACTAGGGGGAGCTCCCTGTACACAGAGAGACATGATAAGATCCTGTCTGCAGCCACCACTTGGGGGAGCTCCATGTACACAGAGACACATGATAAGATCCTGTCTGCAGCCACCACTAGGGGGAGCTCCCTGTATACAGAGATACATGATAAGATCCTGTCCGCAGCCAACACTAGGGGGAGCTCCCTGTATACAGTGATACATGATAAGATCCTGTCTGCAGCCACCACTAGGGGAAGCTCCCTGTATACAGAGATACATGATAAAATTCTGTCTGCAGTCACCACTAGGGGGAGCTCCCTGTATACAGAAATACATGATAAGATCTTGTCTGCAGCCACCACGAGGGGAAACTCCCTGTATACAGAGATACATGATAAAATTCTGTCTGAAGTCACCACTAGGGGGAGCTCCCTGTACACAGAGAGACATGATAAGATCGTGTCTGCAGCAACCACTAGGGGGAGCTCCCTGTACGCAGAGAGACATGATAAGATCCTGTCTGCAGCCACCACTAGGGGAAGCTCCCTGTATACAGAGATACATGATAAAATTCTGTCTGCAGTCACCACTAGGGGGAGCTCCATGTATGCAGAGATACATGATAAGATCGTGTCTGCAGCCACCACTAGGGGGAGCTCCCTGTACACAGAGACATGATAAGATCCTGTCTGCAGCCACCACTAGGGGGAGCTCCCTGTACACAGAGAGACATGATAAGATCCTGTCTGCAGTCACCACTTGGGGGAGCTCCCTGTACACAGAGACACATGATAAGATCCTGTCTGCAGCCACCACTAGGGGGAGCTCCCTGTATACAGAGATACATGATAAGATCGTGTCTGCAGCCACCACTAGGGGGAGCTCCCTGTACACAGAGACATGATAAGATCCTGTCTGCAGCCACCACTAGGGGGAGCTCCCTGTACACAGAGAGACATGATAAGATCCTGTCTGCAGTCACCACTTGGGGGAGCTCCCTGTACACAGAGACACATGATAAGATCCTGTCTGCAGCCAACACGAGGGGGAGCTCCCTGTATACAGAAATACATGATAAGATCCTGTCTGCAGCCAACACGAGGGGGAGCTCCCTGTATACAGAAATACATGATAAGATCCTGTCTGCAGCCACCAGTAGGGGGAGCTCCCTGTATACAGAGATACATGATAAGATCTTGTCTGCAGCCACAACTAGAGGGAGCTCCCTGTATACACAGAGATACATGATAAGATCCTGTCTGTAGCCACCACTAGGGGGAGCTCCCTGTATACACAGATACAAGATAAGATCCTGTCTGTAGCCACCACTAGCGGGAGCTCCCTGTATTCAGAGATACATGATAAGATTCTGTCTGCAGCCACCACTAGAGGGAGCTCCCTGTATACAGAGATACATGATAAGATCCTGTCTTCAGTCACCACTAGGAGGAGCTCCCTGTATACAGAGATACATGATAAGACTCTGTCTGCAGACACCACTAGGTGGAGCTCCCTGTATACAGAGATACATGATAAGATTCTGTCTGCAGCCACCACTAGGTGGAGCTCCCTGTATACAGAGATACATGATAAGACTCTGTCTGCAGACACCACTAGGAGGAGCTCCCTGTATACAGAGATACATGTTAAGATCCTGTGTGCAGCCACCACTTGGGGGAGCTCCCTGTATACAGAGATACATGATAAGATCCTGTCTGCAGTCACCACCAGGGGGAGCTCCCTGTATACAGAGATACATGATAAGATTCTGTCTGCAGCCACCAATAGGGGGAGCTCCCTGTATACAGAGATACATGATAAGATCCTGTCTGCAGCCACCACTAGGGGGAGCTCCCTGTATACAGAGATACATGATAAAATTCAGTCTGCAGCCACAAATAGGGGGAGTTCCCTGTATACAGAAATACATGACAAGATCCTGTCTGCAGCCACCACTAGGGGGAGCTCCCTGTATACAGATATACATGATAAAATTCTGTCTGCAGCCACCACTAGGGGGAGCTCCCTGTATACAGAGATACATGATAAGATCCTGTCTGCAGTCACCACTAGAGGGAGCTCCCTGTATACAGATATACATGATAAGATTCTGTCTGCAGCCACCACTAGGGGGAGCTCCCTGTATACAGAGATACATGATAAGATCCTGTCTGCAGTCACCACCAGGGGTAGCTCCCTGTATACAGAGATACATGATAAGATCCTGTCTGCAGTCACCACTAGGGGGAGCTCCCTGTATACAGATATACATGATAAGATTCTGTCTGCAGCCACCACTAGGGGGAGCTCCCTGTATACAGAGATACATGATAAGATCCTGTCTGCAGTCACCACCAGGGGTAGCTCCCTGTATACAGAGATACATGATAAGATCCTGTCTGCAGTCACCACCAGGGGGAGCTCCCTGTATACAGACATACATGATAAGATCCTGTCTGCAGCCACCACTAGGGGGAGCTCCCTGTATACAGAGATACATGATAAAATTCAGTCTGCAGCCACCACTAGGAGGAGCTCCCTGTATACAGAGATACATGATAAGATCCTATCTGCAGCTACCACTAGGGGGAGCTCCCTGTATACAGAGATACATGATAAGATCCTGTCTGCAGCTACCACTAGGGGGAGCTCCCTGTATACAGAGATACATGATAGAATCCGGTCTGCAGTCACCACTAGGGGGAGCTCCCTGTATACAGAGATACATGATAGAATCCGGTCTGCAGTCACCACTAGGGGGAGCTCCATGTATACAGAGATAAATGATAAGATTCTGGCTGCAGCCACCACTAGGGGGAGCTCCCTGTATACAGAGATACATGATAGAATCCGGTCTGCAGTCACCACTAGGGGGAGCTCCCTGTACACAGACACGAGATAAGATCCTGTCTGCAGCCACCACTAGGGGGAGCTCCCGGTATAAAGAGATACATGACAAGATCCTGTCTGCAGCCACCACTAGGGGGAGCTCCCTGTATAAAGAGATTCATGATAAGATCCTGTCTGCAGCCACCACTAGGGGGAGCTCTCTATAAACAGAGATACATGATAAGATCCTGTCTGCAGCCACCACGAGGGGGAGCTCCCTGTATAAAGAGATTCATGAAAAGATCCTGTCTGCAGCCACCACTAGGGGGAGCTCTCTATAAACAGAGATACATGATAAGATTCTGTCTGCAGTCACCACTAGGGGGAGCTCCCTGTATACAGAGATACATGATAAGATTCTGTCTGCAGTCACCACTAGGGGGAGCTCCCTGTATACAGAGATACATGATAAGATTCTGTCTGCAGCCACCACTAGGGGAGCTCCCTGTATAAAGAGATACATGATGAGATTCTGTCTGCAGCCACCACTATGGGGAGCTCCCTGTATACAGAGACACATGATAAGATCCTGTCTGCAGTCACCACTAGGGGGAGCTCCCTGTATAAAGAGATACATGATAAGATCCTGTCTGCAGTCACCACTAGGGGGAGCTCTCTGTATACAGAGCTATATAAGATCCTGTCTGCAGTCACCACTAGGGGGAGCTCCCTGTATGCAGAGATACATGATGAGATTCTGTCTGCAGTCACCACTAGGGGGAGCTCCCTGTATACAGAGATACATGATGAGATTCTGTCTGCAGCCACCACTAGGGGAGCTCCCTGTATAAAGAGATACATGATGAGATTCTGTCTGCAGCCACCACTATGGGGAGCTCACTGTATACAGAGACACATGATAAGATCATGTCTGCAGTCACCACTAGGGGGAGCTCCCTGTATAAAGAGATACATGATAAGATCCTGTCTGCAGTCACCACTAGCGGGAGCTCCCTGTATACAGAGATACATGATAAGATCCTGTCTGCAGTCACCACTAGGGGGAGCTCCCTGTATAAAGAGATACATGATAAGATCCTGTCTGCAGCCACCTCTAGGGGGAGCTCCCTGTATACAGAGATACATGATAAGATTCTGTCTGCAGTCACCACTAGGGGGAGCTCCCTGTATACAGAGCTATATAAGATCCTGTCTGCAGTCACCACTAGGGGGAGCTCCCTGTATGCAGAGATACATGATAAGATTGTGTCTGCAGCCATCACTAGGGGAAGCTCCCTGTATACAGAGATACATGATAAGATCCTGTCTGCAGCCACCACTAGGGGGAGCTCCCTGTATACAGAGATACATGATAACATTGTGTCTGCAGCCATCACTAGGAGAAGCTCCCTGTACACAGAGATACATGATAAGATCCTGTCTGCAGCCACCACTAGGGTGAGCTCTCTAAACACAGAGATATATGATAAGATCCTGTCTGCAGCCACCACTAGGGGGAGCTCCCTGTATACAGAGATATATGATAAGATCCTGTCTGCAGCCACCACTAGGGGGAGCTCCCTGTATACAGAGATACATGATAAGATCCTGTCTGCAGCCACCACTAGGGGGAGCTCCCTGTATACAGAGATATATGATAAGATCCTGTCTGCAGCCACCAATAGGGGGAGCTCCCTGTATACAGAGATACATGATAAGATCCTGTCTGCAGCCACCACTAGGGGGAGCTCACTGTATACAGAGATATATGATAAGATCCTGTCTGCAGCCACCACTAGGGGGAGCTCCCTGTATACAGAGATACATGATAAGATCCTGTCTGCAGCCATCACTAGGGGGAGCTCTCTATACACAGAGATGTATGATAAGATCCTGTCTGCAGTCACCACTAGGGGGAGCTCCCTGTATACAGAGATACATGATAAGATCCTGTCTTCAGTCACCACTAGGGGGAGCTCCCTGTATACAGAGATACATGATAAGATTCTGTCTGCAGTCACCACTAGGGGGAGCTCCCTGTATACAGAGATACATGATAAGATCCTGTCTGCAGCCACCACTAGGGGGAGCTCCCTGTATACAGAGATACATGATAACATCCTGTCTGCAGCCACCACTAGGGGGAGCTCCCTGTATACAGAGCTATATAACATTCTGTCTGCAGTCACCACTAGGGGGAGCTGCCTGTATACAGAGATACATGATAAGATTCTGTCTGCAGCCACCACTAGGGGGAGCTCCCTGTATACAGAGATACATGATAAGATCCTGTCTGCAGCCACCACTAGAGGGAGCTCTCTGTATACAGAGATACATGAAAAGATTCTGTCTGCAACCACCACTAGGGGGAGATCCCCAATTACAGAGATACATGATAAGATCCTGTTTGCAGCCACCACTAGGTGGAGCTCCCTGTATACAGAGATACATGATAAGATCCTTTCTGCAGCCAACACTAGGGCGAGCTCCCTGTATACAGAGATAAATAAGTTTCTGTTTGCAGCCACCACTAGAGGGAGCTCCCTATATACAGAGATACATGATAAGATTCTGTTTGCATCCACCACTAGATGGAGCTCCCTGTATAAAGAGATACATGATAAGATCCTGTCTGCAGCCAACACTAGGGGGAGCTCCCTGTATACAGAGATACATGATAAGATCCTGTCTGCAGCCAACACTAGGGGAAGCTCCCTGTATGCAGAGATAAATAAGATTGTATTTGCAGCCACCTCTAGGGGGAGCGCCCTATATACAGAGATACATGATAACATTCTGTCTGCAGCCGCCACTAGGAGGAGCGCACTATATACAGAGATACATGATAATATTCTGTTTTCAGCCACCACTAGGGGGAGCACCCTGTATACAGAGATACATGATAAGATCCTGTCTGCAGCCACCACTAGAGGGAACTCCCTATATACAGAGATACATGATAAGATTCTGTTTGCATCCACCACTAGGTGGATCTCCCTGTATACAGAGATAGATGATAAGATTTTGTCTGCAGACACCACTAGGTAGAGCTCCCTGTATACAGAGATACATGATAAGATCCTGTCTGCAGTCACCAATAGGGGGAGCTCCCTGTATAAAGAGATACATGATAAGATTCTGTCTGCAGCCTCCACTAGGGGGAGCTCTCTATACACAGAGATACATGATAAGATCCTGTCTGCAGTCACCACAAAGGTGTGATCCCTGTATACAGAGATACATGATAAGATTCTGTCTGCAGCCACCACTAGGGGGAGCTCCCTGTATACAAAGATACATGATAAGATCCTATCTGCAGTCACCACTAGGGGGAGCTCCCTGTATAAAGAGATACATGATAAGATCCTGTCTGCTGCCACCACTAGGGGGAGCTCTCTATACACAGAGATACATGATAAGATCCTGTCTGCAGCCACCACTAGGGGGAGCTCCCTGTATACAGAGATACATGATAAGATCCTGTCTGCAGCCAACACTAGGGGGAGCTCCCTGTATACAGAGATACATGATAAGATTCTGTCTGCACCCATCACTAGGGGAAGCTCACTGTATACAGAGATACATGATAAGATCCTGTCTGCAGTCACCAATAGGGGGAGCTGCCTGTATAAAGAGATACATGATAAGATCCTGTCTGCAGCCACCACTAGGGGGAGCTCCCTGTATACAGAGATACATGATAAGATTGTGTCTGCAGCCACCACTAGGGGGAGCTGCCTGTATAAAGAGATACATGATAAGATCCTGTCTGCAGCCACCACTAGGGGGAGCTCCCTGTATACAGAGATACATGATAAGATCCTGTCTGCAGCCACCACTAGGGGGAGCTCTCTGTATACAGAGATACATGATAAGATTCTGTCTGCAGTCACCACTAGGAGGAGCTCCCTGTATACAGAGATACATGATAAGATCCTGTCTGCAGTCACCACTAGGGGGAGCTCCCTGTATACAGAGATACATGATAAGATACTGTCTGCAGTCACCACTAGGGGGAGCTCCCTGTATACAGAGGTACATGATAAGATTCTGTCTGCAGCCACCACTAGGGGGAGCTGCCTGTATACAGAGATACATGATAAGATTCTGTCTGCAGCCACCACTAGGGGGAGCTGCCTGTATAAAGAGATACATGATAAGATCCTGTCTGCAGTCACCACTAGGGGGAGCTCCCTGTATACAGAGATACATGATAAGATTCTGTCTGCAGCCACCACTAGGGGGAGCTGCCTGTATAAAGAGATACATGATAAGATCCTGTCTGCAGCCACCACTAGGGGGAGCTCCCTGTATACAGAGATACATGATAAGATCCTGTCTGCAGCCACCACTAGGGGGAGCTCTCTGTATACAGAGATACATGATAAGATTCTGTCTGCAGTCACCACTAGGAGGAGCTCCCTGTATACAGAGATACATGATAAGATCCTGTCTGCAGTCACCACTAGGGGGAGCTCCCTGTATACAGAGATACATGATAAGATACTGTCTGCAGTCACCACTAGGGGGAGCTCCCTGTATACAGAGGTACATGATAAGATCCTGTCTGCAGCCACCACTAGGGGGAGCTCCCTGTACACAGAGAGACATGATAAGATCCTGTCTGCAGCCACCACTAGGGGAAGCTCCCTGTATACAGAGATACATGATAAGATTCTGTCTGCAGTTACCACTAGGGGGAGCTCCCTGTACACAGAGAGACATGATAAGATCCTGTCTGCAGCCACCACTTGGGGGAGCTCCCTGTACACAGAGACACATGATAAGATCCTGTCTGCAGCCACCACTAGGGGGAGCTCCCTGTATACAGAGATACATGATAAGATCCTGTCTGCAGCCAACACTAGGGGGAGCTCCCTGTATACAGAAATACATGATAAGATCCTGTCTGCAGCCACCACTAGGGGAAGCTCCCTGTATACAGAGATACATGATAAAATTCTGTCTGCAGTCACCACTAGGGGGAGCTCCCTGTACACAGAGAGACATGATAAGATCGTGTCTGCAGCCACCACTAGGGGGAGCTCCCTGTACACAGAGAGACATGATAAGATCCTGTCTGCAGCCACCACTAGGGGAAGCTCCCTGTATACAGAGATACATGATAAAATTCTGTCTGCAGTCACCACTAGGGGGAGCTCCATGTATGCAGAGATACATGATAAGATCGTGTCTGCAGCCACCACTAGGGGGAGCTCCCTGTACACAGAGACATGATAAGATCCTGTCTGCAGCCACCACTAGGGGGAGCTCCCTGTACACAGAGAGACATGATAAGATCCTGTCTGCAGTCACCACTTGGGGGAGCTCCCTGTACACAGAGACACATGATAAGATCCTGTCTGCAGCCAACACGAGGGGGAGCTCCCTGTATACAGAAATACATGATAAGATCCTGTCTGCAGCCACCAGTAGGGGGAGCTCCCTGTATACAGAGGTACATGATAAGATCCTGTCTGCAGCCACCACTAGGGGGAGCTCCCTGTACACAGAGAGACATGATAAGATCCTGTCTGCAGCCACCACTAGGGGAAGCTCCCTGTATACAGAGATACATGTTAAGATTCTGTCTGCAGTTACCACTAGGGGGAGCTCCCTGTACACAGAGAGACATGATAAGATCCTGTCTGCAGCCACCACTTGGGGGAGCTCCCTGTACACAGAGACACATGATAAGATCCTGTCTGCAGCCACCACTAGGGGGAGCTCCCTGTATACAGAGATACATGATAAGATCCTGTCTGCAGCCAACACTAGGGGGAGCTCCCTGTATACAGAAATACATGATAAGATCCTGTCTGCAGCCACCACTAGGGGAAGCTCCCTGTATACAGAGATACATGATAAAATTCTGTCTGCAGTCACCACTAGGGGGAGCTCCCTGTACACAGAGAGACATGATAAGATCGTGTCTGCAGCCACCACTAGGGGGAGCTCCCTGTACACAGAGAGACATGATAAGATCCTGTCTGCAGCCACCACTAGGGGAAGCTCCCTGTATACAGAGATACATGATAAAATTCTGTCTGCAGTCACCACTAGGGGGAGCTCCATGTATGCAGAGATACATGATAAGATCGTGTCTGCAGCCACCACTAGGGGGAGCTCCCTGTACACAGAGACATGATAAGATCCTGTCTGCAGCCACCACTAGGGGGAGCTCCCTGTACACAGAGAGACATGATAAGATCCTGTCTGCAGTCACCACTTGGGGGAGCTCCCTGTACACAGAGACACATGATAAGATCCTGTCTGCAGCCAACACGAGGGGGAGCTCCCTGTATACAGAAATACATGATAAGATCCTGTCTTCAGCCACCAGTAGGGGGAGCTCCCTGTATACAGAGATACATGATAAGATCTTGTCTGCAGCCACCACTAGGGGGAGCTCCCTGTATACACAGATACATGATAAGATCCTGTCTGCAGCCACCACTAGGGGGGGGGGGGTGGGCTCCCTGTATTCAGAGATACATGATAAGATTCTGTCTGCAGCCACCACTAGAGGGAGCTCCCTGTATACAGAGATACATGATAAGATCCTGTCTTCAGTCACCACTAGGAGGAGCTCCCTATATACAGAGATACATGATAAGATTCTGTCTGCAGCCACCACTAGGTGGAGCTCCCTGTATACAGAGATACATGATAAGACTCTGTCTGCAGACACCACTAGGAGGAGCTCCCTGTATACAGAGATAAATGTTAAGATCCTGTCTGCAGCCACCACTTGGGGGAGCTCCCTGTATACAGAGATACATGATAAGATCCTGTCTGCAGCCACCACTAGGGGGAGCTCCCTGTACACAGAGACACATGATAAGATCCTGTTTGCAGTCACCACTAGGAGGAGCTCCCTGTATACAGAGCTATATAAGATCCTGTCTGCAGCCACCACTAGGGGGAGCTCCCTGTATACAGAGATACATGATAAGATTCTGTCTGCAGCCACCACTAGGAGGAGCTCCATGTATACAGAGATACATGATAAGATTCTGTGCAGTCACCACTAGGGAGAGCTCCCTGTATACAAAGATAATGATAAGATCCTGACTGCAGTCACCACTAGGGGGAGCTCCCTGTATAAAGAGATACATGATAAGATCCTGTCTGCAGTCACCACTAGGGGGAGCTCCCTGTATACAGAGATACATGATAAGATTCTGTCTGCAGCCATCACTAGGGGAAGCTTCCTGTATACAGAGATACATGATAAGATTCTGTCTTTAGTCACCACTAGGGGGAGCTCCCTGTATACAGAGATACATGATGAGATTCTGTCTGCAGCCACCACTAGGGGAGCTCCCTGTATAAAGAGATACATGATGAGATTCTGTCTGCAGCCACCACTATGGGGAGCTCCCTGTATACAGAGACACATGATAAGATCCTGTCTGCAGTCACCACTAGGGGGAGCTCCCTGTATACAGAGATACATGATAAGATCCTGTCTGCAGCCACCTCTAGGGGGAGCTCCCTGTATACAGAGATACATGATAAGATTCTGTCTGCAGTCACCACTAGGGGGAGCTCCCTGTATACAGAGCTATATAAGATCCTGTCTGCAGTCACCACTAGGGGGAGCTCCCTGTATGCAGAGATACATGATAAGATCCTGTCTGCAGTCACCACTAGGGGAAGCTCCCTGTATAAAGAGATACATGATAAGATCCTGTCTGCAGCCACCTCTAGGGGGAGCTCCCTGTATACAGAGATACATGATAAGATTCTGTCTGCAGTCACCACTAGGGGGAGCTCCCTGTATACAGAGCTATATAAGATCCTGTCTGCAGTCACCACTAGGGGGAGCTCCCTGTATGCAGAGATACATGATAAGATTGTGTCTGCAGCCATCACTAGGGGAAGCTCCCTGTATACAGAGATACATGATAAGATCCTGTCTGCAGCCACCACTAGGGGGAGCTCCCTGTATACAGAGATACATGATAAGATTGTGTCTGCAGCCATCACTAGGAGAAGCTCCCTGTACACAGAGATACATGATAAGATCCTGTCTGCAGCCACCACTAGGGTGAGCTCTCTAAACACAGAGATATATGATAAGATCCTGTCTGCAGCCACCACTAGGGGGAGCTCCCTGTATACAGAGATATATGATAAGATCCTGTCTGCAGCCACCACTAGGGGGAGCTCCCTGTATACAGAGATACATGATAAGATCCTGTCTGCAGCCACCACTAGGGGGAGCTCCCTGTATACAGAGATATATGATAAGATCCTGTCTGCAGCCACCACTAGGGGGAGCTCCCTGTATACAGAGATATATGATAAGATCCTGTCTGCAGCCACCACTAGGGGGAGCTCACTGTATACAGAGATATATGATAAGATCCTGTCTGCAGCCACCACTAGGGGGAGCTCCCTGTATACAGAGATACATGATAAGATCCTGTCTGCAGCCATCACTAGGGGGAGCTCTCTATACACAGAGATGTATGATAAGATCCTGTCTGCAGTCACCACTAGGGGGAGCTCCCTGTATACAGAGATACATGATAAGATCCTGTCTTCAGTCACCACTAGGGGGAGCTATCTGTATACAGAGATACATGATAAGATTCTGTCTGCAGTCACCACTAGGGGGAGCTCCCTGTATACAGAGCTATATAAGATCCTGTCTGCAGCCACCACTTGGGGGGGCTCCCTGTACACAGAGACACATGATAAGATCCTGTTTGCAGTCACCACTAGGGGGAGCTCCCTGTATACAGAGCTATATAAGATTCTGTCTGCAGTCACCACTAGGGGGAGCTCCCTGTATACAGAGATACATGATAAGATCCTGTCTGCAGCCACCACTAGGGGGAGCTCCCTGTATACAGAGATACATGATAACATCCTGTCTGCAGCCACCACTAGGGGAAGCTCCCTGTATACAGAGATACATGATAAGATTCTGTCTACAGTCAACACTAGGGGGAGCTCCCTGTACACAAAGATACATGATAAGATCCTGTCTGCAGTCACCACAACGGGGTGATCCCTGTATACAGAGATACGTGATAAGATCCTGTCGGCAGCCACCACTAGAGGGAGCTCACTGTACACAGAGATACATGAAAAGATTCTGTCTGCAACCACCACTAGGGGGAGATCCCCAATTACAGAGATACATGATAAGATCCTGTTTGCAGCCACCACTAGGTGGAGCTCCCTGTATACAGAGATACATGATAAGATCCTGTCTGCAGCCAACAGTAGGGCGAGCTCCCTGTATACAGAGATAAATAAGTTTCTGTTTGCAGCCACCACTAGAGGGAGCTCCCTATATACAGAGATACATGATAAGATTCTGTTTGCATCCACCACTAGATGGAGCTCCCTGTATAAAGAGATACATGATAAGATCCTGTCTGCAGCCAACACTAGGGGGAGCTCCCTGTATACAGAGATACATGATAAGATCCTGTCTGCAGCCACCACTAGGAGGAGCTCCCTGTATACAGAGATACATGATAAGATCCTGTCTGCAGCCACCACTAGGAGGAGCTCCCTGTATACAGAGATACATGATAAGATCCTGTCTGCAGCCACCACTAGATGGAGCTCCCTGTATAAAGAGATACATGATAAGATCCTGTCTGCAGCCAACACTAGGGGGAGCTCCCTGTATACAGAGATACATGATAAGATCCTGTCTGCAGTCACCACTAGGGGGAGCTCCCTGTATACAGAGATACAGGATAAGATCCTGTCTGCAGCCACCACTAGGGGGAGCTCCCTGTATACAGAGATACATGATAAGATCCTGTCTGCAGCCAACACTAGGGGGAGATCCCTGTATGCAGAGATAAATAAGATTGTATTTGCAGCCACCTCTAGGGGGAGCGCCCTATATACAGAGATACATGATAACATTCTGTCTGCAGCCACCACTAGGAGGAGCGCACTATATACAGAGATACATGATAATATTCTGTTTTCAGCCACCACTAGGGGGAGCACCCTGTATACAGAGATACATGATAAGATCCTGTCTGCAGCCACCACTATAGGGAGTTCCCTATATACAGAGATACATGATAAGATCCTGTCTGCAGCCACCACTAGGTGGATCTCCCTGGATACAGAGATACATGATAAGATCCTGTCTGCAGACACCACTAGGGGGAGCTCCCTGTATACAGAGATAGATAATAAGATTTTGTCTGCAGACACCACTAGGTAGAGCTCCCTGTATACAGAGATACATGATAAGATCCTGTCTGCAGTCACCAATAGGGGGAGCTCCCTGTAAAAAGAGATACATGATAAGATTCTGTCTGCAGCCTCCACTAGGGGGAGCTCTCTATACACAGAGATACATGATAAGATCCTGTCTGCAGTCACCACAAAGGTGTGATCCCTGTATACAGAGATACATGATAAGATCCTGTCTGCAGCCACCACTAGGGGGAGCTCCCTGTATACAAAGATACATGATAAGATCCTATCTGCAGTCACCACTAGGGGGAGCTCCCTGTATAAAGAGATACATGATAAGATCCTGTCTGCTGCCACCACTACGGGGAGCTCTCTATACACAGAGATACATGATAAGATCCTGTCTGCACCCATCACTAGGGGAAGCTCACTGTATACAGAGATACATGATAAGATCCTGTCTGCAGTCACCAATAGGGGGAGCTCCCTATATAAAGAGATACATGATAAGGTCCTGTCTGCAGCCACCACTAGGGGGAGCTCCCTGTATACAGAGATACATGATAAGATTGTGTCTGCAGCCACCACTAGGGGGAGCTCCCTGTATACAGAGATACATGATAAAATACTGTCTGCAGTCACCACTAGGGGGAGCTCCCTGTATACAGAGATACATGATAAGATCCTGTCTGCAGCCACCACTAGGGGGAGCTCCCTGTACACAGAGAGACATGATAAGATCCTGTCTGCAGCCACCACTTGGGGGAGCTCCCTGTACACAGAGACACATGATAAGATCCTGTCTGCAGCCACCACTAGGGGGAGCTCCCTGTATACAGAGATACATGATAAGATCCTGTCTGCAGCCAACACTAGGGGGAGCTCCCTGTATACAGAAATACATGATAAGATACTGTCTGCAGCCACCACTAGTGGAAGCTCCCTGTATACAGAGATACATGATAAAATTCTGTCTGCAGCCACCACTAGGGGGAGCTCCCTGTAGACAGAGAGACATGATAAGATCGTGTCTGCAGTCACCACTAGGGGGAGCTCCCTGTACACAGAGAGACATGATAAGATCCTGTCTGCAGCCACCACTAGGGGGAGCTCCCTGTATACCGAGATACATGATAAGATCCTGTCTGCAGCCACCACTAGGGGAAGCTCCCTGTATACAGAGATACATGATAAAATTCTGTCTGCAGTCACCACTATGGGGAGCTCCATGTATGCAGAGATACATGATAAGATCGTGTCTGCAGCCACCACTAGGGGGAGCTCCCTGTACAGAGAGAGACATGATAAGATCCTGTCTGCAGCCACCACTAGGGGGAGCTCCCTGTACACAGAGAGACAAGATAAGATCCTGTCTGCAGTCACCACTTGGGGGAGCTCCCTGTACACAGAGACACATGATAAGATCCTGTCTGCAGCCACCACTAGGGGGAGCTCCCTGTATACAGAGATACGTGATAAGATCCTGTCTGCAGCCAACACTAGGGGGAGCTCCCTGTATACAGAAATACATGATAAGATCCTGTCTGCAGCCACCACTAGGGGGAGCTCCCTGTACAGAGAGAGACATGATAAGATCCTGTCTGCAGCCACCACTAGGGGGAGCTCCCTGTACACAGAGAGACAAGATAAGATCCTGTCTGCAGTCACCACTTGGGGGAGCTCCCTGTACACAGAGACACATGATAAGATCCTGTCTGCAGCCACCACTAGGGGGAGCTCCCTGTATACAGAGATACGTGATAAGATCCTGTCTGCAGCCAACACTAGGGGGAGCTCCCTGTATACAGAAATACATGATAAGATCCTGTCTGCAGCCACCAGTAGGGGGAGCTCCCTGTATACAGAGATACATGATAAGATCTTGTCTGCAGCCACAACTAGAGGGAGCTCCCTGTATACAGAGATACATGATAAGATCTTGTCTGCAGCCACAACTAGAGGGAGCTCCCTGTATACACAGATACATGATAAGATCCTGTCTGCAGCCACCACTAGGGGGGGGGGGGCTCCCTGTATTCAGAGATACATGATAACATTCTGTCTGCAGCCACCACTAGAGGGAGCTCCCTGTATACAGAGATGCATGATAAGATCCTGTCTGCAGCCACCACTAGGAGGAGCTCCCTGTATATAGAGATACATGATAAGATTCTGTCTGCAGCCACCACTAGGAGGAGCTCCCTGTATACAGAGATGCATGATAAGATCCTGTCTGCATCCACCACTAGGAGGAGCTCCCTGTATACAGAGATACATGATAAGATCTTGTCTGCAGCCACCACTAGGGGGAGCTCCCTGTATACAGACATACATGATAAGATCCTGTCTGCAGCCACCACTAGGGGGGGGCTCCCTGTATTCAGAGATACATGATAAGATCCTGATTGCAGTCAACACTAGGGGGAGCTCCCGTATACAGAGATACATGATAAGATCCTGTCTGCAGTCACCACTAGGGGCAGCTCTCTATACACAGAGATACATGATAAGATTCTGTCTGCAGTCACCATAAGGGGGAGCTCCCTGTATAAAGAGATACATGATAAGATCCTCTCTGCAGTCACCACAAGGGGGAGCTCCCTGTATAAAGAGATACATGATAAGATCCTGTCTGCAGCCCCCACTAGGGGGAGCTCCCTGTATACAGAGATACATGATAAGATTCTGTCTGCAGCCACCACTAGGAGGAGCTCCCTGTATACAGAGATACATGATAAGATCTTGTCTGCAGCCACAACTAGAGGGAGCTCCCTGTATACACAGATACATGATAAGATCCTGTCTGCAGCCACCACTAGGGGGGGGGGGGGCTCCCTGTATTCAGAGATACATGATAACATTCTGTCTGCAGCCACCACTAGAGGGAGCTCCCTGTATACAGAGATGCATGATAAGATCCTGTGTGCAGCCACCACTAGGAGGAGCTCCCTGTATATAGAGATACATGATAAGATTCTGTCTGCAGCCACCACTAGGAGGAGCTCCCTGTATACAGAGATGCATGATAAGATCCTGTCTGCATCCACCACTAGGAGGAGCTCCCTGTATACAGAGATACATGATAAGATTCTGTCTGCAGCCACCACTAGGGGGAGCTCCCTGTATACAGAGATACATGATAAGATCTTGTCTGCAGCCACCACTAGGGGGAGCTCCCTGTATACAGACATACATGATAAGATCCTGTCTGCAGCCACCACTAGGGGGGGGCTCCCTGTATTCAGAGATACATGATAAGATCCTGATTGCAGTCAACACTAGGGGGAGCTCCCGTATACAGAGACACATGATAAGATCCTGTCTGCAGTCACCACTAGGGGCAGCTCTCTATACACAGAGATACATGATAAGATCCTGCCTGCAGTCACCATAAGGGGAGCTCCCTGTATACAGAGATACATGATAAGATCCTGTCTGCAGTCACCACAAGGGGGAGCTCCCTGTATACAGAGATACATGATAAGATCCTGTCTGCAGCCCCCACTAGGGGGAGCTCCCTGTATACAGAGATACATGATAAGATTCTGCCTGCAGCCACCACTAGGAGGAGCTCCCTGTATACAGAGATACATGATAAGATCCTGTCTGCAGCCACCACTAGGTGGAGCTCCCTGTATACAAATATACATGATAAGATCCTGTCTGCAGTCACCACAAGGGGGAGCTCCCTGTATAAAGAGATACATGATAAGATCCTGTCTGCAGTCACCACTAGGGGGAGCTCCCTGTACAAAAAGATACACGATAAGATGCAGTCTGCAGCCACCACTAGGGGGAGCTCCCTGTATACAGAGATATATGATAAGATCCTGTCTGCAGCCACCACTAGGAGAAGCTCACTGTATACAGAGATACATGATAAGATCCTGTCTGCAGCCACCACTAGGGGAAGCTCCCTGTATACAGAGATACATGATAAGATCCTGTCTGCAGCCACCACTAGGGGAACCTCCCTGTATACAGAGATACATGATGAGATCCTGTCTGCAGCCACCACTAGGGGAAGCTCACTGTATACAGAGATACATGATACGATCCAGTCTGCAGCCACCACTAGGTGGAGCTCCCTGTATGCAAATATACATGATAAGATCCTGTCTGCAGTCACCACTAGGGGAAGCTCACTGTATACAGAGATACATGATAAGATTCTGTCTGCAGTCACCACTAGGGGGAGCTCCCTGTATACAGAAATACATGATAAGATCCTGTCTGCAGCCACCACTAGGAGACGCTCACTGTATACAGAGATACATGATAAGATCCTGTCTGCAGCCACCACTAGGGGAAGCTCACTGTATACAGAGATACATGATACGATCCAGTCTGCAGGCGCCACTAGAGGGAGCTCCCCAATTACAGAGATACAAGATAAGATCCTGTTTGCAGCCACCACTAGGGGGAGCTCCCTGTATACAGAGATAAATAAGAATCCGTTTGCAGCCACCACTAGGGGGAGCTCCCTGTATACAGAGATACATGATAAGATCCTGTCTGCAGCCAGCAATAGGGGTAGCTCCCTGTATACAGAGATACATGATAAGATCCTGTCTGCAGCCAGCAATAGGGGAGCTCCCTGTATACAGAGATACATGATAAGATTCTGTCTGCACTCACCACTAGTGGGAGCTCCCTGTATACAAAGACACATGATAAGATCCTGTCTGCAGCCACCACTAGGAGAAGCTCCCTGTATACAGAGACACATGAGAAGATCCTGTCTGCAGCCACCACTAGGTGGAGCTACCTGTATACAGAGATACATGATAAGATCCTGTCTGCAGTCACCACTAGGGGGAGCTCCCTGTATAAAGAGATACATGATAAGAGCCTGTCTGCAGCCACCACTAGGGGGAGCTCTCTATACACAGAGATACATGATAAGATCCTGTTTGCAGCCACCACTAGGGGGAGCTCCCTGTATACAGAGATACATGATAAGATTCTGTCTGCAGCCACCACAAGGGGGAACTCCCTGTATGAAGAGATACATGATAAGATCCTGTCTGCAGCCACCACTAGGCAGAGCTCTCTATATACAGAGATACATGATAATATTCTGTCTGCAGCCACCACTAGTGGGAGCTCCCTATATATAGAGATACATGATAAGATCCAGTCTGCAGCCACCACTAGGGGAAGCTCCCTGTATACAGAGATACATAATAAGATACTGTCTGCAGCCACCACTAGAGGGAGCTCCCTGTATACAGAGATACATGATAAGATTCTGTCTGTAGCCACCACTAGGGGGAGCTCTCTGTATACAGAGATACATGATGAGATTCTGTATGCAGCCACCACTAGGGGGAGTTCCCTGCCTATGGAGATACAAGATAAGATCCTGTCTGCAGCCACCACTAGGGGGAGCTCCCTGTATATAGGTATACATGATAATATTCTGTCTGCAGCCACCTCTAGGGGGAACTCCCTGTATACAGAGATACATGATAAGATTCTGTCTGCAGTCACCACTAGGGGGAGCTCTCCGTATAAAGAGATACTTGACAAGATCCTGTCTGCAGCCACCACTAGGGGGAGCTCTCTATACACAGAGATATATGATAAGATCCTGTCTGCAGCCACCACTAGAGGGAGCACCCTGTATACAGACATACATGATAAGATTATGTCTGCAGCCATCACTAGGGGAAGCTCCCTGTACACAGAGATACATGATAAGATCCTGTCTGCAGCCCCCACTAGGGGGAGCTCCCTGTATACAGAGATACATGATAAGATTGTGTCTGCAGCCATTACTAGGGGGAGCTCTCTATACACAGAGATATATGATAAGATCCTGTCTGCAGTCACCACTAGGGGGAGCTCCCTGTATACAGAGATACATGATAAGATCCTCTCTGCAGTCACCGCTAGGGGGAGCTCCCTGGATACAGAAATACATGATAAGATTCTGTCTGCAGTCACCACTAAGGGGAGCTCCCTGTATACAGAGCTATATAAGATCCTGTCTGCAGCCACCACTTGGGGGGGCTACCTGAATACAGGGATACATGATAAGATCCTGTCTGCAGTCACCACTAGGGGGAGCTCCCTGTATACAGAGCTATATAAGATCCTGTCTGCAGCCACCACTTGGGGGGGCTACCTGAATACAGAGATACATGATAAGATCCTGTCTGCAGCCACCACTAGGGGGAGCTCCCTGTATACAGAGATATATGATAAGATTCTGTCTGCAGCCACCACTAGGGGAAGCTCCCTGTATACAGAGATACATGATAAGATCCTGTCTGCAGCCACCACTTGGGGGGGCTCCCTGTACACAGAGACACATGATAAGATCCTGTTTGCAGTCACCACTAGGGGGAGCTCCTTGTATACAGAGCTACATGATAAGATCCTGTCTGCAGCCACCAGTAGGGGGAGCTCCCTGTATACAAAGATGCATGATAAGATTCTGTCTGCAGCCACCACTAGGGGGAGCTCCCTGTATACAGAGATACATGATAAGATCCTGTCTGCAGCCACCACTAGGGGGAGCTCCCTGTATACACAGATACATGATAAGATCCTGTCTGCAGCTACAACTAGGGGAAGCTCCCTGTATACAGAGATACATGATAAGATCCTGTCTGCAGCCACCACTAGGAGGAGCTCCCTTTATACAGAGATACATGATAAGATCCTGTCTGCAGCCACCACTAGGGGGGGCTCCCTGAATACAGAGATACATGATAGGATCCTGTCTGCAGCCACCACTAGGGGGAGCTCCTTGTATATAGAGATACATGATAAGATCCTGTCTGCAGCCACCACTTGGGGGTGCTACCTGTACACAGAGGCACATGATAAGATCCTGTTTGCAGTCACCACTAGGGGGAGCTCCCAGTATACATATATATATAATAGAATCCTGTCTGCAACCACCACTAGGGGGTGCTCCCTGTATACAGAGATAAATAATAAGATCTTGTCTGCAGCCACCACTAGGGGGAGCTCCCTGTATACAGAGATATATGATAGGTTCAATCTGCAGCCACCACTAGGGGGAGCTCCCTGTATACAGAGATATATGATAAGGTTCAATCTGCAGCCACCACTAGGGGGAGCTCCCAGTATATTGAGATACATGATAAGATTCTGTCTGTAGCCACCACTAGGGGGAGCTCTCTATATACAGAGATACATGATAAGATCCTGTCTGCAGCTACCACTACGGGGAGCTCCCTGTATATCGAGATACATGATAACATTCTGTCTGCAGCCACCACTAGAGGGAGCTCCCTATATACAGAGATACATGATAAGATCCAGTCTGCAGGCACCACTAGATGGAGCTCCCCAATTATAGAGATACAAGATAAGATCCTGTTTTCAGCCACCACTAGGGGTAGCTCCCTGTATACAAAGATAAATAAGATTCCGTTTGCAGCCACCACTAGGGGGAGCTCCCTGTATACAGAGATACATGATAAGATCCTGTCTGCAGTCACCAGTAGGGCGAGCTCCCTGTATGCAGAGATACATGATAAAATCCTGTCTGCAGCCACCACTAGGAGGAGCTCCCTGTATACAGAGATACATGATAAGATACTGTCTGCAGACACCACTAGGAGGAGCTCCATGTATACAGAGATACATGATAAGATACTGTCTGCAGCCACCACTAGGGGGAGCTCCCTGTATACAGAGATACATGATAAGATACTGTCTGCAGACACCACTAGGAGGAGCTCCCTGTATACAGAGATACATGATAAGATACTGTCTGCAGCCACCACTAGGGGGAGCTCCCTGTATACAGAGATACATGATAAGATCCTGTCTGCAGCCACCTCTAAGGCGAGCTCCCTGTATACAGAGATACATGATAAGATCCTGTCTGCAGCCACCACTAGGTGGAGCTCCCTGTATACAGAGACACATGAGAAGATCCTGTCTGCAGCCACCACTAGGTGGAGCTCCCTGTATACAGAGATACATGATAAGATTCTGTCTGCAGCCACCACTAGGGGGAGCTCCCTATATACAGAGATACATGATAAGATCCTGTCTGCAGCCACCACTAGGGGGAGCTCCCTGTATACACAGATACATGATAAGATCCTGTCTGCAGCTACAACTAGGGGGAGCTCCCTGTATACAGAGATACATGATAAGATCCTGTCTGCAGCCACCACTAGGAGGAGCTCCCTTTATACAGAGATACATGATAAGATCCTGTCTGCAGCCACCACTAGGGGGGGGGCTCCCTGTATACAGAGATACATGATAAGATCCTGTCTGCAGCCACCACTAGGGGAGCTTAATGTATACAGAGATACATGATAGGATCCTGTCTGCAGCCACCACTAGGGGGAGCTCCTTGTATATAGAGATACATGATAAGATCCTGTCTGCAGCCACCACTAGGGGGAGCTCCCTGTATACAGAGATACATAATAAGATCCTGTCTGCAGCCTCCACTAGGGGGAGCTCCCTGTATACAGAGACACATGATAAGATCCTGTCTGCAGCCAAAACTTGGGGGGGCTCCCTCTACACAGAGACACATGATAAGATCCTGTTTGCAGTCAACACTAGGGGGAGCTCCCTGTATACAGAGATACATGATAAGATCCTGTCTGCAGTCACCACTAGGGGCAGCTCTCTGTACACAGAGATAAATGATAAGATCCTGTCTGCAGTCACCATAAGGGGGAGCTCCCTATATACAAAGATACATGATAAGATCCTGTCTGCAGTCACCACAAGGGGGAGCTCCCTGTATAAAGAGATACATGATAAGATCCTGTCTGCAGTCACCACTAGGGGGAGCTCCCTGTATAAAAAGATACATGATAAGATCCTGTCTGCAGCCACCACTAGGGGAAGCTCCCTGTATACAGAGATACATGATAAGATCCTGTCTGCAGCCACCACTAGGGGGAGCTCCCTGTATAAAGAGATACATGATTAGATCCTGTCAGCAGTCACCACTAGGGGGAGCTCCCTGTAAAAAGAGATACATGATAAGATCCTGTCTGCAGCCACCACTAGGGGGAGCTCTCTATACACAGAGATACATGATAAGATCCTGTCTGCACCCACCTCTAGGGGGAGCTCCCTGTATACAGAGATACATGATAAGATTCTGTCTCCAGTCACCACTAGGGGGAGCTCCCTCTATAAAGAGATACATGATAAGATCCTGTCTGCAGCCACCACTAGGGGGAGCTCTCTATACAGAGAGATACATGATAAGATTCTGTCTGCAGCCACCACTAGGGGGGGGGGCTCCCTGTATACAGAGATACATGATAAGATCCTGTCTGCAGCCACCACTAGGGGGAGCTCTCTATACAGAGAGATACATGATAAGATTCTGTCTGCAGCCACCACTAGGGGGAGCTCCCTGTATACAGAGATACATGATAAGATTCTGTCTGCAGCCACCACTAGGGGAAGCTCCCTGTATACAGAGATACATGATAAGATTCTGTCTGCAGTCACCACTAGGGGGAGCTCCCTGTATACAGAGCTATATAAGACCCTGTTTGCAGCCACCACTAGGGGGAGCTCCCTGTATACAGAGCTTTATAAGATCCTGTCTGCAGTCACCACTAGGGGGAGCTCCCTGTACACAGAGACACATGATAAGATCCTGTCTGCAGCCACCACTAGGGGGAGCTCCCTGTATTCAGAGATGCATGATAAGATCCTGTCTGCAGCCACCACTAGGGGGAGCTCCCTGTATACATAGATGCATGATAAGATCCTGTCTGCAGTCACCACTAGGGGCAGCTCTCTATACACAGAGATACATGATAAGATCATATCTGCTGTCACCACTAGGGGGAGCTCCCTGTATACAGATTACATGATAAGATCCTGTCTACAGTCACCACTAGGGGGAGCTCCCTGTATACAGAGATACATGATAAGTTTGTGTCTGCAGCCATCACTAGGGGAAGCTCCCTGTATACAGAGATACATGATAAGATTCTGTCTGCAGTCACCACTAGGGGGAGCTCCCTGTATACAGAGATACATGATAAGATCCTGTCTGCAGCTACCACTACGGGGAGCTCCCTGTATAAAGAGATACATGATAAGATCCTGTCTGCAGCCACCACTAGAGGGAGCTCCCTGTACACAGAGAGACATGATAAGATCCTGTGTGTAGCCACCACTTGGGGGTGCTACCTGTACACAGAGGCACATGATAAGATCCTGTTTGCAGTCACCACTAGGGTGAGCTCCCTGTACACAGAGATACATGATAACATCCTGTCTGCAGCCACCAGTAGGGGGAGCTCCCTGTATACATATATATATAATAGAATCCTGTCTGCAGCCACCACTAGGGGGTGCTCCCTGTATACAGAGATAAATAATAAGATTTTGTCTGCAGCCACCACTAGGGGGAGCTCCCTGTATACAGAGATATATGATAGGTTCAATCTGCAGCCACCACTAGGGGGAGCTCCCTGTATACAGAGATATATGATAAGGTTCAATCTGCAGCCACCACTAGGGGGAGCTCCCTGTATACAGAGATATATGATAAGGTTCAATCTGCAGCCACCACTAGGGGGAGCTCCCAGTATATTGAGATACATGATAAGATTCTGTCTGTAGCCACCACTAGGGGGAGCTCTCTATATACAGAGATACATGATAAGATCCTGTCTGCAGCTACCACTACGGGGAGCTCCCTGTATATCGAGATACATGATAACATTCTGTCTGCAGCCACCACTAGAGGGAGCTCCCTATATACAGAGATACATGATAAGATCCAGTCTGCAGGCACCACTAGATGGAGCTCCCCAATTATAGAGATACAAGATAAGATCCTGTTTTCAGCTCCACTAGGGGGAGCTCCCTGTATACAAAGATAAATAAGATTCCGTTTGCAGCCACCACTAGGGGGAGCTCCCTGTATACAGAGATACATGATAAAATCCTGTCTGCAGCCACCACTAGGAGGTTCTCCCTGTATACAGAGATACATGCTAAGATCCTGTCTGCAGCCACCTCTAGGGCGAGCTCCCTGTATACAGAGACACATGAGAAGATCCTGTCTGCAGCCACCACTAGGTGGAGCTCCCTGTATACAGAGATACATGATAAAATTCTGTCTGCAGCCACCACTAGGGGGAGCTCCCTATATACAGAGATAAATGATAAGATCCTGTCTGCAGTCACCACTAGGGGGAGCTCCCTGTATACAGAGATACATGATAAGATCCTGTCTGCAGTCACCACTAGGGGGAGCTCCCTGTATACAGAGATACATGATAAGAACCAGGCTGCAGCCACCACTAGGGGGAGCTCTCTATACACAGAGATACATGATAAGATCCTGTCTGCAGCCACCACTAGGGGGAGCTCCCTGTATACAGAGATGTATGATAAGATTCTGTCTGCAGTCACCACTAGGGAGAGCTCCCTGTATACAGAGATACATGATAAGATCCTGTCTGCAGCCACCACTAGGGGGAGCTCCCTGTATGCAGAGATACATGATAAGAGCCTGTCTGCACCCACCACTAGGGGGAGCTCTCTATACACAGAGATACATGATAAGATTCTGTCTGCAGCCACCACTAGGTGGAGCTCCCTGTATACAGAGATACATGATAAGATTCTGTATGCAGCCACCACTAGGGGGAGCTCCCTGTATAAAGAGATACATGATAAGATCCTGTCTGCAGTCACCACTAGGGGGAGCTCTCTATACACAGAGATACATGATAAGATATTGTCTGCAGCCACCATTAGGGGGAGCTCCCTGTATACAGAGATACATGATAAGATTCTGTATGCAGCCACCACTAGGGGGAGCTCCCTGTATACAGAGATACATGATAAGATCCTGTCTGCAGCCACCAGTAGGGCGAGCTCCCTGTATACAGAGATACATGATAAAATCCTGTCTGCAGCCACCACTAGGAGGTTCTCCCTGTATACAGAGATACATGCTAAGATCCTGTCTGCAGCCACCTCTAGGGCGAGCTCCCTGTATACAGAGACACATGAGAAGATCCTGTCTGCAGCCACCACTAGGTGGAGCTCCCTGTATACAGAGATACATGATAAGATTCTGTCTGCAGCCACCACTAGGGGGAGCTCCCTATATACAGAGATAAATGATAAGATCCTGTCTGCAGTCACCACTAGGGGGAGCTCCCTGTATACAGAGATACATGATAAGATCCTGTCTGCAGTCACCACTAGGGAGAGCTCCCTGTATACAGAGATACATGATAAGATCCTGTCTGCAGCCACCACTAGGGGGAGCTCCCTGTATGCAAAGATACATGATAAGAGCCTGTCTGCACCCACCACTAGGGGGAGCTCTCTATACACAGAGATACATGATAAGATTCTGTCTGCAGCCACCACTAGGTGCAGCTCCCTGTATACAGAGATACATGATAAGATTCTGTATGCAGCCACCACTAGGGGGAGCTCCCTGTATAAAGAGATACATGATAAGATCCTGTCTGCAGTCACCACTAGGGGGAGCTCTCTATACACAGAGATACATGATAAGATATTGTCTGCAGCCACCACTAGGGGGAGCTCCCTGTATACAGAGAAATATGATAAGATTCTGTCTGTAGCCACCACTAGGGGGAGCTCTCTGTATACAGAGATACATGATGAGATTCTGTATGTAGCCACCACTAGGGGGAGTTCCCTGCCTATGGAGATACAAGATAAGATCCTGTCTGCAGCCACCACTAGGAGGAGCTCCCTGTATATAGAGATACATGATAATATTCTGTCTGCAGCCACCACTAGAGGGAGCTCCCTATATACAGAGATACATGATAAGATCCAGTCTGCAGCCAACACTAGGGGAAGCTCCCTGTATACAGAGATACATGAAAAGATTCTGTCTGCAGCCACCACTAGAGGGAGCTCCCTGTACACAGAGATACATGAAAAGATTCTGTCTGCAGCCACCACTAGGGGGAGCTCCCCAATTACAGAGATACATGATAAGAGAATGTTGGCAGCCACCACTAGGTGGAGCTCCCGGTATACAGAGATACATGATAAGATCCTGTCTGCAGCCAACACTAGGGCGAGCTCCCTGTATACAGAGATAAATAAGTTTCTGTTTGCATCCACCACTAGAGGGAGCTCCCTATATACAGAGATACATGATAAGATTCTGTTTGCATCCAACACTAGGGGGAGCTCCCTGTATACAGAGATACATGATAAGATCCTGTCTGCAGACAACACTAGGGGGAGCTCCCTGTATACAGAGATACATGATAAGATCCTGTCTGCAGCCAACACTAGGGGGAGCTCCCTGTATACAGAGATAAATAAGATTGTGTTTGCAGCCACCACTAGGGGGAGCTCCCTGTATACAGAGATACATGATAACATTCTGTCTGCAGCAGCCACTAGGAGGAGCGCACTATATACAGAGATACATGATAATATTCTGTTTGCAGCCACCACTAGGGGGAGCAACATGTATACAGAGATACATGATAAGATCCTGTCTGCAGCCACCACTAGAGGGAGCTCCCTGTATACAGAGATACGTGATAAGATTCTGTTTGCATCCACCACTAGGTGAAGCTCCCTGTATACAGAGATAAATGATAAGATCCTGTCTGCAGCCACCACTAGGGGGCGCTCCCTGTATATAGAGATACATGACAAGATTCTGTCTGCAAACACCACTAGGGGGAGCTCCCTGTATACAGAGATACATGATAAGATCCTGTCTGCAGACACCTCTAGGGCGAGCTCCCTGTATACAGAGACACATGAGAAGATCCTGTCTGCAGCCACCACTAGGTGGAGCTCCCTGTATACAGAGATACATGATAAGATTCTGTCTGCAGCCACCACTAGGGGGAGCTCCCTATATACAGAGATAAATGATAAGATCCTGTCTGCAGTCACCACTAGGGGGAGCTCCCTGTATACAGAGATACATGATAAGATCCTGTCTGCAGTCACCACTAGGGGGAGCTCCCTGTATACAGAGATACATGATAAGATCCTGTCTGCAGCCACCACTAGATGGAGCTCCCTGTATAAAGAGATACATGATAAGATCCTGTCTGCAGCCAACACTAGGGGGAGCTCCCTGTATACAGAGATACATGATAAGATCCTGTCTGCAGTCACCACTAGGGGGAGCTCCCTGTATACAGAGATACAGGATAAGATCCTGTCTGCAGCCACCACTAGGGGGAGCTCCCTGTATACAGAGATACATGATAAGATCCTGTCTGCAGCCAACACTAGGGGGAGATCCCTGTATGCAGAGATAAATAAGATTGTATTTGCAGCCACCTCTAGGGGGAGCGCCCTATATACAGAGATACATGATAACATTCTGTCTGCAGCCACCACTAGGAGGAGCGCACTATATACAGAGATACATGATAATATTCTGTTTTCAGCCACCACTAGGGGGAGCACCCTGTATACAGAGATACATGATAAGATCCTGTCTGCAGCCACCACTATAGGGAGTTCCCTATATACAGAGATACATGATAAGATCCTGTCTGCAGCCACCACTAGGTGGATCTCCCTGGATACAGAGATACATGATAAGATCCTGTCTGCAGACACCACTAGGGGGAGCTCCCTGTATACAGAGATAGATAATAAGATTTTGTCTGCAGACACCACTAGGTAGAGCTCCCTGTATACAGAGATACATGATAAGATCCTGTCTGCAGTCACCAATAGGGGGAGCTCCCTGTAAAAAGAGATACATGATAAGATTCTGTCTGCAGCCTCCACTAGGGGGAGCTCTCTATACACAGAGATACATGATAAGATCCTGTCTGCAGTCACCACAAAGGTGTGATCCCTGTATACAGAGATACATGATAAGATCCTGTCTGCAGCCACCACTAGGGGGAGCTCCCTGTATACAAAGATACATGATAAGATCCTATCTGCAGTCACCACTAGGGGGAGCTCCCTGTATAAAGAGATACATGATAAGATCCTGTCTGCTGCCACCACTACGGGGAGCTCTCTATACACAGAGATACATGATAAGATCCTGTCTGCACCCATCACTAGGGGAAGCTCACTGTATACAGAGATACATGATAAGATCCTGTCTGCAGTCACCAATAGGGGGAGCTCCCTATATAAAGAGATACATGATAAGGTCCTGTCTGCAGCCACCACTAGGGGGAGCTCCCTGTATACAGAGATACATGATAAGATTGTGTCTGCAGCCACCACTAGGGGGAGCTCCCTGTATACAGAGATACATGATAAAATACTGTCTGCAGTCACCACTAGGGGGAGCTCCCTGTATACAGAGATACATGATAAGATCCTGTCTGCAGCCACCACTAGGGGGAGCTCCCTGTACACAGAGAGACATGATAAGATCCTGTCTGCAGCCACCACTTGGGGGAGCTCCCTGTACACAGAGACACATGATAAGATCCTGTCTGCAGCCACCACTAGGGGGAGCTCCCTGTATACAGAGATACATGATAAGATCCTGTCTGCAGCCAACACTAGGGGGAGCTCCCTGTATACAGAAATACATGATAAGATACTGTCTGCAGCCACCACTAGTGGAAGCTCCCTGTATACAGAGATACATGATAAAATTCTGTCTGCAGCCACCACTAGGGGGAGCTCCCTGTAGACAGAGAGACATGATAAGATCGTGTCTGCAGTCACCACTAGGGGGAGCTCCCTGTACACAGAGAGACATGATAAGATCCTGTCTGCAGCCACCACTAGGGGGAGCTCCCTGTATACCGAGATACATGATAAGATCCTGTCTGCAGCCACCACTAGGGGAAGCTCCCTGTATACAGAGATACATGATAAAATTCTGTCTGCAGTCACCACTATGGGGAGCTCCATGTATGCAGAGATACATGATAAGATCGTGTCTGCAGCCACCACTAGGGGGAGCTCCCTGTACAGAGAGAGACATGATAAGATCCTGTCTGCAGCCACCACTAGGGGGAGCTCCCTGTACACAGAGAGACAAGATAAGATCCTGTCTGCAGTCACCACTTGGGGGAGCTCCCTGTACACAGAGACACATGATAAGATCCTGTCTGCAGCCACCACTAGGGGGAGCTCCCTGTATACAGAGATACGTGATAAGATCCTGTCTGCAGCCAACACTAGGGGGAGCTCCCTGTATACAGAAATACATGATAAGATCCTGTCTGCAGCCACCACTAGGGGGAGCTCCCTGTACAGAGAGAGACATGATAAGATCCTGTCTGCAGCCACCACTAGGGGGAGCTCCCTGTACACAGAGAGACAAGATAAGATCCTGTCTGCAGTCACCACTTGGGGGAGCTCCCTGTACACAGAGACACATGATAAGATCCTGTCTGCAGCCACCACTAGGGGGAGCTCCCTGTATACAGAGATACGTGATAAGATCCTGTCTGCAGCCAACACTAGGGGGAGCTCCCTGTATACAGAAATACATGATAAGATCCTGTCTGCAGCCACCAGTAGGGGGAGCTCCCTGTATACAGAGATACATGATAAGATCTTGTCTGCAGCCACAACTAGAGGGAGCTCCCTGTATACAGAGATACATGATAAGATCTTGTCTGCAGCCACAACTAGAGGGAGCTCCCTGTATACACAGATACATGATAAGATCCTGTCTGCAGCCACCACTAGGGGGGGGGGGGCTCCCTGTATTCAGAGATACATGATAACATTCTGTCTGCAGCCACCACTAGAGGGAGCTCCCTGTATACAGAGATGCATGATAAGATCCTGTCTGCAGCCACCACTAGGAGGAGCTCCCTGTATATAGAGATACATGATAAGATTCTGTCTGCAGCCACCACTAGGAGGAGCTCCCTGTATACAGAGATGCATGATAAGATCCTGTCTGCATCCACCACTAGGAGGAGCTCCCTGTATACAGAGATACATGATAAGATCTTGTCTGCAGCCACCACTAGGGGGAGCTCCCTGTATACAGACATACATGATAAGATCCTGTCTGCAGCCACCACTAGGGGGGGGCTCCCTGTATTCAGAGATACATGATAAGATCCTGATTGCAGTCAACACTAGGGGGAGCTCCCGTATACAGAGATACATGATAAGATCCTGTCTGCAGTCACCACTAGGGGCAGCTCTCTATACACAGAGATACATGATAAGATTCTGTCTGCAGTCACCATAAGGGGGAGCTCCCTGTATAAAGAGATACATGATAAGATCCTCTCTGCAGTCACCACAAGGGGGAGCTCCCTGTATAAAGAGATACATGATAAGATCCTGTCTGCAGCCCCCACTAGGGGGAGCTCCCTGTATACAGAGATACATGATAAGATTCTGTCTGCAGCCACCACTAGGAGGAGCTCCCTGTATACAGAGATACATGATAAGATCTTGTCTGCAGCCACAACTAGAGGGAGCTCCCTGTATACACAGATACATGATAAGATCCTGTCTGCAGCCACCACTAGGGGGGGGGGGGGCTCCCTGTATTCAGAGATACATGATAACATTCTGTCTGCAGCCACCACTAGAGGGAGCTCCCTGTATACAGAGATGCATGATAAGATCCTGTGTGCAGCCACCACTAGGAGGAGCTCCCTGTATATAGAGATACATGATAAGATTCTGTCTGCAGCCACCACTAGGAGGAGCTCCCTGTATACAGAGATGCATGATAAGATCCTGTCTGCATCCACCACTAGGAGGAGCTCCCTGTATACAGAGATACATGATAAGATTCTGTCTGCAGCCACCACTAGGGGGAGCTCCCTGTATACAGAGATACATGATAAGATCTTGTCTGCAGCCACCACTAGGGGGAGCTCCCTGTATACAGACATACATGATAAGATCCTGTCTGCAGCCACCACTAGGGGGGGGCTCCCTGTATTCAGAGATACATGATAAGATCCTGATTGCAGTCAACACTAGGGGGAGCTCCCGTATACAGAGACACATGATAAGATCCTGTCTGCAGTCACCACTAGGGGCAGCTCTCTATACACAGAGATACATGATAAGATCCTGCCTGCAGTCACCATAAGGGGAGCTCCCTGTATACAGAGATACATGATAAGATCCTGTCTGCAGTCACCACAAGGGGGAGCTCCCTGTATACAGAGATACATGATAAGATCCTGTCTGCAGCCCCCACTAGGGGGAGCTCCCTGTATACAGAGATACATGATAAGATTCTGCCTGCAGCCACCACTAGGAGGAGCTCCCTGTATACAGAGATACATGATAAGATCCTGTCTGCAGCCACCACTAGGTGGAGCTCCCTGTATACAAATATACATGATAAGATCCTGTCTGCAGTCACCACAAGGGGGAGCTCCCTGTATAAAGAGATACATGATAAGATCCTGTCTGCAGTCACCACTAGGGGGAGCTCCCTGTACAAAAAGATACACGATAAGATGCAGTCTGCAGCCACCACTAGGGGGAGCTCCCTGTATACAGAGATATATGATAAGATCCTGTCTGCAGCCACCACTAGGAGAAGCTCACTGTATACAGAGATACATGATAAGATCCTGTCTGCAGCCACCACTAGGGGAAGCTCCCTGTATACAGAGATACATGATAAGATCCTGTCTGCAGCCACCACTAGGGGAACCTCCCTGTATACAGAGATACATGATGAGATCCTGTCTGCAGCCACCACTAGGGGAAGCTCACTGTATACAGAGATACATGATACGATCCAGTCTGCAGCCACCACTAGGTGGAGCTCCCTGTATGCAAATATACATGATAAGATCCTGTCTGCAGTCACCACTAGGGGAAGCTCACTGTATACAGAGATACATGATAAGATTCTGTCTGCAGTCACCACTAGGGGGAGCTCCCTGTATACAGAAATACATGATAAGATCCTGTCTGCAGCCACCACTAGGAGACGCTCACTGTATACAGAGATACATGATAAGATCCTGTCTGCAGCCACCACTAGGGGAAGCTCACTGTATACAGAGATACATGATACGATCCAGTCTGCAGGCGCCACTAGAGGGAGCTCCCCAATTACAGAGATACAAGATAAGATCCTGTTTGCAGCCACCACTAGGGGGAGCTCCCTGTATACAGAGATAAATAAGAATCCGTTTGCAGCCACCACTAGGGGGAGCTCCCTGTATACAGAGATACATGATAAGATCCTGTCTGCAGCCAGCAATAGGGGTAGCTCCCTGTATACAGAGATACATGATAAGATCCTGTCTGCAGCCAGCAATAGGGGAGCTCCCTGTATACAGAGATACATGATAAGATTCTGTCTGCACTCACCACTAGTGGGAGCTCCCTGTATACAAAGACACATGATAAGATCCTGTCTGCAGCCACCACTAGGAGAAGCTCCCTGTATACAGAGACACATGAGAAGATCCTGTCTGCAGCCACCACTAGGTGGAGCTACCTGTATACAGAGATACATGATAAGATCCTGTCTGCAGTCACCACTAGGGGGAGCTCCCTGTATAAAGAGATACATGATAAGAGCCTGTCTGCAGCCACCACTAGGGGGAGCTCTCTATACACAGAGATACATGATAAGATCCTGTTTGCAGCCACCACTAGGGGGAGCTCCCTGTATACAGAGATACATGATAAGATTCTGTCTGCAGCCACCACAAGGGGGAACTCCCTGTATGAAGAGATACATGATAAGATCCTGTCTGCAGCCACCACTAGGCAGAGCTCTCTATATACAGAGATACATGATAATATTCTGTCTGCAGCCACCACTAGTGGGAGCTCCCTATATATAGAGATACATGATAAGATCCAGTCTGCAGCCACCACTAGGGGAAGCTCCCTGTATACAGAGATACATAATAAGATACTGTCTGCAGCCACCACTAGAGGGAGCTCCCTGTATACAGAGATACATGATAAGATTCTGTCTGTAGCCACCACTAGGGGGAGCTCTCTGTATACAGAGATACATGATGAGATTCTGTATGCAGCCACCACTAGGGGGAGTTCCCTGCCTATGGAGATACAAGATAAGATCCTGTCTGCAGCCACCACTAGGGGGAGCTCCCTGTATATAGGTATACATGATAATATTCTGTCTGCAGCCACCTCTAGGGGGAACTCCCTGTATACAGAGATACATGATAAGATTCTGTCTGCAGTCACCACTAGGGGGAGCTCTCCGTATAAAGAGATACTTGACAAGATCCTGTCTGCAGCCACCACTAGGGGGAGCTCTCTATACACAGAGATATATGATAAGATCCTGTCTGCAGCCACCACTAGAGGGAGCACCCTGTATACAGACATACATGATAAGATTATGTCTGCAGCCATCACTAGGGGAAGCTCCCTGTACACAGAGATACATGATAAGATCCTGTCTGCAGCCCCCACTAGGGGGAGCTCCCTGTATACAGAGATACATGATAAGATTGTGTCTGCAGCCATTACTAGGGGGAGCTCTCTATACACAGAGATATATGATAAGATCCTGTCTGCAGTCACCACTAGGGGGAGCTCCCTGTATACAGAGATACATGATAAGATCCTCTCTGCAGTCACCGCTAGGGGGAGCTCCCTGGATACAGAAATACATGATAAGATTCTGTCTGCAGTCACCACTAAGGGGAGCTCCCTGTATACAGAGCTATATAAGATCCTGTCTGCAGCCACCACTTGGGGGGGCTACCTGAATACAGGGATACATGATAAGATCCTGTCTGCAGTCACCACTAGGGGGAGCTCCCTGTATACAGAGCTATATAAGATCCTGTCTGCAGCCACCACTTGGGGGGGCTACCTGAATACAGAGATACATGATAAGATCCTGTCTGCAGCCACCACTAGGGGGAGCTCCCTGTATACAGAGATATATGATAAGATTCTGTCTGCAGCCACCACTAGGGGAAGCTCCCTGTATACAGAGATACATGATAAGATCCTGTCTGCAGCCACCACTTGGGGGGGCTCCCTGTACACAGAGACACATGATAAGATCCTGTTTGCAGTCACCACTAGGGGGAGCTCCTTGTATACAGAGCTACATGATAAGATCCTGTCTGCAGCCACCAGTAGGGGGAGCTCCCTGTATACAAAGATGCATGATAAGATTCTGTCTGCAGCCACCACTAGGGGGAGCTCCCTGTATACAGAGATACATGATAAGATCCTGTCTGCAGCCACCACTAGGGGGAGCTCCCTGTATACACAGATACATGATAAGATCCTGTCTGCAGCTACAACTAGGGGAAGCTCCCTGTATACAGAGATACATGATAAGATCCTGTCTGCAGCCACCACTAGGAGGAGCTCCCTTTATACAGAGATACATGATAAGATCCTGTCTGCAGCCACCACTAGGGGGGGCTCCCTGTATACAGAGATACATGATAGGATCCTGTCTGCAGCCACCACTAGGGGGAGCTCCTTGTATATAGAGATACATGATAAGATCCTGTCTGCAGCCACCACTTGGGGGTGCTACCTGTACACAGAGGCACATGATAAGATCCTGTTTGCAGTCACCACTAGGGGGAGCTCCCAGTATACATATATATATAATAGAATCCTGTCTGCAACCACCACTAGGGGGTGCTCCCTGTATACAGAGATAAATAATAAGATCTTGTCTGCAGCCACCACTAGGGGGAGCTCCCTGTATACAGAGATATATGATAGGTTCAATCTGCAGCCACCACTAGGGGGAGCTCCCTGTATACAGAGATATATGATAAGGTTCAATCTGCAGCCACCACTAGGGGGAGCTCCCAGTATATTGAGATACATGATAAGATTCTGTCTGTAGCCACCACTAGGGGGAGCTCTCTATATACAGAGATACATGATAAGATCCTGTCTGCAGCTACCACTACGGGGAGCTCCCTGTATATCGAGATACATGATAACATTCTGTCTGCAGCCACCACTAGAGGGAGCTCCCTATATACAGAGATACATGATAAGATCCAGTCTGCAGGCACCACTAGATGGAGCTCCCCAATTATAGAGATACAAGATAAGATCCTGTTTTCAGCCACCACTAGGGGTAGCTCCCTGTATACAAAGATAAATAAGATTCCGTTTGCAGCCACCACTAGGGGGAGCTCCCTGTATACAGAGATACATGATAAGATCCTGTCTGCAGCCACCAGTAGGGCGAGCTCCCTGTATGCAGAGATACATGATAAAATCCTGTCTGCAGCCACCACTAGGAGGAGCTCCCTGTATACAGAGATACATGATAAGATACTGTCTGCAGACACCACTAGGAGGAGCTCCATGTATACAGAGATACATGATAAGATACTGTCTGCAGCCACCACTAGGGGGAGCTCCCTGTATACAGAGATACATGATAAGATACTGTCTGCAGACACCACTAGGAGGAGCTCCCTGTATACAGAGATACATGATAAGATACTGTCTGCAGCCACCACTAGGGGGAGCTCCCTGTATACAGAGATACATGATAAGATCCTGTCTGCAGCCACCTCTAAGGCGAGCTCCCTGTATACAGAGATACATGATAAGATCCTGTCTGCAGCCACCACTAGGTGGAGCTCCCTGTATACAGAGACACATGAGAAGATCCTGTCTGCAGCCACCACTAGGTGGAGCTCCCTGTATACAGAGATACATGATAAGATTCTGTCTGCAGCCACCACTAGGGGGAGCTCCCTATATACAGAGATACATGATAAGATCCTGTCTGCAGCCACCACTAGGGGGAGCTCCCTGTATACACAGATACATGATAAGATCCTGTCTGCAGCTACAACTAGGGGGAGCTCCCTGTATACAGAGATACATGATAAGATCCTGTCTGCAGCCACCACTAGGAGGAGCTCCCTTTATACAGAGATACATGATAAGATCCTGTCTGCAGCCACCACTAGGGGGGGGGCTCCCTGTATACAGAGATACATGATAAGATCCTGTCTGCAGCCACCACTAGGGGAGCTTAATGTATACAGAGATACATGATAGGATCCTGTCTGCAGCCACCACTAGGGGGAGCTCCTTGTATATAGAGATACATGATAAGATCCTGTCTGCAGCCACCACTAGGGGGAGCTCCCTGTATACAGAGATACATAATAAGATCCTGTCTGCAGCCTCCACTAGGGGGAGCTCCCTGTATACAGAGACACATGATAAGATCCTGTCTGCAGCCAAAACTTGGGGGGGCTCCCTCTACACAGAGACACATGATAAGATCCTGTTTGCAGTCAACACTAGGGGGAGCTCCCTGTATACAGAGATACATGATAAGATCCTGTCTGCAGTCACCACTAGGGGCAGCTCTCTGTACACAGAGATAAATGATAAGATCCTGTCTGCAGTCACCATAAGGGGGAGCTCCCTATATACAAAGATACATGATAAGATCCTGTCTGCAGTCACCACAAGGGGGAGCTCCCTGTATAAAGAGATACATGATAAGATCCTGTCTGCAGTCACCACTAGGGGGAGCTCCCTGTATAAAAAGATACATGATAAGATCCTGTCTGCAGCCACCACTAGGGGAAGCTCCCTGTATACAGAGATACATGATAAGATCCTGTCTGCAGCCACCACTAGGGGGAGCTCCCTGTATAAAGAGATACATGATTAGATCCTGTCAGCAGTCACCACTAGGGGGAGCTCCCTGTAAAAAGAGATACATGATAAGATCCTGTCTGCAGCCACCACTAGGGGGAGCTCTCTATACACAGAGATACATGATAAGATCCTGTCTGCACCCACCTCTAGGGGGAGCTCCCTGTATACAGAGATACATGATAAGATTCTGTCTCCAGTCACCACTAGGGGGAGCTCCCTCTATAAAGAGATACATGATAAGATCCTGTCTGCAGCCACCACTAGGGGGAGCTCTCTATACAGAGAGATACATGATAAGATTCTGTCTGCAGCCACCACTAGGGGGGGGGGCTCCCTGTATACAGAGATACATGATAAGATCCTGTCTGCAGCCACCACTAGGGGGAGCTCTCTATACAGAGAGATACATGATAAGATTCTGTCTGCAGCCACCACTAGGGGGAGCTCCCTGTATACAGAGATACATGATAAGATTCTGTCTGCAGCCACCACTAGGGGAAGCTCCCTGTATACAGAGATACATGATAAGATTCTGTCTGCAGTCACCACTAGGGGGAGCTCCCTGTATACAGAGCTATATAAGACCCTGTTTGCAGCCACCACTAGGGGGAGCTCCCTGTATACAGAGCTTTATAAGATCCTGTCTGCAGTCACCACTAGGGGGAGCTCCCTGTACACAGAGACACATGATAAGATCCTGTCTGCAGCCACCACTAGGGGGAGCTCCCTGTATTCAGAGATGCATGATAAGATCCTGTCTGCAGCCACCACTAGGGGGAGCTCCCTGTATACATAGATGCATGATAAGATCCTGTCTGCAGTCACCACTAGGGGCAGCTCTCTATACACAGAGATACATGATAAGATCATATCTGCTGTCACCACTAGGGGGAGCTCCCTGTATACAGATTACATGATAAGATCCTGTCTACAGTCACCACTAGGGGGAGCTCCCTGTATACAGAGATACATGATAAGTTTGTGTCTGCAGCCATCACTAGGGGAAGCTCCCTGTATACAGAGATACATGATAAGATTCTGTCTGCAGTCACCACTAGGGGGAGCTCCCTGTATACAGAGATACATGATAAGATCCTGTCTGCAGCTACCACTACGGGGAGCTCCCTGTATAAAGAGATACATGATAAGATCCTGTCTGCAGCCACCACTAGAGGGAGCTCCCTGTACACAGAGAGACATGATAAGATCCTGTGTGTAGCCACCACTTGGGGGTGCTACCTGTACACAGAGGCACATGATAAGATCCTGTTTGCAGTCACCACTAGGGTGAGCTCCCTGTACACAGAGATACATGATAACATCCTGTCTGCAGCCACCAGTAGGGGGAGCTCCCTGTATACATATATATATAATAGAATCCTGTCTGCAGCCACCACTAGGGGGTGCTCCCTGTATACAGAGATAAATAATAAGATTTTGTCTGCAGCCACCACTAGGGGGAGCTCCCTGTATACAGAGATATATGATAGGTTCAATCTGCAGCCACCACTAGGGGGAGCTCCCTGTATACAGAGATATATGATAAGGTTCAATCTGCAGCCACCACTAGGGGGAGCTCCCTGTATACAGAGATATATGATAAGGTTCAATCTGCAGCCACCACTAGGGGGAGCTCCCAGTATATTGAGATACATGATAAGATTCTGTCTGTAGCCACCACTAGGGGGAGCTCTCTATATACAGAGATACATGATAAGATCCTGTCTGCAGCTACCACTACGGGGAGCTCCCTGTATATCGAGATACATGATAACATTCTGTCTGCAGCCACCACTAGAGGGAGCTCCCTATATACAGAGATACATGATAAGATCCAGTCTGCAGGCACCACTAGATGGAGCTCCCCAATTATAGAGATACAAGATAAGATCCTGTTTTCAGCTCCACTAGGGGGAGCTCCCTGTATACAAAGATAAATAAGATTCCGTTTGCAGCCACCACTAGGGGGAGCTCCCTGTATACAGAGATACATGATAAAATCCTGTCTGCAGCCACCACTAGGAGGTTCTCCCTGTATACAGAGATACATGCTAAGATCCTGTCTGCAGCCACCTCTAGGGCGAGCTCCCTGTATACAGAGACACATGAGAAGATCCTGTCTGCAGCCACCACTAGGTGGAGCTCCCTGTATACAGAGATACATGATAAAATTCTGTCTGCAGCCACCACTAGGGGGAGCTCCCTATATACAGAGATAAATGATAAGATCCTGTCTGCAGTCACCACTAGGGGGAGCTCCCTGTATACAGAGATACATGATAAGATCCTGTCTGCAGTCACCACTAGGGGGAGCTCCCTGTATACAGAGATACATGATAAGAACCAGGCTGCAGCCACCACTAGGGGGAGCTCTCTATACACAGAGATACATGATAAGATCCTGTCTGCAGCCACCACTAGGGGGAGCTCCCTGTATACAGAGATGTATGATAAGATTCTGTCTGCAGTCACCACTAGGGAGAGCTCCCTGTATACAGAGATACATGATAAGATCCTGTCTGCAGCCACCACTAGGGGGAGCTCCCTGTATGCAGAGATACATGATAAGAGCCTGTCTGCACCCACCACTAGGGGGAGCTCTCTATACACAGAGATACATGATAAGATTCTGTCTGCAGCCACCACTAGGTGGAGCTCCCTGTATACAGAGATACATGATAAGATTCTGTATGCAGCCACCACTAGGGGGAGCTCCCTGTATAAAGAGATACATGATAAGATCCTGTCTGCAGTCACCACTAGGGGGAGCTCTCTATACACAGAGATACATGATAAGATATTGTCTGCAGCCACCATTAGGGGGAGCTCCCTGTATACAGAGATACATGATAAGATTCTGTATGCAGCCACCACTAGGGGGAGCTCCCTGTATACAGAGATACATGATAAGATCCTGTCTGCAGCCACCAGTAGGGCGAGCTCCCTGTATACAGAGATACATGATAAAATCCTGTCTGCAGCCACCACTAGGAGGTTCTCCCTGTATACAGAGATACATGCTAAGATCCTGTCTGCAGCCACCTCTAGGGCGAGCTCCCTGTATACAGAGACACATGAGAAGATCCTGTCTGCAGCCACCACTAGGTGGAGCTCCCTGTATACAGAGATACATGATAAGATTCTGTCTGCAGCCACCACTAGGGGGAGCTCCCTATATACAGAGATAAATGATAAGAACCTGTCTGCAGTCACCACTAGGGGGAGCTCCCTGTATACAGAGATACATGATAAGATCCTGTCTGCAGTCACCACTAGGGGGAGCTCCCTGTATACAGAGATACATGATAAGAACCAGGCTGCAGCCACCACTAGGGGGAGCTCTCTATACACAGAGATACATGATAAGATCCTGTCTGCAGCCACCACTAGTGGAAGCTCCCTGTATACAGAGATGTATGATAAGATTCTGTCTGCAGTCACCACTAGGGAGAGCTCCCTGTATACAGAGATACATGATAAGATCCTGTCTGCAGCCACCACTAGGGGGAGCTCCCTGTATGCAAAGATACATGATAAGAGCCTGTCTGCACCCACCACTAGGGGGAGCTCTCTATACACAGAGATACATGATAAGATTCTGTCTGCAGCCACCACTAGGTGCAGCTCCCTGTATACAGAGATACATGATAAGATTCTGTATGCAGCCACCACTAGGGGGAGCTCCCTGTATAAAGAGATACATGATAAGATCCTGTCTGCAGTCACCACTAGGGGGAGCTCTCTATACACAGAGATACATGATAAGATATTGTCTGCAGCCACCACTAGGGGGAGCTCCCTGTATACAGAGAAATATGATAAGATTCTGTCTGTAGCCACCACTAGGGGGAGCTCTCTGTATACAGAGATACATGATGAGATTCTGTATGTAGCCACCACTAGGGGGAGTTCCCTGCCTATGGAGATACAAGATAAGATCCTGTCTGCAGCCACCACTAGGAGGAGCTCCCTGTATACAGAGATACATGATAAGATTCTGTCTGCAGCCACCACTAGAGGGAGCTCCCTATATACAGAGATACATGATAAGATCCAGTCTGCAGCCAACACTAGGGGAAGCTCCCTGTATACAGAGATACATGAAAAGATTCTGTCTGCAGCCACCACTAGAGGGAGCTCCCTGTACACAGAGATACATGAAAAGATTCTGTCTGCAGCCACCACTAGGGGGAGCTCCCCAATTACAGAGATACATGATAAGAGAATGTTGGCAGCCACCACTAGGTGGAGCTCCCGGTATACAGAGATACATGATAAGATCCTGTCTGCAGCCAACACTAGGGCGAGCTCCCTGTATACAGAGATAAATAAGTTTCTGTTTGCATCCACCACTAGAGGGAGCTCCCTATATACAGAGATACATGATAAGATTCTGTTTGCATCCAACACTTGGGGGAGCTCCCTGTATACAGAGATACATGATAAGATCCTGTCTGCAGACAACACTAGGGGGAGCTCCCTGTATACAGAGATACATGATAAGATCCTGTCTGCAGCCAACACTAGGGGGAGCTCCCTGTATACAGAGATAAATAAGATTGTGTTTGCAGCCACCACTAGGGGGAGCTCCCTGTATACAGAGATACATGATAACATTCTGTCTGCAGCAGCCACTAGGAGGAGCGCACTATATACAGAGATACATGATAATATTCTGTTTGCAGCCACCACTAGGGGGAGCAACATGTATACAGAGATACATGATAAGATCCTGTCTGCAGCCACCACTAGAGGGAGCTCCCTGTATACAGAGATACGTGATAAGATTCTGTTTGCATCCACCACTAGGTGAAGCTCCCTGTATACAGAGATAAATGATAAGATCCTGTCTGCAGCCACCACTAGGGGGCGCTCCCTGTATATAGAGATACATGACAAGATTCTGTCTGCAAACACCACTAGGGGGAGCTCCCTGTATACAGAGATACATGATAAGATCCTGTCTGCAGACACCTCTAGGGCGAGCTCCCTGTATACAGAGACACATGAGAAGATCCTGTCTGCAGCCACCACTAGGTGGAGCTCCCTGTATACAGAGATACATGATAAGATTCTGTCTGCAGCCACCACTAGGGGGAGCTCCCTATATACAGAGATAAATGATAAGATCCTGTCTGCAGTCACCACTAGGGGGAGCTCCCTGTATACAGAGATACATGATAAGATCCTGTCTGCAGTCACCACTAGGGGGAGCTCCCTGTATACAGAGATACATGATAAGAACCAGGCTGCAGCCACCACTAGGGGGAGCTCTCTATACACAGAGATACATGATAAGATCCTGTCTGCAGCCACCACTAGGGGGAGCTCCCTGTATACAGAGATGTATGATAAGATTCTGTCTGCAGTCACCACTAGGGAGAGCTCCCTGTATACAGAGATACATGATAAGATCCTGTCTGCAACCACCACTAGGGGGAGCTCCCTGTATACAGAGATACATGATAAGAGCCTGTCTGCAGCCACCACTAGGGGGAGCGCTCTATACACAGAGATACATGATAAGATTCTGTCTGCAGCCACCACTAGGTGGAGCTCCCTGTATACAGAGATACATGATAAGATTCTGTATGCAGCCACCACTAGAGGGAGCTCCCTGTATAAAGAGATACATGATAAGATCCTGTCTGCAGTCACCACTAGGGGGAGCTCTCTATACACAGAGATACATGATAAGATATTGTCTGCAGCCACCACTAGGGGGAGCTCCCTGTATACAGAGAAATATGATAAGATTCTGTCTGTAACCACCACTAGGGGGAGCTCTCTGTATACAGAGATACATGATGAGATTCTGTATGCAGCCACCACTAGGGGAAGTTCCCTGCCTATGGAGATACAAGATAAGATCCTGTCTGCAGCCACCACTAGGAGGAGCTCCCTGTATATAGAGATACATGATAATATTCTGTCTGCAGCCACCACTAGAGGGAGCTCCCTATATACAGAGATACATGATAAGATCCAGTCTGCAGCCAACACTAGGGGAAGCTCCCTGTATACAGAGATACATGAAAAGATTCTGTCTGCAGCCACCAATAGAGGGAGATCCCTGTACACAGAGATACATGAAAAGATTCTGTCTGCAGCCACCACTAGGGGGAGCTCCCCAATTACAGAGATACATGATAAGAGAATGTTGGCAGCCACCACTAGGTGGAGCTCCCGGTATACAGAGATACATGATAAGATCCTGTCTGCAGCCAACACTAGGGCGAGCTCCCTGTATACAGAGATAAATAAGTTTCTGTTTGCATCCACCACTAGAGGGAGCTCCCTATATACAGAGATACATGATAAGATTCTGTTTGCATCCAACACTAGGGGGAGCTCCCTGTATACAGAGATACATGATAAGATCCTGTCTGCAGCCAACACTAGGGGGAGCTCCCTGTATACAGAGATACATGATAAGATCCTGTCTGCAGCCAACACTAGGGGGAGCTCCCTGTATACAGAGATACATGATAAGATCCTGTCTGCAGCCAACACTAGGGGGAGCTCCCTGTATACAGAGATACATGATAAGATCCTGTCTGCAGCCAACACTAGGGGGAGCTCCCTGTATACAGAGATAAATAAGATTGTGTTTGCAGCCACCACTAGGGGGAGCTCCCTGTATACAGAGATACATGATAAGATTCTGTCTGCAGCCACCACTAGGAGGAGCGAACTATATACAGAGATACATGATAATATTCTGTTTGCAGCCACCACTAGGGGGAGCAACCTGTATACAGAGATACATGATAAGATCCTGTCTGCAGCCACCACTAGAGGGAGCTCCCTGTATACAGAGATACGTGATAAGATTCTGTTTGCATCCACCACTAGGTGAAGCTCCCTGTATACAGAGATAAATGATAAGATCCTGTCTGCAGCCACCACTAGAGGGCGCTCCCTGTATATAGAGATACATGACAAGATTCTGTCTGCAAACACCACTAGGGGGAGCTCCCTGTATACAGAGATACATGATAAGATCCTGTCTGCAGACACCTCTAGGGCGAGCTCCCTGTATACAGAGACACATGAGAAGATCCTGTCTACTGCCACCACTAGGTGGAGCTCCCTGTATACAGAGATACATGATAAGATTCTGTCTGCAGCCACCACTAGGGGGAGCTCCCTATATACAGAGATAAATGATAACATCCTGTCTGCAGTCACCACTAGGGGGAGCTCCCTGTATACAGAGATACATGATAAGATCCTGTCTGCAGTCACCACTAGGGGGAGCTCCCTGTATACAGAGATACATGATAAGAACCAGGCTGCAGCCACCACTAGGGGGAGCTCTCTATACACAGAGATACATGATAAGATCCTGTCTGCAGCCACCACTAGGGGGAGCTCCCTGTATACAGAGATGTATGATAAGATTCTGTCTGCAGTCACCACGAGGGAGAGCTCCCTGTATACAGAGATACATGATAAGATCCTGTCTGCAGCCACCACTAGGGGGAGCTCCCTGTATACAGAGATACATGATAAGAGCCTGTCTGCACCCACCACTAGGGGGAGCTCTCTATACACAGAGATACATGATAAGATTCTGTCTGCAGCCACCACTAGGTGGAGCTCCCTGTATACAGAGATACATGATAAGATTCTGTATGCAGCCACCACTAGGGGGAGCTCCCTGTATAAAGAGATACATGATAAGATCCTGTCTGCAGTCACCACTAGGGGGAGCTCTCTATACACAGAGATACATGATAAGATATTGTCTGCAGCCACCACTAGGGGGAGCTCCCTGTATACAGAGAAATATGATAAGATTCTGTCTGTAGCCACCACTAGGGGGAGCTCTCTGTATACAGAGATACATGATGAGATTCTGTATGCAGCCACCACTAGGGGGAGTTCCCTGCCTATGGAGATACAAGATAAGATCCTGTCTGCAGCCACCGCTAGGAGGAGCTCCCTGTATATAGAGATACATGATAATATTCTGTCTGCAGCCACCACTAGAGGGAGCTCCCTATATACAGAGATACATGATAAGATCCAGTCTGCAGCCAACACTAGGGGAAGCTCCCTGTATACAGAGATACATGAAAAGATTCTGTCTGCAGCCACCACTAGAGGGAGCTCCCTGTACACAGAGATACATGAAAAGATTCTGTCTGCAGCCACCACTAGGGGGAGCTCCCCAATTACAGAGATACATGATAAGAGAATGTTGGCAGCCACCACTAAGTGGAGCTCCCGGTATACAGAGATACATGATAAGATCCTGTCTGAAGCCAACACTAGGGCGAGCTCCCTGTATACAGAGATAAATAAGTTTCTGTTTGCATCCACCACTATAGGGAGCTCCCTATATACAGAGATACATGATAAGATTCTGTTTGCATCCAACACTAGGGGGAGCTCCCTTTATACAGAGATACATGATAAGATCCTGTCTGCAGCCAACACTAGGGGGAGCTCCCTGTATACAGAGATAAATAAGATTGTGTTTGCAGCCACCACTAGGGGGAGCTCCCTGTATACAGAGATACATGATAACATTCTGTCTGCAGCAGCCACTAGGAGGAGCGCACTATATACAGAGATACATGATAATATTCTGTTTGCAGCCACCACTAGGGGGAGCAACCTGTATACAGAGATACATGATAAGATCCTGTCTGCAGCCACCACTAGAGGGAGCTCCCTGTATACAGAGATACGTGATAAGATTCTGTTTGCATCCACCACTAGGTGAAGCTCCCTGTATACAGAGATAAATGATAAGATCCTGTCTGCAGCCACCACTAGGGGGCGCTCCCTGTATATAGAGGTACATGACAAGATTCTGTCTGCAAACACCACTAGGGGGAGCTCCCTGTATACAGAGATACATGATAAGATCCTGTCTGCAGACACCACTAGGGGGAGCTCCCTGTATACAGAGATACATGATAAGATTCTGTCTGCAGCCACCACTAGGGGGAGCTCTCTATACACAGAGATACATGATAGGATCCTGTCTGCAGCCACCTCTAGGGGGAGATCCCTGTATACAGAGATACATGATAAGATTCTGTCAGCAGCCACCACTAGGTGGAGCTCACTGTATACAGAGATACATGATAAGATTCTGTCTGCAGCCACCACTAGGGGGAGCTCCCTGTATAAAGAGATACATGATAAGATCCTGTCTGCAGTCACCACTAGGGGGAGCTCCCTGTATGAAGAGATACATGATAAGATCCTGTCTGCAGCCACCACTAGGGGGAGCTCTCTATACACAGAGATACATGATAAGATACTGTCTGCAGCCACCTCTAGGGGGAGCTACCAGTATACAGAGATACATGAAAAGATTCTGTCTGTAGCCACCACTAGGGGGAGCTCTCTTTATACAGAGATACATGATGAGATTCTGTATGCAGCCACCACTAGGGGGAGTTGCCTGCCAATGGAGATACAAGATAAGATCCTGTCTGCAGCCACCACTAGGGGGAGCTCCCTGTATATAGAGATACATGATAATATTCTGTCTGCAGCCACCACTAGAGGGCGCTCCCTATATACAGAGATACATGATAAGATCCAGTCTGCAGCCACCACTAGGGGAAGCTCCCTCTATACAGAGATACATAATAAGATTCTGTCTGCAGCCACCACTAGAGGGAGCTCCCTGTACACAGAGATACATGAAAAGATTCTGTCTGCAGCCACCACTAGGGGGAGCTCCCCAATTACAGAGATACATGATAAGATCCTGTTTGCAGCCACCACTAGGTGGAGCTCCCTGTATACAGAGATACATGATAAGATCCTGTCTGCAGCCAACACTAGGGCGAGCTCCCTGTATACAGAGATAAATAAGTTTCTGTTTGCAGCAACCACAAGAGGGAGCTCCCTATATACAGAGAACCATGATAAGATTCTGTTTGCATCCAACACTAGGGGGAGCTCCCTGTATACAGAGATACATGATAGGATCCTGTCTGCAGTCACCACAACGGGGTGATCCCTGTATACAGAGATACATGATAAGATCCTGTCCGCAGTCACCACTAGGGGCAGCTCTCTACACACAGAGATACATGATAAGATCCTGTCTGCAGACACCACTAGGAGGAGCTCCCTGTATACAGAGATACATGAAAACATCCTGTCTGCAGTCACCACTAGGGGAAGCTCCCTGTATACAGAGATACAAGATGAGATTCTGTCTGCAGCCACCACTAGGGGGAGCTACCTGTATACAGAGATACATGGTAAGATCCTGTCTGCAGTCACCACTAGGGGGAGCTCCCTGTATACAGAGATACATGATAAGATCCTGTCTGCAGTCACCACTAGGGGCAGCTCTCTACACACAGAGATACATGATAAGATCCTGTCTGCAGACACCACTAGGAGGAGCTCCCTGTATACAGAGATACATGATAAGATCCTGTCTGCAGCCACCACTAGGGGAAGCTCCCTGTATACAGAGATACAAGATGAGATTCTGTCTGCAGCCACCACTAGGGGGAGCTACCTGTATACAGAGATACATGGTAAGATCCTGTCTGCAGTCACCACTAGGGGGAGCTCCCTGTATACAGAGATACATGATGATATCCTGTCTGCAGCTACCACTAGAGGAAGCTCCCTGTATACAGAGATATATGATAAGATCCTGTCTGCAGCAACCACTAGGGGGAGCTCCCTGTATACAGAGATACATGATAAGATCCTGTCTGCAGTCACCACTAGGGGGAGCTCCCTGTAGACAGAGATACATGATAAGAGCCTGTCTGCACCCACCACTAGGGGGAGCTCCTTTTATACAGAGATACATGGTAGGATCCTCTCTGCAGCCAACACTAGGGGGAGCTCCCTGTTTACAGAGATACATGATAAGATCCTTTCTGCAGTCACCATTGGGGGAGCTCCCTGTATACAAAGATAAATGATAAGATCCTGTTTGCAATCACCACTAGGGGGAGCTCGCTGTATACAGAGATACATGATAAGATCCTGTCTGCAGCCACCACTAGGGGGAACTCCCTGTATACAGAGATACATGATAAGATCCTGTCTGCAGCCACCACTAGGTGGAGCTCCCAGTATACAGAGATACAGGATAAGATCCTGTCTGCAGTCACCACTAGGGGGAGCTCCCTGTATACAGAGATACATGATAAGATCCTGTCTGCAGCCACCACTAGGGGGAGCTCCCTGTATAAAGAGATACATGATAAGATCCTGTCTGCAGTCACCACTAGGGGGAGCTCCCTGTATACAGAGATACATGATAAGATCCTGTCTGCAGCCACCACTAGGGGGAGCTCCTTGTATAGAGATACATGATAAGATCCTGTCTGCAGCCACCACTAGGAGGAGCTCCCTGTATACAGAGATACATGATAAGATCCTGTCTGCAGCCACCACTAGGGCGAGACCCCTGTAAACAGAGATACATGATAAGATCCTGTCTGCATCTACCACTAGGGGGAGCTCCCTGTATACAGAGACACATGATAAAATTCTGTCTGCAGACGCCACTAGGGGGAGCTCCCTGTATACAGAGATACATGATAAGATCCGGTCAACCGGCCACCACTAGGGGGAGCTCCCTGTATACAGAGATACATGATAAGATCCTGTCTGCAGCCACCACTAGGGGGAAATGCCTGTATACAGAGACATATGATAAGATCCTGTCTGCAGACACCACTAGGGGGAGCTCCCTGTATACAGAGATACATGATAAGATCCGGTCAACCGGCCACCACTAGGGAGAGCTCCCTGTATACAGAGATACATGATAAGATCCTGTCTGCAGCCATCACTAGGGGGAGATGCCTGTATACAGAGACATATGATAAGATTCTGTCTGCAGCCACCACTAGACGGAGCTCCATGTATACAGAGATACAGGATAAGATCCTGTCTTCAGCCACCACTAGGTGGAACTCCCTGTATACAGAGATACATGATAAGATTCTGTCTGCAGCCACCACTAGGGGGAGCTCCCTGTATACAGAGATACATGATAAGATTCTGTCTGCAGCCACCACTAGGGAGAGCTCCCTGTATACAGAGATACATGATAAGAACTTGTCTGCAGCCACCACTAGGGGGAGCTCCCTGTATACAGAGATACATGATAAGATCCTGTCTGCAGTCACCACTAGGGGGAGCTCCCTGTATACAGAGATACATGATAAGATCTTGTCTGCAGCCACCACTAGGGGGAACTCTCTGTATACAGAGATACATGATAAGATCCTGTCTGCAGCCACCACTAGGGGGGAGCTCCCTGTATACAGAGATACATGATAAGATCTTGTCTGCAGCCACCACTAGGGGGAGCTCTCTGTATACAGAGATACATGATAAGATCCTGTCTGCAGCCACCACTAGGGGGAGCTCCCTGTATACAGAGATACATGATAAGATCCTGTCTGCAGCCACCACTAGGGGGAGCTCCCTATATACAGAGATACATGATAAGATCCTGTCTGCAGTCACCACTAGGGGGAGCTCCCTGTATACAGAGATACATGATAAGATCCTGTCTGCAGCCACCACTAGGGGGAGCTCCCTGTATACAGAGATACATGATAAGATCCTGTCTGCAGCCACCACTAGGGGGAGCTCCCTGTATACAGAGATACATGATAAGATCCTGTCTGCAGCCACCACTAGGAGGAGCTCCCTGTATACACAGATACATAAGATCCTGTCTGCAGCCACCACAAGGGGGAGATCTCTGTACACAGAGATACATGATAAGATCCTGTCTGCAGCCACCACTAGGGGGAGCTCCCTGTATACAGAGATACATGATAAGATTCTGTCTGCAGCCACCACTAGGGGGAGCTCCCTGTATACAGAGATACATGATAAGATCCTGTCTGCAGCCACCACAAGGGGGAGATCCCTGTATACAGAGATACATGATAAGATTCTGTCTGCAGCCACCACTAGGGGGAGCTCCCTGTATACAGAGATACATGATAAGATACTGTCTGCAGACACCACTAGGTGGAGCTCCCTGTATACAGAGATACATGATAAGATCCTGTCTGCAGTCACCACTAGGTGGAGCTCCCTGTATACAGAGATACATGATAAGATCCTGTCTGCAGTCACCACTAGGGGGAGCCCCTGTATACAGAGATACATGATAAGATCGTGTCTGCAGCCACCACTAGGGGGAGCTCCCTGTATACAGAGATACATGATAAGATACTGTCTGCAGACACCACTAGGTGGAGCTCCCTGGATACAGAGATATATGATAAGACTCTGTCTGCAGCCACCACTAGGGGGAGTTCCCTGTATACAGAGATACATGATAAGATGCAGTCTGCAGTCACCACTAGGGGGAGCTCCCTGTATACAGAGATACATGATAATATTCTGTCTGCAGCCACCACTAGGGGGAGCTCCCTGTATACAGAAATACATGATAAGATCCTGTCTGCAGCCACCACTAGGAGGAGCTCCCTGTATACAGAGATACATGATAAGATTCTGTCTGCAGCCACCACTAAGGGGAGCTCCCTGTATACAGAAATACATGATAAGATCCTGTCTGCAGCCACCACTAGGGGGAGCTCCCTGTATACAGAGATACATGATAAGATCCTGTCTGCAGTCACCACTAGGGGGAGCTCCCTGTATACAGAAATACATGATAAGATTCTGTCTGCAGTCACCACTAGGGGGAGCTCCCTGTATACAGAGATACATGATAAGATCCTGTCTGCTGCCACCACTAGGGCGAGCTCTCTATACACAGAGATACATGATAAGATCCTGTCTGCAGCCACCACTAGGAGGAGCTCCCTATATACAGAGATACATGATAAGATTCTGTCTGCAGCCACCACTAGGAGGAGCTCCCTGTATACAGAGATACATGATAAGATCCTGTCTGCAGTCACCACTAGGGGAAGCTCCCTATATACAGAAATACATGATAAGATCCTGTCTGCAGCCACCACTAGGAGGAGCTCCCTGTATACAGAAATACATGATAAGATTCTGTCTGCAGCCACCAGTAGGGGGAGCTCCCTGTATACAGAGATATATGATAAGATCCTGTCTGCAGCCACCACTAGGGGGAGCTCCCTGTATACAGAGATACATGATAAGATCCTGTCTGCAGCCACCACTAGGAGGAGCTCCCTGTATACAGAAATACATGATAAGATCCTGTCTGCAGCCACCACTAGGGGGAGCTCTCTATACACAGAGATACAGGATAAGATCCTGTCTGCAGCCACCACTAGGGGGAGCTCCCTGTATACAGAGATACATGATAAGGTTATGTCAGCAGCCACCTCTAGGGGGAGCTCCCTGTATACAGAAATACATGATAAGATCCTGTCTGCAGCCACCAATAGGGGGAGCTCCCTGTATACAGAGATACATGATAAGGTTCTGTCTGCAGCCATCACTAGCGGGAGCTCCCTGTATACAGAAATACATGATAAGATCCTCTCTGCAGCCACCACTAGGGGGAGCTCCCTGTATTCAGAGATACATGATAAGATTCTGTCTGCAGCCACCACTAGGGGGAGCTCCCTGTATACAGAGATGCATGATAAGATCCTGTCTGCAGCCACCACTAGGGGGAGCTCCCTGTATACGGAGATATATGATAACATCCTGTCTACAGACACCACTAGGGGCAGCTCCCTGTATACAGAGATACATGTTAAGATCCTGTGTGCAGCCACCACTAGGGGGAGCTCCCTGTATACAGAGATACATGATAAGATTCTGTCTGTATGTGAGGAGCTCCCTCTATTGGTGACTGTATATATATACACATCTGTATGTGAGGAGCCCCCTCTAGTGGTGACTGTATATATACACATCTGTATGTGAGGAGCTCCCTCTAGTGGTGACTGTATATATACACATCTGTATGTGAGGAGCTCCCTCTAGTGGTGACTGTATATATACACATCTGTATGTGAGGAGCCCCCTCTAGTGGTGACTGTATATATACACATCTGTATGTGAGGAGCTCCCTCTAGTGGTGACTGTATATATACACATCTGTATGTCAGGAGCCCCCTCTAGTGAAGACTGTATATATACACATCTGTATGTGAGGAACCCCCTCTAATGGTGACTGTATATATATACACATCTGTCTGTGAGGAGCCCCCTCTAGTGGTGACTGTATATATACACATCTGTATGTGAATAGCCCCCTCTAGTGGTGACTGTATATACACATCTGTATGTGAGGAGCCCCCTCTAGTGGTGACTGTATATACACACATCTGTATGTGAGGAGCTCCCTCTAGTGGTGACTGTATATATACACATCTGTATGTGAGGAGCCCCCTCTAGTGGTGACTGTATATATATACACATCTGTATGTGAGAAGCCCCCTCTAGTGGTGACTGTATATATATACATCTGTATGTGAGGAGCCCCCTCTAGTGGTGACTGTATATACACATCTGTATGTGAGGAGCTCCCTCTAGTGGTGACTGTATATATACACATCTGTATGTGAGGAGCTCCCTCTAGTGGTGACTGTATATATACACATCTGTATGTGAGAAGCCCCCTCTAGTGGTGACTGTATATATATACATCTGTATGTGAGGAGCCCCCTCTAGTGGTGACTGTATATACACATCTGTATGTGAGGAGCTCCCTCTAGTGGTGACTGTATATATACACATCTGTATGTGAGGAGCTCCCTCTAGTGGTGACTGTATATATACACATCTGTATGTGAGGAGCCCCCTCTAGTGAAGACTGTATATATACACATCTGTATGTGAGGAGCTCCCTCTAGTGGTGACTGTATATATATACACATCTGTATGTGAGGAGCTCCCTCTAGTGGTGGCTGTATATGTACACATCTGTATGTGAGGAGCCCCCTCTTGTGGTGACTGTATATATACACATCTGTATGTGAGAAGCCTCCTCTAGTGGTGACTGTATATATACACATCTGTATGTGAGGAGCCCCCTCTAGTGGTGACTGTATATATATACATCTGTATGTGAGGAGCCCCCTCTAGTGGTGACTGTATATATACACATCTGTATGTGAGGAGCCCCCTCTAGTGGTGACTGTATATACACACATCTGTATGTGAGGAGCCCCCTCTAGCGATGACTGTATATATACACACATCTGTATGTGAGGAGCCCCCTCCAGTGGTGAATGTATATATACACATCTGTATGTGAGAATCTCCCTCTAGTGGTGACTGTATATATACACATCTGTATGTGAGGAGCCCCCTCTAGTGGTGACTGTATATACACACATCTGTATGTGAGGAGCCCCCTCTAGTGGTGACTGTATATATACACATCTGTATGTGAGGAGCCCCCTCTAGTGAAGACTGTATATATACACATCTGTATGTGAGGAACCCCCTCTAGTGGTGAATGTATATATATACACATCTGTATGTGAGGAGCGCCCTCTAGTGGTGACTGTATATATATACATCTGTATGTGAGGAGCCGCCTCTAGTGATGACTGTATATATACACATCTGTATGTGAGGAGCTCCCTCTAGTGGTGACTGTATATATACGCATCTGTATTTGAGTAGCTCCCTCTAGTGGTGACTGTATATATATACACATCTGTATGTGAGGAGCCCCCTCTAGTGGTGACTGTATATATACACATCTGTATGTGAGGAGCTCCCTCTAGTGGTGACTGTATATATACACATCTGTATGTGAGGAGCTCCCTCTAGTGGTGACTGTATATATACACATCTGTATGTGAGGAGCCCCCTCTAGTGGTGACTGTATATATACACATCTGTATGTGAGGAGCCCCCTCTAGTGGTGACTGTATATATACACATCTGTATGTGAGGAGCTCCCTCTAGTGGTGACTGTATATATACACATCTGTATGTGAGGAGCTCCCTCTAGTGGTGACTGTATATATACACATCTGTATGTGAGGAGCCCCCTCTAGTGATGACTGTATATATACACATCTGTATGTGAGGAGCCCCCTCTAGTGGTGACTGTATATACACACATCTGTATGTGAGGAGCCCCCTCTAGTGGTGACTGTATATACACACATCTGTATGTGAGGAGCTCCCTCTAGTGGTGACTGTATATATACACATCTGTATGTGAGGAGCTCCCTCTAGTGGTGTATGTATATACACACATCTGTATGTGAGGAGCCCCCTCTAGTGATGACTGTATATATACACATCTGTATGTGAGGAGCCCCCTCTAGTGGTGACTGTATATACACACATCTGTATGTGAGGAGCCCCCTCTAGTGGTGACTGTATATACACACATCTGTATGTGAGGAGCCCCCTCTAGTGGTGACTGTATATATACACATCTGTATGTGAGGAGCCCCCTCTAGTGGTGACTGTATATATACACATCTGTATGTGATGAGCCCCCTCTAGTGGTGACTGTATATATACACATCTGTATGTGAGGAGCTCCCTCTAGTGGTGACTGTATATATACACATCTGTATGTGAGGAACCCCCTCTAGTGGTGACTGTATATATGTACACATCTGTATGTGAGGAGCTCCCTCTAGTGGTGACTGTATATATATACATCTGTATGTGAGGAGCCCCCTCTAGTGGTGACTGTATATATACATCTGTATGTGAGGAGCTCCCTCTAGTGGTGACTGTATATATACACATCTGTATGTGAGGAGTCCCCTCTAGTGCTGACTATATATACACATCTGTATGTGAGGAGCCCCCTCTAGTGGTGACTGTATATATACACATCTGTATGTGAGGAGCCCCCTCTAGTGGTGACTGTATATATATATACACATCTATATGTGAGGAGCCCCCTCTAGTGGTGACTGTATATATACACATCTGTATGTGAGGAGCCCCCTCTAGTGGTGACTGTATATATACACATCTGTATGTGAGGAGCTCCCTCTAGTGGTGACTGTATATATACTCATCTGTATGTGAGGAGACCCCTCTAGTGGTGACTGTATATATACACATCTGTATGTGAGGAGCCCCTCTAGTGGTGACTGTATAAAAACATCTGTATGTGAGGAGCTCCCTCTAGTGGTGACAGTATATACACATCTGTATGTGAGGAGCCACCTCTAGTGGTGACTGTATATATACACATCTGTATGTGAGGAGCCCCCTCTAGTGGTGACTGTATATATATACATTTGTATGTGAGGAGCCCCCTCTAGTGGTGACTGTGTATATACACATCTGTATGTGAGGAGCCCCCTCTAGTGGTGACTGTATATATACACATCTGTATGTGAGGAGGCCCCTCTAGTGGTGACTGTATATACACATCTGTATGTGAGGAGCCCCCGCTAGTGGGGACTGTATATATACACATCTGTATGTGAGGAGCCCCCTCTAGTGGTGACTGTATATATACACATCTGTATGTGAGTAGCTCCCTCTAGTGGTGACTGTATATATATACATCTGTATGTGAGGAGCCCCCTCTAGTGGTGACTGTGTATATACACATCTGTATGTGAGTAGCTCCCTCTAGTGGTGACTGTATATATACACATCTGTATGTGAGGAGACCCCTCTAGTGGTGACTGTATATATACTCATCTGTATGTGAGGAGCCCCCTCTAGTGGTGACTATATATATACACATCTGTATGTGAGGAGCACCCTCTAGTGGTGACTGTATATATACACATCTGTATGTGAGGAGCTCCCTCTAGTGGTGATTGTATATATACACATCTGTATGTGAGGAGCCCCCTCTTGTGGTGACTGTATATATACACATCTGTAAGTGAGGAGCCCCCTCTAGTGGTGACTGTATATATACACATCTGTATGTGAGGAGCCCCCTCTTGTGGTGACTGTATATATATACACATCTGTATGTGAGGAGCCCCCTCTTGTGGTGACTGTATATATACACATCTGTAAGTGAGGAGCCCCCTCTAGTGGTGACTGTATATATATACATCTGTATGTGAGGAGCTCCCTCTAGTGATGACTGTATATATACACATCTGTATGTGAGGAGCCCCCTCTTGTGGTGACTGTATATATATACACATCTGTAAGTGAGGAGCCCCCTCTTGTGTTGACTGTATATATATACACATCTGTAAGTGAGGAGCCCCCTCTAGTGGTGACTGTATATATATACACATCTGTATGTGAGGAGCCCCCTCTAGTGATGACTGTATATATACACATCTGTATATGAGGAGCCCCCTCTAGTGGTGACTGTATATATACACATCTGTATATGAGGAGCCCCCTCTAGTGGTGAGAGTATATATACACATCTGTATGTGAGGAGCCCCCTCTAGTGATGACTGTATATATACACATCTGTATATGAGGAGCCCCCTCTAGTGGTGAGAGTATATATACACATCTGTATGTGAGGAGCCCCCTCTAGTGATGACTGTATATATACACATCTGTATATGAGGAGCCCCCTCTAGTGGTGAGAGTATATATACACATCTGTATGTGAGGAGCCCCCTCTAGTGGTGACTGTATATATGTGACACCCCAGGGGTCTGGTTTTCCACAGTAATGTAATGTTATGTCTGAGAGCAGGTGGGAGGTCTCTTGGTCAGGGATCCTGTGCATGCCACACCTCCTGCCCAGTCCTGGGAGGGGAAGAACTTCCCCTATATAAACCCGGGGCTGAGGCAGGGTTAGGGTGTAGAGAAGAAGTAGAGACAGAGAAGAGAAGCAGATATAGGAAAGAACATCAGGAGCTCTGTGGGAGCAGTGCTACAAGGAGTCAGGGGCTGGCAGCTGCAGAGCTCGCCCTGACTGAGAAGTTATCACCGGACCCGGAGTCCGAGGCTGTGGGGACTAACTCCTATCCAGCAGCAGAAACCGCCCGGCAGGGGATTGCAGGTCCTCTGGCCCAGAAACCCGAAGGCACGGTCACACGCGTGGGACCAGCACCGCCGTCGTGGAGTGGAAGCCACTAGAAGGCCCCGAGTCACCGGCCATACGGGTGAGCACCACACGGCACACTCAGGGACGTGGGCTACTTATACCCGCTTCTAGCAAGGTAGCCAGAAGAGTACAATTAGTTGGGGAGGCCTACAACTCCGCCTGGCCAGGGGAGATCCCATCTGCTCAAGGACTGACCAGGCCCCAATCGCTAGCCAGTACTCCCGGGAGGGTCTATCTTTGTCACCAGTAAAGACCCTGAACTACACCGTACCGTCTCCGAGTGGTTCCTGCTACCCCCATCATCCACGTCGGCTGCCCTGAGGCCATACCCCTCCCGTTGGGGGTTATACCATCCCCGCTGCACCATCCTTCCACCGGACTCAGCGGTCTGCTCTGCAGCGGCAGCTCCAAAGCTGCATTCAACGGGTGGCGTAGTCGTCCTACATCTACTGCTAATATACCGCCACTTAGTCTGACTTCCTGGGCACGGACCGGATCACCGCCACGAGACTACAACCCTCAAGAGATCCGGCTCCGGGTAAGCTCCCGCATGCGCAACGCAGCGCGACACAGGCCCAGGGGCGCGTCAACTTTTGGCGTAGTCGGCAGGATTTCGTGCCCGCAACCATCGGGTACTGCGTGCCTGAAAAAGACTGTTCAAACTGACCTGTGGTGAAGATTCCCGCCATCCGGCGCCATCTTCTGCCTTCTTCCCGCCATCCGTGGAGTTTTCCCGCCGTTGGACGCCATCTTGAGGACGCCGCGCGGGAAGAAGAGGGGCGTGGACTCCGAAAGCGCGCGAGAACTGAAGCCCCGCCTCACGTCCGGACGTTGCGTAAGGTCCTGGAAGGAGCCCAGCAGACGCCGACGTCACAGGAGCGCGACGGAAGGTCCTCAACCCTGACGATCCACTGCGGAGCCGCGGCCTACGGAAGAGGATCATCGCAAGGTAGGCCACGGTCCACTAGGGGGGAGGAAGATGTCGGATACGGAGGAGAGCTTCACTGCCTCAACCCCCGCCAGCGCCACCGCTGTTGCAGTCATGCCTTTCACCATGCCCTATATCCCGGGGGCGGCCTGGCTACCCCAGTACTCAGGGGAGTCACATACCCTGCATGACTTTAGAGAAAAGCTGGATAGCCTCTTCCAGGTGTACCCCCTCACAGAAGAGCAAAAAGTGAGCATCCTGGTGGCCCAATTAACCGGAGCAGCCCAAAGGGAGGTAAAGTCCTGGCCACCTGGGGGGAGGACTGTCGCAGGGATACTAACCCGGCTGAGGGACACCTTTGATACCCGCACCTCAGCCGAGATCAAGCTTAGATTCTACGGGTGCAAACAGCGAGCACATGAGAGTATAAGGGACTATGCCCTGAACCTACAAGAGGCCCTGAGAGCCATTAAGCAGACCGACCCTGACGGCGTGGGAGACGAGGACAGGCTGTTGACTGAACAATTTATAGAGGGTTTATATTGCAATGCCCACCGAACCCAGTTGCGGGCAATGGCCTTACAGGACCCTCATCTGGGATTTGCACAGTTCAAGGACAGAGCCATCCGGGTGCTTCGAGAACCGGCACCAGGTGGCGTTGTGACCCCCAGACGCCCCACTACCACTTACCACCAGGAGGCGGCGCCCTTGTCGGCAGGGCCTGTGGGGGCTGATGCGCAGGCTTTGAACAATGACCCGGCTCCAGACCTGCACCATCAGGTCCAAGAGCTAACTAAAAGCGTTGCTGCGCTAACCCGAACTGTGCAGTCTTTACAGGTTTCTACTCCAGGGAAGATCCAGCTGGCATCCGGACCGGAGGACATCCCGTGGCGTCGACCAAGGAGGACCCCACCGGCCAGAGGAAGACCCAGCGACCGATACAACGAGGACGGACAACCCATCTGCCGCCGCTGCAATCAACCCGGACATATGGCAAGGTACTGTCCTTTAAACTGGCACAACCTGGGGTAGAGGGCCAACCCCCAGGAAAAAGATCACCAGGCCCATCGAGCTGGCGCGACAAATATGTGGGAGGACGTCCAGTCTTGCCTGTGGTACTGGATGGCATCCCTATGAGTGCCCTACTGGACACCGGGTCACAGGTCACCACTATCCCATACGTGCTCTTCAAGCAGTACTGGAATGACTCGGATATAACCCGCTATCCAGACGACGACTTGAGTATCATCGCCAGCAATGGTCAGCCCGTGCCACAGATCGGATTTAAAGAGGTGACCATCAAAATCGGTAGAGTCGAATTGGCAGCACAGGGACTGATCATTGTAGACATTGACAAGCGCGAGAGTTACCCAAAGATAACTCTAGGAACTAATGTGATTGAAAATTGTCTTGCAGAGGTGATTTTCCTTTTACAGCAGGTTGCCAAGAACGCCAGCTCCGGCCAGCAGCGGGTGCTCCAGAAAGAGATCCGGGCACTGATGCGACGGCAACAGCTAGAACTCTCCGGTGGTGAGATTGGTAGTGTAAGAATGTGTGACCCTTTCCCTATTGCCATGCCCCCGAAAAGTGAAATGATGATTTGGTGCCGGGCAGCTATTGGTCTGAGAGGTAGAGATTACCAGGCAATGGTGGAACCAGTCTACTCAGACAGTAGGCCCACCATCTTGACAGCACGGGGGGTGGTTAATGTACGCCATGGGAGGGTGCCCGTTCGCATAATAAATATTGGGAAAAGGGAAGTATACCTGCCCCGGTATGCCACGCTAGCCAAATTATATACTATCAACCAAAATTCTATACAGTCCGTAGAACCCTTGCCTCCATCTTCCCCGGAGGAAGGTAACGGCTCTGAGAAAACGATGGAGGACTGGTGTCAGCAACTACATTTGGGTACTGACTCCACTCCCTCACACCAGAAACAGGGAGTCTATCGGGTGGTTCAAGAGTACGAGAGAGTGTTTAGTAAACACCCGTTAGACTTCGGGCGAGTCAAGGGGGTAGAACACCACATCCCCACGGGAGACCATCCTCCCATAAAGGAGAGATACAGACCCGTACCCCCTGCACACTACCAACACGCCAAGGGGATGCTTAGGGACATGAAGGAGGCTGGGGTGATCAGGGATAGCTGTAGCCCCTGGGCAGCTCCACTAGTCTTAGTCAAAAAGAAAGACAACACCATGAGGATGTGTGTAGATTACCGGAAAATCAACCGTATCACACACAAGGATGCGTACCCCTTACCAAGGATAGAGGAGTCTTTGGCTGCTTTAAGATCTGCTAACTTCTTCTCTACCTTGGATCTCACTAGTGGGTACTGGCAGGTTCCTGTAGCAGAGGCGGACCGGGAGAAGACCGCATTCACCACCCCGATGGGACTTAGCGAGTTTACCTGAATGCCGTTCGGACTCTGCAACGCACCAGGAACCTTCCAACGATTAATGGAGTGTTGTCTGGGCCACAGAAACTTTGAGACGGTCCTGTTGTACCTGGACGATGTCATCGTATATTCCAAGACGTATGAGGACCACCTGAAACACCTGGCGGAAGTGTTCGAAGCTCTGGCAAGCTACGGCCTAAAGGTGAAACCCTCCAAGTGTCACCTCCTGAAACCAAAGGTGCAGTACCTGGGACACGTGGTGAGCGCTGATGGAGTGGCTCCCGACCCTGATAAGATCACCGCAATTAAGGAATGGCCAAGTCCCTCCAGCGTAAAGGAAGTGCGGCAGTTCCTCGGGTTGGTAGGCTATTACCGCAGATTCATCCCCGGTTTCACCAAAAAGGCAGCTCCTATGCAGGACCTCCTGATAGGCCAGTCCCGGAAGGCCAAGATCCAGAAGCCACCCTTCAGATGGGAGAAGTTAGAAGAAGAGTCCTTCCGCCAGCTGAAGATGGCCCTCACGGGGGATGAAATCCTGGCGTACCCTGATTACAGCCAGCCCTTTATCCTCTACACCGACGCAAGTAACATCGGGCTAGGAGCCGTACTGTCCCAGATCCAGCAGGGGAAAGAACGAGTAATCGCTTACGCCAGCCGAAAACTGCGACCCACCGAAAGAAACCCTGAGAATTACAGCTCATTTAAGCTAGAGTTCCTGGCAGTGGTGTGGGCAGTCACCGAACGCTTTAAGCACTACCTCGCTTCTTCCCGGTTCACCGTGTACACGGATAACAACCCGTTGACACACCTGGACACTGCAAGACTCGGTGCCCTAGAGCAGAGATGGATGGCCCGTCTGTCCAACTATGAGTTCACAATCAAATACCGGGCAGGACGCTCCAATACCAACGCGGACGCTCTGTCCAGGATGCCAAACCTACCGGACGTAGGGGAAGATTCAGAGGGACTGGAAGAAGTCGAACTCCCTGCGTTCCACCGTCATGGGACTATCCAGTATTCCCATTGGGTAAGGAGTAAGCAAGCTGCTACGTTTAACCCCTTGCCTCACTACAACTGGGAGGAAACGCAAGACAGTGACCCTGCCGTCCGGCTGGTGAAGGAGATGCTGACTCGGCCAGATGCACGCCTTGACCCAGACGCTCCAGAGGAAGCCAAGCAACTGTGGGCTGAGAAGAGTCGACTGTTCCTTTACAAGGGGAAGTTGTGCCGCAGAATGGTTAACTCCCGGACGCATGAACTAATCTGGCAAGTAGTGGTGCCACGGAGAGACGCAGCCATGGTGATGGAAGCATACCACGACGGGGCTGGACACTTCGGATGGAAGAAGCTGGAGTTTCTGCTGCGTGGGCGGTTCCACTGGGTAGGCATGAGGGGAACCATCGAGAGGTGGTGCAGAGACTGTGGCCCGTGCAACCTAAGAAGGAAGGACCGTGCCAGCCAGAAGACTCCCCTGCGGTCCATCATCACCAGACAGCCGTTGGAACTGGTAGCCTTGGATCATGTAAAACTGACCCCAAGCAGAAGTGGCTACGTCTACGCGTTAACCATTGTGGATCATTACTCCCGGTTCTTGGTTGTCGTCCCCGTTAAGGACTTAACGGCTCAAACAGCAGCTAGAGCCTTCCAGCAGCACTTCTGCCGTCCACACGGGTACCCGGACCAAGTGCTGACGGACCAGGGACCTGCCTTTGAAGCGGAGGTCTTCCGGGAATTCTGCAATCTGTATGGCTGCCGGAAGATAAGGACGACACCCTATCATCCGCAAACTAATGGACTTTGTGAGAAAATGAACCAGGTGGTAATGGATCTCCTGAAAACGTTGCCCCTGGAAGAACGCAGTCTGTGGCCTGAGAAGCTGCCCGATCTAGTGGACCTATACAACCACATCCCGGTAGGTTCCACCAACTGTACCCCGGCTTACCTAATGAGGGCGAGACCTGGTAAGTTACCTGTTGACCTGGAAATGGGAGTCCTGACACCCGAGGACACTTCACCAGAAGCAGACTGGGACACAGAGAGGCAGCAGCAGTACCGGAAAGTACAGGAGAGCGTGGAGCGAAGTCTCTGTCAGGCTAGGGAAAGACAAGAGAAAACTTACAACCAGTATGCTCCCGCTGTTCCCCTGGTACCCGGAGAGCAGGTCTTGAAGAGGAAGAGACGGCTCCACAAGTTGGACGACCAGTGGGAGAAGGACCCGTACACCGTACTGCCCTCAAGCCACGAGAACCCGAAAGTCTGTACCATCAGTAAAGACGGAGGGGAGACCATAGCCATTGTATCCCGGGATCACCTGAAGAAGTGTCCCGAACAGCTACGGAACCCTGAAGAGGAACAAGAAGACCATCGACCCGTAGAGGAAAGGGAAGATATGGTTAGTACTGTGCTCGGAGACTTCCCTCGGTCCTGGACTCAAGTCAATGGTGCAGTTGTGGTACCCGTCCTCACGTTCCTCCAACCAGCATCCCAAGTGCCTACGGAGCAACAGGTAGAGCTGGAAGAGCAGCCGGTCCAGGAGGCAGAAGACTCCACACAAGCAGAACAGGAGGATCAACCCTCTGCTTATAGTGAGCCTGCCATACCCCTAGTGAGCCAAAGAGCCGGTAGACAGCTGCCCAGTTTACCCTTGACAGCTCCTACACCCTGTAGTTCAGGGCTAGACAGTCAGCTCCGTAGGTCCACTAGGGCCACTAGAGGCCAGTTACCCGCACGTTGGAGGATTTGAAGTGTATAAATTGTTTTATTTGTGGTTACCTGTTTTTCTTGTTGCTTGTGTATAATTATGTGTTTCTAGTTATTTATAGGAGTCCTTGGTGGATTTACCGGGAATCCTTTGTGTATAGTTGGAGCGTAACCCAGGACAGACTAAAGACTGTTAATGACTCGGGGCAGGACAGACCCCTACCTGGTTACGTCTCCCTGTTTTGGTGAAATGGACACCTTGCTTTTCTTCAAAGACTGCACCCGGTTGCGGACACGCCGTAACCATCTTTATGTGTTTTTCTTATTGTATTATTATTGTTTATACCTGTTATGTTTTTCTAAAAAAATATGTTTAGTCCCGGAGTACTAAATTTCACTAGGGGGGAATGTGACACCCCAGGGGTCTGGTTGCCACAGTGATAGAGATATTACGTCTGAGAGCAGGTGGGAGGTCTCTTGGTCAGGGATCCTATGCATGCCACACCTCCTGCCCAGTCCTGGGAGGGGAAGAACTTCCCCTATATAAACTTAGGGCTGAGGCAGGGTTAGGGTGTAGAGAAGAAGTAGAGACAGAGAAGAGAAGCAGATATAGGAAAGAACATCAGGAGCTCTGTGGGAGCAGTGCTACAAGGAGTCAGGGGCTGGCAGCTGCGGAGCTCGCCCTGACTGAGAAGTTATCACCGGACCCGGAGTCCGAGGCTGTGGGGACTAACTCCTATCCAGCAGCAGAAACCGACCGGCAGGGGATTGCAGGTCCTCTGGCCCAGAAACCCGAAGGCACGGTCACACGCGTGGGACCAGCACCGCCGTCGTGGAGCGGAAGCTACTAGAAGGCCCCGAGTCACCGGCCATACGGGTGAGCACCACACGGTACACTCAGGGACGTGGGCTACTTATACCCGCTTCTAGCAAGGTAGCCAGAAGAGTATCGTTAGTTTGGGAGGCCTACAACTCCGCCTGTCCAGGGGAGATCCCATCTGCTCAAGGACTGACCAGGCCCCAATCGCTAGCCAGTACTCCGGGAGGGTCTATCTTTGTCACCAGTAAAGACCCTGAACTACACCGTACCGTCTCCGAGTGGTTCCTGCTACCCCCATCATCCACGTCGGCTGCCCTGAGGCCATACCCCTCCCGTTGGGGGTTATACCATCTACGCTGCACCATCCTTCCACCGGCCTCAGCGGTCTGCTCTGCAGCGGCTGCTCCAAAGCTGCATTCAACGGGTGGCGTAGTCGTCCTACATCTACTGCTAATATACCGCCACTTAGTCTGACTTCCTGGGCACGGACCGGATCACCGCCACGAGACTACAACCCTCAAGAGATCCGGCTCCGGGTAAGCTCCCGCATGCGCAACGCAGCGCGACACAGGCCCAGGGGCGCGTCCTATACACATCTGTATGTGAGGAGCCCCCTCTAGTGGTGACTGTATAAACACATCTGTATGTGAGGAGCTCCCTCTAGTGGTGACTGTATATATACACATTTGTATGTGAGGAGCCCCCTCTAGTGAAGACTGTATATATACACATCTGTATGTGAGGTGCCTCCCTCTAGTGGTGACTATATATATATACACATCTGTATGTGAGGAGCTCCCTCTAGTGGTGACTGTATATACACATCTGTATGTGAGGAGCCCCCTCTAGTGGTGACTGTATATATACACATCTGTATGTGAGGAGCCCCCTCTAGCGGTGACTGTATATATACACATCTGTATGTGAGGAGCCCCCTCTAGTGGTGACTGTATATATACACATCTGTATGTGAGGAGCCCCCTCTAGTGGTGACTGTGTATATACACATCTTTATGTGAGGAGCCCCCTCTAGTGGTGACTGTATATATATACACATCTGTATGTGAGGAGCCTCCTCTAGTGATGACTGTATATATACACATCTGTATGTGAGGAACCCCCTCTAGTGGTGACTGTATATATATATACACATCTGTATGTGAGGAGCTCCCTCTAGTGGTGACTGTATATATACACATCTGTATGCGAGGAGCCTCCTCTAGTGGTGACTGTATATATACACATCTGTATGTGAGGAGCCCCCTCTAGTGGTGACTGTATATATACACATCTGTATGTGAGGAGCCCCCTCTAGTGGTGACTGTATAAACACATCTGTATGTGAGGAGCTCCCTCTAGTGGTGACTGTATATATACACATTTGTATGTGAGGAGCCCCCTCTAGTGAAGACTGTATATATACACATCTGTATGTGAGGAGCCTCCCTCTAGTGGTGACTATATATATATACACATCTGTATGTGAGGAGCCCCCTCTAGTGGTGACTGTATATATACACATCTGTATGTGAGGAGCTCCCTCTAGTGGTGACTGTATATACACATCTGTATGTGAGGAGCCCCCTCTAGTGGTGACTGTATATATACACATCTGTATGTGAGGAGCCCCCTCTAGCGGTGACTGTATATATACACATCTGTATGTGAGGAGCCCCCTCTAGTGGTGACTGTATATATACACATCTGTATGTGAGGAGCTCCCTCTAGTGGTGACTGTATATACACATCTGTATGTGAGGAGCCCCCTCTAGTGGTGACTGTATATATACACATCTGTATGTGAGGAGCCCCCTCTAGCGGTGACTGTATATATACACATCTGTATGTGAGGAGCCCCCTCTAGTGGTGACTGTATATATACACATCTGTATGTGAGGAGCCCCCTCTAGTGGTGACTGTGTATATACACATCTTTATGTGAGGAGCCCCCTCTAGTGGTGACTGTATATATATACACATCTGTATGTGAGGAGCCTCCTCTAGTGATGACTGTATATATACACATCTGTATGTGAGGAGCCTCCCTCTAGTGGTGACTATATATATATACACATCTGTATGTGAGGAGCTCCCTCTAGTGGTGACTGTATATACACATCTGTATGTGAGGAGCCCCCTCTAGTGGTGACTGTATATATACACATCTGTATGTGAGGAGCCCCCTCTAGTGGTGACTGTATATATACACATCTGTATGTGAGGAGCCCCTCTAGTGGTGACTGTATATATACACATCTGTATGTGAGGAGCCCCCTCTAGTGGTGACTGTGTATATACACATCTTTATGTGAGGAGCTCCCTCTAGTGGTGACTGTATATATACACATCTGTATGTGAGGAGCCCCCTCTAGTGGTGACTGTATATATACACATCTGTATGTGAGGAGCTCCCTCTAGTGGTGACTGTATATATACACATCTGTATGTGAGGAGCCTCCTCTAGTGATGACTGTATATATACACATCTGTATGTGAGGAACCCCCTCTAGTGGTGACTGTATATATATATACACATCTGTATGTGAGGAGCCCCCTCTAGTGGTGACTGTATATATACACATCTGTATGTGAGGAGCTCCCTCTAGTGGTGACTGTATATATACACATCTGTATGTGAGGAGCCTCCTCTAGTGATGACTGTATATATACACATCTGTATGTGAGGAACCCCCTCTAGTGGTGACTGTATATATATATACACATCTGTATGTGAGGAGCTCCCTCTAGTGGTGACTGTATATATACACATCTGTATGTGAGGAGCCCCCTCTAGTGGTGACTGTATATATATATATATATACATCTGTATGTGAGGAGCCCCCTCTAGTGGTGACTGTATATACACATCTGTATGTGAGGAGCCCCTCTAGTGCTGACTGTATATATATATACATCTGTATGTGAGGAGCCCCCTCTAGTGGTGACTGTATATATATATAAATCTGTATGTGAGGAGCCCCCTCTAGTGGTGACTGTATATACACATCTGTATGTGAGGAGCCCCACTAGTGCTGACTGTATATATACACATCTGTATGTGAGGAGCCCCCTCTAGTGGTGACTGTATATACACATCTGTATGTGAGGAGCCCCCTCTAGTGGTGACTGTATATACACATCTGTATGTGAGGAGCTCCCTCTTGTGGTGACTGTATATACACATCTGTGTGTGAGGAGCCCCCTCTAGTGGTGACTGTATATATACACATCTGTATGTGAGGAGCCCCCTCTAGTGGTGACTGTATATATATACACATCTGTATGTGAGGAGCCCCCTCTAGTGGTGACTGTATATATATACACATCTGTATGTGAGGAGCCCCTCTAGTGGTGACTGTATATATATACACATCTGTATGTGGGGAGCCCCCTCTAGTGGTGACTGTATATATATACACATCTGTATGTGAGGAGCCCCCTCTAGTGGTGACTGTATATATATACACATCTGTATGTGAGGAGCCCCCCCTAGCGGTGACTGTATATATATACACATCTGTATGTGAGGAGCCCCCTCTAGTGGTGACTGTATATACACATCTGTATGTGAGGAGCTCCCTCTAGTGGTGACTGTATATATACACATCTGTATGTGAGGAGCTACCTCTAGTGGTGACTGTATATATACACATCTGTATGTGAGGAGCCCCCTATAGTGGTGACTGTATATATATACATCTGTATGTGAGGAGCCCCCTCTAGTGGTGACTGTATATATACACACATCTGTATGTGAGGAGCCCCCTCTAGTGGTGACTGTATATATACACATCTGAATGTGAGGAGCCCCCTCTAGTGGTGACTGTATATACACATCTGTATGTGAGGAGCTCCCTCTAGTGGTGACTGTATATATACACATCTGAATGTGAGGAGCTCCCTCTAGTGGTGACTGTATATACACATCTGAATGTGAGGAGCTCCCTCTAGTGGTGACTGTATATACACATCTGTATGTGAGGAGCTCCCTCTAGTGGTGACTGTATATATACACATCTGTATGTGAGGAGCCCCCTCTAGTGGTGACTGTATATATATACACATCTGTATGTGAGGAGCCCCCTCTAGTGATGACTGTATATATACACATCTGAATGTGAGGAGCTCCCTCTAGTGGTGACTGTATATACACATCTGTATGTGAGGAGCTGCCTCTAGTGGTGACTGTATATATATATATATATACATCTGTATGTGAGGAGCCCCCTCTAGTGGTGACTGTATATACACATCTGTATGTGAGGAGCTCCCTCTAGTGGTGACTGTATATATACACATCTGTATGTGAGGAGCTCCCTCTAGTGCTGACTGTATATATACACATCTGTATGAGAGGAGCCCCCTCTAGTGCTGACTGTATATATACACATCTGTATGAGAGGAGCTCCCTCTAGTGGTGACTGTATATATATATATACATCTGTATGTGAGGAGCCCCCTCTAGTGGTGACTGTATATACACATCTGTATGTGAGGAGCCCCCTCTAGTGGTGACTGTGTATATACACATCTGTATGTGAGGAGCCCCTCTAGTGGTGACTGTATATATACACATCTGTATGTGAGGAGCTCCCTCTAGTGGTGACTGTATATATACACATCTGTATGTGAGGAGCCCCTCTAGTGCTGACTGTATATATACACATCTGTATGAGAGGAGCTCCCTCTAGTGGTGACTGTATATATATATATACATCTGTATGTGAGGAGCCCCCTCTAGTGGTGACTGTATATATACACATCTGTATGTGAGGAGCTCCCTCTAGTGGTGACTGTATATATATACACATCTGTATGTGAGGAGCCCCTCTAGTGGTGACTGTATATATAGATCTGTATGTGAGGAGCCCCCTCTAGTGGTGACTGTATATATACACATCTGTATGTGAGGAGCCCCCTCTAGTGGTGACTGTATATATACACATCTGTATGTGAGGAGCTCCCTCTAGTGGTGACTGTATATATACACATCTGTATGTGAGGAGCCCCCTCTAGTGGTGACTGTATATACACATCTGTATGTGAGGAGCCCCCTCTAGTGGTGACTGTATATACACATCTGTATGTGAGGAGCTCCCTCTATTGGTGACTGTATATATACACATCTGTATGTGAGGAGCCCCCTCTAGTGGTGACTGTATATATATATATATATATACACATCTATATGTGAGGAGCCCCCTCTAGTGGTGACTGTATATATGCACATCTGTATGTGAGGAGCTCCCTCTAGTGTTGACTGTATATATACACATCTGTATGTGAGGAGCCCCCTCTAGTGGTGACTGTATATATACACATCTGTATGTGAGGAGCCCCCTCTAGTGGTGACTGTATAAACACATCTGTAAGTGAGGACCTCCCTCTAGTGGTGACTGTATATATACACATCTGTATGTGAGGAGTCCCCTCTAGTGGTGAATGTATATACACATCTGTATGTGAGGAGCCCCCTCTAGTGGTGACTGTGTATATACACATCTGTATGTGAGGAGCCCCCTCTAGTGATGACTGTATATATACACATCTGTATGTGAGGAGCCCCCTCTAGTGGTGACTGTATATATACACATCTGTATGTGAGGAGCCCCCTCTAGTGGTGACTGTATATACACATCGGTATGTGAGGAGCTTCCTCTAGTGGTGACTGTGTATATACACATCTGTATGTGAGTAGCTCCCTCTAGTGGTGACTATATATATACACATCTGTATGTGAGGAGCCCCCTCTAGTGGTGACTGTATATACACATCTGTATGTGAGGAGACCCCTCTAGTGGTGACTGTATATATACACATCTGTATGTGAGGAGCCCCCTCTAGTGGTGACTGTATATACACATCTGTATGTGAGGAGCCCCATCTAGTGATCACTGTGTATATATACACATCTGTATGTGAGGAGCCCCCTCTAGTGGTGACTGTATATATACACATCTGTATGTGAGGAGCTCCCTCTAGTTGTGACTGTGTATATACACATCTGTATTTGAGGAGCCCCCTCTAGTGGTGACTGTATATATACACATCTGTATGTGAGGAGCTCCCTCTAGTGGTGACTGTATATATACACATCTGTATGTGAGGAGCCCCCTCTAGTGGTGACTGTATATATATATATACATCTGTATGTGAGGAGCCCCCTCTAGTGGTGACTGTATATACACATCTGTATGTGAGAAGCCCCTCTAGTGGTGACTGTATATATATATATATATATATATATATATATATATATATATATATATATATATATATATATATATATATACATCTGTATGTGAGGAGTCCCCTCTAGTGGTGACTGTATATATATATATAAATCTGTATGTGAGGAGCCCCCTCTAGTGGTGACTGTATATACACATCTGTATGTTGTGAGGAGCCCCACTAGTGCTGACTGTATATATACACATCTGTATGTGAGGAGCCCCCTCTAGTGGTGACTGTATATACACATCTGTATGTGAGGAGCCCCCTCTAGTGGTGACTGTATATACACATCTGTATGTTTGGAGCTCCCTCTAGTGGTGACTGTATATATACACATCTGTATGTGAGGAGCCTCCTCTAGTGGTGACTGTATATACACATCTGTATGTGAGGAGCCCCTCTAGTGGTGACTGTATATATACACATCTGTATGTGAGGAGCCCTCTCTAGTGGTGACTGTATATACACATCTGTATGTGAGGAGCCCCTCTAGTGGTGACTGTATATACACATCTGTATGTGAGGAGCCCCTCTAGTGGTGACTGTATATACACATCTGTATGTTTGGAGCTCCCTCTAGTGGTGACTGTATATATACACATCTGTATGTGAGGAGCCCCCTCTAGTGGTGACTGTATATACACATCTGTATGTGAGGAGCCCCTCTAGTGGTGACTGTATATACACATCTGTATGTTTGGAGCTCCCTCTAGTGGTGACTGTATATATACACATCTGTATGTGAGGAGCCCCCTCTAGTGGTGACTGTATATACACATCTGTATGTGAGGAGCCCCCTCTAGTGCTGACTGTATAAATACACATCGGTATGTGAGGAGCCCCCTCTAGTGGTGACTGTATATACACATCTGTATGTGAGGAGCTCCCTCTAGTGGTGACTGTATATACACATCTGTATGTGAGGAACCCCCTCTAGTGGTGACTGTATATATATACACATCTGTATGTGAGGAGCCCCCTCTAGTGATCACTGTGTATATATACATCTTTATGTGAGGAGCCCCATCTAGTGGTGACTGTATATATACACATCTGTATGTGAGGAGCCCCCTCTAGTGGTGACTGTATATATATACACATCTGTATGTGAGGAGCCCCATCTAGTGGTGACTGTATATATACACATCTGTATGTGAGGAGCCCCATCTAGTGGTGACTGTATATATACACATCTGTATGTGAGGAGCTCCCTCTAGTGGTGACTATATATATACACATCTGTATGTGAGGAGCTCCCTCTAGTGGTGACTGTATATGTATACACATCTGTATGTGAGGAACCCCCTCTAGTGGTGACTGTATATGTATACACATCTGTATGTGAGGAACCCCCTCTAGTGGTGACTGTATATGTATACACATCTGTATGTGAGGAACCCCTCTAGTGCTGACTGTATATATACACATCTGTATGTGAGGAGCCCCCTCTAGTGGTGACTGTATATATACACACATCTGTATGTGAGGAGCCCCCTCTAGTGGTGACTGTATATATATACACATCTGTATGTGAGGAACCCCCTCTAGTGGTGACTGTATATATACACATCTGTATGTGAGGAGCCCCCTCTAGTGGTGACTGTATAAACACATCTGTATGTGAGGAGCTCCCTCTAGTGGTGACTGTATATATACACATTTGTATGTGAGGAGCCCCCTCTAGTGAAGACTGTATATATACACATCTGTATGTGAGGAGCCTCCCTCTAGTGGTGACTATATATATATACACATCTGTATGTGAGGAGCTCCCTCTAGTGGTGACTGTATATACACATCTGTATGTGAGAAGCCCCTCTAGTGGTGACTGTATATATACACATCTGTATGTGAGGAGCCCCCTCTAGCGGTGACTGTATATATACACATCTGTATGTGAGGAGCCCCCTCTAGTGGTGACTGTATATATACACATCTGTATGTGAGGAGCCCCCTCTAGTGGTGACTGTGTATATACACATCTTTATGTGAGGAGCCCCCTCTAGTGGTGACTGTATATATATACACATCTGTATGTGAGGAGCCTCCTCTAGTGATGACTGTATATATACACATCTGTATGTGAGGAGCCTCCCTCTAGTGGTGACTATATATATATACACATCTGTATGTGAGGAGCTCCCTCTAGTGGTGACTGTATATACACATCTGTATGTGAGGAGCCCCCTCTAGTGGTGACTGTATATATACACATCTGTATGTGAGGAGCCCCCTCTAGTGGTGACTGTATATATACACATCTGTATGTGAGGAGCCCCTCTAGTGGTGACTGTATATATACACATCTGTATGTGAGGAGCCCCCTCTAGTGGTGACTGTGTATATACACATCTTTATGTGAGGAGCCCCCTCTAGTGGTGACTGTATATATACACATCTGTATGTGAGGAGCCCCCTCTAGTGGTGACTGTATATATACACATCTGTATGTGAGGAGCTCCCTCTAGTGGTGACTGTATATATACACATCTGTATGTGAGGAGCCTCCTCTAGTGATGACTGTATATATACACATCTGTATGTGAGGAACCCCCTCTAGTGGTGACTGTATATATATATACACATCTGTATGTGAGGAGCCCCCTCTAGTGGTGACTGTATATATACACATCTGTATGTGAGGAGCTCCCTCTAGTGGTGACTGTATATATACACATCTGTATGTGAGGAGCCTCCTCTAGTGATGACTGTATATATACACATCTGTATGTGAGGAACCCCCTCTAGTGGTGACTGTATATATATATACACATCTGTATGTGAGGAGCTCCCTCTAGTGGTGACTGTATATATACACATCTGTATGTGAGGAGCCCCCTCTAGTGGTGACTGTATATATATATATATATACATCTGTATGTGAGGAGCCCCCTCTAGTGGTGACTGTATATACACATCTGTATGTGAGGAGCCCCTCTAGTGCTGACTGTATATATATATACATCTGTATGTGAGGAGCCCCCTCTAGTGGTGACTGTATATATATATAAATCTGTATGTGAGGAGCCCCCTCTAGTGGTGACTGTATATACACATCTGTATGTGAGGAGCCCCACTAGTGCTGACTGTATATATACACATCTGTATGTGAGGAGCCCCCTCTAGTGGTGACTGTATATACACATCTGTATGTGAGGAGCCCCCTCTAGTGGTGACTGTATATACACATCTGTATGTGAGGAGCTCCCTCTTGTGGTGACTGTATATACACATCTGTGTGTGAGGAGCCCCCTCTAGTGGTGACTGTATATATACACATCTGTATGTGAGGAGCCCCCTCTAGTGGTGACTGTATATATATACACATCTGTATGTGAGGAGCCCCCTCTAGTGGTGACTGTATATATATACACATCTGTATGTGAGGAGCCCCTCTAGTGGTGACTGTATATATATACACATCTGTATGTGGGGAGCCCCCTCTAGTGGTGACTGTATATATATACACATCTGTATGTGAGGAGCCCCCTCTAGTGGTGACTGTATATATATACACATCTGTATGTGAGGAGCCCCCCCTAGCGGTGACTGTATATATATACACATCTGTATGTGAGGAGCCCCCTCTAGTGGTGACTGTATATACACATCTGTATGTGAGGAGCCCCCTCTAGTGGTGACTGTATATACACATCTGTATGTGAGGAGCTCCCTCTAGTGGTGACTGTATATATACACATCTGTATGTGAGGAGCTCCCTCTAGTGGTGACTGTATATATACACATCTGTATGTGAGGAGCCCCCTCTAGTGGTGACTGTATATATATATATACATCTGTATGTGAGGAGCCCCCTCTAGTGGTGACTGTATATACACATCTGTATGTGAGAAGCCCCTCTAGTGGTGACTGTATATATATATATATATATATATATATATATATATATATATATATATATATACATCTGTATGTGAGGAGTCCCCTCTAGTGGTGACTGTATATATATATATAAATCTGTATGTGAGGAGCCCCCTCTAGTGGTGACTGTATATACACATCTGTATGTTGTGAGGAGCCCCACTAGTGCTGACTGTATATATACACATCTGTATGTGAGGAGCCCCCTCTAGTGGTGACTGTATATACACATCTGTATGTGAGGAGCCCCCTCTAGTGGTGACTGTATATACACATCTGTATGTTTGGAGCTCCCTCTAGTGGTGACTGTATATATACACATCTGTATGTGAGGAGCCTCCTCTAGTGGTGACTGTATATACACATCTGTATGTGAGGAGCCCCTCTAGTGGTGACTGTATATATACACATCTGTATGTGAGGAGCCCTCTCTAGTGGTGACTGTATATACACATCTGTATGTGAGGAGCCCCTCTAGTGGTGACTGTATATACACATCTGTATGTGAGGAGCCCCTCTAGTGGTGACTGTATATACACATCTGTATGTTTGGAGCTCCCTCTAGTGGTGACTGTATATATACACATCTGTATGTGAGGAGCCCCCTCTAGTGGTGACTGTATATACACATCTGTATGTGAGGAGCCCCTCTAGTGGTGACTGTATATACACATCTGTATGTTTGGAGCTCCCTCTAGTGGTGACTGTATATATACACATCTGTATGTGAGGAGCCCCCTCTAGTGGTGACTGTATATACACATCTGTATGTGAGGAGCCCCCTCTAGTGCTGACTGTATAAATACACATCGGTATGTGAGGAGCCCCCTCTAGTGGTGACTGTATATACACATCTGTATGTGAGGAGCTCCCTCTAGTGGTGACTGTATATACACATCTGTATGTGAGGAACCCCCTCTAGTGGTGACTGTATATATATACACATCTGTATGTGAGGAGCCCCCTCTAGTGATCACTGTGTATATATACATCTTTATGTGAGGAGCCCCATCTAGTGGTGACTGTATATATACACATCTGTATGTGAGGAGCCCCCTCTAGTGGTGACTGTATATATATACACATCTGTATGTGAGGAGCCCCATCTAGTGGTGACTGTATATATACACATCTGTATGTGAGGAGCCCCATCTAGTGGTGACTGTATATATACACATCTGTATGTGAGGAGCTCCCTCTAGTGGTGACTATATATATACACATCTGTATGTGAGGAGCTCCCTCTAGTGGTGACTGTATATGTATACACATCTGTATGTGAGGAACCCCCTCTAGTGGTGACTGTATATGTATACACATCTGTATGTGAGGAACCCCCTCTAGTGGTGACTGTATATGTATACACATCTGTATGTGAGGAACCCCTCTAGTGCTGACTGTATATATACACATCTGTATGTGAGGAGCCCCCTCTAGTGGTGACTGTATATATACACACATCTGTATGTGAGGAGCCCCCTCTAGTGGTGACTGTATATATATACACATCTTTATGTGAGGAACCCCCTCTAGTGGTGACTGTATATATACACATCTGTATGTGAGGAGCCCCCTCTAGTGGTGACTGTATAAACACATCTGTATGTGAGGAGCTCCCTCTAGTGGTGACTGTATATATACACATTTGTATGTGAGGAGCCCCCTCTAGTGAAGACTGTATATATACACATCTGTATGTGAGGAGCCTCCCTCTAGTGGTGACTATATATATATACACATCTGTATGTGAGGAGCTCCCTCTAGTGGTGACTGTATATACACATCTGTATGTGAGGAGCCCCCTCTAGTGGTGACTGTATATATACACATCTGTATGTGAGGAGCCCCCTCTAGCGGTGACTGTATATATACACATCTGTATGTGAGGAGCCCCCTCTAGTGGTGACTGTATATATACACATCTGTATGTGAGGAGCCCCCTCTAGTGGTGACTGTGTATATACACATCTTTATGTGAGGAGCCCCCTCTAGTGGTGACTGTATATATATACACATCTGTATGTGAGGAGCCTCCTCTAGTGATGACTGTATATATACACATCTGTATGTGAGGAGCCTCCCTCTAGTGGTGACTATATATATATACACATCTGTATGTGAGGAGCTCCCTCTAGTGGTGACTGTATATACACATCTGTATGTGAGGAGCCCCCTCTAGTGGTGACTGTATATATACACATCTGTATGTGAGGAGCCCCCTCTAGTGGTGACTGTATATATACACATCTGTATGTGAGGAGCCCCTCTAGTGGTGACTGTATATATACACATCTGTATGTGAGGAGCCCCCTCTAGTGGTGACTGTGTATATACACATCTTTATGTGAGGAGCCCCCTCTAGTGGTGACTGTATATATACACATCTGTATGTGAGGAGCCCCCTCTAGTGGTGACTGTATATATACACATCTGTATGTGAGGAGCTCCCTCTAGTGGTGACTGTATATATACACATCTGTATGTGAGGAGCCTCCTCTAGTGATGACTGTATATATACACATCTGTATGTGAGGAACCCCCTCTAGTGGTGACTGTATATATATATACACATCTGTATGTGAGGAGCCCCCTCTAGTGGTGACTGTATATATACACATCTGTATGTGAGGAGCTCCCTCTAGTGGTGACTGTATATATACACATCTGTATGTGAGGAGCCTCCTCTAGTGATGACTGTATATATACACATCTGTATGTGAGGAACCCCCTCTAGTGGTGACTGTATATATATATACACATCTGTATGTGAGGAGCTCCCTCTAGTGGTGACTGTATATATACACATCTGTATGTGAGGAGCCCCCTCTAGTGGTGACTGTATATATATATATATACATCTGTATGTGAGGAGCCCCCTCTAGTGGTGACTGTATATACACATCTGTATGTGAGGAGCCCCTCTAGTGCTGACTGTATATATATATACATCTGTATGTGAGGAGCCCCCTCTAGTGGTGACTGTATATATATATAAATCTGTATGTGAGGAGCCCCCTCTAGTGGTGACTGTATATACACATCTGTATGTGAGGAGCCCCACTAGTGCTGACTGTATATATACACATCTGTATGTGAGGAGCCCCCTCTAGTGGTGACTGTATATACACATCTGTATGTGAGGAGCCCCCTCTAGTGGTGACTGTATATACACATCTGTATGTGAGGAGCTCCCTCTTGTGGTGACTGTATATACACATCTGTGTGTGAGGAGCCCCCTCTAGTGGTGACTGTATATATACACATCTGTATGTGAGGAGCCCCCTCTAGTGGTGACTGTATATATATACACATCTGTATGTGAGGAGCCCCCTCTAGTGGTGACTGTATATATATACACATCTGTATGTGAGGAGCCCCTCTAGTGGTGACTGTATATATATACACATCTGTATGTGGGGAGCCCCCTCTAGTGGTGACTGTATATATATACACATCTGTATGTGAGGAGCCCCCTCTAGTGGTGACTGTATATATATACACATCTGTATGTGAGGAGCCCCCCCTAGCGGTGACTGTATATATATACACATCTGTATGTGAGGAGCCCCCTCTAGTGGTGACTGTATATACACATCTGTATGTGAGGAGCTCCCTCTAGTGGTGACTGTATATATACACATCTGTATGTGAGGAGCTACCTCTAGTGGTGACTGTATATATACACATCTGTATGTGAGGAGCCCCCTATAGTGGTGACTGTATATATATACATCTGTATGTGAGGAGCCCCCTCTAGTGGTGACTGTATATATACACACATCTGTATGTGAGGAGCCCCCTCTAGTGGTGACTGTATATATACACATCTGAATGTGAGGAGCCCCCTCTAGTGGTGACTGTATATACACATCTGTATGTGAGGAGCTCCCTCTAGTGGTGACTGTATATATACACATCTGAATGTGAGGAGCTCCCTCTAGTGGTGACTGTATATACACATCTGAATGTGAGGAGCTCCCTCTAGTGGTGACTGTATATACACATCTGTATGTGAGGAGCTCCCTCTAGTGGTGACTGTATATATACACATCTGTATGTGAGGAGCCCCCTCTAGTGGTGACTGTATATATATACACATCTGTATGTGAGGAGCCCCCTCTAGTGATGACTGTATATATACACATCTGAATGTGAGGAGCTCCCTCTAGTGGTGACTGTATATACACATCTGTATGTGAGGAGCTGCCTCTAGTGGTGACTGTATATATATATATATATACATCTGTATGTGAGGAGCCCCCTCTAGTGGTGACTGTATATACACATCTGTATGTGAGGAGCTCCCTCTAGTGGTGACTGTATATATACACATCTGTATGTGAGGAGCTCCCTCTAGTGCTGACTGTATATATACACATCTGTATGAGAGGAGCCCCCTCTAGTGCTGACTGTATATATACACATCTGTATGAGAGGAGCTCCCTCTAGTGGTGACTGTATATATATATATACATCTGTATGTGAGGAGCCCCCTCTAGTGGTGACTGTATATACACATCTGTATGTGAGGAGCCCCCTCTAGTGGTGACTGTGTATATACACATCTGTATGTGAGGAGCTCCCTCTAGTGCTGACTGTATATATACACATCTGTATGTGAGGAGCCCCTCTAGTGCTGACTGTATATATACACATCTGTATGAGAGGAGCTCCCTCTAGTGGTGACTGTATATATATATATATACATCTGTATGTGAGGAGCCCCCTCTAGTGGTGACTGTATATATACACATCTGTATGTGAGGAGCTCCCTCTAGTGGTGACTGTATATATATACACATCTGTATGTGAGGAGCCCCTCTAGTGGTGACTGTATATATAGATCTGTATGTGAGGAGCCCCCTCTAGTGGTGACTGTATATATACACATCTGTATGTGAGGAGCCCCCTCTAGTGGTGACTGTATATATACACATCTGTATGTGAGGAGCTCCCTCTAGTGGTGACTGTATATATACACATCTGTATGTGAGGAGCCCCCTCTAGTGGTGACTGTATATACACATCTGTATGTGAGGAGCCCCCTCTAGTGGTGACTGTATATACACATTTGTATGTGAGGAGCTCCCTCTATTGGTGACTGTATATATACACATCTGTATGTGAGGAGCCCCCTCTAGTGGTGACTGTATATATATATATATATATATATACACATCTATATGTGAGGAGCCCCCTCTAGTGGTGACTGTATATATGCACATCTGTATGTGAGGAGCTCCCTCTAGTGTTGACTGTATATATACACATCTGTATGTGAGGAGCCCCCTCTAGTGGTGACTGTATATATACACATCTGTATGTGAGGAGCCCCCTCTAGTGGTGACTGTATAAACACATCTGTAAGTGAGGACCTCCCTCTAGTGGTGACTGTATATATACACATCTGTATGTGAGGAGTCCCCTCTAGTGGTGAATGTATATACACATCTGTATGTGAGGAGCCCCCTCTAGTGGTGACTGTGTATATACACATCTGTATGTGAGGAGCCCCCTCTAGTGATGACTGTATATATACACATCTGTATGTGAGGAGCCCCCTCTAGTGGTGACTGTATATATACACATCTGTATGTGAGGAGCCCCCTCTAGTGGTGACTGTATATACACATCGGTATGTGAGGAGCTCCCTCTAGTGGTGACTGTGTATATACACATCTGTATGTGAGTAGCTCCCTCTAGTGGTGACTATATATATACACATCTGTATGTGAGGAGCCCCCTCTAGTGGTGACTGTATATACACATCTGTATGTGAGGAGACCCCTCTAGTGGTGACTGTATATATACACATCTGTATGTGAGGAGCCCCCTCTAGTGGTGACTGTATATACACATCTGTATGTGAGGAGCCCCATCTAGTGATCACTGTGTATATATACACATCTGTATGTGAGGAGCCCCCTCTAGTGGTGACTGTATATATACACATCTGTATGTGAGGAGCTCCCTCTAGTTGTGACTGTGTATATACACATCTGTATTTGAGGAGCCCCCTCTAGTGGTGACTGTATATATACACATCTGTATGTGAGGAGCTCCCTCTAGTGGTGACTGTATATATACACATCTGTATGTGAGGAGCCCCCTCTAGTGGTGACTGTATATATATATATACATCTGTATGTGAGGAGCCCCCTCTAGTGGTGACTGTATATACACATCTGTATGTGAGAAGCCCCTCTAGTGGTGACTGTATATATATATATATATATATATATATATATATATATATATATATATATATATACATCTGTATGTGAGGAGTCCCCTCTAGTGGTGACTGTATATATATATATAAATCTGTATGTGAGGAGCCCCCTCTAGTGGTGACTGTATATACACATCTGTATGTTGTGAGGAGCCCCACTAGTGCTGACTGTATATATACACATCTGTATGTGAGGAGCCCCCTCTAGTGGTGACTGTATATACACATCTGTATGTGAGGAGCCCCCTCTAGTGGTGACTGTATATACACATCTGTATGTTTGGAGCTCCCTCTAGTGGTGACTGTATATATACACATCTGTATGTGAGGAGCCTCCTCTAGTGGTGACTGTATATACACATCTGTATGTGAGGAGCCCCTCTAGTGGTGACTGTATATATACACATCTGTATGTGAGGAGCCCTCTCTAGTGGTGACTGTATATACACATCTGTATGTGAGGAGCCCCTCTAGTGGTGACTGTATATACACATCTGTATGTGAGGAGCCCCTCTAGTGGTGACTGTATATACACATCTGTATGTTTGGAGCTCCCTCTAGTGGTGACTGTATATATACACATCTGTATGTGAGGAGCCCCCTCTAGTGGTGACTGTATATACACATCTGTATGTGAGGAGCACCTCTAGTGGTGACTGTATATACACATCTGTATGTTTGGAGCTCCCTCTAGTGGTGACTGTATATATACACATCTGTATGTGAGGAGCCCCCTCTAGTGGTGACTGTATATACACATCTGTATGTGAGGAGCCCCCTCTAGTGCTGACTGTATAAATACACATCGGTATGTGAGGAGCCCCCTCTAGTGGTGACTGTATATACACATCTGTATGTGAGGAGCTCCCTCTAGTGGTGACTGTATATACACATCTGTATGTGAGGAACCCCCTCTAGTGGTGACTGTATATATATACACATCTGTATGTGAGGAGCCCCCTCTAGTGATCACTGTGTATATATACATCTTTATGTGAGGAGCCCCATCTAGTGGTGACTGTATATATACACATCTGTATGTGAGGAGCCCCCTCTAGTGGTGACTGTATATATATACACATCTGTATGTGAGGAGCCCCATCTAGTGGTGACTGTATATATACACATCTGTATGTGAGGAGCCCCATCTAGTGGTGACTGTATATATACACATCTGTATGTGAGGAGCTCCCTCTAGTGGTGACTATATATATACACATCTGTATGTGAGGAGCTCCCTCTAGTGGTGTCTGTATATGTATACACATCTGTATGTGAGGAACCCCCTCTAGTGGTGACTGTATATGTATACACATCTGTATGTGAGGAACCCCCTCTAGTGGTGACTGTATATGTATACACATCTGTATGTGAGGAACCCCTCTAGTGCTGACTGTATATATACACATCTGTATGTGAGGAGCCCCCTCTAGTGGTGACTGTATATATACACACATCTGTATGTGAGGAGCCCCCTCTAGTGGTGACTGTATATATATACACATCTGTATGTGAGGAACCCCCTCTAGTGGTGACTGTATATATATACACATCTGTATGTGAGGAGCCCCCTCTAGTGATCACTGTGTATATATACATCTGTATGTGAGGAGCCCCATCTAGTGGTGACTGTATATACACATCTGTATGTGAGGAGCTCCCTCTAGTGGTGACTGTATATATACACATCTGTATGTTAGGAGCTGCCTCTAGTGGTGACTATATATATACACATCTGTATGTGAGGAGCACCCTCTAGTGGTGACTGTATATATACACATCTGTATGTGAGTAGCCCCCTCTAGTGGTGACTGTATATATACACATCTGTATGTGAGGAGCCCCCTCTAGTGGTGACTGTATATATACACATCTGTATGTGAGGAGCTCCCTCTATTGTTGACTGTATATATACACATCTGTATGTGAGGAGCCCCCTCTAGTGGTGACTGTATATGTATACACATCTGTATGTGAGGAACCCCCTCTAGTGGTGACTGTATATGTATACACAACTGTATGTGAGGAACCCCCCTCTAGTGGTGACTGTATATACACATCTGTATGTGAGGAGCTCCCTCTATTGGTGACTGTATATATACACATCTGTATGTGAGGAGCCCCCTCTAGTGGTGACTGTGTATGTATACACATCTGTAGGTGAGGAACCCCCTCTAGTGGTGACTGTATATATACACATCTTTATGTGAGGAGCCCCCTCTAGTGGTGACTGTATATGTATGCACATCTGTATGTGAGGAACTCCCTCTAGTGGTGACTGTATATGTATACACATCTGTATGTGAGGAGCCCCCTCTAGTGATCACTGTGTATATATACATCTGTATGTGAGGAACTCCCTCTAGTGGTGACTGTATATATACACATCTGTATGTGAGGAGCCCCCTCTAGTGGTGACTGTATATATACACATCTGTATGTGAGGAGCTCCCTCTAGTGGTAACTGTATATATATACACATCTGTATGTGAGGAGCCCCCTCTAGTGGTGACTGTATATATACACATCTGTATGTGAGGAGCCCCCTCTAGTGGTGACTGTATATACACATCTGTATGTGAGGAGCCCCCTCTAGTGGTGACTGTATATACACATCTGTATGTGAGGAGCTCCCTCTAGTGGTGACTGTATATATACACATCTGTATGCGAAGAGCCTCCTCTAGTGGTGACTGTATATATACACATCTGTATGTGAGGAGCCCCCTCTAGTGGTGACTGTATATACACATCTGTATGTGAGGAGCTCCCTCTAGTGGTGACTGTATATATACACATCTGTATGTGAGGAGCTCCCTCTAGTGGTGACTGTATATATACACATCTGTATGTGAGGAGCCCCTCTAGTGGTGACTGTATATATACACATCTGTATGTGAGGAGCTCCCTCTAGTGGTGACTGTATATATATACATCTGTATGTGAGGAGCTCCCTCTAGTGGTGACTGTATATATACACATCTGTATGTGAGGAGCCCCCTCTAGTGGTGACTGTATATATACACATCTGTATGTGAGGAGCCCCTCTACTGGTGACTGTATATATACACATCTGTATGTGAGGAGCTCCCTCTAGCGGTGACTGTATATATATACATCTGTATGTGAGGAGCTCCCTCTAGTGGTGACTGTATATATACACATCTGTATGTGAGGAGCCCCCTCTAGTGGTGACTGTATATATACACATCTGTATGAGAGGAGCTCCCTCTAGTGGTGACTGTGTATATATACACATCTGTATGTGAGGAGCCCCATCTAGTGAAGACTGTATATATACACATTTGTATGTGAGGAACCCCCTCTAGTGGTGACTGTATATATATACACATCTGTATGTGAGGAGCCCCCTCTAGTGGTGACTGTATATATACACATCTGTATGTGAGGAGCCCCCTCTAGTGGTGACTGTATATATACACATATGTATGTGAGGAGCCCCCTCTAGTGGTGACTGTATATACACATCTGTATGTGAGGAGCCCCCTCTAGTGGTGACTGTATATACACACATCTGTATGTGAGGAACCCCCTCTAGTGATGACTGTATATATACACATCTGTATGTGAGGAGCCCCCTCTAGTGGTGACTGTATATACACACATCTGTATGTGAGGAGCCCCCTCTAGTGATGACTGTATATATACACATCTGTATGTGAGAAGCCCCCTCTAGTGGTGACTGTATATATACACATCTGTATGTGAGGAGCCCCCTCTAGTGGTGACTGTATATATACACATCTGTATGTGAGGAGCCCCCTCTAGTGGTGACTGTATATACACATCTGTATGTGAGGAGCCCCCTCTAGTGGTGACTGTATATATATATATACATCTGTATGTGAGGAGCCCCCTCTAGTGGTGACTGTATATACACATCTGTATGTGAGGAGCCCCTCTAGTGCTGACTGTATATATATATACATCTGTATGTGAGGAGCCCCCTCTAGTGGTGACTGTATATATATATAAATCTGTATGTGAGGAGCCCCCTCTAGTGGTGACTGTATATACACATCTGTATGTGAGGAGCCCCACTAGTGCTGACTGTATATATACACATCTGTATGTGAGGAGCCCCCTCTAGTGGTGACTGTATATACACATCTGTATGTGAGGAGCCCCCTCTAGTGGTGACTGTATATACACATCTGTATGTGAGGAGCTCCCTCTTGTGGTGACTGTATATACACATCTGTGTGTGAGGAGCCCCCTCTAGTGGTGACTGTATATATACACATCTGTATGTGAGGAGCCCCCTCTAGTGGTGACTGTATATATATACACATCTGTATGTGAGGAGCCCCCGCTAGTGGTGACTGTATATATATACACATCTGTATGTGAGGAGCCCCTCTAGTGGTGACTGTATATATATACACATCTGTATGTGGGGAGCCCCCTCTAGTGGTGACTGTATATACACATCTGTATGTGAGGAGCCCCCTCTAGTGGTGACTGTATATATATACACATCTGTATGTGAGGAGCCCCCTCTAGTGGTGACTGTATATATATACACATCTGTATGTGAGGAGCCCCCCCTAGCGGTGACTGTATATATATACACATCTGTATGTGAGGAGCCCCCTCTAGTGGTGACTGTATATACACATCTGTATGTGAGGAGCTCCCTCTAGTGGTGACTGTATATATACACATCTGTATGTGAGGAGCTACCTCTAGTGGTGACTGTATATATACACATCTGTATGTGAGGAGCCCCCTATAGTGGTGACTGTATATATATACATCTGTATGTGAGGAGCCCCCTCTAGTGGTGACTGTATATATACACATCTGAATGTGAGGAGCCCCCTCTAGTGGTGACTGTATATACACATCTGTATGTGAGGAGCTCCCTCTAGTGGTGACTGTATATATACACATCTGAATGTGAGGAGCTCCCTCTAGTGGTGACTGTATATACACATCTGAATGTGAGGAGCTCCCTCTAGTGGTGACTGTATATACACATCTGTATGTGAGGAGCTCCCTCTAGTGGTGACTGTATATATACACATCTGTATGTGAGGAGCCCCCTCTAGTGGTGACTGTATATATATACACATCTGTATGTGAGGAGCCCCCTCTAGTGATGACTGTATATATACACATCTGAATGTGAGGAGCTCCCTCTAGTGGTGACTGTATATACACATCTGTATGTGAGGAGCTGCCTCTAGTGGTGACTGTATATATATATATATATATATACATCTGTATGTGAGGAGCCCCCTCTAGTGGTGACTGTATATACACATCTGTATGTGAGGAGCTCCCTCTAGTGCTGACTGTATATATACACATCTGTATGAGAGGAGCCCCCTCTAGTGCTGACTGTATATATACACATCTGTATGAGAGGAGCTCCCTCTAGTGGTGACTGTATATATATATATATATATACATCTGTATGTGAGGAGCCCCCTCTAGTGGTGACTGTATATACACATCTGTATGTGAGGAGCCCCCTCTAGTGGTGACTGTGTATATACACATCTGTATGTGAGGAGCTCCCTCTAGTGCTGACTGTATATATACACATCTGTATGTGAGGAGCCCCTCTAGTGCTGACTGTATATATACACATCTGTATGAGAGGAGCTCCCTCTAGTGGTGACTGTATATATATATATATACATCTGTATGTGAGGAGCCCCCTCTAGTGGTGACTGTATATATACACATCTGTATGTGAGGAGCTCCCTCTAGTGGTGACTGTATATATATACACATCTGTATGTGAGGAGCCCCTCTAGTGGTGACTGTATATACACATCTGTATGTGAGGAGCCCCCTCTAGTGGTGACTGTATATACACATCTGTATGTGAAGAGCTCCCTCTATTGGTGACTGTATATATACACATCTGTATGTGAGGCGCCCCCTCTAGTGGTGACTGTATATATATATATACACATCTGTATGTGAGGAGCCCCCTCTAGTGGTGACTGTATATACACACATCTGTATGTGAGGAGCCCCCTCTAGTGGTGACTGTATATATGCACATCTGTATGTGAGGAGCTCCCTCTAGTGTTGACTGTATATATACACATCTGTATGTGAGGAGCCCCCTCTAGTGGTGACTGTATATATACACATCTGTATGTGAGGAGCCCCCTCTAGTGGTGACTGTATAAACACATCTGTAAGTGAGGACCTCCCTCTAGTGGTGACTGTATATACACATCTCTATGTGAGGAGCTCCCTCTAGTGGTGACTGTATATATATACACATCTGTATGTGAGGAGTCCCCTCTAGTGGTGAATGTATATACACATCTGTATGTGAGGAGCCCCCTCTAGTGGTGACTGTGTATATACACATCTGTATGTGAGGAGCCCCCTCTAGTGATGACTGTATATATACACATCTGTATGTGAGGAGCCCCCTCTAGTGGTGACTGTATATATACACATCTGTATGTGAGGAGCCCCCTCTAGTGGTGACTGTATATACACATCGGTATGTGAGGAGCTCCCTCTAGTGGTGACTGTGTATATACACATCTGTATGTGAATAGCTCCCTCTAGTGGTGACTATATATATACACATCTGTATGTGAGGAGCCCCCTCTAGTGGTGACTGTATATACACATCTGTATGTGAGGAGACCCCTCTAGTGGTGACTGTATATATACACATCTGTATGTGAGGAGCCCCCTCTAGTGGTGACTGTATATATACACATCTGTATGTGAGGAGCCCCCTCTAGTGGTTACTGTATATATACACATCTGTATGTGAGGAGCTCCCTCTAGTTGTGACTGTGTATATACACATCTGTATTTGAGGAGCCCCCTCTAGTGGTGACTGTATATATACACATCTGTATGTGAGGAGCTCCCTCTAGTGGTGACTGTATATATACACATCTGTATGTGAGGAGCCCCCTCTAGTGGTGACTGTATATATACACATCTGTATGTGAGGAGCCCCCTCTAGTGGTGACTGTATATACACATCTGTATGTGAGAAGCCCCTCTAGTGCTGACTGTATATATACACATCTGTATGTGAGGAGCCCCCTCTAGTGGTGACTGTATATATATATATAAATCTGTATGTGAGGAGCCCCCTCTAGTGGTGACTGTATATACACATCTGTATGTGAGGAGCCCCACTAGTGCTGACTGTATATATACACATCTGTATGTGAGGAGCCCCTTCTAGTGGTGACTGTATATACACATCTGTATGTGAGGAGCCCCCTCTAGTGGTGACTGTATATACACATCTGTATGTTTGGAGCTCCCTCTAGTGGTGACTGTATATATACACATCTGTATGTGAGGAGCCTCCTCTAGTGGTGACTGTATATACACACATCTGTATGTGAGGAACCCCCTCTAGTGGTGACTGTATATATACACATCTGTATGTGAGGAGCCCCCTCTAGTGGTGACTGTATATACACATCTGTATGTGAGGAGCCCCCTCTAGTGCTGACTGTATAAATACACATCGGTATGTGAGGAGCCCCCTCTAGTGGTGACTGTATATACACATCTGTATGTGAGGAGCTCCCTCTAGTGGTGACTGTATATACACATCTGTATGTGAGGAGCCCCCTCTAGTGGTGACTGTATATGTATACACATCTGTATGTGAGGAACCCCCTCTAGTGGTGACTGTATATATATACACATCTGTATGTGAGGAGCCCCCTCTAGTGATCACTGTGTATATATACATCTGTATGTGAGGAGCTCCCTCTAGTGGTGACTGTATATACACATCTGTATGTGAGGAGCCCCCTCTAGTGGTGACTGTATATATATACACATCTGTATGTGAGGAGCCCCATCTAGTGGTGACTGTATATATACACATCTGTATGTGAGGAGCCCCATCTAGTGGTGACTGTATATATACACATCTGTATGTGAGGAGCTCCCTCTAGTGGTGACTATATATATACACATCTGTATGTGAGGAGCTCCCTCTAGTGGTGACTGTATATGTATACACATCTGTATGTGAGGAACCCCCTCTAGTGGTGACTGTATATGTATACACATCTGTATGTGAGGAACCCCCTCTAGTGGTGACTGTATATGTATACACATCTGTATGTGAGGAACCCCCTCTAGTGGTGACTGTATATATATACACATCTGTATATGAGGAGCCCCCTCTAGTGATCACTGTGTATATATACATCTGTATGTGAGGAGCCCCATCTAGTGGTGACTGTATATACACATCTGTATGTGAGGAGCTCCCTCTAGTGGTGACTGTATATATACACATCTGTATGTGAGGAGCTCCCTCTAGTGGTGACTGTATATATACACATCTGTATGTGAGGAGCTCCCTCTAGTGGTGACTGTATATATACACATCTGTATGTGAGGAGCTGCCTCTAGTGGTGACTATATATATACACATCTGTATGTGAGGAGCACCCTCTAGTGGTGACTGTATATATACACATCTGTATGTGAGTAGCCCCCTCTAGTGGTGACTGTATATATACACATCTGTATGTGAGGAGCCCCCTCTAGTGGTGACTGTATATATACACATCTGTATGTGAGGAGCTCCCTCTATTGTTGACTGTATATATACACATCTGTATGCGAGGAGCCCCCTCTAGTGGTGACTGTATATGTATACACATCTGTATGTGAGGAACCTCCTCTAGTGGTGACTGTATATGTATACACAACTGTATGTGAGGAACCCCCTCTAGTGGTGACTGTATATACACATCTGTATGTGAGGAGCCCCCTCTAGTGGTGACTGTATATGTATGCACATCTGTATGTGAGGAACTCCCTCTAGTGGTGACTGTATATGTATACACATCTGTATGTGAGGAGCCCCCTCTAGTGATCACTGTGTATATATACATCTGTATGTGAGGAGCCCCCTCTAGTGGTGACTGTATATATACACATCTGTATGTGAGGAGCTCCCTCTAGTGGTAACTGTATATATATACACATCTGTATGTGAGGAGCCCCCTCTAGTGGTGACTGTATATATACACATCTGTATGTGAGGAGCCCCCTCTAGTGGTGACTGTATATACACATCTGTATGTGAGGAGCCCCATCTAGTGATCACTGTGTATATATACACATCTGTATGTGAGGAGCCCCCTCTAGTGGTGACTGTATATATACACATCTGTATGTGAGGAGCTCCCTCTAGTTGTGACTGTGTATATACACATCTGTATTTGAGGAGCCCCCTCTAGTGGTGACTGTATATATACACATCTGTATGTGAGGAGCTCCCTCTAGTGGTGACTGTATATATACACATCTGTATGTGAGGAGCCCCCTCTAGTGGTGACTGTATATATATATATACATCTGTATGTGAGGAGCCCCCTCTAGTGGTGACTGTATATACACATCTGTATGTGAGAAGCCCCTCTAGTGCTGACTGTATATATACACATCTGTATGTGAGGAGCCCCCTCTAGTGGTGACTGTATATACACATCTGTATGTGAGGAGCTCCCTCTAGTGGTGACTGTATATATATATATATATATATATATATATATATATATACATCTGTATGTGAGGAGCCCCCTCTAGTGGTGACTGTATATATATATATAAATCTGTATGTGAGGAGCCCCCTCTAGTGGTGACTGTATATACACATCTGTATGTTGTGAGGAGCCCCCTCTAGTGGTGACTGTATATATACACATCTGTATGTGAGGAGCTCCCTCTAGTGGTGACTGTATATATATATATAAATCTGTATGTGAGGAGCCCCCTCTAGTGGTGACTGTATATACACATCTGTATGTTTGGAGCTCCCTCTAGTGGTGACTGTATATATACACATCTGTATGTGAGGAGCCTCCTCTAGTGGTGACTGTATATATACACATCTGTATGTGAGGAACCCCCTCTAGTGGTGACTGTATATATACACATCTGTATGTGAGGAGCCCCCTCTAGTGGTGACTGTATATACACATCTGTATGTGAGGAGCCCCCTCTAGTGCTGACTGTATAAATACACATCGGTATGTGAGGAGCCCCCTCTAGTGGTGACTGTATATACACATCTGTATGTGAGGAGCTCCCTCTAGTGGTGACTGTATATACACATCTGTATGTGAGGAGCCCATTCTAGTGGTGACTGTATATGTATACACATCTGTATGTGAGGAACCCCCTCTAGTGGTGACTGTATATATATACACATCTGTATGTGAGGAGCCCCCTCTAGTGATCACTGTGTATATATACATCTGTATGTGAGGAGCCCCATCTAGTGGTGACTGTATATATACACATCTGTATGTGAGGAGCCCCCTCTAGTGGTGACTGTATATATATCCACATCTGTATGTGAGGAGCCCCATCTAGTGGTGACTGTATATATACACATCTGTATGTGAGGAGCCCCATCTAGTGGTGACTGTATATATACACATCTGTATGTGAGGAGCTCCCTCTAGTGGTGACTATATATATACACATCTGTATGTGAGGAGCTCCCTCTAGTGGTGACTGTATATGTATACACATCTGTATGTGAGGAACCCCCTCTAGTGGTGACTGTATATGTATACACATCTGTATGTGAGGAACCCCCTCTAGTGGTGACTGTATATGTATACACATCTGTATGTGAGGAACCCCTCTAGTGCTGACTGTATATATACACATCTGTATGTGAGGAGCCCCCTCTAGTGGTGACTGTATATATACACACATCTGTATGTGAGGAGCCCCCTCTAGTGGTGACTGTATATGTATACACATCTGTATGTGAGGAAACCCCTCTAGTGGTGACTGTATATGTATACACATCTGTATGTGAGGAACCCCCTCTAGTGGTGACTGTATATATATACACATCTGTATGTGAGGAGCCCCCTCTAGTGATCACTGTGTATATATACATCTGTATGTGAGGAGCCCCATCTAGTGGTGACTGTATATACACATCTGTATGTGAGGAGCCCCCTCTAGTGGTGACTGTATATATACACATCTGTATGTGAGGAGCTCCCTCTAGTGGTGACTGTATATATACACATCTGTATGTGAGGAGCTCCCTCTAGTGGTGACTGTATATATACACATCTGTATGTGAGGAGCTCCCTCTAGTGGTGACTGTATATATACACATCTGTATGTGAGGAGCTCCCTCTAGTGGTGACTGTATATATACACATCTGTATGTGAGGAGCTGCCTCTAGTGGTGACTATATATATACACATCTGTATGTGAGGAGCACCCTCTAGTGGTGACTGTATATATACACATCTGTATGTGAGGAGCCCCCTCTAGTGGTGACTGTATATACACATCTGTATGTGAGGAGCCCCCTCTAGTGGTGACTGTATATATACACATCTGTATGTGAGGAGCTCCCTCTATTGTTGACTGTATATATACACATCTGTATGTGAGGAGCCCCCTCTAGTGGTGACTGTATATGTATACACATCTGTATGTGAGGAACCCCCTCTAGTGGTGACTGTATATGTATACACAACTGTATGTGAGGAACCCCCTCTAGTGGTGACTGTATATACACATCTGTATGTGAGGAGCTCCCTCTATTGGTGACTGTATATATACACATCTGTATGTGAGGAGCCCCCTCTAGTGGTGACTGTGTATGTATACACATCTGTAGGTGAGGAACCCCCTCTAGTGGTGACTGTATATATACACATCTGTATGTGAGGAGCCCCCTCTAGTGGTGACTGTATATGTATGCACATCTGTATGTGAGGAACTCCCTCTAGTGGTGACTGTATATGTATACACATCTGTATGTGAGGAGCCCCCTCTAGTGATCACTGTGTATATATACATCTGTATGTGAGGAGCCCCCTCTAGTGGTGACTGTATATATACACATCTGTATGTGAGGAGCTCCCTCTAGTGGTAACTGTATATATATACACATCTGTATGTGAGGAGCCCCCTCTAGTGGTGACTGTATATATACACATCTGTATGTGAGGAGCCCCCTCTAGTGGTGACTGTATATACACATCTGTATGTGAGGAGCCCCCTCTAGTGGTGACTGTATATACACATCTGTATGTGAGGAGCTCCCTCTAGTGGTGACTGTATATATACACATCTGTATGTGAGGAGCCCCCTATAGTGGTGACTGTATATATACACATCTGTATGTGAGGAGCTCCCTCTAGTGGTGACTATATATATACACATCTGTATGTGAGGAGCCCCCTCTAGTGGTGACTGTATATACACATCTGTATGTGAGGAGCCCCCTCTAGTGGTGACTGTATATATACACATCTGTATGTGAGGAGCTCCCTCTATTGTTGACTGTATATATACACATCTGTATGTGAGGAGCCCCCTCTAGTGGTGACTGTATATGTATACACATCTGTATGTGAGGAACCCCCTCTAGTGGTGACTGTATATGTATACACAACTGTATGTGAGGAACCCCCATCTAGTGGTGACTGTATATACACATCTGTATGTGAGGAGCTCCCTCTATTGGTGACTGTATATATACACATCTGTATGTGAGGAGCCCCCTCTAGTGGTGACTGTGTATGTATACACATCTGTAGGTGAGGAACCCCCTCTAGTGGTGACTGTATATATACACATCTTTATGTGAGGAGCCCCCTCTAGTGGTGACTGTATATGTATGCACATCTGTATGTGAGGAACTCCCTCTAGTGGTGACTGTATATGTATACACATCTGTATGTGAGGAGCCCCCTCTAGTGATCACTGTGTATATATACATCTGTATGTGAGGAGCCCCCTCTAGTGGTGACTGTATATATACACATCTGTATGTGAGGAGCTCCCTCTAGTGGTAACTGTATATATATACACATCTGTATGTGAGGAGCCCCCTCTAGTGGTGACTGTATATATACACATCTGTATGTGAGGAGCCCCCTCTAGTGGTGACTGTATATACACATCTGTATGTGAGGAGCCCCCTCTAGTGGTGAATATATATACACATCTGTATGTGAGGAGCTCCCTCTAGTGGTGACTGTATATATACACATCTGTATGCGAGGAGCCTCCTCTAGTGGTGACTGTATATATACACATCTGTATGTGAGGAGCCCCCTCTAGTGGTGACTGTATATACACATCTGTATGTGAGGAGCTCCCTCTAGTGGTGACTGTATATATATACACATCTGTATGTGAGGAGCCCCCTCTAGTGATGAATGTATATACACATCTGTATGTGAGGAGCTCCCTCTAGTGGTGACTGTATATATACACATCTGTATGCGAGGAGCCTCCTCTAGTGGTGACTGTATATATACACATCTGTATGTGAGGAGCCCCCTCTAGTGGTGACTGTATATACACATCTGTATGTGAGGAGCTCCCTCTAGTGGTGACTGTATATATACACATCTGTATGTGAGGAGCTCCCTCTAGTGGTGACTGTATATATACACATCTGTATGTGAGGAGCCCCTCTAGTGGTGACTGTATATATACACATCTGTATGTGAGGAGCTCCCTCTAGTGGTGACTGTATATATATACATCTGTATGTGAGGAGCTCCCTCTAGTGGTGACTGTATATATACACATCTGTATGTGAGGAGCCCCCTCTAGTGGTGACTGTATATATACACATCTGTATGTGAGGAGCCCCTCTAGTGGTGACTGTATATATACACATCTGTATGGGAGGAGCTCCCTCTAGTGGTGACTGTATATATATACATCTGTATGTGAGGAGCTCCCTCTAGTGGTGACTGTATATATACACATCTGTATGTGAGGAGCCCTCTCTAGTGGTGACTGTATATATACACATCTGTATGTGAGGAGCTCCCTCTAGTGGTGACTGTGTATATATACACATCTGTATGTGAGGAGCCCCATCTAGTGAAGACTGTATATATACACATTTGTATGTGAGGAACCCCCTCTAGTGGTGACTGTATATATATACACATCTGTATGTGAGGAGCCCCCTCTAGTGGTGACTGTATATATACACAGCTGTATGTGAGGAGCCCCCTCTAGTGGTGACTGTATATATACACATATGTATGTGAGGAGCCCCCTCTAGTGGTGACTGTATATACACATCTGTATGTGAGGAGCCCCCTCTAGTGGTGACTGTATATACACACATCTGTATGTGAGGAACCCCCTCTAGTGATGACTGTATATATACACATCTGTATGTGAGGAGCCCCCTCTAGTGGTGACTGTATATACACACATCTGTATGTGAGGAGCCCCCTCTAGTGATGACTGTATATATACACATCTGTATGTGAGAAGCCCCCTCTAGTGGTGACTGTATATATACACATCTGTATGTGAGGAGCCCCCTCTAGTGGTGACTGTATATATACACATCTGTATGTGAGGAGCCCCCTCTAGTGGTGACTGTATATACACATCTGTATGTGAGGAGCCCCCTCTAGTGGTGACTGTATATATATATATACATCTGTATGTGAGGAGCCCCCTCTAGTGGTGACTGTATATACACATCTGTATGTGAGGAGCCCCTCTAGTGCTGACTGTATATATATATACATCTGTATGTGAGGAGCCCCCTCTAGTGGTGACTGTATATATATATAAATCTGTATGTGAGGAGCCCCCTCTAGTGGTGACTGTATATACACATCTGTATGTGAGGAGCCCCACTAGTGCTGACTGTATATATACACATCTGTATGTGAGGAGCCCCCTCTAGTGGTGACTGTATATACACATCTGTATGTGAGGAGCTCCCTCTTGTGGTGACTGTATATACACATCTGTGTGTGAGGAACCCCCTCTAGTGGTGACTGTATATATACACATCTGTATGTGAGGAGCCCCCTCTAGTGGTGACTGTATATATATACACATCTGTATGTGAGGAGCCCCCTCTAGTGGTGACTGTATATATATACACATCTGTATGTGAGGAGCCCCTCTAGTGGTGACTGTATATATATACACATCTGTATGTGGGGAGCCCCCTCTAGTGGTGACTGTATATACACATCTGTATGTGAGGAGCCCCCTCTAGTGGTGACTGTATATATATACACATCTGTATGTGAGGAGCCCCCTCTAGTGGTGACTGTATATATATACACATCTGTATGTGAGGAGCCCCCCCTAGCGGTGACTGTATATATATACACATCTGTATGTGAGGAGCCCCCTCTAGTGGTGACTGTATATACACATCTGTATGTGAGGAGCTCCCTCTAGTGGTGACTGTATATATACACATCTGTATGTGAGGAGCTACCTCTAGTGGTGACTGTATATATACACATCTGTATGTGAGGAGCCCCCTATAGTGGTGACTGTATATATATACATCTGTATGTGAGGAGCCCCCTCTAGTGGTGACTGTATATATACACATCTGAATGTGAGGAGCCCCCTCTAGTGGTGACTGTATATACACATCTGTATGTGAGGAGCTCCCTCTAGTGGTGACTGTATATATACACATCTGAATGTGAGGAGCTCCCTCTAGTGGTGACTGTATATACACATCTGAATGTGAGGAGCTCCCTCTAGTGGTGACTGTATATACACATCTGTATGTGAGGAGCTCCCTCTAGTGGTGACTGTATATATACACATCTGTATGTGAGGAGCCCCCTCTAGTGGTGACTGTATATATATACACATCTGTATGTGAGGAGCCCCCTCTAGTGATGACTGTATATATACACATCTGAATGTGAGGAGCTCCCTCTAGTGGTGACTGTATATACACATCTGTATGAGAGGAGCCCCCTCTAGTGCTGACTGTATATATACACATCTGTATGAGAGGAGCTCCCTCTAGTGGTGACTGTATATATATATATATACATCTGTATGTGAGGAGCCCCCTCTAGTGGTGACTGTATATACACATCTGTATGTGAGGAACCCCCTCTAGTGGTGACTGTGTATATACACATCTGTATGTGAGGAGCTCCCTCTAGTGCTGACTGTATATATACACATCTGTATGTGAGGAGCCCCTCTAGTGCTGAGTGTATATATACACATCTGTATGAGAGGAGCTCCCTCTAGTGGTGACTGTATATATATATATATACATCTGTATGTGAGGAGCCCCCTCTAGTGGTGACTGTATATATACACATCTGTATGTGAGGAGCTCCCTCTAGTGGTGACTGTATATATATATACACATCTGTATGTGAGGAGCCCCTCTAGTGGTGACTGTATATACACATCTGTATGTGAGGAGCCCCCTCTAGTGGTGACTGTATATACACATCTGTATGTGAAGAGCTCCCTCTATTGGTGACTGTATATATACACATCTGTATGTGAGGAGCCCCCTCTAGTGGTGACTGTATATATATATATATATACACATCTATATGTGAGGAGCCCCCTCTAGTGGTGACTGTATATATATATACACATCTGTATGTGAGGAGCCCCTCTAGTGGTGACTGTATATACACATCTGTATGTGAGGAGCCCCCTCTAGTGGTGACTGTATATACACATCTGTATGTGAAGAGCTCCCTCTATTGGTGACTGTATATATACACATCTGTATGTGAGGAGCCCCCTCTAGTGGTGACTGTGTATATACACATCTGTATGTGAGGAGCTCCCTCTAGTGTTGACTGTATATATACACATCTGTATGTGAGGAGCCCCCTCTAGTGGTGACTGTATATATACACATCTGTATGTGAGGAGCCCCCTCTAGTGGTGACTGTATAAACACATCTGTAAGTGAGGAGCCCCCTCTAGTGGTGACTGTATATACACATCTGTATGTGAGGAGCTCCCTCTAGTGGTGACTGTATATATATATATATATATATATATATATATATATATATATATATATACATCTGTATGTGAGGAGCCCCCTCTAGTGGTGACTGTATATATATATATAAATCTGTATGTGAGGAGCCCCCTCTAGTGGTGACTGTATATACACATCTGTATGTGAGGAGCCCCACTAGTGCTGACTGTATATATACACATCTGTATGTGAGGAGCCCCCTCTAGTGGTGACTGTATATACACATCTGTATGTGAGGAGCCCCCTCTAGTGGTGACTGTATATACACATCTGTATGTTTGGAGCTCCCTCTAGTGGTGACTGTATATATACACATCTGTATGTGAGGAGCCTCCTCTAGTGGTGACTGTATATACACACATCTGTATGTGAGGAACCCCCTCTAGTGGTGACTGTATATATACACATCTGTATGTGAGGAGCCCCCTCTAGTGGTGACTGTATATACACATCTGTATGTGAGGAGCCCCCTCTAGTGCTGACTGTATAAATACACATCGGTATGTGAGGAGCCCCCTCTAGTGGTGACTGTATATACACATCTGTATGTGAGGAGCCCCCTCTAGTGGTGACTGTATATGTATACACATCTGTATGTGAGGAACCCCCTCTAGTGGTGACTGTATATATATACACATCTGTATGTGAGGAGCCCCCTCTAGTGATCACTGTGTATATATACATCTGTATGTGAGGAGCCCCATCTAGTGGTGACTGTATATATACACATCTGTATGTGAGGAGCCCCCTCTAGTGGTGACTGTATATATATACACATCTGTATGTGAGGAGCCCCCTCTAGTGGTGACTGTATATATATACACATCTGTATGTGAGGAGCCCCATCTAGTGGTGACTGTATATATACACATCTGTATGTGAGGAGCCCCATCTAGTGGTGACTGTATATATACACATCTGTATGTGAGGAGCTCCCTCTAGTGGTGACTGTATATGTATACACATCTGTATGTGAGGAACCCCCTCTAGTGGTGACTGTATATGTATACACATCTGTATGTGAGGAACCCCCTCTAGTGGTGACTGTATATGTATACACATCTGTATGTGAGGAACCCCTCTAGTGCTGACTGTATATATACACATCTGTATGTGAGGAGCCCCCTCTAGTGGTGACTGTATATATACACACATCTGTATGTGAGGAGCCCCCTCTAGTGGTGACTGTATATGTATACACATCTGTATGTGAGGAACCCCCTCTAGAGGTGACTGTATATGTATACACATCTGTATGTGAGGAACCCCCTCTAGTGGTGACTGTATATATATACACATCTGTATGTGAGGAGCCCCCTCTAGTGATCACTGTGTATATATACATCTGTATGTGAGGAGCCCCATCTAGTGGTGACTGTATATACACATCTGTATGTGAGGAGCTCCCTCTAGTGGTGACTGTATATATACACATCTGTATGTGAGGAGCTCCCTCTAGTGGTGACTGTATATATACACATCTGTATGTGAGGAGCTCCCTCTAGTGGTGACTGTATATATACACATCTGTATGTGAGGAGCTGCCTCTAGTGGTGACTATATATATACACATCTGTATGTGAGGAGCACCCTCTAGTGGTGACTGTATATATACACATCTGTATGTGAGTAGCCCCCTCTAGTGGTGACTGTATATATACACATCTGTATGTGAGTAGCCCCCTCTAGTGGTGACTGTATATATACACATCTGTATGTGAGGAGCCCCCTCTAGTGGTGACTGTATATATACACATCTGTATGTGAGGAGCTCCCTCTATTGTTGACTGTATATATACACATCTGTATGTGAGGAGCCCCCTCTAGTGGTGACTGTATATGTATACACATCTGTATGTGAGGAACCCCCTCTAGTGGTGACTGTATATGTATACACAACTGTATGTGAGGAACCCCCTCTAGTGGTGACTGTATATACACATCTGTATGTGAGGAGCTCCCTCTATTGGTGACTGTATATATACACATCTGTATGTGAGGAGCCCCCTCTAGTGGTGACTGTGTATGTATACACATCTGTAGGTGAGGAACCCCCTCTAGTGGTGACTGTATATATACACATCTGTATGTGAGGAGCCCCCTCTAGTGGTGACTGTATATGTATGCACATCTGTATGTGAGGAACTCCCTCTAGTGGTGACTGTTTATGTATACACATCTGTATGTGAGGAGCCCCCTCTAGTGATCACTGTGTATATATACATCTGTATGTGAGGAGCCCCCTCTAGTGGTGACTGTATATATACACATCTGTATGTGAGGAGCTCCCTCTAGTGGTAACTGTATATATATACACATCTGTATGTGAGGAGCCCCCTCTAGTGGTGACTGTATATATACACATCTGTATGTGAGGAGCCCCCTCTAGTGGTGACTGTATATACACATCTGTATGTGAGGAGACCCCTCTAGTGGTGACTGTATATACACATCTGTATGTGAGGAGCTCCCTCTAGTGGTGACTGTATATATACACATCTGTATGCGAGGAGCCTCCTCTAGTGGTGACTGTATATATACACATCTGTATGTGAGGAGCCCCCTATAGTGGTGACTGTATATATACACATCTGTATGTGAGGAGCTCCCTCTAGTGGTGACTGTATATATACACATCTGTATGTGAGGAGCTCCCTCTAGTGGTGACTGTATATATACACATCTGTATGTGAGGAGCTGCCTCTAGTGGTGACTGTATATATACACATCTGTATGTGAGGAGCCCCCTCTAGTGGTGACTGTATATATACACATCTGTATGTGAGGAGCTCCCTCTAGTGGTGACTGTGTATATATACACATCTGTATGTGAGGAGCCCCATCTAGTGAAGACTGTATATATACACATTTGTATGTGAGGAACCCCCTCTAGTGGTGACTGTATATATATACACATCTGTATGTGAGGAGCCCCCTCTAGTGGTGACTGTATATATACACATCTGTATGTGAGGAGCCCCCTCTAGTGGTGACTGTATATATACACATATGTATGTGAGGAGCCCCCTCTAGTGGTGACTGTATATACACATCTGTATGTGAGGAGCCCCCTCTAGTGGTGACTGTATATACACACATCTGTATGTGAGGAACCCCCTCTAGTGATGACTGTATATATACACATCTGTATGTGAGGAGCCCCCTCTAGTGGTGACTGTATATACACACATCTGTATGTGAGGAGCCCCCTCTAGTGATGACTGTATATATACACATCTGTATGTGAGAAGCCCCCTCTAGTGGTGACTGTATATATACACATCTGTATGTGAGGAGCCCCCTCTAGTGGTGACTGTATATATACACATCTGTATGTGAGGAGCCCCCTCTAGTGGTGACTGTATATACACACATCTGTATGTGAGGAGCCCCCTCTAGTGATGACTGTATATATACACATCTGTATGTGAGGAGCCCCCTCTAGTGGTGACTGTATATACACACATCTGTATGTGAGGAGCTTCCTCTAGTGGTGACTGTATATATATACATCTGTATGTGAGGAGCTTCCTCTAGTGGTGACTGTATATATACACATCTGTATGTGAGGAGCCCCCTCTAGTGGTGACTGTATATATACACATCTGTATGTGAGGAGCTCCCTCTAGTGGTGACTGTGTATATATACACATCTGTATGTGAGGAGCCCCATCTAGTGAAGACTGTACATATACACATTTGTATGTGAGGAACCCCCTCTAGTGGTGACTGTATATATATACATCTGTATGTGAGGAGCTTCCTCTAGTGGTGACTGTATATATACACATCTGTATGTGAGGAGCCCCCTCTAGTGGTGACTGTATATATACACATCTGTATGTGAGGAGCTCCCTCTAGTGGTGACTGTGTATATATACACATCTGTATGTGAGGAGCCCCATCTAGTGAAGACTGTATATATACACATTTGTATGTGAGGAACCCCCTCTAGTGGTGACTGTATATATATACACATCTGTATGTGAGGAGCCCCCTCTAGTGGTGACTGTATATATACACATCTGTATGTGAGGAGCCCCCTCTAGTGGTGACTGTATATATACACATCTGTATGTGAGGAGCCCCCTCTAGTGATGACTGTATATAAACACATCTGTATGTGAGGAGCCCCCTCTAGTGGTGACTGTATATATATACACATCTGTATGTGAGGAGCCCCCTCTAGTGGTTACTGTATATACACATCTGTATGTGAGGAGCCCCCTCTAGTGATGACTGTGTATATATACATCTGTATGTGAGGAGCCCCCTCTAGTGGTGACTGTATATATACACATCTGTATGTGAGGAGCCCCCTCTAGTGGTGACTGTATATATACCCATCAGTATGTGAGGAGCCCCCTCTAGTGGTGACTGTGTATATACACATCTGTATTTGAGGAGCCCCCTCTAGTGGTGACTGTATATATATACACATCTGTATGTGAGGAGCCCCCTCTAGTGGTGACTGTATATATACACATCTGTATGTGAGGAGCCCCCTCTAGTGGTGACTGTATATATACACATCTGTATGTGAGGAGCCCCCTCTAGTGGTGACTGTATATATACACATCTGTATGTGAGGAGCCCCATCTAGTGGTGACTGTATATAAAAATTTGTATGTGAGGAGCTCCCTCTAGTGGTGACTATATATACACATCTGTATGTGAGGAGCTCCCTCTATTGGTGACTGTATATATACACATCTGTATGTGAGGAGCTCCCTCTAGTGGTGACTGTATATATACACATCTGTATGTGAGGAGCTCCCTCTATTGGTGACTGTATATATACACATCTGTATGTGAGGAGCCCCCTCAAGTGGTGACTGTATATATATACACATCTGTATGTGAGGAGCTCCCTCTAGTGGTGACTGTATATATACACATCTGTATGTGAGGAGCCCCCTCTAGTGGTGACTGTATATATACACATCTGTATGTGAGGAGCCCCCTCTAGTGGTGACTGTATATATACACATCTGTATGTGAGGAACCCCCTCTAGTGCTGACTGTATATATACACATCTGTATGTGAGGAGCCCCCTCTAGTGGTGACTGTAAATACACATCTGTATGTGAGGAGCCCCCTCTATTGGTGACTGTATATATACACATCTGTATGTGAGGAGCCCCCTCTAGTGGTGACTGTATATGTATACACATCTGTAGGTGAGTAACCCCCTCTAGTGGTGACTGTATATATACACATCTGTATGTGAGGAGCCCCCTCTAGTGGTGACTGTGTATGTATACACATCTGTATGTGAGGAGCCCCCTCTAGTGGTGACTGTATATATACACATCTGTATGTGAGGAGCCCCCTCTAGTGGTGACTGTATATATACACATCTGTATGTGAGGAGCCCCCTTTAGTGGTGACTGTATATGTATACACATCTGTATGTGAGGAGCCCCCTTTAGTGGTGACTGTATATGTATACACATCTGTATGTGAGGAGCTCCCTGTAGTGGTGACTGTATATATATACATCTGTATGTGAGGAGCTCCCTCTAGTGGTGACTGTATATATACACATCTGTATGTGAGGAGCTTCCTCTAGTGGTGACTGTATATATATACATCTGTATGTGAGGAGCTCCCTCTAGTGGTGACTGTATATACACATCTGTATGTGAGGAGGCCCCTCTAGTGGTGACTGTATATACACATCTGTATGTGAGGAGCCACCTCTACTGTTGACTGTATATATACACATCTGTATGTGAGGAGCCCCCTCTAGTGGTGACTGTATATATACACATCTGTATGTGAGGAGCTCCCTCTAGTGGTGACTGTATATATACACATCTGTATGTGAGGAGCTCCCTCTAGTGGTGACTGTATATATATACATCTGTATGTGAGGAGCCCCCTCTAGTGATGACTGTATATATACACATCTGTATGTGAGGACCCCCCTCTAGTGGTGACTGTATAGATACACATCTGTATTTGAGCAGCTCCCTCTAGTGGTGACTGTATATATACACATCTGTATGTGAGGAGCTCCCTCTAGTGGTGACTGTATATATACACATCTGTATGTGAGGAGCCCCCTCTAGTGCTGACTGTATATACACATCTGTATGTGAGGAGCTCCCTCTAGTGGTGACTGTATATACACACATCTGTATGTGAGGAGCTCCCTCTAGTGGTGACTGTATATATACACATCTGTATGTGAGGAGCTCCCTCTATTGGTGACTGTATATATACACATCTGTATGTGAGGAGCTCCCTCTAGTGGTGACTGTATATATACACATCTGTATGTGAGGAGCTCCCTCTATTGGTGACTGTATATATACACATCTGTATGTGAGGAGCCCCCTCAAGTGGTGACTGTATATATATACACATCTGTATGTGAGGAGCTCCCTCTAGTGGTGACTGTATATATACACATCTGTATGTGAGGAGCCCCCTCTAGTGGTGACTGTATATATACACATCTGTATGTGAGGAGCCCCCTCTAGTGGTGACTGTATATATATACATCTGTATGTGAGGAGCCCCCTCTAGTGGTGACTGTAAATACACATCTGTATGTGAGGAGCCCCCTCTATTGGTGACTGTATATATACACATCTGTATGTGAGGAGCCCCCTCTAGTGGTGACTGTATATATATACACATCTGTAGGTGAGTAACCCCCTCTAGTGGTGACTGTATATATACACATCTGTATGTGAGGAGCCCCCTCTAGTGGTGACTGTGTATGTATACACATCTGTATGTGAGGAGCCCCCTCTAGTGGTGTCTGTATATATATATATACACATCTGTATGTGAGGAGCCCCCTCTAGTGGTGACTGTATATATATATATACACATCTGTATGTGAGGAGCCCCCTCTAGTGATGACTGTATATAAACACATCTGTATGTGAGGAGCCCCCTCTAGTGGTGACTGTATATATATACACATCTGTATGTGAGGAGCCCCCTCTAGTGGTTACTGTATATACACATCTGTATGTGAGGAGCCCCCTCTAGTGATGACTGTGTATATATACATCTGTATGTGAGGAGCCCCCTCTAGTGGTGACTGTATATATACACATCTGTATGTGAGGAGCCCCCTCTAGTGGTGACTGTATATATACCCATCAGTATGTGAGGAGCCCCCTCTAGTGGTGACTGTGTATATACACATCTGTATTTGAGGAGCCCCCTCTAGTGGTGACTGTATATATATACACATCTGTATGTGAGGAGCCCTCTCTAGTGGTGACTGTATATATACACATCTGTATGTGAGGAGCCCCCTCTAGTGGTGACTGTATATATACACATCTGTATGTGAGGAGCCCCCTCTAGTGGTGACTGTATATATACACATCTGTATGTGAGGAGCCCCATCTAGTGGTGACTGTATATACAAATTTGTATGTGAGGAGCTCCCTCTAGTGGTGACTATATATACACATCTGTATGTGAGGAGCTCCCTCTATTGGTGACTGTATATATACACATCTGTATGTGAGGAGCTCCCTCTAGTGGTGACTGTATATATACACATCTGTATGTGAGGAGCTCCCTCTATTGGTGACTGTATATATACACATCTGTATGTGAGGAGCCCCCTCAAGTGGTGACTGTATATATATACACATCTGTATGTGAGGAGCTCCCTCTAGTGGTGACTGTATATATACACATCTGTATGTGAGGAGCCCCCTCTAGTGGTGACTGTATATATACACATCTGTATGTGAGGAGCCCCCTCTAGTGGTGACTGTATATATACACATCTGTATGTGAGGAACCCCCTCTAGTGCTGACTGTATATATACACATCTGTATGTGAGGAGCCCCCTCTAGTGGTGACTGTAAATACACATCTGTATGTGAGGAGCCCCCTCTATTGGTGACTGTATATATACACATCTGTATGTGAGGAGCCCCCTCTAGTGGTGACTGTATATGTATACACATCTGTAGGTGAGTAACCCCCTCTAGTGGTGACTGTATATATACACATCTGTATGTGAGGAGCCCCCTCTAGTGGTGACTGTGTATGTATACACATCTGTATGTGAGGAGCCCCCTCTAGTGGTGACTGTATATATACACATCTGTATGTGAGGAGCCCCCTCTAGTGGTGACTGTATATATACACATCTGTATGTGAGGAGCCCCCTTTAGTGGTGACTGTATATGTATACACATCTGTATGTGAGGAGCCCCCTTTAGTGGTGACTGTATATGTATACACATCTGTATGTGAGGAGCTCCCTGTAGTGGTGACTGTATATATATACATCTGTATGTGAGGAGCTCCCTCTAGTGGTGACTGTATATATACACATCTGTATGTGAGGAGCTCCCTCTAGTGGTGACTGTATATATATACATCTGTATGTGAGGAGCTCCCTCTAGTGGTGACTGTATATACACATCTGTATGTGAGGAGGCCCCTCTAGTGGTGACTGTATATACACATCTGTATGTGAGGAGCCACCTCTACTGTTGACTGTATATATACACATCTGTATGTGAGGAGCCCCCTCTAGTGGTGACTGTATATATACACATCTGTATGTGAGGAGCTCCCTCTAGTGGTGACTGTATATATACACATCTGTATGTGAGGAGCTCCCTCTAGTGGTGACTGTATATATATACATCTGTATGTGAGGAGCCCCCTCTAGTGATGACTGTATATATACACATCTGTATGTGAGGACCCCCCTCTAGTGGTGACTGTATAGATACACATCTGTATTTGAGCAGCTCCCTCTAGTGGTGACTGTATATATACACATCTGTATGTGAGGAGCTCCCTCTAGTGGTGACTGTATATATACACATCTGTATGTGAGGAGCCCCCTCTAGTGCTGACTGTATATACACATCTGTATGTGAGGAGCTCCCTCTAGTGGTGACTGTATATACACACATCTGTATGTGAGGAGCTCCCTCTAGTGGTGACTGTATATATACAAATCTGTATGTGAGGAGCTCCCTCTAGTGGTGACTGTATATACACATCTGTATGTGAGGAGCCCCCTCTAGTGGTGACTGTGTATATATACACATCTGTATGTGAGGAGCCCCCTCTAGTGAAGACTGTATATATACACATCTGTATGTGAGGAACCCCCTCTAGTGGTGTCTGTATATATATATATACACATCTGTATGTGAGGAGCCCCCTCTAGTGGTGACTGTATATAAACACATCTGTATGTGAGGAGCCCCCTCTAGTGGTGACTGTATATATATACACATCTGTATGTGAGGAGCCCCCTCTAGTGGTTACTGTATATACACATCTGTATGTGAGGAGCCCCCTCTAGTGGTTACTGTATATACACATCTGTATGTGAGGAGCCCCCTCTAGTGATGACTGTGTATATATACATCTGTATGTGAGGAGCCCCCTCTAGTGGTGACTGTATATATACACATCTGTATGTGAGGAGCCCCCTCTAGTGGTGACTGTATATATACCCATCAGTATGTGAGGAGCCCCCTCTAGTGGTGACTGTGTATATACACATCTGTATTTGAGGAGCCCCCTCTAGTGGTGACTGTATATATATACACATCTGTATGTGAGGAGCCCCCTCTAGTGGTGACTGTATATATACACATCTGTATGTGAGGAGCCCCCTCTAGTGGTGACTGTATATATACACATCTGTATGTGAGGAGCCCCCTCTAGTGGTGACTGTATATATACACATCTGTATGTGAGGAGCCCCCTCTAGTGGTGACTGTATATATACACATCTGTATGTGAGGAGCCCCCTCTAGTGGTGACTGTATATATACACATCTGTATGTGAGGAGCCCCCTCTAGTGGTGACTGTATATATACACATCTGTATGTGAGGAGCCCCCTCTAGTGGTGACTGTATATATACACATCTGTATGTGAGGAGCTCCCTCTAGTGGTTACTGTATATATACACATCTGTATGTGAGGAGCCCCCTCTAGTGGTGGCTGTATATATACACATCTGTATGTGAGGAGCACCCTCTAGTGGTGACTGTATATATACACATCTGTATGTGAGGAGCCCCCTCTAGTGGTGGCTGTATATATACACATCTGTATGTGAGGAGCTCCCTCTAGTGGTGACTGTATATATACACATCTGTATGTGAGGAGCCCCCTCTAGTGGTGACTGTATATATACACATCTGTATGTGAGGAGCTCCCTCTAGTGGTGACTGTATATATACACATCTGTATGTGAGGAGCCCCCTCTAGTGGTGACTGTAAATATACACATCTGTATGTGAGGAGCCCCCTCTAGTGGTGACTGTATATATACACATCTGTATGTGAGGAGCTCCCTCTAGTGGTGACTGTATATATACACATCTGTATGTGAGGAGCTCCCTCTATTAGTGACTGTGTATATACACATCTGTATGTGAGGAGCTCCCTCTAGTGGTGACTGTATATATATAGACATCTGTATGTGAGGAGCTCCCTCTAGTGGTGACTGTATATACACATCTGTATGTGAGGAGCCCCCTCTAGTGGTGACTGTATATATATACATCTGTATGTGAGGAGCCCCCTCTAGTGGTGACTGTATATATACAAATCTGTATGTGAGGAACCCCCTCTATTAATGACTATATATATGTACACATCTGTATGTGAGGAGCCCCCTCTAGTGGTGACTGTGTATATACACATCTGTATGTGAAGAGCCCCCTCTAGTGGTGGCTGTATATATATACACATCTGTATGTGAGGAGCTCCCTCTAGTGGTGACTGTATATATATACATCTGTATGTGAGGAGCCCCCTCTAGTGATGACTGTATATATACACATCTGTATGTGAGGACCCCCCTCTAGTGGTGACTGTATAGATACACATCTGTATTTGAGCAGCTCCCTCTAGTGGTGACTGTATATATACACATCTGTATGTGAGGAGCTCCCTCTAGTGGTGACTGTATATATACACATCTGTATGTGAGGAGCCCCCTCTAGTGCTGACTGTATATACACATCTGTATGTGAGGAGCTCCCTCTAGTGGTGACTGTATATACACACATCTGTATGTGAGGAGCTCCCTCTAGTGGTGACTGTATATATACAAATCTGTATGTGAGGAGCTCCCTCTAGTGGTGACTGTATATACACATCTGTATGTGAGGAGCCCCCTCTAGTGGTGACTGTGTATATATACACATCTGTATGTGAGGAGCCCCCTCTAGTGAAGACTGTATATATACACATCTGTATGTGAGGAACCCCCTCTAGTGGTGTCTGTATATATATATATACACATCTGTATGTGAGGAGCCCCCTCTAGTGGTGACTGTATATAAACACATCTGTATGTGAGGAGCCCCCTCTAGTGGTGACTGTATATATATACACATCTGTATGTGAGGAGCCCCCTCTAGTGGTTACTGTATATACACATCTGTATGTGAGGAGCCCCCTCTAGTGATGACTGTGTATATATACATCTGTATGTGAGGAGCCCCCTCTAGTGGTGACTGTATATATACACATCTGTATGTGAGGAGCCCCCTCTAGTGGTGACTGTATATATACCCATCAGTATGTGAGGAGCCCCCTCTAGTGGTGACTGTGTATATACACATCTGTATTTGAGGAGCCCCCTCTAGTGGTGACTGTATATATATACACATCTGTATGTGAGGAGCCCCCTCTAGTGGTGACTGTATATATACACATCTGTATGTGAGGAGCCCCCTCTAGTGGTGACTGTATATATACACATCTGTATGTGAGGAGCCCCCTCTAGTGGTGACTGTATATATACACATCTGTATGTGAGGAGCCCCCTCTAGTGGTGACTGTATATATACACATCTGTATGTGAGGAGCCCCCTCTAGTGGTGACTGTATATATACACATCTGTATGTGAGGAGCCCCCTCTAGTGGTGACTGTATATATACACATCTGTATGTGAGGAGCCCCCTCTAGTGGTGACTGTATATATACACATCTGTATGTGAGGAGCTCCCTCTAGTGGTTACTGTATATATACACATCTATATGTGAGGAGCCCCCTCTAGTGGTGACTGTATATATACACATCTGTATGTGAGGAGCTCCCTCTAGTGGTGGCTGTATATATACACATCTGTATGTGAGGAGCACCCTCTAGTGGTGACTGTATATATACACATCTGTATGTGAGGAGCCCCCTCTAGTGGTGGCTGTATATATACACATCTGTATGTGAGGAGCTCCCTCTAGTGGTGACTGTATATATACACATCTGTATGTGAGGAGCCCCCTCTAGTGGTGACTGTATATATACACATCTGTATGTGAGGAGCTCCCTCTAGTGGTGACTGTATATATACACATCTGTATGTGAGGAGCCCCCTCTAGTGGTGACTGTAAATATACACATCTGTATGTGAGGAGCCCCCTCTAGTGGTGACTGTATATATACACATCTGTATGTGAGGAGCTCCCTCTAGTGGTGACTGTATATATACACATCTGTATGTGAGGAGCTCCCTCTATTAGTGACTGTGTATATACACATCTGTATGTGAGGAGCTCCCTCTAGTGGTGACTGTATATATATAGACATCTGTATGTGAGGAGCTCCCTCTAGTGGTGACTGTATATACACATCTGTATGTGAGGAGCCCCCTCTAGTGGTGACTGTATATATATACATCTGTATGTGAGGAGCCCCCTCTAGTGGTGACTGTATATATACAAATCTGTATGTGAGGAACCCCCTCTATTAATGACTATATATATGTACACATCTGTATGTGAGGAGCCCCCTCTAGTGGTGACTGTGTATATACACATCTGTATGTGAAGAGCCCCCTCTAGTGGTGGCTGTATATATATACACATCTGTATGTGAGGAGCTCCCTCTAGTGCTGACTGTATATATACACATCTGTATATGAGGAGACCCCTCTAGTGGTGACTGTATATATATATACATCTGTATGTGAGGAGCCCCCTCTAGTGGTGACTGTATATATACACATCTGTATGTGAGGAGCTCCCTCTAGTGGTGACTGTATATATATACACATCTGTATGTGAGGAGCTCCCTCTAGTGGTGACTGTATATATACACATCTGTATGTGAGGAGCTCCCTCTAGTGGTGACTGTATATATACACATCTATATGTGAGGAGCCCCCTCTAGTGGTGACTGTATATACAAATCTGTATGTGAGGAGCCCCCTCTAGTGATGACTGTATATATACACATCGGTATGTGAGGAGCACCCTCTAGTGGTGACTGTATATATATAGACATCTGTATGTGAGGAGCTCCCTCTAGTGGTGACTGTATATACACATCTGTATGTGAGGAGCCCCCTCTAGTGGTGACTGTATATATATACATCTGTATGTGAGGAGCCCCCTCTAGTGGTGACTGTATATATACAAATCTGTATGTGAGGAACCCCCTCTATTAATGACTGTATATATGTACACATCTGTATGTGAGGAGTCCCCTCTAGTGGTGACTGTATATATACACATCTGTATGTGAAGAGCCCCTCTAGTGGTCACTGTATATATATACACACCTGTATGTGAGGAGCCCCTCTAGTGCTGACTGTATACATACACATCTGTATGTGAGGAGCCCCCTCTAGTGGTGACTGTATATACACATCTGTATGTGAGGAGCCCCCTCTAGTGGTGACTGTATATATATACATCTGTATGTGAGGAGCCCCCTCTAGTGGTGACTGTATATATACACATCTGTACGTGAGGAGCCCCTCTAGTGCTGACTGTATATATAAACATCTGTATGTGAGGAGCCCCCTCTAGTGGTGACTGTATATATACACATCTGTATGTGAGGAGCTCCCTCTAGTGGTGACTGTATATATACACATCTGTATGTGAGGAGCCCCCTCTAGTGGTGACTGTATATATACACATCTGTATGTGAGGAGCTCCCTCTAGTGGTGACTGTGTATATACACATCTGTATGTGAGGAGCTCCCTCTAGTGGTGACTGTATATATACACATCTGTATGTGAGGAGCTCCCTCTAGTGGTGACTGTATATACACATCTGTATGTGAGGAACCCCCTCTAGTGGTGACTGTATATACACATCTGTATGTGAGGAGCTACCTCTAGTGGTGACTGTATATATATACACATCTGTATTTGAGGAGCCTCCTCTAGTGCTGACTGTATATATATACATCTGTATGTGAGGAGCCCCCTCTAGTGGTGACTGTATATATATATACACATCTGTATGTGTGGAGCCCCTCTAGTGGTGACTGTATATATATACACATCTGTATGTGAGGAGCCCCCTCTAGTGGTGACTGTATATATACACATCTGTATGTGAGTAGCCCCCTCTAGTGGTGACTGTATATATACTCATCTGTATGTGAGGAGCCCCCTCTAGTGGTGACTGTATATATATACATCTGTATGTGAGGAGCTCCCTCTAGTGGTGACTGTATATATACTCATCTGTATGTGAGGAGCCCCCTCTAGTGGTGACTGTATATATACACATCTGTATGTGAGGAGCCCCCTCTAGTGGTGACTGTATATATACACATCTGTATGTGAGGAGCCCCCTCTAGTGGTGACTGTATATACACATCTGTATGTGAGGAGCCCCCTCTAGTGGTGACTGTATAAATACACATCTGTATGTGAGGAGCCCCTTCTAGTGGAGACTGTATATACACATCTGTATGTGAGGAGACCCCTCTAGTGGTGACTGTATATGTACACATCTGTATGTGAGGAGCCCCCTCTAGTGGTGACTGTATATACACATCTGTATGTGAGGAGCTCCCTCTAGTGGTGACTGTATATATACACATCTGTATGTGAGGAGCCCCCTCTAGTGGTGACTGTGTATACACATCTGTATGTGAGGAGACCCCTCTAGTGGTGACTGTATATATACACATCTGTATGTGAGGAGCCCCCTCTAGTGATGACTGTATATATACACATCTGTATGTGAGGAGCCCCCTCTAGTGGTGACTGTATATATATACACATCTGTATGTGAGGAGCCCCCTCTAGTGGTGACTGTATATACACATCTGTATGTGAGGAGCTCCCTCTAGTGGTGACTGTATATACACATCTGTATGTGAGGAGCTCACTCTAGTGACTGTATATATACACATCTGTATGTGAGGAGCCCCCTCTAGTGGTGACTGTGTATACACATCTGTATGTGAGGAGACCCCTCTAGTGGTGACTGTATATATACACATCTGTATGTGAGGAGCCCCCTCTAGTGATGACTGTATATATACACATCTGTATGTGAGGAGCCCCCTCTAGTGGTGACTGTATATATATACACATCTGTATGTGAGGAGCCCCCTCTAGTGGTGACTGTATATACACATCTGTATGTGAGGAGCTCCCTCTAGTGGTGACTGTATATACACATCTGTATGTGAGGAGCTCACTCTAGTGATGACTGTATATATACACATCTGTATGTGAGGAGCCCCCTCTAGTGGTGACTGTATATACACATCTGTATGTGAGGAGCTCCCTCTAGTGGTGACTGTATATACACATCTGTATGTGAGGAGCTCCCTCTAGTGGTGACTGTATATATACACATCTGTATGTGAGGAGCCTCCTCTAGTGGTGACTGTATATATACACATCTGTATGTGAGGAGCTCCCTCTAGTGGTGATTGTATATATACACATCTGTATGTGAGGAGCCCCCTCTAGTGGTGACTGTATATATTTACATCTGTATGTGAGGAGCCCCCTCTAGTGGTGACTGTATATATACACATCTGTATGTGAGGAGCCCCCTCTATTGGTGACTGTATATATATACACGTCTGTATGTGAGGAGCCCCCTCTAGTGGTGACTGTATATATACACATCTGTATGTGAGGAGCCCCTCTAGTGGTCACTGTATATATATACACATCTGTATGTGAGGAGCCCCTCTAGTGCTGACTGTTTATATACACATCTGTATGTGAGGAGCCCCCTCTAGTGGTGACTGTATATACACATCTGTATGTGAGGAGCCCCCTCTAGTGGTGACTGTATATATATACATCTGTATGTGAGGAGCCCCCTCTAGTGGTGACTGTATATATACACATCTGTATGTGAGGAGCCCCCTCTAGTGGTGACTGTATATATACACATCTGTTTGTGAGGAGCTCCCTCTAGTGGTGACTGTATATATACACATCTGTATGTGAGGAGCCCCCTCTAGTGGTGACTGTATATATACACATCTGTATGTGAGGAGCTCCCTCTAGTGGTGACTGTGTATATACACATCTGTATGTGAGGAGCTCCCTCTAGTGGTGACTGTATATATACACATCTGTATGTGAGGAGCTCCCTCTAGTGGTGACTGTATATACGCATCTGTATGTGAGGAGCCCCCTCTAGTGGTGACTGTATATATACACATCTCTATGTGAGGAGCCCCCTCTAGTGGTGCCTGTATATATACACATCTGTATGTGAGGAGCTCCCTCTAGTGGTGACTGTGTATATACACATCTGTATGTGAGGAGCTCCCTCTAGTGGTGACTGTATATATACACATCTGTATGTGAGGAGCTCCCTCTAGTGGTGACTGTATATACACATCTGTATGTGAGGAGCCCCCTCTAGTGGTGACTGTATATATATACACATCTGTATTTGAGGAGCCTCCTCTAGTGCTGACTGTATATATATACATCTGTATGTGAGGAGCCCCCTCTAGTGGTGACTGTACATATACACATCTGTATGTGAGGAGCCCCCTCTAGTGGTGACTGTATATATATACACATCTGTATGTGAGGAGCCCCCTCTAGTGGTGACTGTATATATATACACATCTGTATGTGAGGAGCTCCCTATAGTGGTGACTGTATATATATACACATCTGTATGTGAGGAGCCCCCTCTAGTGGTGACTGTATATATATACACATCTGTATGTGAGGAGCCCCCTCTAGTGGTGACTGTATATATACACATCTGTATGTGAGGAGCCCCCTCTAGTGGTGACTGTATATATACACATCTGTTTGTGAGGAGCTCCCTCTAGTGGTGACTGTATATATACACATCTGTATGTGAGGAGCCCCCTCTAGTGGTGACTGTATATATACACATCTGTATGTGAGGAGCTCCCTCTAGTGGTGACTGTGTATATACACATCTGTATGTGAGGAGCTCCCTCTAGTGGTGACTGTATATATACACATCTGTATGTGAGGAGCTCCCTCTAGTGGTGACTGTATATACGCATCTGTATGTGAGGAGCCCCCTCTAGTGGTGACTGTATATATATACACATCTGTATTTGAGGAGCCTCCTCTAGTGCTGACTGTATATATATACATCTGTATGTGAGGAGCCCCCTCTAGTGGTGACTGTACATATACACATCTGTATGTGAGGAGCCCCCTCTAGTGGTGACTGTATATACACATCTGTATGTGAGGAGCCCCCTCTAGTGATGACTGTATATATATACACGTCTGTATGTGAGGAGCCCCCTCTAGTGGTGACTGTACATATACACATCTGTATGTGAGGAGCCCCCTCTAGTGGTGACTGTATATACACATCTGTATGTGAGGAGCCCCCTCTAGTGATGACTGTATATATATACACGTCTGTATGTGAGGAGCCCCCTCTAGTGATGACTGTATATATATACACATCTGTATGTGAGGAGCCCCCTCTACTGAAGACTGTATATATACACATCTGTATGTGAGGAGCCCACTCTAGTGGTGACTTTATATATATACACATCTGTATGTGAGGAGCCCCCTCTAGTGGTGACTGTATATACACATCTGTATGTGAGGAGCCCCCTCTAGTGATGACTGTATATATATACACGTCTGTATGTGAGGAGCCCCCTCTAGTGGTGACTGTATATATACACATCTGTATGTGAGGAGCCCCCTCTACTGAAGACTGTATATATACACATCTGTATGTGAGGAGCCCACTCTAGTGGTGACTTTATATATATACACATCTGTATGTGAGGAGCCCCCTCTAGTGGTGACTGTATATACACATCTGTATGTGAGGAGCTACCTCTAGTGGTGACTGTATATATATACACATCTGTATTTGAGGAGCCTCCTCTAGTGCTGACTGTATATATATACATCTGTATGTGAGGAGCCCCCTCTAGTGGTGACTGTACATATACACATCTGTATGTGAGGAGCCCCCTCTAGTGGTGACTGTATATATATACACATCTGTATGTGAGGAGCCCCCTCTAGTGGTGACTGTATATATATACACATCTGTATGTGAGGAGCCCCCTCTAGTGGTGACTGTATATACACATCTGTATGTGAGGAGCTCCCTCTTGTGGTGACTGTATATATACACATCTGTATGTGAGGAGCTCCCTCTAGTGGTGACTGTATATATACACATCTGTATGTGAGGAGCCCCCTCTAGTGGTGACTGTATATATACACATCTGTATGTGAGTAGCCCCCTCTAGTTGTTACTGTATATATACTCATCTGTATGTGAGGAGCTCCCTCTAGTGGTGACTGTATATATACACATCTGTATGTAACGAGCCCCCTCTAGTGGTGACTGTATATATACACATCTGTATGTGAGGAGCCCCCTCTAGTGGTGACTGTATATATACACATCTGTATGTGAGGAGCCCCCTCTAGTGGTGACTGAATATATACACATCTGTATGTGAGGAGCCCCCTCTAGTGAAGACTGTATATATACACATCTGCATGTGAGGAGCCCCATCTAGTGGTGACTTTATATATATACACATCTGTATGTGAGGAGCCCCCTCTAGTGGTGACTGTATATATACACATCTGTATGTGAGGAGCCCCCTCTAGTGGTGACTGTATATATATACACATCTGTACGTGAGGAGCCCCCTTTAGTGGTGACTGTATATATATACACATCTGTATGTGCGGAGCTGCCTCTAGTGGTGACTGTATATACATATCTGTATGTGAGGAGCTCCCTCTAGTGGTGACTGTATATACACATCTGTATGTGAGGAGCTCCCTCTAGTGGTGACTGTATATATACACATCTGTATGTGAGGAGACTCCTCTAGTGGTGAATGTATATATACACATGTGTATGTGAGGAGCCCCTCTAGTGGTGACTGTATATATACACATCTGTATGTGAGGAGCTCCCTCTAGTGGTGACTGTATATATACACATCTGTATGTGAGGAGACCCCTCTAGTGGTGACTGTATATATACACATCTGTATGTGAGGAGCCCCCTCTAGTGGTGACTGTATATATATACACATCTGTATGTGAGGAGCTCCCTCTAGTGAAGACTGTATATATACACATCTGTATGTGAGGAGCTCCCTCTAGTGGTGACTGTATATATACACATCTGTATGCGAGGAGCCCCCTCTATTGAAGACTGTATATATACACATCTGTATGTGAGGAGCTCCCTCTAGTGGTGACAGTATATATACACATCTGTATGTGAGGAGCCCCCTCTAGTGATGACTGTATATATATACACATCTGTATGTGAGGAGCTCCCTCTAGTGGTGACTGTATATATAGATCTGTATGTGAGGAGCTCCCTCTAGTGGTGACTGTATATATATACATCTGTATGCGAGGAGCCCCCTCTAGTGAAGACTGTATATATACACATCTGTATGTGAGGAGCTCCCTCTAGTGGTGACTGTATATATACACATCTGTATGTGAGGAGCCCCCTCTAGTGATGACTGTATATATATACACATCTGTATGTGAGGAGCTCCCTCTAGTGGTGACTGTATATATACACATCTGTATGTGAGGAGCTCCCTCTAGTGGTGACTGTATATTTATACATATCTGTATGTGAGGAGCTCCCTCTAGTGGTGACTGTATATATAGATCTGTATGTGAGGAGCTCCCTCTAGTGGTGACTGTATATATACACATCTGTATGCGAGGAGCCCCCTCTAGTGAAGACTGTATATATACACATCTGCATTTGAGGAGCTCCCTCTAGTGGTGACTGTATATATACACATCTGTATGTGAGGAGCCCCCTCTAGTGATGACTGTATATATATACACGTCTGTATGTGAGGAGCCCCCTCTAGTGGTGACTGTATATATACACATCTGTATGTGAGGAGCCCCCTCTACTGAAGACTGTATATATACACATCTGCATGTGAGGAGCCCACTCTAGTGGTGACTTTATATATATACACATCTGTATGTGAGGAGCCCCCTCTAGTGGTGACTGTATATATACACATCTGTATGTGAGGAGCCCCCTCTAGTGGTGACTGTATATATATATATACACATCTGTATGTGAGGAGCCCCCTCTAGTGGTGACTGTATATACACATCTGTATGTGAGTAGCCCCCTCTAGTGGTGACTGTATATACACATCTGTATGTGAGGAGCTCCCTCTAGTGGTGACTGTATATATACACATCTGTATGTGAGGAGACTCCTCTAGTGGTGACTGTATATATACACATCTGTATGTGAGGAGCCCCTCTAGTGGTGACTGTATATATACACATCTGTATGTGAGGAGCTCCCTCTAGTGGTGACTGTATATATACACATCTGTATGTGAGGAGCCCCCTCTAGTGGTGACTGTATATATACACATCTGTATGTGAGGAGCCCCCTCTAGTGTTGACTGTATATATATACACATCTGTATGTGAGGAACTCCCTCTAGTGAAGACTGTATATATACACATCTGTATGTGAGGAGCTCCCTCTAGTGGTGACTGTATATATACACATCTGTATGTGAGGAGCTCCCTCTAGTGCTGACTGTATATTTATACATATCTGTATGTGAGGAGCTCCCTCTAGTGGTGACTGTATTTATACACATCTGTATGTGAGGAGCTCCCTCTAGTGGTGACTATATATATACACATCTGTATGTGAGGAGCCCCCTCTAGTGGTGACTGTATATATATACACATCTGTATGTGAGGAGCCCCCTCTAGTGGTGACTGTATTTAAAAACATCTGCATGTGAGGAGCCCCCTCTAGTGGTGACTGTATATATACACATCTGTATGTGAGGAGCCCCCTCTAGTGGTGACTGTATATATACACATCTGTATGTGAGGAGCCCCCTCTAGTGGTGACTGCATATATATACACATCTGCATGTGAGGAGCTCCCTCTAGTGGTGACTGTATATATACACATCTGTATATGAGGAGCCCCCTCTTGTGGTGACTGTATATACACACATCTGTATGTGAGAAGCACCCTCTAGTGGTGACTGTATATATACTCATCTGTATGTGAGGAGCCCCCTCTAGTGGTGACTGTATATATATACATCTGTATGTGAGGAGCCCCCTCTAGTGGTGACTGTATATATACACATCTGTATGTGAGGAGCTCCCTCTAGTGGTGACTGTATATATATACATCTGTATGTGAGGAGCACCCTCTAGTGGTGACTGTATATATATACATCTGTATGTGAGGAGCCCCCTCTAGTGGTGACTGTATATATACACATCTGCATGTGAGGAGCTCCCTCTAGTGATGACTGTATAAATACAAATCTGTATGTGAGGAGCCCCCTCTAGTGGTGACTGTATATATATACACATTTGTATGTGAGGAGCCCCCTCTAGTGGTCACTGTATATATATACACATCTGTATGTGAGAAGCCCCCTCTAGTGGTGACTGTATATATATACAACTGTATGTGAGGAGCCCCCTCTACTGGTGACTGTATATATACATATCTGTATGTGAAGAGCCCCCTCTAGTGGTGACTGTATATATACACATCTGTATGTGAGGAGCCCCTCTAGTGGTGACTGTATATACACACTTCTGTATGTGAGGAGCTCCCTCTAGTGGTGACTGTATATATACACATCTGTATGTGAGGAGCCCCCTTTAGTGGTGACTGTATATATACTCATCTGTATGTGAGGAGTCCCCTCTAGTGATGACTGTATATATATATACACATCTGTATGTGAGGAGCTCCCTCTAGTGGTGACTGTATATATACACATCTGTATGTGAGGAGCTCCCTCTAGTGGTGACTGTATATATACACATCTGTATGCGAGGAGCCCCCTCTAGTGAAGACTGTATATATACACATCTGTATGTGAGGAGCTCCCTCTAGTGGTGACTGTATATATACACATCTGTATGTGAGGAGCCCCCTCTAGTGATGACTGTATATATATACACATCTGTATGTGAGGAGCTCCCTCTAGTGGTGACTGTATATATAGATCTGTATGTGAGGAGCTCCCTCTAGTGGTGACTGTATATATATACATCTGTATGCGAGGAGCCCCCTCTAGTGAAGACTGTATATATACACATCTGTATGTGAGGAGCTCCCTCTAGTGGTGACTGTATATATACACATCTGTATGTGAGGAGCCCCCTCTAGTGATGACTGTATATATATACACATCTGTATGTGAGGAGCTCCCTCTAGTGGTGACTGTATATATACACATCTGTATGTGAGGAGCTCCCTCTAGTGGTGACTGTATATTTATACATATCTGTATGTGAGGAGCTCCCTCTAGTGGTGACTGTATATATAGATCTGTATGTGAGGAGCTCCCTCTAGTGGTGACTGTATATATACACATCTGTATGCGAGGAGCCCCCTCTAGTGAAGACTGTATATATACACATCTGCATTTGAGGAGCTCCCTCTAGTGGTGACTGTATATATACACATCTGTATGTGAGGAGCCCCCTCTAGTGGTGACTGTATATATACACATCTGTATGTGAGGAGCCCCCTCTAGTGAAGACTGTATATATACACATCTGCATGTGAGGAGCCCACTCTAGTGGTGACTTTATATATATACACATCTGTATGTGAGGAGCCCCCTCTAGTGGTGACTGTATATATACACATCTGTATGTGAGGAGCCCCCTCTAGTGGTGACTGTATATATATACACATCTGTATGTGAGGAGCCCCCTCTAGTGGTGACTGTATATACACATCTGTATGTGAGTAGCCCCCTCTAGTGGTGACTGTATATACACATCTGTATGTGAGGAGCTCCCTCTAGTGGTGACTGTATATATACACATCTGTATGTGAGGAGACTCCTCTAGTGGTGACTGTATATATACACATCTGTATGTGAGGAGCTCCCTCTAGTGGTGACTGTATATATACACATCTGTATGTGAGGAGCCCCCTCTAGTGGTGACTGTATATATACACATCTGTATGTGAGGAGCCCCCTCTAGTGTTGACTGTATATATATACACATCTGTATGTGAGGAACTCCCTCTAGTGAAGACTGTATATATACACATCTGTATGTGAGGAGCTCCCTCTAGTGGTGACTGTATATATACACATCTGTATGCGAGGAGCCCCCTCTAGTGAAGACTGTATATATACACATCTGTATGTGAGGAGCTCCCTCTAGTGCTGACTGTATATTTATACATATCTGTATGTGAGGAGCTCCCTCTAGTGGTGACTGTATATATACACATCTGTATGTGAGGAGCCCCCTCTAGTGGTGACTGTATATACACATCTGTATGTGAGGAGCTCCCTCTAGTGGTGACTGTATATATACACATCTGTATGTGAGGAGCTCCCTCTAGTGGTGACTATATATATACACATCTGTATGTGAGGAGCCCCCTCTAGTGGTGACTGTATATATATACACATCTGTATGTGAGGAGCCCCCTCTAGTGGTGACTGTATTTAAAAACATCTGCATGTGAGGAGCCCCCTCTAGTGGTGACTGTATATATACACATCTGTATGTGAGGAGCCCCCTCTAGTGGTGACTGTATATATACACATCTGTATGTGAGGAGCCCCCTCTAGTGGTGACTGCATATATATACACATCTGCATGTGAGGAGCTCCCTCTAGTGGTGACTGTATATATACACATCTGTATATGAGGAGCCCCCTCTTGTGGTGACTGTATATACACACATCTGTATGTGAGAAGCACCCTCTAGTGGTGACTGTATATATACTCATCTGTATGTGAGGAGCCCCCTCTAGTGGTGACTGTATATATATACATCTGTATGTGAGGAGCCCCCTCTAGTGGTGACTGTATATATACACATCTGTATGTGAGGACCTCCCTCTAGTGGTGACTGTATATATATACACATCTGTATGTGAGGAGCCCCCTCTAGTGGTGACTGTATATATATATACATCTGTATGTGAGGAGCCCCCTCTAGTGGTGACTGTATAAATACAAATCTGTATGTGAGGAGCCCCCTCTAGTGGTGACTGTATATATATACACATTTGTATGTGAGGAGCCCCCTCTAGTGGTCACTGTATATATATACACATCTGTATGTGAGGAGCCCCCTCTAGTGGTGACTGTATATATATACAACTGTATGTGAGGAGCCCCCTCTAGTGGTGACTGTATATATACATATCTGTATGTGAAGAGCCCCCTCTAGTGGTGACTGTATATATACACATCTGTATGTGAGGAGCCCCTCTAGTGGTGACTGTATATACACACATCTGTATGTGAGGAGCTCCCTCTAGTGGTGACTGTATATATACACATCTGTATGTGAGGAGCCCCCTTTAGTGGTGACTGTATATATACTCATCTGTATGTGAGGAGCCCCCTCTAGTGGTGACTGTATATATATATATACATCTGTATGTGAGGAGCCCCCTCTAGTGGTCATTGTATATATACACATCTGCATGTGAGGAGCTCCCTCTAGTGGTGACTATATATATACACATCTGTATGTGAGGAGCCCCCTGTGGTGGTGACTGCATATATACACATCTGTATGTGAGGAGCCCACTCTAGTGGTGACTGTATATTTACACATCTCTATGTGAGGAGCCCCCTCTAGTGGTGACTGTATATACACATCTGTATGTGAGGAGCCCCCTCTAGTGGTGACTGTATATATACACATCTCTATGTGAGGAGCCCCCTCTAGTGGTGACTGTATATACACATCTGTATGTGAGGAGCCCCCTCTAGTGATGACTGTATATATACACATCTGTATGTGAGGAGCCCCCTCTAGTGGTGACTGTATATACACATCTGTATGTGAGGAGCCCCCTCTAGTGGTGACTGTATATATACCTATCTGTATGTGAGGAGCCCCCTCTAGTGGTGACTGTATATATACACATCTGTATATGAGGAGCCCCCTCTTGTGGTGACTGTATATACACACATCTGTATGTGAGAAGCACCCTCTAGTGGTGACTGTATATATACTCATCTGTATGTGAGGAGCCCCCTCTAGTGGTGACTGTATATATATACATCTGTATGTGAGGAGCCCCCTCTAGTGGTGACTGTATATATACACATCTGTATGTGAGGAGCTCCCTCTAGTGGTGACTGTATATATATACATCTGTATGTGAGGAGCACCCTCTAGTGGTGACTGTATATATATACATCTGTATGTGAGGAGCCCCCTCTAGTGGTGACTGTATATTTACACATCTGCATGTGAGGAGCTCCCTCTAGTGGTGACTGTATAAATACAAATCTGTATGTGAGGAGCCCCCTCTAGTGGTGACTGTATATATATACACATTTGTATGTGAGGAGCCCCCTCTAGTGGTCACTGTATATATATATACACATCTGTAGGTGAGGAGCCCCCTCTAGTGGTGACTGTATATATATACAACTGTATGTGAGGAGCCCCCTCTAGTGGTGACTGTATATATACATATCTGTATGTGAAGAGCCCCCTCTAGTGGTGACTGTATATATACACATCTGTATGTGAGGAGCCCCTCTAGTGGTGACTGTATATATACACATCTGTATGTGAGGAGCCCCCTCTAGTTGTGACTGTATATATACACATCTGTATGTGAGGAGCCCCCTCTAGTGGTGACTGTATATACACACATCTGTATGTCAGGAGCTCCCTCTAGTGGTGACTGTATATATACACATCTGTATGCGAGGAGCCCCCTTTAGTGGTTACTGTATATATACTCATCTGTATGTGAGGAGCCTCCTCTAGTGGTGACTGTATATATATATATCTGTAAGTGAGGAGCCCCCTCTAGTGGTGACTGTATATATACACATCTGTATGTGAGGAGCTCCCTCTAGTGGTGACTGTATATATACACATCTGTATGTGAGGAGCCCCCTGTGGTGGTGACTGTATATACACACATCTGTATGTGAGGAGCCCCCTCTAGTGGTGGCTGTATATTTACACATCTCTATGTGAGGAGCCCCCTCTAGTGGTGACTGTATATACACATCTGTATGTGAGGAGCCCCCTCTAGTGGTGACTGTATATATACACATCTGTATGCGAGGAGCCTCCTCTAGTGGTGACTGTATATATACACATCTGTATGTGAGGAGCCCCCTCTAGTGGTGACTGTATATATATACATATCTGTATGTGAGGAGCTCCCTCTAGTGGTGACTGTATATATACATCTGTATGTGAGGAGCCCCCTCTAGTGGTGACTGTATATATATACACATCTGTATGTGAGGAGCTCCCTCTAGTGGTGACTGTATATATACACATCTGTATGTGAGGAGCCCCCTCTAGTGGTGACTGTATATATACACATCTGTATGTGAGGAGCCCCCTCTAGTGGTGACTGTATATATACACATCTCTATGTGAGGAGCCCCCTCTAGTGGTGACTGTATATACACATCTCTATGTGAGGAGCCCCCTCTAGTGGTGACTGTATATATACATCTGTATGTGAGGAGCCCCCTCTAGTGGTGGCTGTATATTTACACATCTCTATGTGAGGAGCCCCCTCTAGTGGTGACTGTATATACACATCTCTATGTGAGGAGCCCCCTCTAGTGGTGACTGTATATACACATCTGTATGTGAGGAGCCCCCTCTAGTGGTGACTGTATATATACACATCTGTATGTGAGGAGCCCCCTCTAGTGGTGACTGTATGTACACATCTGTATGTGAGGAGCCCCCTCTAGTGGTGACTGTATATATACCTATCTGTATGTGAGGAGCCCCCTCTAGTGGTGACTGTATATATACCTATCTGTATGTGAGGAGCCCCCTCTAGTGGTGATTGTATATATATACACATCTGTATGTGAGGAGCCCCCTCTAGTGGTGACTGTATATATACACATCTGTATGTGAGGATCCCCCTCTAGTGGTGACTGTATATATACACATCTGTATGTGAGGAGCCCCCTCTAGTGGTGACTGTATATATACACATCTGTATGTGAGGAGCCCCCTCTAGTGGTGACTGTATATACACATCTGTATGTGAGGAGCCCCCTCTAGTGGTGACTGTATATATACCTATCTGTATGTGAGGAGCCCCCTCTAGTGGTGACTGTATATATACACATCTGTATGTGAGGAGCCCCCTCTAGTGGTGACTGTATATATACACATCTGTATGTGAGGAGCACCCTCTAGTGGTGACTGTATGTATATAAACATCTGTATGTGAGTAGCCCCCTCTAGTGCTGACTGTATATATACACATCTGTATGTTAGGAGCCCCTCTAGTGGTGACGGTTTATATACACATCTGTATGTGAGGAGCCCCCTCTAGTGGTGACTGTATATATATATACATCTGTATGTGAGGAGCTCCCTCTAGTGGTGACTGTATATACACATCTGTATGTGAGGAGCCCCCTCTAGTGGTGACTGTATATATACACATCTGTATGTGAGGAGCCCCCTCTAGTGGTGACTGTATATATACACATCTGTATGTGAGGAGCTCCCTCTAGTGATGACTGTATATACACACATCTGTATGTGAGTAGCTCCCTCTAGTGGTGACTGTATATCTACAAATCTGTATGTGAGGAGCCCCCTCTAGTGGTGACTGTATATATACACACATCTGTATGTGAGGAGCCCCCTCTAGTGGTGACTGTATATATACACATCTGTATGTGAGGAGCCCCCTCTAGTGGTGACTGTATATATACACATCTGTATGTGAGGAGCTCCCTCTAGTGGTGACTGTATATATATACATCTGTATGTGAGGAGCCCCCTCTAATGGTGACTGTATATATACACATCTGTATTTGAGGAGCCCCCTCTTGTGGTGACTGTATATATACACATCTGTATGTGAGGAGCCCCCTGTAGTGGTGACTGTATATATATATACATCTGTATGTGAGGAGCCCCCTCTAGTGGTGACTGTATATATACACATCTGTATGTGAGGAGCTCCCTCTAGTGGTGACTGTATATATATACATCTGTATGTGAGGAACCCCCTCTAGTGGTGACTGTATATACACATCTGTATGTGAGGAGCTCCCTCTAGTGGTGACTGTATATATACACATCTGTATGTGAGGAGCCCCCTCTAGTGGTGACTGTATATATACACATCTGTATGTGAGGAGCCCCCTCTAGTGGTGACTGTATATATACACATCTGTATGTGAGGAGCCCCCTCTAGTGGTGACTGTATATATACACATCTGTATGTGAGGAGCCCCCTCTAGTGGAGACTGTATATACACATCTGTATGTGAGGAGCCCCCTGTAGTGGTGACTGTATATATATATACACATCTGTATGTGAGGAGCCCCCTCTAGTGGTGACTGTATATATACCTATCTGTATGTGAGGAGACCCCTCTAGTGGTGACTGTATATATACACATCTGTATGTGAGGAGCTCCCTCTAGTGGTGACTGTATATATACACATCTGTATGTGAGGAGCCCCCTCTAGTGGTGACTGTATATATACTCATCTGTATGTGAGGAGCCCCCTCTAGTGGTGACTGTATATACACATCTGTATGTGAGGAGCTCCCTCTAGTGGTGACTGTATATATACTCATCTGTATGTGAGATGCCCCCTCTAGTGGTGACTGTATATACACATCTGTATGTGAGGAGCTCCCTCTAGTGGTGACTGTATATATACACATCTGTATGTGAGGAGCCCCCTCTAGTGGTGACTGTATATATACACATCTGTATGTGAGGAGCCCCCTCTAGTGGTGACTGTATATATACACATCTGTATGTGAGGAGCCCCCTCTAGTGGTGACTGTATATATACACATCTGTATGTGAGGGTCCCCCTCTAGTGGTGACTGTATATATACACATCTGTATGTGAGGAGCCCCCTCTAGTGGTGACTGTATATATATACACATCTGTATGTGAGGAGCTCCCTCTAGTGGTGACTGTATATATACACATCTGTATGTGAGGAGCTCCCTCTAGTGGTGACTGTATATATATGCACATCTGTATGTGAGGAGCTCCCTCTAGTGGTGACTGTATATATACACATCTGTATGTGATGAGCCCCCTCTAGTGGTGTCTGTATATATATGCACATCTGTATGTGAGGAGCTCCCTCTAGTGGTGACTGTATATATACACATCTGTATGTGAGGAGCCCCCTCTAGTGGTGACTGTATATATATGCACATCTGTTTGTGAGGAGCTCCCTCTAGTGGTGACTGTATATATACACATCTGTATGTGATGAGCCCCCTCTAGTGGTGACTGTATATATACACATCTGTATGTGAGGAGCCCCCTCTAGTGGTGACTGTATATATACTCATCTGTATGTGAGGAGCCCCCTCTAGTGGTGACTGTATATACACATCTGTATGTGAGGAGCTCCCTCTAGTGGTGACTGTATATATACACATCTGTATGTGAGGAGCCCCCTCTAGTGGTGACTGTATATATACACATCTGTATGTGAGGAGCCCCCTCTAGTGGTGACTGTATATATACACATCTGTATGTGAGGAGCCCCCTCTAGTGGTGACTGTATATATATACACATCTGTATGTGAGGAGCTCCCTCTAGTGGTGACTGTATATATACTCATCTGTATGTGAGGAGCCCCCTCTAGTGGTGACTGTATATATACACATCTGTATGTGAGGAGCTCCCTCTAGTGGTGACTGTATATATACACATCTGTATGTGAGGAGCCCCCTCTAGTGGTGACTGTATATATACACATCTGTATGTGAGGAGCCCCCTCTAGTGGTGACTGTATATACACATCTGTATGTGAGGAGCCCCCTCTAGTGGTGACTGTATATATACACATCTGTATGTGAGGAGCCCCCTCTAGTGGTGACTGTATATATATACACATCTGTATGTGAGGAGCCCCCTCTAGTGGTGACTGTATATACACATCTGTATGTGAGGAGCTCCCTCTAGTGGTGACTGTATATATACACATCTGTATGTGAGGAGCCCCCTCTAGTGGTGACTGTATATATACACATCTGTATGTGAGGAGCCCCCTCTAGTGGTGATTGTATATATACACATCTGTATGTGAGGAGCCCCCTCTAGTGGTGACTGTATATATATACACATCTGTATGTGAGGAGCTCCCTCTAGTGGTGACTGTATATATACACATCTGTATGTGAGGAGCTCCCTCTAGTGGTGACTGTATATATATGCACATCTGTATGTGAGGAGCTCCCTCTAGTGGTGACTGTATATATACACATCTGTATGTGAGGAGCTCCCTCTAGTGGTGACTGTATATATATACATCTGTATGTGAGGAGCCCCCTCTAATGGTGACTGTATATATACACATCTGTATTTGAGGAGCCCCCTCTTGTGGTGACTGTATATATACACATCTGTATGTGAGGAGCCCCCTGTAGTGGTGACTGTATATATATATACATCTGTATGTGAGGAGCCCCCTCTAGTGGTGACTGTATATATACACAACTGTATGTGAGGAGCTCCCTCTAGTGGTGACTGTATATATATACATCTGTATGTGAGGAACCCCCTCTAGTGGTGACTGTATATACACATCTGTATGTGAGGAGCTCCCTCTAGTGGTGACTGTATATATACACATCTGTATGTGAGGAGCCCCCTCTAGTGGTGACTGTATATATACACATCTGTATGTGAGGAGCCCCCTCTAGTGGTGACTGTATATATACACATCTGTATGTGAGGAGCCCCCTCTAGTGTTGACTGTATATATACACATCTGTATGTGAGGAGCCCCCTCTAGTGGTGACTGTATATACAGATCTGTATGTGAGGAGCCCCCTGTAGTGGTGACTGTATATATATACACATCTGTATGTGAGGAGCCCCCTCTAGTGGTGACTGTATATATACCTATCTGTATGTGAGGAGACCCCTCTAGTGGTGACTGTATATATACACATCTGTATGTGAGGAGCTCCCTCTAGTGGTGACTGTATATATACACATCTGTATGTGAGGAGCCCCCTCTAGTGGTGACTGTATATATACTCATCTGTATGTGAGGAGCCCCCTCTAGTGGTGACTGTATATACACATCTGTATGTGAGGAGCTCCCTCTAGTGGTGACTGTATATATACTCATCTGTATGTGAGGAGCCCCCTCTAGTGGTGACTGTATATACACATCTGTATGTGAGGAGCTCCCTCTAGTGGTGACTGTATATATACACATCTGTATGTGAGGAGCCCCCTCTAGTGGTGACTGTATATATACACATCTGTATGTGAGGAGCCCCCTCTAGTGGTGACTGTATATATACACATCTGTATGTGAGGAGCCCCCTCTAGTGGTGACTGTATATATACACATCTGTATGTGAGGAGCCCCCTCTAGTGGTGACTGTATATATACACATCTGTATGTGAGGAGCCCCCTCTAGTGGTGACTGTATATATATACACATCTGTATGTGAGGAGCTCCCTCTAGTGGTGACTGTATATATACACATCTGTATGTGAGGAGCTCCCTCTAGTGGTGACTGTATATATATGCACATCTGTATGTGAGGAGCTCCCTCTAGTGGTGACTGTATATATACACATCTGTATGTGATGAGCCCCCTCTAGTGGTGACTGTATATATATGCACATCTGTATGTGAGGAGCTCCCTCTAGTGGTGACTGTATATATACACATCTGTATGTGAGGAGCCCCCTCTAGTGGTGACTGTATATATATGCACATCTGTATGTGAGGAGCTCCCTCTAGTGGTGACTGTATATATACACATCTGTATGTGATGAGCCCCCTCTAGTGGTGACTGTATATATACACATCTGTATGTGAGGAGCCCCCTCTAGTGGTGACTGTATATATACTCATCTGTATGTGAGGAGCCCCCTCTAGTGGTGACTGTATATACACATCTGTATGTGAGGAGCTCCCTCTAGTGGTGACTGTATATATACACATCTGTATGTGAGGAGCCCCCTCTAGTGGTGACTGTATATATACACATCTGTATGTGAGGAGCCCCCTCTAGTGGTGACTGTATATATACACATCTGTATGTGAGGAGCCCCCTCTAGTGGTGACTGTATATATATACACATCTGTATGTGAGGAGCTCCCTCTAGTGGTGACTGTATATATACTCATCTGTATGTGAGGAGCCCCCTCTAGTGGTGACTGTATATATACACATCTGTATGTGAGGAGCTCCCTCTAGTGGTGACTGTATATATACACATCTGTATGTGAGGAGCCCCCTCTAGTGGTGACTGTATATATACACATCTGTATGTGAGGAGCCCCCTCTAGTGGTGACTGTATATACACATCTGTATGTGAGGAGCCCCCTCTAGTGGTGACTGTATATATACACATCTGTATGTGAGGAGCCCCCTCTAGTGGTGACTGTATATATATACACATCTGTATGTGAGGAGCCCCCTCTAGTGGTGACTGTATATACACATCTGTATGTGAGGAGCTCCCTCTAGTGGTGACTGTATATATACACATCTGTATGTGAGGAGCCCCCTCTAGTGGTGACTGTATATATACACATCTGTATGTGAGGAGCCCCCTCTAGTGGTGATTGTATATATACACATCTGTATGTGAGGAGCCCCCTCTAGTGGTGACTGTATATATATACACATCTGTATGTGAGGAGCTCCCTCTAGTGGTGACTGTATATATACACATCTGTATGTGAGGAGCTCCCTCTAGTGGTGACTGTATATATATGCACATCTGTATGTGAGGAGCTCCCTCTAGTGGTGACTGTATATATACACATCTGTATGTGATGAGCCCCCTCTAGTGGTGACTGTATATATATGCACATCTGTATGTGAGGAGCTCCCTCTAGTGGTGACTGTATATATACACATCTGTATGTGAGGAGCCCCCTCTAGTGGTGACTGTATATATACACATCTGTATGTGATGAGCCCCCTCTAGTGGTGACTGTATATATACACATCTGTATGTGAGGAGCCCCCTCTAGTGGTGACTGTATATATACTCATCTGTATGTGAGGCGCTCCCTCTAGTGGTGACTGTATATACACATCTGTATGTGAGGAGCTCCCTCTAGTGGTGACTGTATATACACACATCTGTATGTGAGGAGCCCCCTCTAGTGGTGACTGTATATATACACATCTGTATGTGAGGAGCCCCCTCTAGTGGTGACTGTATATATACACATCTGTATGTGAGGAGCCCCCTCTAGTGGTGACTGTATATATACACATCTGTATGTGAGGAGCCCCCTCTAGTGGTGACTGTATATATACACATCTGTATGTGAGGAGCCCCCTCTAGTGGTGACTGTATATATACACATCTGTATGTGAGGAGCCCCCTCTAGTGGTGACTGTATATACACACATCTGTATGTGAGGAGCCCCCTCTAGTGGTGACTGTATATATACACATCTGTATGTGAGGAGCCCCCTCTAGTGGTGACTGTACATATACACATCTGTATGTGAGGAGCCCCCTCTAGTGGTGACTGTATATATACACATCTGTATGTGAGGGTCCCCCTCTAGTGGTGACTGTATATATACACATCTGTATGTGAGGAGCCCCCTCTAGTGGTGACTGTATATATACACATCTGTATGTGATGAGCCCCCTCTAGTGGTGACTGTATATATACACATCTGTATGTGAGGAGCCCCCTCTAGTGGTGACTGTATATATACTCATCTGTATGTGAGGCGCCCCCTCTAGTGGTGACTGTATATACACATCTGTATGTGAGGAGCTCCCTCTAGTGGTGACTGTATATACACACATCTGTATGTGAGGAGCCCCCTCTAGTGGTGACTGTATATATACACATCTGTATGTGAGGAGCCCCCTCTAGTGGTGACTGTATATATACACATCTGTATGTGAGGAGCCCCCTCTAGTGGTGACTGTATATATACACATCTGTATGTGAGGAGCCCCCTCTAGTGGTGACTGTATATATACACATCTGTATGTGAGGAGCCCCCTCTAGTGGTGACTGTATATATACACATCTGTATGTGAGGAGCCCCCTCTAGTGGTGACTGTATATATACTCATCTGTATGTGAGGAGCCCCCTCTAGTGGTGACTGTATATATACACATCTGTATGTGAGGAGCTCCCTCTAGTGGTGACTGTATATACACATCTGTATGTGAGGAGCCCCCTCTAGTGGTGACTGTATATATACACATCTGTATGTGAGGAGCCCCCTCTAGTGGTGACTGTATATATACACATCTGTATGTGAGGAGCCCCCTCTAGTGGTGACTGTATATATACACATCTGTATGTGAGGAGCCCCCTCTAGTGGTGACTGTATATATATACACATCTGTATGTGAGGAGCTCCCTCTAGTGGTGACTGTATATATACACATCTGTATGTGAGGAGCTCCCTCTAGTGGTGACTGTATATATATGCACATCTGTATGTGAGGAGCTCCCTCTAGTGGTGACTGTATATATACACATCTGTATGTGATGAGCCCCCTCTAGTGGTGTCTGTATATATATGCACATCTGTATGTGAGGAGCTCCCTCTAGTGGTGACTGTATATATACACATCTGTATGTGAGGAGCCCCCTCTAGTGGTGACTGTATATATATGCACATCTGTTTGTGAGGAGCTCCCTCTAGTGGTGACTGTATATATACACATCTGTATGTGATGAGCCCCCTCTAGTGGTGACTGTATATATACACATCTGTATGTGAGGAGCCCCCTCTAGTGGTGACTGTATATATACTCATCTGTATGTGAGGAGCCCCCTCTAGTGGTGACTGTATATACACATCTGTATGTGAGGAGCTCCCTCTAGTGGTGACTGTATATATACACATCTGTATGTGAGGAGCCCCCTCTAGTGGTGACTGTATATATACACATCTGTATGTGAGGAGCCCCCTCTAGTGGTGACTGTATATATACACATCTGTATGTGAGGAGCCCCCTCTAGTGGTGACTGTATATATATACACATCTGTATGTGAGGAGCTCCCTCTAGTGGTGACTGTATATATACTCATCTGTATGTGAGGAGCCCCCTCTAGTGGTGACTGTATATATACACATCTGTATGTGAGGAGCTCCCTCTAGTGGTGACTGTATATATACACATCTGTATGTGAGGAGCCCCCTCTAGTGGTGACTGTATATATACACATCTGTATGTGAGGAGCCCCCTCTAGTGGTGACTGTATATACACATCTGTATGTGAGGAGCCCCCTCTAGTGGTGACTGTATATATACACATCTGTATGTGAGGAGCCCCCTCTAGTGGTGACTGTATATATATACACATCTGTATGTGAGGAGCCCCCTCTAGTGGTGACTGTATATACACATCTGTATGTGAGGAGCTCCCTCTAGTGGTGACTGTATATATACACATCTGTATGTGAGGAGCCCCCTCTAGTGGTGACTGTATATATACACATCTGTATGTGAGGAGCCCCCTCTAGTGGTGATTGTATATATACACATCTGTATGTGAGGAGCCCCCTCTAGTGGTGACTGTATATATATACACATCTGTATGTGAGGAGCTCCCTCTAGTGGTGACTGTATATATACACATCTGTATGTGAGGAGCTCCCTCTAGTGGTGACTGTATATATATGCACATCTGTATGTGAGGAGCTCCCTCTAGTGGTGACTGTATATATACACATCTGTATGTGAGGAGCTCCCTCTAGTGGTGACTGTATATATATACATCTGTATGTGAGGAGCCCCCTCTAATGGTGACTGTATATATACACATCTGTATTTGAGGAGCCCCCTCTTGTGGTGACTGTATATATACACATCTGTATGTGAGGAGCCCCCTGTAGTGGTGACTGTATATATATATACATCTGTATGTGAGGAGCCCCCTCTAGTGGTGACTGTATATATACACAACTGTATGTGAGGAGCTCCCTCTAGTGGTGACTGTATATATATACATCTGTATGTGAGGAACCCCCTCTAGTGGTGACTGTATATACACATCTGTATGTGAGGAGCTCCCTCTAGTGGTGACTGTATATATACACATCTGTATGTGAGGAGCCCCCTCTAGTGGTGACTGTATATATACACATCTGTATGTGAGGAGCCCCCTCTAGTGGTGACTGTATATATACACATCTGTATGTGAGGAGCCCCCTCTAGTGTTGACTGTATATATACACATCTGTATGTGAGGAGCCCCCTCTAGTGGTGACTGTATATACAGATCTGTATGTGAGGAGCCCCCTGTAGTGGTGACTGTATATATATACACATCTGTATGTGAGGAGCCCCCTCTAGTGGTGACTGTATATATACCTATCTGTATGTGAGGAGACCCCTCTAGTGGTGACTGTATATATACACATCTGTATGTGAGGAGCTCCCTCTAGTGGTGACTGTATATATACACATCTGTATGTGAGGAGCCCCCTCTAGTGGTGACTGTATATATACTCATCTGTATGTGAGGAGCCCCCTCTAGTGGTGACTGTATATACACATCTGTATGTGAGGAGCTCCCTCTAGTGGTGACTGTATATATACTCATCTGTATGTGAGGAGCCCCCTCTAGTGGTGACTGTATATACACATCTGTATGTGAGGAGCTCCCTCTAGTGGTGACTGTATATATACACATCTGTATGTGAGGAGCCCCCTCTAGTGGTGACTGTATATATACACATCTGTATGTGAGGAGCCCCCTCTAGTGGTGACTGTATATATACACATCTGTATGTGAGGAGCCCCCTCTAGTGGTGACTGTATATATACACATCTGTATGTGAGGAGCCCCCTCTAGTGGTGACTGTATATATACACATCTGTATGTGAGGAGCCCCCTCTAGTGGTGACTGTATATATATACACATCTGTATGTGAGGAGCTCCCTCTAGTGGTGACTGTATATATACACATCTGTATGTGAGGAGCTCCCTCTAGTGGTGACTGTATATATATGCACATCTGTATGTGAGGAGCTCCCTCTAGTGGTGACTGTATATATACACATCTGTATGTGATGAGCCCCCTCTAGTGGTGACTGTATATATATGCACATCTGTATGTGAGGAGCTCCCTCTAGTGGTGACTGTATATATACACATCTGTATGTGAGGAGCCCCCTCTAGTGGTGACTGTATATATATGCACATCTGTATGTGAGGAGCTCCCTCTAGTGGTGACTGTATATATACACATCTGTATGTGATGAGCCCCCTCTAGTGGTGACTGTATATATACACATCTGTATGTGAGGAGCCCCCTCTAGTGGTGACTGTATATATACTCATCTGTATGTGAGGAGCCCCCTCTAGTGGTGACTGTATATACACATCTGTATGTGAGGAGCTCCCTCTAGTGGTGACTGTATATATACACATCTGTATGTGAGGAGCCCCCTCTAGTGGTGACTGTATATATACACATCTGTATGTGAGGAGCCCCCTCTAGTGGTGACTGTATATATACACATCTGTATGTGAGGAGCCCCCTCTAGTGGTGACTGTATATATATACACATCTGTATGTGAGGAGCTCCCTCTAGTGGTGACTGTATATATACTCATCTGTATGTGAGGAGCCCCCTCTAGTGGTGACTGTATATATACACATCTGTATGTGAGGAGCTCCCTCTAGTGGTGACTGTATATATACACATCTGTATGTGAGGAGCCCCCTCTAGTGGTGACTGTATATATACACATCTGTATGTGAGGAGCCCCCTCTAGTGGTGACTGTATATACACATCTGTATGTGAGGAGCCCCCTCTAGTGGTGACTGTATATATACACATCTGTATGTGAGGAGCCCCCTCTAGTGGTGACTGTATATATATACACATCTGTATGTGAGGAGCCCCCTCTAGTGGTGACTGTATAAACACATCTGTATGTGAGGAGCTCCCTCTAGTGGTGACTGTATATATACACATCTGTATGTGAGGAGCCCCCTCTAGTGGTGACTGTATATATACACATCTGTATGTGAGGAGCCCCCTCTAGTGGTGATTGTATATATACACATCTGTATGTGAGGAGCCCCCTCTAGTGGTGACTGTATATATATACACATCTGTATGTGAGGAGCTCCCTCTAGTGGTGACTGTATATATACACATCTGTATGTGAGGAGCTCCCTCTAGTGGTGACTGTATATATATGCACATCTGTATGTGAGGAGCTCCCTCTAGTGGTGACTGTATATATACACATCTGTATGTGATGAGCCCCCTCTAGTGGTGACTGTATATATATGCACATCTGTATGTGAGGAGCTCCCTCTAGTGGTGACTGTATATATACACATCTGTATGTGAGGAGCCCCCTCTAGTGGTGACTGTATATATACACATCTGTATGTGATGAGCCCCCTCTAGTGGTGACTGTATATATACACATCTGTATGTGAGGAGCCCCCTCTAGTGGTGACTGTATATATACTCATCTGTATGTGAGGCGCTCCCTCTAGTGGTGACTGTATATACACATCTGTATGTGAGGAGCTCCCTCTAGTGGTGACTGTATATACACACATCTGTATGTGAGGAGCCCCCTCTAGTGGTGACTGTATATATACACATCTGTATGTGAGGAGCCCCCTCTAGTGGTGACTGTATATATACACATCTGTATGTGAGGAGCCCCCTCTAGTGGTGACTGTATATATACACATCTGTATGTGAGGAGCCCCCTCTAGTGGTGACTGTATATATACACATCTGTATGTGAGGAGCCCCCTCTAGTGGTGACTGTATATATACACATCTGTATGTGAGGAGCCCCCTCTAGTGGTGACTGTATATACACACATCTGTATGTGAGGAGCCCCCTCTAGTGGTGACTGTATATATACACATCTGTATGTGAGGAGCCCCCTCTAGTGGTGACTGTACATATACACATCTGTATGTGAGGAGCCCCCTCTAGTGGTGACTGTATATATACACATCTGTATGTGAGGGTCCCCCTCTAGTGGTGACTGTATATATACACATCTGTATGTGAGGAGCCCCCTCTAGTGGTGACTGTATATATACACATCTGTATGTGATGAGCCCCCTCTAGTGGTGACTGTATATATACACATCTGTATGTGAGGAGCCCCCTCTAGTGGTGACTGTATATATACTCATCTGTATGTGAGGCGCCCCCTCTAGTGGTGACTGTATATACACATCTGTATGTGAGGAGCTCCCTCTAGTGGTGACTGTATATACACACATCTGTATGTGAGGAGCCCCCTCTAGTGGTGACTGTATATATACACATCTGTATGTGAGGAGCCCCCTCTAGTGGTGACTGTATATATACACATCTGTATGTGAGGAGCCCCCTCTAGTGGTGACTGTATATATACACATCTGTATGTGAGGAGCCCCCTCTAGTGGTGACTGTATATATACACATCTGTATGTGAGGAGCCCCCTCTAGTGGTGACTGTATATATACTCATCTGTATGTGAGGAGCCCCCTCTAGTGGTGACTGTATATATACACATCTGTATGTGAGGAGCTCCCTCTAGTGGTGACTGTATATACACATCTGTATGTGAGGAGCCCCCTCTAGTGGTGACTGTATATATACACATCTGTATGTGAGGAGCCCCCTCTAGTGGTGACTGTATATATACACATCTGTATGTGAGGAGCCCCCTCTAGTGGTGACTGTATATATACACATCTGTATGTGAGGAGCTCCCTCTAGTGGTGACTGTATATATACACATCTGTATGTGAGGAGCCCCCTCTAGTGGTGACTGTGTATATACACATCTGTATGTGAGGAGCCCCCTCTAGTGGTGATTGTATATACACATCTGTATGAGGGTGAGGGTGGTCTTGCGGATGATGGGGGTGTCCGCAGGTTTATTCTTACAGAGTGATTGGTGCAGAAGTCTTGGCGCCCCCAGCCCTGTATCTGGATTTCCTGCAGTGTGATCGCTCAGACATCCATCACACAAAGGGTTAACATGAGCTGCTGATTAGTGGCCCCTCCTGCCCCTATAAATGAGGAGGGGAGGCAGGGGTCAGCTCCTCCCCCGCTCTCAGGTGAGTGACAACGCCCACTGCTGGGCTGTAATTGTATCAGGTCTGCAGCACATCGCTCCTCCACCTCCTGACTGAGAGATCCTGCAGGTTATTACACCGCTGACCTGTACAGGTCTGCAGCACATCGCTCCTCCACCTCCTGACTGAGAGATCCTGCAGGTTATTACACCGCTGACCTGTACAGGTCTGCAGCACATCGCTCCTCCACCTCCTGACTGAGAGATCTTGCAGGTTATTACTCCACTGACCTGTACAGGTCTGCAGCACATCGCTCCTCCACCTCCTGACTGAGAGATCCTGCAGGTTATTACACCACTGACCTGTACAGGTCTGCAGCACATCGCTCCTCCACCTCCTGAGTGAGAGATCCTGCAGGTTATTACACCGCTGACCTGTACAGGTCTGCAGCACATCGCTCCTCCACCTCCTGACTGAGAGATCCTGCAGGTTATTACACCACTGACCTGTACAGGTCTGCAGCACATCGCTCCTCCACCTCCTGACTGAGAGATCCTGCAGGTTATTACACCACTGACCTGTACAGGTCTGCAGCACATCGCTCCTCCACCTCCTGACTGAGAGATCCTGCAGGTTATTACACCGCTGACCTGTACAGGTCTGCAGCACATCGCTCCTCCACCTCCTGACTGAGAGATCTTGCAGGTTATTACTCCACTGACCTGTACAGGTCTGCAGCACATCGCTCCTCCACCTCCTGACTGAGAGATCCTGCAGGTTATTACACCACTGACCTGTACAGGTCTGCAGCACATCGCTCCTCCACCTCCTGACTGAGAGATCCTGCAGGTTATTACACCGCTGACCTGTACAGGTCTGCAGCACATCGCTCCTCCACCTCCTGACTGACTGATCCTGCAGGTTATTACACTGCTGACCTGTACAGGTCTGCAGCACATCGCTCCTCCACCTCCTGACTGAGAGATCCTGCAGGTTATTACACCACTGACCTGTACAGGTCTGCAGCACATCGCTCCTCCACCTCCTGACTGAGAGATCCTGCAGGTTATTACACCGCTGACCTGTACAGGTCTGCAGCACATCGCTCTTCCACCTCCTGACTGACTGATCCTGCAGGTTATTACACCACTGACCTGTACAGGTCTGCAGCACATCGCTCCTCCACCTCCTGACTGAGAGATCCTGCAGGTTATTACACCACTGACCTGTACAGGTCTGCAGCACATCGCTCCTCCACCTCCTGACTGACTGATCCTGCAGGTTATTACACCACTGACCTGTACAGGTCTGCAGCACATCGCTCCTCCACCTCCTGACTGAGAGATCCTGCAGGTTATTACACCACTGACCTGTACAGGTCTGCAGCACATCGCTCCTCCACCTCCTGACTGACTGATCCTGCAGGTTATTACACCACTGACCTGTACAGGTCTGCAGCACATCGCTCCTCCACCTCCTGACTGAGAGATCCTGCAGGTTATTACACCACTGACCTGTACAGGTCTGCAGCACATCGCTCCTCCACCTCCTGACTGAGAGATCCTGCAGGTTATTACACCGCTGACCTGTACAGGTCTGCAGCACATCGCTCCTCCACCTCCTGACTGACTGATCCTGCAGGTTATTACACTGCTGACCTGTACAGGTCTGCAGCACATCGCTCCTCCACCTCCTGACTGAGAGATCCTGCAGGTTATTACACCACTGACCTGTACAGGTCTGCAGCACATCGCTCCTCCACCTCCTGACTGAGAGATCCTGCAGGTTATTACACCGCTGACCTGTACAGGTCTGCAGCACATCGCTCTTCCACCTCCTGACTGACTGATCCTGCAGGTTATTACACCACTGACCTGTACAGGTCTGCAGCACATCGCTCCTCCACCTCCTGACTGAGAGATCCTGCAGGTTATTACACCACTGACCTGTACAGGTCTGCAGCACATCGCTCCTCCACCTCCTGACTGAGAGATCCTGCAGGTTATTACACCACTGACCTGTACAGGTCTGCAGCACATCGCTCCTCCACCTCCTGACTGACTGATCCTGCAGGTTATTACACCGCTGACCTGTACAGGTCTGCAGCACATCGCTCCTCCACCTCCTGACTGAGAGATCCTGCAGGTTATTACACCGCTGACCTGTACAGGTCTGCAGCACATCGCTCCTCCACCTCCTGACTGACTGATCCTGCAGGTTATTACACCACTGACCTGTACAGGTCTGCAGCACATCGCTCCTCCACCTCCTGACTGAGAGATCCTGCAGGTTATTACACCACTGACCTGTACAGGTCTGCAGCACATCGCTCCTCCACCTCCTGACTGACTGATCCTGCAGGTTATTACTCCACTGACCTGTACAGGTCTGCAGCACATCGCTCCTCCACCTCCTGACTGAGAGATCTTGCAGGTTATTACTCCACTGACCTGTACAGGTCTGCAGCACATCGCTCCTCCACCTCCTGACTGAGAGATCCTGCAGGTTATTACTCCACTGACCTGTACAGGTCTGCAGCACATCGCTCCTCCACCTCCTGACTGAGAGATCTTGCAGGTTATTACACCACTGACCTGTACAGGTCTGCAGCACATCGCTCCTCCACCTCCTGACTGACTGAGAGATCCTGCAGGTTATTACACCGCTGACCTGTACAGGTCTGCAGCACATCGCTCCTCCACCTCCTGACTGACTGATCCTGCAGGTTATTACACCGCTGACCTGTACAGGTCTGCAGCACATCGCTCCTCCACCTCCTGACTGAGAGATCCTGCAGGTTATTACACCGCTGACCTGTACAGGTCTGCAGCACATCGCTCCTCCACCTCCTGACTGACTGATCCTGCAGGTTATTACACCACTGACCTGTACAGGTCTGCAGCACATCGCTCCTCCACCTCCTGACTGACTGATCCTGCAGGTTATTACACCACTGACCTGTACAGGTCTGCAGCACATCGCTCCTCCACCTCCTGACTCAGAGATCCTGCAGGTTATTACTCCACTGACCTGTACAGGTCTGCAGCACATCGCTCCTCCACCTCCTGACTGAGAGATCTTGCAGGTTATTACACCACTGACCTGTACAGGTCTGCAGCACATCGCTCCTCCACCTCCTGACTGAGAGATCCTGCAGGTTATTACACCGCTGACCTGTACAGGTCTGCAGCACATCGCTCCTCCACCTCCTGACTGACTGATCCTGCAGGTTATTACACCGCTGACCTGTACAGGTCTGCAGCACATCGCTCCTCCACCTCCTGACTGAGAGATCCTGCAGGTTTACACCGCTGACCTGTACAGGTCTGCAGCACATCGCTCCTCCACCTCCTGACTGACTGATCCTGCAGGTTATTACACCGCTGACCTGTACAGGTCTGCAGCACATCGCTCCTCCACCTCCTGACTGAGAGATCCTGCAGGTTATTACACTGCTGACCTGTACAGGTCTGCAGCACATCGCTCCTCCACCTCCTGACTGAGAGATCCTGCAGGTTATTACACCGCTGACCTGTACAGGTCTGCAGCACATCGCTCCTCCACCTCCTGACTGAGAGATCCTGCAGGTTATTACACCGCTGACCTGTACAGGTCTGCAGCACATCGCTCCTCCATCTCCTGACTGAGATCCTGCAGGTTATTACACCGCTGACCTGTAGAGGTCTGCAGCACATCGCTCCTCCACCTCCTGACTGAGATCCTGCAGGTTATTACACCGCTGACCTGTACAGGTCTGCAGCACATCGCTCCTCCACCTCCTGACTGAGATTTCCTGCAGGTTATTACTCCACATGCCCCACTATCGGTATGAGGCCGCGGGCCCCACTGTCGGTATGAGGCCGCGGGCCCCACTGTCGGTATGAGGCCGCGGGCCCCACTGTCGGTATGAGGCCGCGGGCCCCACTGTCGGTATGAGGCCGCGGGCCCCACTATCGGTATTCGCTCTCAGCAGTGGGTGATAGATACAGAATTGGTGACTTGTTTCTATTAGACCTTTTCTCTGATTGTTCCCATCTGGTTTTGTCTCCTGAGAAAAAATACTGACCGAATACTGATAGTGACTGCAGCTCTGGAGGTGACTGGAGGATAAGACTTGATGTAACAGTGGAATAGTGACTGCAGCTCTGGAGGTGACTGGAAGATGAGACATGATGTAACAGTGGAATAGTGACTGCAGCTCTGGAGGTGACTGGAGGATAAGACACGATGTAACAGCGGAATAGTGACTGCAGCTCTGGAGGTGACTGGAAGATGAGACATGATGTAACAGCAGAATAGTCACTGCAGCTCTGGAGGTGACTGGAGGATAAGACACGATGTAACAGTGGAATAGTGACTGCAGCTCTGGAGGTGACTGGAGGATAAGACACGATGTAACAGCAGAATAGTGACTGCAGCTCTGGAGGTGACTGGAGTATAAGACACGATGTAACAGCAGAATAGTGAGTGCAGCTCTGGGGGTGACTGGAGGATAAGACACGATGTAACAGCAGAATAGTGAGTGCAGCTCTGGAGGTGACTGGAGGATAAGACAGGATGTAAGAGCAGAATAGTGACTACAGCTCTGGAGGTGACTGGAGGATAAGACACGATGTAACAGCAGAATAGTGACTGCCGCTCTGGAGGATGAGTTTCTGACTTTGCTGTCGTGACCCTGGTTTCTTGCCGTCAGGTGTGTGGGGGTCTTGCAGTGTGTGGGGGTCTTGCAGTGTGTGGGGGTCTTGTTGTTCTCCGGCAGTATCTCCCTCGCTCGGGGCAGACGTGGTTAATGGCGTGTGGCTGCTCCGTGTTTTCAGGCCAAGATCCAGCGGCTGGAAACCCTCCGCCATGTCGCCTCTTTCTGCCCTCCCCCGGTATTACTGGGCAGGTGGCGCCCCCTGCAGGAGGGGAGCGTTATTATATATGGCCCCCTGGTGGTGGCTCACATTCGGTGCGGTCGTTCCTCCGATTTGACATTTTTCACTTTTACATCTTTTATTTACAGAAATAGAATCCAATAAATGTCCGATCGGCCCCCAGTCCGTGCCTCGGCCGCCGTGGTTACCCCGTGGAGGGGGTTTCATCCAGACTATGGGGTCCGCAGAGAGAGCTGGTGATGGCAGCTGTACTGTCACCAGGACGGTGGTTATTGGGGTCCGGGCTCCGCTCATTAGTGGCTTTGGCTTTATCCCTTGTTTCCCGCTGGACGGTGTAGCAGAGCCGGAGCAGCGTGAGGTCGGAGGTCAGCACAGGGCGAGCCGCAGGGCGAGGGTGCCGGTCAGCAGGGTGAGGGAGGTCTGGGTGCTGCGCCCGGCGCTCGCTGGCCGGCAGTGCCCGAGGTTCTGCCCGATGCAGGCGGCGTACGCCATGACGTGCGGGATGTAGTTCTGCTCGTGGACGCCGTGCAGCAGATGCGCCATCGGGCCCTTGGCGAAAACGGCGACGTCCTCTCCACCGTGCGTCTCCTGCCGCAGAGGAACCGCGGACTGCGCCTGGTAGGACGTCTGAGCTGGAAGAACATGGCGGCTGTGAGGGGTCGGGGGCCCGGTCTCACAGGACCACCATCGCCCGGACCGCTGCTTCTGGTCAGTGAAGGGTGTGTGCGGTGATCACCTTGTTACAATTGCGCTGATCTGATACATTGTAACTAATCACCAGAATGGAGCTTTGTTGTCTCCATCACTTCACTGATACATTGTAACGAGGCCTCAGCTGTGAGTTGGGCAGCAGGACAGGTTTTCAGTGCAGACTTCACTGATTGTCAGCAGCGGTCTTGGTGATGGTGGTTAATGGCGGTACTCACTGTAGTCCACGGTGGAGACGTTCTCGCGGTTGCCGGCGACCACGCGGTACCCGGGGCCGTTCCCGTACAGGATGGATGTGAAGGGCTTCTGGTCGATGTCGCTCAGAGTTGGAGCCAAACCTGCAATGGACAATATGGAGGGGTTGGGGTGTATGATCGGGCATGTTCAGGGCGCCGCTCGCCCCCACCAGTCTCCATGCAGAGCCTCCAACTCACCGAAGATGGAGGTGCCACGATGCGTGTAGCCGCCGAACGTGAAGACGTGGGAGTGGTCGGCGGTGACCACGGTCAGCGTGTCGCCTGTAGACGTCATGTCCCCGGCAAGGCCGATGGCGAGGTCCATCTGGACGGCCTCGTGGAGCGCCTGCTTGGCTTTACCCTCGTGGTGCCCATGGTCAATGCGCCCACCTGACTCAAAACAGCAGACTGGTGAGTGGCGCCCCCTGCGGGGTGGACATGTGCGGTGTAATATCTGGGGTCCACCGACCAGTCACCCACCTTCCACCAGCAGGAAGAAGCCGTTGGGGTTCTTCTTCAGGATACTGATGGCGACTCTCACCATCTCGGGGAGGGAGGGGTCAGTAGTCGCGTTCCTGTCCAGTTCATACACCAAGTCTCCCGGCTCAAAGAGACCTGGAACAGAAGACATGAGGTCCAGACTGTAGCGCCCCCTGCGGGCCCGAGCCTGCAGCACTTACCAAGAAGGTAGTCCACATCCTGCGGCCTCAGAGCCATCAGCTGCTCCCGACTCCAGACATAATGAGCGGCCTGTGGGGGGAGGAGGAGCCGCATGTCGCATCACCCAGCAGGGAGCTCCCCCTAGTGGTGGCTGCAGACAGGATCTTATCATGTATCTCTGTATACAGGGAGCTCCCCCTAGTGGTGGCTGCAGACAGGATCTTATCATGTATCTCTGTATACAGGGAGCTCCCCCTAGTGGTGGCTGCAGACAGGATCTTATCATGTATCTCTGTATACAGGGAGCTCCCCCTAGTGGTGGCTGCAGACAGAATCTTATCATGTATCTCTGTATACAGGGAGCTCCCTCTAGTGATGGCTGCAGACAGGATCTTATCATGTATCTCTGTGTACAGGGAGCTCCCCCTAGTGGTGACTGCAGACAGGATCTTATCATGTATCTCTTCATACAGGGAGCTCCCCCTAGTGGTGACTGCAGACAGGATCTTATCATGTATCTCTGTATACAGGAAGCTCCCCCTAGTGGTGGCTGCAGACAGGATCTTATCATGTATCTCTGTATACAGGAAGCTCCCCCTAGTGGTGGCTGCAGACAGGATCTTATCATGTATCTCTGTATACAGGAAGCTCCCCCTAGTGGTGGCTGCAGACAGGATCTTATCATGTATCTCTGTATACAGGAAGCTCCCCCTAGTGGTGGCTGCAGACAGGATCTTATCATGTTTCTCTGTATCCAGGGAGCTCCCCCTAGTGGTGGCTGCAGACAGGATCTTATCATGTATCTCTGTATACAGGGAGCTCCCCCTAGTGGTGGCTGCAGACAGGATCTTATCATGTATCTCTGTATACAGGGAGCTCCCCCTAGTGGTGGCTGCAGACAGGATCTTATCATGTATCTCTGTATACAGGGAGCTCCCCCTAGTGGTGGCTGCAGACAGGATCTTATCATGTATCTCTGTATACAGGGAGCTCCCCCTAGTGGTGGCTGCAGACAGGCTCTTATCATGTATCTCTGTATACAGGGAGCTCCCCCTAGTGGTGGCTGCAGACAGGATCTTATCATGTATCTCTGTATACAGGGAGCTCTCCCTAGTGGTGACTGCAGACCGGATTCTATCATGTATCTCTGTATACAGGGAGCTCCCCCTAGTGGTGACTGCAGACAGGATCTTATCATGTATCTCTGTATACAGGGAGCTCCCCCTAGTGGTGGCTGCAGACAGAATCTTATCATGTATCTCTGTATACAGGGAGCTCCCCCTAGTGGTGACTGCAGACAGAATCTTATCATGTATCTCTGTATACAGGGAGCTCCAGCTAGTGGTGACTGCAGACAGGATCTTATCATGTATCTCTGTATACAGGGAGCTCCCCCTAGTGGTGGCTGCAGACAGAATCTTATCATGTATCTCTGTATACAGGGAGCTCGCCCTAGTGGTGGATTTAGGCAGCAGAATGCGAAAATTGTACTCCGAGCTGTGCTCCCTCCTGATGTGAAGGGGTTATTTGCTGTGTAGATTGTGGGGAGACTACCCCCTGCCTTGTCCACTAATGTGTGAATGTCTTGTGTTTTCTAGAGGTGACTATCTGCAGTTTCCCTCGGGATGGAGGTGGAGGCTGTGTCTTCTGCGTTCTCTCGAGCAGGTGAGTGACCACATTTGCGGAGCCTGTGACTTGGTTCTCTTGCCAGTGGTGTATATATATAGATGTGTGTATAGTCTGAGTTGTTCTATACTGGGGTGTAATTTCCAGGTGGCCCCTGACTTGGAGGACCCCCTGAGGCTGGTTGCCCCCGTTACCTTGTTGCTGGGCTTCTTCTCCCTCCACATTTGGGTCAGGTTCAGTCCGTCTTGCCTTGTGCCATTCGCCTTCTCATCGCTCGGATATTCCACGTCGGGGGTGTTCTTGGGGAACATATACTTCCGGCCCCCGCCCATGATGACCTGTAATGAGTGATAATGGGGTCGGGGGTCTCATGAGGCTTCCTCTTCTCTTCCAGTGAAGCTTCTTCTGTTCCAGATTTGGTTCCGACCAGAATCGTCTAAAACCGTAAGTTATTACCTGCGAGCCCCCTCCACCATGTGTGGAGCTCCTCACCCCTGACCTTCATGTGTGGAGCTCCTCACCCCTGACCTTCATGTGTGGAGCCCCTCACCCCTGACCTTCATGTGTGGAGCCCCTCACCCCTGACCTTCATGTTTCCTCGCCCCTGACCTTCATGTGCAGAGCCCCCAACCCCTGTCCCCTTATGTGTCGTGGAGCCCCCAATGTTTCCCCGTCTTACCTCGATGTCCGGGACGTTGGCCATGAGCTGCCAGGCGATGTCCTTGCACCCGTCCTCCACTGCGTCTTTGGGCATCTCGTTATCGGAGTACCAGTCGCGGTTGACCGAGTGGGCATAGGCGGCGCTGGGCGTGGCGTGGTTCACCCTGGTGGTGGTCACCACCCCGACCGCCTTCCCTGTAATGAGACTCCTGGTGAGCGCCGACTGCTGCCGTCATGAGGTCACCCACTGTCCTCATCCTCGCCCTGGTCTGCTGCTGTTCATGAACCAGGAGGCCCAGGATGAGCTGTTCAGTGTCCGTTACATGTGCTGGGTTTACTAGTAATGATGGGGCTGTATGGGGGGAGCCAGTGATGGGGGGGGGGCGGGGGATGTCTGCTGGTGACCACTAGGATGGCTGCTTGCACATCTGGCAGACCTGTCCTGGGGTCCGGGTGCTGGCCGTCCATCTTGGGTCACCTGTGGGACACACTGGTCCAGGTCTTGGGGGGAGGGGAGTGCCTGTTGTGCCGCCATCATGGTGGATGCACTTGTCTCGTGCACCTGGTGGGGGGCCCGGACCCCGCTCTGTGCTCACCTGCGTCTTTGGCCCATCTCAGGATGGAGGTGACCTCGTTGCCCTTGGTGGTGTTGCACAGACCTCGCACCGCAGCCGCGTTCACGCCGACCGTCCCCTCGTTGGCCTTCACTCCGCACAGGTAGGCGGTGGCGGTGCCGGCGCTGTCGGGGACCTGAGCGTTGGTGTTATACGTCTGCGGGGTCAGAACGGAGGAGGACGAGTGAGGGTCTCAGTGTACAGAAATCGTGGGCCGCCCCCACAATGATGCCCCCATGTCTGGTGGTCTCTGCCCTGTGATGCCTGATAAAGCCAATGCCCCCTCTGCCCCCCGGACCCCGCTCACCTTCGCTAGAGCCACATATGGGAACTTGTCCATCTCCAGCACCGTCTCTTCTCCAGGTTTTCCAGCGAGCTGGCCCTTTAAGATCCGCGTAGCTGTGACTGTTGGAACCCCCATGCCTGGCATCAACAAGGGGGTGATTAATAAGTGGCATGGCGCCCGCCCAGCCCCCACACTGCGGTGTCGCCGGGTCTCACCGTCTCCCAGGAACATGATGACGTTCTTGGCGATCTTGGTGTTGAGTCGCTGCAGCTCCAGCGCTCGTCGCAGCGTGTCCTGGGCCTGGGTCCGCCAGTACTCGGGGTCCTTCTCCTGCTCTGTGGGGGCAGAGCTGGTTACAGGGGCACTGAAGGCCGCTCCACCAGCGGGAGGCGGCTGTGACGGGGCACTGAAGGCCGCTCCACCAGCGGGGGGCAGAGCTGGTTACAGGGGCACTGAAGGCCGCTCCACCAGCGGGAGGCGGCTGTGACGGGGCACTGAAGGCCGCTCCACCAGCGGGGGGCAGAGCTGGTTACAGGGGCACTGAAGGCCGCTCCACCAGCGGGAGGTGGCGGTGCTGGGGCACTGAAGGCCGCTCCACCAGCGGGGGGCAGAGCTGGTTACAGGGGCACTGAAGGCCGCTCCACCAGCGGGAGGCGGCTGTGCCGGGGCACTGAAGGCCGCTCCACCAGCGGGGGGCAGAGCTGGTTACAGGGGCACTGAAGGCCGCTCCACCAGCGGGAGGTGGCGGTGCCGGGGCACTGAAGGCCGCTCCACCAGCGGGAGGCGGCTGTGCCGGGGCACTGAAGGCTGCTACACCAGCGGGAGGCGCCGGGGCACTAAAGGCTGCTACACCAGCGGGAGGTGGCGGTGCTGGGGCACTGAAGGCCGCTCCACCAGCGGGGGGCAGAGCTGGTTACAGGGGCACTGAACGCCGCTCCACCAGCGGGAGGTGGCGGTGCCGGGGCACTGAAGGCTGCTACACCAGCGGGAGGCGCCGGGGCACTAAAGGCTGCTACACCAGCGGGAGGTGGCGGTGCTGGGGCACTGAAGGCCGCTCCACCAGCGGGGGGCAGAGCTGGTTACAGGGGCACTGAACGCCGCTCCACCAGCGGGAGGTGGCGGTGCCGGGGCACTGAAGGCTGCTACACCAGCGGGAGGCGGCTGTGCTGGGGCACTGAAGGCTGCTACACCAGCGGGAGGCGCCGGGGCACTGAAGGCTGCTCCACCAGCGGGAGGCGGCTGTGCCGGGGCACTGAAGGCCGCTCCACCAGCGGGAGGCAGCGGTGCTGGGACTCATGGCCTTTACTTCATCACAGAAGTCAGTCGGTGACGAGAACCTTCCTGTTCACCCCCCACTATCAGGCCGGTCCTGACCCAAATGTCTGGGGGCAACTTCTGTGACCCCCAATCCTGAGGACTGTGGCTCTACGTGGCTGTAGCTGTGGTTGACTATTTACACTGCCCCATTTCTCAGGATCAGTGGCGGCTCCAGTGGTCGGACCCCGAGAAATTGGGCTGTTCCCTATCCCATGGGCAAGAGAACTTTCAAACTTGAGAATGCCCCTTTAAAACGTCTCACATCTGAGGGTTTGTTACAAATGTTTCCAATCTATAAACAGCCTGGGTGTCATTGATTAGCTGCACTGATACATTGTAACAAACAGGCCAGAAACCTCCTACTGTGCAACCATGGTCCTCATCAACTCCAGTCACCTCAAGAGCTGCACTCGCCATTCTGCCTGAAGTCCTTACACTGTGGCACGTCAAGTTAATGGTGTCTGTAACAGCAGAATAGTGAGTGCAGCTCTGGAGGATGAGATCTGATGTAGTGCAGGTTTAGTTGCTCGAAGCCCCTCTTACCTGGGAATTCCTGTGCCATGACCAGCTTGATGACCAGCATTAGTGCCCACCGCCTCGCGTCCATCCTGTGCGTCAGAACAGCTCCAGCACCTTATGTGCCGCCCTGCCAATGGGGGAGGATGATGAGTATTGGGCAGAGCCGGACTCCGGCATGAAAGCCGAATAATCCCAGATATTCACATAAATGGCAGCCTTTGCTTCCCGCAATCTGCGGCGGCCGAGAGCAAACAGCGAATCCCCCGACCCCTCATTACTGCAGATTTATAGATGGAAAGATGAAAGCAGAAAATCCTGGTCACAGCCGAAAATAAACCCTGGCACAACCGGGAGACGAAGGGTCAGAGGAAGGCACCGCGAGCGTACAAAGGGGCCATTATACCCCAATGCCCTAACGCGCGCTCAACCGGGGGGCAGTATTATAGGAGTTATATTCTTGTACATAGGGGCAGTATTATAGTAGTTATATTCTTGTACATAGGAGCAGTATTATAGTAGTTATATTCTTGTACATAGGGAGCAGTATTATAGTAGTTATATTCTTGTACATAGGGGCAGTATTATAGTAGTTATATTCTTGTACATAGGAGCAGTATTATAGTAGTTATATTCTTGTACATAGGAGCAGTATTATAGTAGTTATATTCTTGTACATAGGAGCAGTATTATAGTAGTTATAGTCTTGTACATAGGGGCAGTATTGTAGTAGTTATATTCTTGTACATAGGGGCAGTATTATAGTAGTTATATTCTTGTACATAGGGGCAGTATTATAGTAGTTATATTCTTGTACATAGGGGCAGTATTGTAGTAGTTATATTCTTGTACATAGGAGCAGTATTATAGTAGTTATATTCTTGTACATAGGAGCAGTATTATAGTAGTTATATTCTTGTACATAGGAGCAGTATTATAGTAGTTATATTCTTGTACATAGGAGCAGTATTATAGTAGTTATAGTCTTGTACATAGGGGCAGTATTGTAGTAGTTATAGTCTTGTACATAGGGGCAGTATTGTAGTAGTTATATTCTTGTACATAGGGGCAGTATTATAGTAGTTATATTCTTGTACATAGGGGCAGTATTGTAGTAGTTATATTCTTGTACATAGGAGCAGTATTATAGTAGTTATATTCTTGTACATAGGAGCAGTATTATAGTAGTTATATTCTTGTACATAGGAGCAGTATTATAGTAGTTATAGTCTTGTACATAGGGGCAGTATTGTAGTAGTTATATTCTTGTACATAGGGGCAGTATTATAGTAGTTATATTCTTGTACATAGGGGCAGTATTATAGTAGTTATATTCTTGTACATAGGAGCAGTATTATAGTAGTTATAGTCTTGTACATAGGAGCAGTATTATAGTAGTTATATTCTTGTACATAGGAGCAGTATTATAGTAGTTATATTCTTGTACATAGGGGCAGTATTATAGTAGTTATATTCTTGTACATAGGAGCAGTATTATAGTAGTTATATTCTTGTACATAGGAGCAGTATTATAGTAGTTATATTCTTGTACATAGGAGCAGTATTATAGTAGTTATATTCTTGTACATAGGAGCAGTATTATAGTAGTTATATATTTGTACATAGGGAGCAGTATTATAGTAGTTATATTCTTGTACATAGGGGGCAGTATTATAGTAGTTATATTCTTGTACATAGGGGGCAGTATTATAGTAGTTATATTCTTGTACATAGGGGGCAGTATTATAGTAGTTATATTCTTGCACATAGGGGGCAGTATTATAGTAGTTATATTCTTGTACATAGGGGCAGTATTATAGTAGTTATATATTTGTACATAGGGAGCAGTATTATAGTAGTTATATTCTTGTACATAGGGGGCAGTATTATAGTAGTTATATTCTTGTACATAGGGGGCAGTATTATAGTAGTTATATTCTTGCACATAGGGGGCAGTATTATAGTAGTTATATTCTTGTACATAGGGGCAGTATTATAGTAGTTATATATTTGTACATAGGGAGCAGTATTATAGTAGTTATATTCTTGTACATAGGGGGCAGTATTATAGTAGTTATATTCTTGTACATAGGGGGCAGTATTATAGTAGTTATATTCTTGTACATAGGAGCAGTATTATAGTAGTTATATTCTTGTACATAGGGGGCAGTATTATAGTAGTTATATTCTTGTACATAGGGGGCAGTATTATAGTAGTTATATTCTTGTACATAGGAGCAGTATTATAGTAGTTATATTCTTGTACATAGGAGCAGTATTATAGTAGTTATATTCTTGTACATAGGGGGCAGTATTATAGTAGTTATATTCTTGTACATAGGGGGCAGTATTATAGTAGTTATATTCTTGTACATAGGAGCAGTATTATAGTAGTTATATTCTTGTACATAGGAGCAGTATTATAGTAGTTATATTCTTGTACATAGGGAGCAGTATTATAGTAGTTATATTCTTGTACATAGGGGGCAGTATTATAGTAGTTATATTCTTGTACATAGGAGCAGTATTATAGTAGTTATATTCTTGTACATAGGGGCAGTATTATAGTAGTTATATTCTTGTACATAGGGAGCAGTATTATAGTAGTTATATTCTTGTACATAGGGGGCAGTATTATAGTAGTTATATTCTTGTACATAGGAGCAGTATTATAGTAGTTATATTCTTGTACATAGGGGCAGTATTATAGTAGTTATATTCTTGTACATAGGGAGCAGTATTATAGTAGTTATATTCTTGTACATAGGGAGCAGTATTATAGTAGTTATATTCTTGTACATAGGGGGCAGTATTATAGTAGTTATATTCTTGTACATAGGAGCAGTATTATAGTAGTTATATTCTTGTACATAGGGAGCAGTATTATAGTAGTTATATTCTTGTACATAGGGAGCAGTATTATAGTAGTTATATTCTTGTACATAGGGGGCAGTATTATAGTAGTTATATTCTTGTACATAGGAGCAGTATTATAGTAGTTATATTCTTGTACATAGGAGCAGTATTATAGTAGTTATATTCTTGTACATAGGGGCAGTATTATAGTAGTTATATTCTTGTACATAGGGAGCAGTATTATAGTAGTTATATTCTTGTACATAGGGAGCAGTATTATAGTAGTTATATTCTTGTACATAGGGGGCAGTATTATAGTAGTTATATTCTTGTACATAGGAGCAGTATTATAGTAGTTATATTCTTGTACATAGGGAGCAGTATTATAGTAGTTATATTCTTGTACATAGGGAGCAGTATTATAGTAGTTATATTCTTGTACATAGGGGCAGTATTATGGTAGTTATATTCCTGTACATAGGGGCAGTATTATAGTAGTTATATTCTTGTACATAGGGAGCAGTATTATAGTAGTTATATTCTTGTACATAGGGAGCAGTATTATAGTAGTTATATTCTTGTACATAGCAGCAGTATTGTAGTAGTTATATTCTTGTACATAGGAGCAGTATTGTAGTAGTTATATTCTTGTACATAGGAGCAGTATTGTAGTAGTTATATTCTTGTACATAGGGGCAGTATTATAGTAGTTATATTCTTGTATATAGGAGTAGTATTATAGTAGTTATATTCTTGTATATAGGAGTAGTATTATAGTAGTTATATTCTTGTACATAGGAGCAGTATTATAGTAGTTATATTCTTGTACATAGGGGCAGTATTATAGTAGTTATATTCTTGTACATAGGGAGCAGTATTATAGTAGTTATATTCTTGTACATAGGGAGCAGTATTATAGTAGTTATATTCTTGTACATAGGAGCAGTATTATAGTAGTTATATTCTTGTACATAGGGGCAGTATTATAGTAGTTATATTCTTGTACATAGGGAGCAGTATTATAGTAGTTATATTCTTGTACATAGGGAGCAGTATTATAGTAGTTATATTCTTGTACATAGGGGGCAGTATTATAGTAGTTATATTCTTGTACATAGGAGCAGTATTATAGTAGTTATATTCTTGTACATAGGGAGCAGTATTATAGTAGTTATATTCTTGTACATAGGGAGCAGTATTATAGTAGTTATATTCTTGTACATAGGGGCAGTATTATGGTAGTTATATTCCTGTACATAGGGGCAGTATTATAGTAGTTATATTCTTGTACATAGGGAGCAGTATTATAGTAGTTATATTCTTGTACATAGGGAGCAGTATTATAGTAGTTATATTCTTGTACATAGCAGCAGTATTATAGTAGTTATATTCTTGTACATAGGAGCAGTATTGTAGTAGTTATATTCTTGTACATAGGAGCAGTATTATAGTAGTTATATTCTTGTACATAGGGGCAGTATTATAGTAGTTATATTCTTGTACATAGCGGGCAGTATTATAGTAGTTATATTCTTGCACATAGCGGGCAGTATTATAGTAGTTATATTCTTGCACATAGGGGCAGTATTATAGTAGTTATATTCTTGTACATAGGGGCAGTATTGTAGTAGTTATATTCTTGTACATAGGGGCAGTATTATAGTAGTTATATTCTTGTACATAGGGGCAGTATTATAGTAGTTATATTCTTGTACATAGGAGCAGTATTGTAGTAGTTATATTCTTGTACATAGGGGGCAGTATTATAGTAGTTATATTCTTGTACATAGGAGCAGTATTATAGTAGTTATATTCTTGTACATAGCAGCAGTATTATAGTAGTTATATTCTTGTACATAGGGGCAGTATTGTAGTAGTTATATTCTTGTACATAGGGGCAGTATTATAGTAGTTATATTCTTGTACATAGGGAGCAGTATTATAGTAGTTATATTCTTGTACATAGGGAGCAGTATTATAGTAGTTATATTCTTGTACATAGGGGCAGTATTATAGTAGTTATATTCTTGTACATAGGGAGCAGTATTATAGTAGTTATATTCTTGTACATAGGGAGCAGTATTATAGTAGTTATATTCTTGTACATAGGAGCAGTATTATAGTAGTTATATTCTTGTACATAGGAGCAGTATTATAGTAGTTATATTCTTGTACATAGGAGCAGTATTGTAGTAGTTATATTCTTGTACATAGGGAGCAGTATTATAGTAGTTATATTCTTGTACATAGGAGCAGTATTATAGTAGTTATATTCTTGTACATAGGGAGCAGTATTATAGTAGTTATATTCTTGTACATAGGAGCAGTATTGTAGTAGTTATATTCTTGTACATAGGGGGCAGTATTATAGTAGTTATATTCTTGTACATAGGGAGCAGTATTATAGTAGTTATATTCTTGTACATAGGGGGCAGTATTATAGTAGTCGTAGTCTTGTACACAGGGGGCAGTATTTTTCAGGATGGATACTTTATTGCCCTTCTGCAATGATTCTTCTATTTTGATTTTTTTCTCTCCAGCTTTATATTTTGTGCTGAGTTTACTGGGCTGAAGCCTCCATTCTTTACACTACAGGCTGCAGTTGGTATACTGTATTCTAGTTTCCCATGTGGAGCCCCTGGGAGTTGTGCTCTGGTAGCAGCCTCTCTTCTGGTGCGGCCCCCCACCTCTGCTGTTGCCCCTCGGCCGGGTACTTACCCTGATAATCTGCAGGTGAAGTAGCAGAGACCCCAGAGCACAATCATGGCCGCCATGGAGCAGACGATGGTGGTGATGAGCAAATGCATCTCGCTGGTCAGCGCCATAATGGGGTACAGCCGGCCTCTGAGGCTGCAGACCCCCGTGCAGGGTGTAGTGGGCACCAGGACGGAGCTGCCAGATGCGGAGCCGCTTCTGTCAGCAGATCCTGGATTTACCGTCACCTGATATGATAATTCCTAAGATTAAGCGTCTGAGATCAGTGAGCCGGCGCTGCGGGGGGCGACTACAGCATGTACAGGATCGTACGGACCCCCAGATACAAAGCAGAGAGTCCTAAACTGTATCTCACATAATGGGATTAGATACATGGTCTCGTCATAGTGTCTCACAGGGTGGGATTAGATGCATGGCCTCGTCATACAGTATCTCACACGATTGGATTAGATGCATGGCCTCGTCATACAGTATCTCACACGGTTGGATTAGATGCATGGTCTCGTCATACAGTATCTCACAGGGTGGGATTAGATACATGGTCTCGTCATACTGTATCTCACACGGTGGGATTAGATACATGGTCTCGTCATACAGTATCTCACACGGTGGGATTAGGTGCATGGTCTCGTCATACAGTATCTCACACGGTTGGATTAGATGCATGGTCTCGTCATACAGTATCTCACACGGTGGGATTAGATACATGGTCTCGTCATACTGTATCTCACACGGTGGGATTAGATACATGGTCTCGTCATACAGTATCTCACACGGTGGGATTAGGTGCATGGTCTCGTCATACAGTATCTCACAGGGTGGGATTAGATGCATGGTCTCGTCATACAGTATCTCACACGGTTGGATTAGATGCATGGCCTCGTCATACAGTATCTCACACGGTTGGATTAGATGCATGGTCTCGTCATACAGTATCTCACAGGGTGGGATTAGATACATGGTCTCGTCATACTGTATCTCACACGGTGGGATTAGATGCATGGCCTCGTCATACAGTATCTCACAGGGTGGGATTAGGTGCATGGTCTCGTCATACAGTATCTCACACGGTTGGATTAGATGCATGGTCTCGTCATACAGTATCTCACAGGGTGGGATTAGATACATGGTCTCGTCATACTGTATCTCACACGGTGGGATTAGATACATGGTCTCGTCATACAGTGTCTCACACGATTGGATTAGATGCACGGCCTCGTCATACAGTATCTCACAGGGTGGGATTAGATGCATGGTCTCGTCATACAGTATCTCACACGGTTGGATTAGATGCATGGTCTCGTCATACAGTATCTCACACGGTGGGATTAGATGCATGGTCTCGTCATACAGTATCTCACACGGTTGGATTAGATGCATGGTCTCGTCATACAGGATCTCACAGGGTGGGATTAGATGCATGGTCTCGTCATACAGGATCTCACAGGGTGGGATTAGATACATGGTCTCATCATACAGTATCTCACAGGGTGGGATTAGATGCATGGTCTCGTCATACAGGATCTCACAGGGTGGGATTAGATACATGGTCTCATCATACAGTATCTCACAGGGTGGGATTAGATGCATGGTCTCGTCATACAGTATCTCACAGGGTGGGATTAGATGCATGGTCTCGTCATACAGTATCTCACAGGGTGGGATTAGATGCATGGTCTCGTCATACAGTATCTCACAGGGTGGGATTAGATGCATGGTCTCGTCATACAGTATGTCACTTGATGGGATTAGATGCATGGCCTCGTCATACAGTATCTCACAGGGTGGGATTAGATGCATGGTCTCGTCATACAGGATCTCACAGGGTGGGATTAGATACATGGTCTCATCATACAGTATCTCACAGGGTGGGATTAGATGCATGGTCTCGTCATACAGTATCTCACAGGGTGGGATTAGATGCATGGTCTCGTCATACAGTATCTCACAGGGTGGGATTAGATGCATGGTCTCGTCATACAGTATCTCACAGGGTGGGATTAGATGCATGGTCTCGTCATACAGTATGTCACTTGATGGGATTAGATGCATGGCCTCGTCATACAGTATCTCACAGGGTGGGATTAGATGCATGGTCTCGTCATACAGTATCTCACAGGGTGGGATTAGATGCATGGTCTCGTCATACAGTATCTCACAGGGTGGGATTAGATGCATGGTCTCGTCATACAGTATGTCACTTGATGGGATTAGATGCATGGCCTCGTCATACAGTATCTCACAGGGTGGGATTAGATGCATGGTTTCATCATACAGGACTTGCCCCCCTCCCCATAGGAGCTGTCAGGAGAGCGGGGTTCAGGTGCTGGTATATCTGTATATACATCAGGGCGGTGTCAGGCTCGTATAGTCTATAACATGGGGGAGGGGAAGCTCCTGGATTGGCGCCAAATCTGCAGGACGCCACTGATAGTCACGTTCCACAGGTGGACAGGGACTCCACACCCCCAATAGATGCGCCCACATCTGTATTTTACACTACAAATGGGAAATGAATAAAGTAGACGTGCTGGAGTCCGGGGGGGCACGTGCTGGAGTCCGGGGGTGCGGCCCTACCCATGCTCTGCTGATGGCAGGGGTCAGCCCCTCCGTAGACCAGCAGGGAGCGGTGTCCTGAACAGCCGGGTCGCCCCCCCCGGGACCCTGAGAACACTGCGGCTGTTGGCGGCCTCAGTGCTGGGCAGTGCCCTCCTATGTATCCGAGCCTCTGGGCTGCAGCTAATGGGTTACCCTTCCTGTGGCCTCTATTGATTGGCCCTCTGTTTTTCGGCCCCCTCCACAGCAGCAGGACAGAGCCAAGTAGGTCAGTGGTGCCCCCCCATGGCGGAGGCTGCTCCAGGGGGATCACACACTTCCTCCGCATGGAAGCCATCGACCTTGTGCATTGTGGGGGCCCCGTCCTCCTCCCTCCGGAGCCGATGGTCCTCTAGGTGAAGCCCCTCGCAATGTCGACACCTCAACCCCCAATATCCACAGGAGCTGCTACGGTCCAGACTCCCCCCTGCCCCATACAGCACAATCGGCCAGCTGGGGTCCGAGTACAGGGGTCTGCGAGGGCGACACTAGTCAGTACGGGGGCAGCAGCGGTACAGGGGCTGAGCTCACTGATCAACACTAGAAAGCCAGAAATGGCTGATAGCAGGGAGTAATAGATTGTAGTCTCCTCACACCTGCAGTCACCTCCCCCAGTAGTGGCTGATAACAGGGAGTAATAGATTGTAGTCTCCTCGCACCTGCAGTCACATGGTCCCTTGTTAAATTGTATCACTCTGGTTCTGTTTTCTCTTCCTTCCTCTCTCCCCCCCCCTCTCTCCCCTCTCCCCCCCCTCTCTCTCTCCCCCCATCCCCCTCTCTCTTTTCCCTCTCTTTTCCCTCTCTTTTCCCTCTCTTTTCCCTCTCTTTTCCCTCTCTTTTCCCTCTCTTTTCCCTCTCTTTTCCCTCTCTTTCCCTCTCTTTTCCCTCTCTTTTCCCTCTCTTTTCTCTCTCTCTTTTCTCTCTCTCTCTTTTCTCTCTCTCTCTTTTCTCTCTCCTTTCTCTCTCTCTCTTTTCTCTCTCTCTTCTTCTCTCTCTCTTTTCTCTCTCTCTTTTCTCTCTCTCTTTTCTCTCTCTCTTCTCTCTCTCTTTTCTCTCTCTCTTTTCTCTCTCTCTTTCTCTCTCTCTTTTCTCTCTCTCTTTTCTCTCTCTCTTTTCTCTCTCTCTTTTCTCTCTCTCTTTTCTCTCTCTCTTTCTCTCTCTCTTTTCTCTCTCTCTTTTCTCTCTCTCTTTTCTCTCTCTCTTTCTCTCTCTCTTTTCTCTCTCTCTTTTCTCTCTCTCTTTCTCTCTCTCTCTTTTCCTTCTCTCTCTTTCCTTCTCTCTCTCTTTCCTTCTCTCTCTCTTTTCCTTCTCTCTCTCTTTTCCTTCTCTCTCTCTTTTCCTTCTCTCTCTCTTTTCCTTCTCTCTCTCTTTTCCTTCTCTCTCTCTTTTCCTTCTCTCTCTCTCTCTCTTTTTTCTCTCTTTTTCTCTCTTTTTTCTCTCTTTTCTCTCTCTTTTCTCTCTTTTCTCTCTCTTTTCTCTCTCTTTTCTCTCTCTCTTTTCCCTCTCTTTTCCCTCTCTTTTCCCTCTCTCTTTTCCCTCTCTCTTTTCCCTCTCTCTTTTCCCTCTCTCTTTTCCCTCTCTCTTTTCCCTCTCTTTTCCCTCTCTATTTCCCTCTCTTTCCCTCTCTTTTCCTCTCTTTTCCCTCTCTTTCCTCTCTCTCTTTCCCTCTCTCTCTTTCCCTCTCTCTCTTTCCCTCTCTCTCTTTCCCTCTCTCTCTTTCCCTCTCTCTCTTTCCCTCTCTCTCTTTCCCTCTCTCTCTTTCCCTCTCTCTCTTTCCCTCTCTCTCTTTCCCTCTCTCTTTTCTCTCTCTCTATTCCCTCTCTCTCTTTTCCCTCTCTCTCTTTTCCCTCTCTCTCTTTTCCCTCTCTCTTTTCCCTCTCTCTTTTCCCTCTCTCTCTTTTCCCTCTCTCTCTTTTCCCTCTCTCTCTTTTCCCTCTCTCTCTTTTCCTCTCTCTCTTTTCCCTCTCTCTCTTCTCTCCCTCTTTTCTCTCCCTCTTTTCTCTCCCTCTTTTCTCTCCCTCTTTTCTCTCCCTCTTTTCTCTCCCTCTTTTCTCTCCCTCTTTTCTCTCCCTCTTTTCTCTCCCTCTTTTCTCTCCCTCTTTTCTCTCCCTCTTTTCTCTCCCTCTTTTCTCTCCCTCTTTTCTCTCCCTCTTTTCTCTCCCTCTTTTCTCTCCCTCTTTTCTCTCCCTCTTTTCTCTCCCTCTTTTCTCTCCCTCTTTTCTCTCCCTCTTTTCTCTCCCTCTTTTCTCTCTCTCTTTTCTCTCTCTCTTTTCTCTCTCTCTTTTCTCTCTCTCATCGTTTAATCATTAACTGTTCTTTATCTGCCGCAGATCGGAGCTGGGGTAGGGGGGATCATACAGAATCTGGGGGCTGCTCCTCGTTATCAGCCTATGGAGGGACCAAAAGAGGCAGCGACCACCCACCCTCCCCAACGCCCGGCACAGACCCCGGAGTGTAGCCCCCATTTGGTCGGATGTGATTAACCCCCTACAGATCTTTAGGTGGAGGGAGATCGGCAGTGAAGTGACAGTGGCCGGGCAGACCGAGTGATCGTACGATGAGATTGCAGAGCGAGCGGTGCGAACAGATCACGCGACCTAATCTCTGCCCAGAACTAAACCAGGGACCCCCAACATGAGATCGCCCCCTAAATACTACGGAGAATTAACGCCAGGCTCAGGGACCGCCAGCATGAGAAGCCCGCAGGGTGGTCGCGCCGCAGGGTGGTCGCGCAGGGTGATGGGCGTCTTACCTGCTCCCTGAGTTATCAGCAACTTGTGACTGAAGCTGAAGAAAAAGTTCAAGGAGAAAAGAAGTTCCCGGAGCAGGAGGAGAGGAGGAGGAGGATGAGGAGGAGGAGGACAGCCCCTCAAGATGCAAATGTGTCCTCCCTGCAGGTCCCAGCCCCCCACCCTCTGCTGACTCCCCCCATCCTCAGCCCGAGCAAGGAGCCGACCCTCATTGACACCCAGAAACTCCCTGGGGGGTCAGTGGTGGTCCCTGTGGTCTGGTGGTGCTGGTGGTGGTTTAGCAGTGGTCCCTGTAGTTGGGGGGGGGGGGGGGGGTAGTGGTGGTCTGGTGGAGGGTGTGGGGGTAGCGGTGGTCCCTGTAGTCTGGTGGGGGGGGTGGTAGCGGTGGTCCCTGTGGTGGGGGGTGGTAGCGGTGGTCCCTGTGGTGGGGGGGGTAGCGGTGGTCCCTGTGGTGGGGGGGTAGCGGTGGTCCCTGTGGTGGGTTGGGGGGTGGGGTAGCGGTGGTCCCTTTGATCCGGGGCCCGGGTGGCGCTGGGGGCAGTTTTGGGCTCCTGGTGTCTGCACTTTCTATCTGCTTTCTGGGGGCCGGACGCCCACATTGTGACTGGGGGGCTAACGCTCCTGATCGGACCCCGGTAGTGGTCCTGACTCTGCGTCGTCTTCTGGAAGGTTCTTCCTGCACTTGACTTTCCTGTCCGTCCCTGATCTGCAGCATGCTCTGTAAACCTAGTCTATGGGGGGCAACATGGCTCCAGTCTGAGCCCCCCAGGTTACTATATAACGATGGTGGCGGACGTCGCACGGTTCGCTGTTTTTGGCTCCACCTTCCTGATTTTTGGACCCAGTAGTTTATTAAGTAACTTCAGTGAGAATTAACCCTCGGCAGGGATCAGGGGTGTACTTACTTTAGTAACCGCTGCCGTCCTCAGCCCTGTCAGAGCAATGATGGATGTGACCGTGGGTCCCCCAATAACTGCGTCCCCCCTGTACTTCAGCCCTGGGTGTATGGTGCTCAGCGGTTTTGGATTTGCACCCCCTCCCCCCACCTGGCGAACAAGGCGGAATGGGAGTGAGAAGGATTGGACCCCCAGTTCCAGCATGCGCCATCCTCCTGTGCAGTGGGAAGATGAGGGCACCACGCGCCCCCTCTATGATCAGAGTCCATGGTGCAGGTCCGCCTGTAGAGGACGAGGCGCCCCCATTGCTGCGGCCGGTGTGAGGCGGTGTCCGTCGCTGGGACTCCGCTCCTTTGTGGCTGCCGTCGTTGCTGTCTGGATATTGACGCCCTGGGTGTGAGGGGGGGGGCCCGGGTCTACCAGCTTCTACCCCTAGGGGGCAGATCCAATCACAGCGCAGCTCTTCTGTAAGACTAGAATGAGATGAGGGCTGTGATTGGTGCGTGGTGGTGATGGCGGACTCCATGCTGCGCTGCTCCGCGGGGTGTGACACAAGGCATCTGATGGCTGGTGTCGTGTGCCAGTGTTGCCCACCGCAGTCGCCCTTGGCTGCTATGGCTGCCGCTGTCGGGTTGGTCGTATGGATCTGGTGCTGGATTTCTTGGTTCAAAAGATTCCAAGATTAAACCAGATAAATTGTTAGTGTTGGGTTCCTACAGCAGCGGGGGGGCGTTGAGTCTGCGGCCCCTCGATGTCCCGTGGAGCGCTGGCACCAGACGCCGCTCCATAGATAAGACATTCCAGGAAGCTGCAGTTTCCCTTTTCGATGTATTTTTTTCCATGTTTCTGTTCTTGGTCACGAGACTCGTTGCTGACCATGTTATCGAGAGCAGTGTATCCCCCCTCACAAGTCCGGGCACGATGGGGGGGCCGGGATTCCTGGTGAAATCGGACCACCGTGCGCTCTCCGCTATTTGCCACGCCATTCTGTCCTGCTATCAATAATTGGCTGCATCCAATAATTACAGGGATAGTCTATGGCTATTGGCCAGCTGCGACCTCCTCCCCCCAGTGCTCCCAAGAAGGGGGCTCTGCACATGCTTGACCTCAGCTATTACTGGCACGGCCATAGACAATGACTGGAGTAGTCTCTGCTGCAGAGGTTGGACCCCCAGAGTCAGAAAGCTATCCCCTTTATATCTGAGTGCCCATGCCCCTCTGCAGAGCTTGGGCAGGCGACACTCAAATATCCAAAGCCTAGAAGCGTAGGGTTCCTGGGGTTGATGGGTCAGCTGACCTCACCATGGCGTCCCTGCACGGGGTTGAGATGCTGCACGGGGTTGAGATGCTGCACGGGGTTGAGATGCTGCACGTAGCCAACAGGCACATTGTGCAATCCCTTGTGGTCAACGAATGGCGCATCAGTAGTGGATGGGGACGTGCATAGGATGCCACCAGAATCTTGTAGGCTAAATCTTGAGCCATTTATAAGAAGTGTTTAGTGCTGACGAGAACGAGCCGATGCCACATCTGTAACGAGACTCTTCCAGAACTCGTGGAAGCTTACAGCAAAAATGCCGCACAACAGAAGGCAAAGTGGAACCATCGACCATTCCTGCACAATGTACTGGGCCGGCATCTATCGCCACCCTCATGGGCTTCTGATCGAGTGGATGCGATCTTCATCCATTTCCATCCGTGGAGCTTCTCATGTGTACGATCAGGGTGGGCTCTCCATACATCATAATGGGACCTTGCTGATGGTTTTGTGGGTTCTGCACGGAGGTTGGAGCTGATCGGAGTCTGCTGCACGGACACATTACTACTCATACTCCACGACGTTCTGTAGGTGACCTCCTGTGGTGGAGACGTCAGATAACCTGAACCCTAAAATGTCCCCTGAGCCGTCAATCCTTATACATCTTTACTGCCCTGGTGTCAGTATTAATATCCCACACATGAAGGGGCACCCACTCATCACCCCACACATGTAGTCTCCTCCACTGAGGTGAGTGGGGGGCCACTACAGCTGGGGCCCTGGAGGATTTTCCACCTGTGACCAGGGACTCATTGACACTATGAAGTGTCCTTTGGATGAATGCACATTGTATGCAGATGTAGATTGTGTGAGAACCTTCCACCGAGCATTGTCCCCCTGCAGAGCATTACTCCCACCTCCTCCTTTGTCTGCAGATTATTCGCTCAGGTGCCCTCATATCACCTCACCTGTCGCCTCCACCCTCTTTGAAGAGATGTATGACAATACATAAGTGAGTCATGGGCATACAGTGCTGGCCAAAAGTATTGGCACCCCTGCAATTCTGTCAGATAACACTCCGTTTCTTCCTGAAAATGATTGCAATCACAAATTCTTTGGTATTATTATCTTTATTTAACTTGTCTTCAATGAAAAAACACAAAAAGAATTGTCCTAAAGCCAAATTGTGAGGAAGCATGAGCAATCTCAAGGCTACAAGTCCATCTCCAAAGACCTGAATGTTCCTGTGTCTTCCGTGCGCAGTGTCATCAAGAAGTGTAAAGCCCATGGCACTGTGGCTAACCTCCCTAGATGTGGACGGAAAAGAAAAATTGACGAGAGATTTCAATGCAAGATTGTGCGGATGGTGGATAAAGAACCTCGACTAACATCCAAACAAGTTCAAGCTGCCCTGCAGTCCGAGGGTACAACAGTGTCAACCCGTACTATCCGTCGGCGTCTGAATGAAAAGGGACTGTATGGTAGGATACCCAGGAAGACCCCACTTCTTACCCCGAGACATAAAAAAGCCAGGCTGGAGTTTGCCAAAACTTACCTGAGAAAGCCTAAAACGTTTTGGAAGAATGTTCTCTGGTCAGATGAGACAGAAGTAGATGGGAAAAAGCATCAACATAGAGTGTACAGGAAAAAAAAAAGAGGCCTTCAAAGAAAAGAACACGGTCCCTACAGTCAAACATGGCGGAGGTTCCCTGATGTTTTGGGGTTGCTTTGCTGCCTCTGGCACTGGACTGCTTGACCGTGTGCATGGCATTATGAAGTCTGAAGACTACCAACAAATTTTGCAGCATAATGTAGGGCCCAGTGTGAGAAAGCTGGGTCTCCCTCAGAGGTCATGGGTCTTCCAGCAGGACAATGACCCAAAACACACTTCCAAAAGCACTATAAAATGGTTTGAGAGAAAGCACTGGAGACTTCTAAGGTGGCCAGCAATGAGTCCAGACCTGAATCCCATAGAACACCTGTGGAGAGATCTCAAAATGGCAGTTTGGAGAAGGCACCCTTCAAATATCAGGGACCTGGAGCAGTTTGCCAAAGAAGAATGGTCTACAATTCCAGCAGAGCATTGTAAGAAACTCATTGATGGTTACCGGAAGCGGTTGTTCCCAGTTATTTTGGCTAAAGGTTGTGCAACAAAGTATTAGGCTGAGGGTGCCAATACTTTTGGCCACCACTGTAGATGTGAATCCTTACCCCATCCTCTCTGTAGCTGCCAGTCCTTGTACATGAGCCATGTTTGGTACATCATGTGGTTGCCGGTGGGTTCGGGGGCCTCGGGCTTCAGCCAGCACCATTGACGGGGGGTCTAGACTGTCCTGAGCCCCTTTTGACTCCCCAGAGGAGCTTTTGGTCTGTTCAGAGATCCGGACCTTCTACATGCGGGTTCCTCCCTCTTCTGCGCCATTTTCACTCCACCAAGGAGGCGGCTGCTGCCCCTCTAACGTCCATGTCTTGCTATGGGTTACCAATGATGTATCTGTAGCCCGGCACTGCTGGTACCGCATCCTCTGGCTCTGTAACATTGCTCATTCCTGATGAGTCTATTAGTGGGATTCACCAATGACTCTCAGGTGCCGCTCACTGCACTCTTCTGTAAAGGGTTAATTCATTGACATGGTCAGTTGACAGCATGACATTACAGTATGTGCCAACCTCACTAATGTCCAATCTGGTGTCACCTAAACCTGGTAGACAGTCACCATTTCTGTAGGGAAGTTGACTGTCGGCTCAGCTGTACGCTGGGAGATGCTGCGATGGAGGAGCAGCTGAGGTGAGTGCTAGCAGCTTGTGACATGTTGGCCATGGTCTGTGCCAATCGTTTACTTTTTCTGTACAAAGCTAGATGCCTCTGTGTAAGGGCTCACTCACACCATTATTGGGTCTAAATGTAATCTGACAGCACATCGGATCGCACTCGGATCAATGTTGGTCTCGCACAGCTCCCCCATATCGCTGTCGGCTGTTGAAGTCCTGAGAATGCACTCTGATGAACTCATTGCAGCCCGATATCGTGCACTCACAGAATGGATAAGAAAAAAGGTCTTCATCTTCTGCTCATCTGAGAGAATTGGGTCTCAATGTGCCGGTACTGACGAGAGTGATTGCAGGGTAATTTGCATAATTGACCAGATTCAATCAGATGAGCGAATCTATGGCCGTCTGACCTTACAGTGAGGCTGCTGAACAGGCTCCTGTGCCCGCATCCTTCCACCATCTGTGGGGGGGCTGCTCCAACCCAAAGAGGCCACTGTACTGTCCTATATCATGGGGCCACCACCGCCCAGGCATGTACAACCCTCATACACTGAGGGGGTCCGGATTCCCCCTGGGTGACTGGGGTATTGCAGCATTGTTTAGCCAGTAATTTGGATAATAAAATCCCCCCCCCCTCGCGTGCCATCCTGCCCGTCACCTGAGGTCTGCAGATCCAGCAAATGGCGGCTGCCCCACGTCTAATGACTGCACCATCTGATTGCATGTCCTCCTCATTGCAGATGTTGCAATAAGAGCAATGATCTGCAGACTATGTATGTCAGGAACAGGATGGAGGAATGATCTGCAGATCTGTACTGGATGGTGTCTTCAGGGAGGTCTGGGTCTCCTTTTGTTTTTTAGGGTGCTGGTGGTCTGAGGGAGGCTCACTATGGCCCCTTTGTGTGGGGAGATACTGCGTTGTGCACAGGACCCTGCTGCAGTGACCTCCCCGACTTGCGCCCGTCAGGGACCGCGCTGTGCCCACGAGTTCAGGAAATCTCCGGTATAAAGTGATGACTAATCCATAGACGGATGATGACTATAAATCATTTTCCAATTCTGCAGAAGTGTAGCTGGAATCTTCCAGAGGTGCCGCGGCCGACCCTTGGGTGTGCGGGATCCTTCTGTCCATGTTCTTACTGATTTCAGGAGTGGTGTCCTGTTGCCCTGTAACATTCTGTGTTCCCCTCCAATAGGTCCCATAAGTGAATTGGCCCTGTTACCACCTGCAGTGTGGTGGTCCATGCCTCTTGAGGGTCCCCTGCTGACATTATCACCCCGTCGTGCCTTGATCTGAGGCGCCATTCTCTGGTCGGGGGCCTGAACTCAATCCACCCGGTCTGCCTCCCCCGGATATAAGGAGGCCAGTAAGGCATATCCTTTGTGGGAGGCTGAGGCCAGCGCCCCAGAGACGACTACTCCTCGGTATGGCTCCTCTAGCAGTATCTGGCGCCGCGCTGCCACATCGATCGCTCTGATACCGGAGTAGGACAATCATTATGGCAGTATTTTCCAGGGTAATCAGGGTTTCTCGGAATCTCTCTGGGGCGCTGGCCTTAGCATCGGTGTCGGGGACGGCATCGGCAGGATCACACAGTATCCCACCGCTGCCACCAATTTGTCAGGGATTCCACCCACAGTCAGGATGACATCGGGGAGATCACGCAATATCTCACCGTGCCGTCACGCTGTCTGTATTTCATCCGGAGTCGCGAGCACACGATCCAGACTACTCTCTACGTAGGTATCAATAAGCGACCAGTGAGTGTATGGCTCAACACCCTGGGTTCCACAGCCTGGAATCCGTGTTTAACGCCCTCCGTACAGTCACGGTCAGCTTCACGATAGCCCAATTATTAATACTCTGCCACCACCGGCCGAGTTTGAAATATAATACAGGCCTGGCTGGACGCCTGCGTTTTGGTAGCGTATATGGCTTCGGGGAAGGGAACGATTACAGGACAAAAGAAACAGAACTATTAAATTTTATATTTAATCCAAAAGGGAGGCAGTGTTTAGGAAAAATATATACATAAGGATGTTACAAAGGAGACCTTAAAATACATATGCAGATACATAAAATAAAACAGGATAAAAAAGTGAAACTTACACAATAAAGTTCGCTGCGACGACTCAATATAGCTGGAGGAGGGGCTCCCCGGTTAGAATATGCTGTTATTTAACAGGACCTGTTGCTTATAATTCTTATTCCCCCCCTAGCAATGAGTGCTCCTGTCTTCTCCATAGATTCTCTTATACCTGAGGGGAGATCTGGCCACACGCCCCTTGTGGTGACATCATGTCGGCCGGTCTCCAGCCTGTACATTTTTATTAGAAACGCTAACTTCTGCGATAACTCATTGCCCGTTGATCGCAGAAGCTTGCACACTGCCATTTTTTCCCTTATGATTTTATCTTTATTTTGATATCACACTTCACATAGCTGCAGTCTGCTATTCTGGTGTTTTTTGCGCTGCAGCTCTCTGATCTTGGTTACAGCCCTGGAAAACTACCTACACATTCCTGGGCTGATTTGGTCACTACCCATTTGGGTCTCGTTATTGCCGGACGTATGGAACTCATAATATTTCATATCTAATATCGGAGCCGATCTGGCTATGGCTGGTGGCCAGGAATTGTTTGAGTGTCTTTGAACTTAACGAACCTTTTCCTTTTTCCTCCAAACTCATTGCTTGGGAGAAGGTGTCCATCTATCTCAGGTCTGTTAAGAGGAAATACATTTGCATTTTAGCTTGTGACACTTCATGTGTAAAGCCTTTTGGCTGTGGGGGATAATTTGCAGGAAGACACAGTATAATTGTCATCTGTGGACAAACTCTACAGGAGAGGCATGGGAGAAGGGCTAATATTCTGTAAATCTGTCCCTGATATTAATATTTTCCTGACAATCGGCCTCCTACAAAGGATCTACCTTGCTTGACACCATGTCCTTCTCCGGCCCCTCCTTGTATCCAGGGGTGGGCAGACAGGTTGGATGTTTTTCGGACCCCTCAGAGAAATGCCGCCGTCCATGTAACGTTCCGGCGCCTCGGGGGGGATGCGCTGGACACGCTTTGTCTTTGTCCTGACATCTCCCCCTCTTTGAGGTGGCGTAAGGGGTGATTTACAGATCGCCCTTTTAAGACTACCTCCTCGGTCTCTCCTTGACGGGACAGTCCGTCGGCGTTGCCATGTTCACTAACCTTCTTGTGCTGAATGGTAAAATCGTACTGCTGTAGAGCCAGGCTCCACCGCAGTAGTTTCCCACTGTCACCGGACACCCGATGCAGCCAGCTGAGGGGGTTGTGGTCAGTCACTATGGTGAAGTTGCGCCCGTATAGATAGGGCTGCAGCTTCCGCAGGGCCCACACTATAGCGAGGCACTCCTTCTCCACAGTGGCGTAAGCCACTTCCCGGGGTAAGAGCTTGCGGCTGAGGAACATCACTGCATGCCCATTTACCTGGCTGAGCACAGCACCCATGCCAAACGCACTGGTGTCCGTTTCGACTACAAACCGCCGGGCGAAGTCCAGGGCCTGCAGAACTGGGGAACTGGCCAGGGCAGCTTTCAGTGCCATGAAGGACCGCTCACAGTCAGCTGTCCAGTCGACTGTCTGCGGCAGCTTCTTTTTCATGAGGTCCGTCAGAGGCTTAGCAAGGGCACTATAGTTGGGAACAAACTTCCTATAGTACCCTGCCATACCCAAGAAGGACATCACATGCTTCTTGGTTTTGGGGGAGGGCTAGGAGGTGATGGCATAGACCTTCCCGGGCTCTGGCTTCAGAGTTCCGCCACCCACTCGGTGTCCGTGGTACTGCATCTCCGTCATGCCTACCTGACACTTTGCAGGCTTGATAGTCAACCCAGCGCCCTGGACCCACCTGAGCACCTGCTCCAGGTGCGCCAGGTGTTCCTCCCAGGTGGGACTGAAGACTGCAATGTCATCTAGGTACGCAACCGCAAACCCCTCCAGTCCCTCGAGCAGCTGGTTGACTAATCGTTGGAAAGTGGCAGGTGCATTCCTCATGCCAAAAGGCATGACGAGGGATTCATACAGCCCGAACGGTGTAATGAAGGCAGACCTCTCCTGGGCCTCCTGAGTCAGAGGAATCTGCCAGTATCCTCGACTCAGGTCCATGATGATCAAGTACCTTGCCCCGGCTAAGCGATCCAGCAGCACATCGATGCGTGGCATCGGGTACGCATCAGGAGCTGTGATGGCATTTAGCCTCCTGTAGTCCACGCAGAACCAGGTGGTCCGGTCCTTTTTCGGGACCAGGACTACAGGTGAGGCCCATGCACTTTTTGACCTTTGGATCACCCCTAGGTCCAACATCTCATCTATCTCCGCCTTCATGTCTTTCTGCACCTCTAGAGAGACCCGGTAAGCGGATTGACGGACTGGGGGGTGACTCCGTGTCCACCTGGTGGACAGCGAGCTGCGTCCTCCCGGGGACGCCCGTGAAGAGGGTCAAGTAAGGCCGGAACACCTCTCGCAGCTGGGACTTCTGGTCCGTGGATAGCTGCGGGTTGAATTCCGCGTCCTCAATAGACCCTCCGTCCCGGGCAGCGGCCAGTAAGTCCACCAGGACTTCTGTCTCGCCTTCTTCAGGGACGCTACATACAGGAAGGGCACAGGCTTCCCTGTCATGATGAGCTTTCATCATGTTGACGTGGAAGACCTTCTGCCTCTTCCTGGCATGGTCAATGGTGATCACGTCATTGAGGTGCTGGCATATGGGGTATGGGCCTTCCCAAGCCGCCTGAAGCTTGTTCTGGGTCATTGGGACTAGGACCCACACCTTCTGACCCACTTCGTACCACAGCTTCTGGCTGGCCTGGGCCTGCACCATATTCTCATGCACCAGCTGCGTCATTGCCTGCATTTTATCATGGAGCCGCATGACATACTCTATGACGGACACTTTGGGGGTGTTCAGTTCCCCTTCCCAGGATTCTCTCACCAGACCAAGGGGCCCTCGGACTCGACGGCAATACAGGAGCTCGAAGGGGGAGAACCCCGTTGAGGCCTGTGGAACCTCTCTGTAAGCAAAGAGCAGGTGTGGGAGGTACCACTCCCAGTCGCGCCCATGGGACTCGACCAGCATCTTAAGCATCTGCTTAAGGGTACCATTGAATCGCTCACACAAACCATTGGTCTGTGGGTGATACGAGCTCGATACCAGGTGCTGCACCTGCATTTTCTTACAGAGCTTCCATTAGGTGAGACATGAACTGAGTCCCCTGGTCGGTGAGCATCTCCCTGGGAAATACTACCCGTGAAAAAATGGCCAGCAGGGCATCCGCCACCTTATCGGCTCGAATGGAGGACAGAGCTACTGCCTCTGGGTACCAGGTAGCATAGTCTACCACAGTAAGGATGAACTGCTTTCCAGAGCTGCTGGGGATGGCCAGCGGGCCAATGATGTCCACAGCAATCCTCTGGAACGGCTCCTCTATCACGGGCAAAGGGATCAGGGGAGCCTTGGGGGCACGCCCCGATTTCCCCACTCTTTGGCACGTGATACAGGAGCGGCAGTAGTTGGCAATGTCTGTCCCCATTTGGGGCCAAAAGAAGTGGTGTGACAGCCGGGCCTTGGTTTTGCAGACACCCAAGTGTCCGGCCAGAGGAATCTCATGGGCGATCCGCAACAACTCCTCCCTAAACTGATAGGGCACGACCAGCTGTCTCTCCCTCATCCACTCCTGTTGGGGGTTACAGGGGACTGTTTCTCGGTATACCCTCTCCTTATCGGATTCGGAGATGGGCTTCCCCGCGAGGTCCCTTAACGCCTCTAGGCTGACATCTTTGTGCAGAGCCGCCTGGAACTCCTGGCTGGAGGTAGCCAGAAGCGACGTTGGGGCCTCAACCTCACTGGAACCATCTGGGACCGGCTCTGGGTCCACAGCCACTTCTGTTGTCCCACCATGGGATGAGGGCCCAGAAGGCAGCGCATCGCGTGCATTCTGGGTACTCATACTCCGGGTGACAGCAGCTATGTAGGCCGTCTTCCCGGAGGACAACAAACTCTTACCATCAGCCTGACTGGCTGGAGGCACCACCTCCCCACCATCCCCCAGGAGCCGTGCCAGTCATGGGGCAGCTGCCACCGGCCCAGTCAGTCCGTCGTGACACTGGGCGGCGGCACGGGACCACTGGCTTCAAGGTTCCCGGGCCTGCTCCCATCGCCCTCAGCACTCATGCTGGCCCCGTCTTGGGGGTCCTCAGAAACATCACCCCGCCGGGCGACGTGGCTGAGCACTCCGTTACCACAATACATGTCATCATTATACATCATATTAGTGTTCATATCACTGGCATTCTCATCACAGACGTCATCGACAGTGGCATTATATGACATATCAGATCTGGGGGGGTTGTCAGGAACATATTGGGCAATCAACCGTCCCAGATCAGTCCCCAATAAAACATTGGTCAGGAGGTTCTCTGACGCCCCCACTTCCCGCAATCCCCTCCCCGCACCCCAGTCTAGGAAAACCCGGGCCATGGGCAAAGGACGGTGAACACCCCCAATCCCGGTGACAGTCAGGGTTTTCCCAGGGATAAGATCTTCGGGGGACACCAACTCAGGGCGGATGAGGGTCCGTTCGGCTCCGGTATCCTTGAGCCCCATAGTGACTTTATCACCCACGGTGACTGATTGCAAATTGTCACAGATCCCCCCCCCCCCCCAAAAAAAGAACTGCTGCAGCAGACCCCTGGGCCTTAGGCGTGGGGTTCTTCTTCTGCCTCTGCGGGCAGGTGAGGCTGATATGACCAGTCTTGTCGCATGTATAGCACTTACGGGAGTCAGATGCGGGCCGGGTGATAAAAGATGGGGCAGGACCCACTGAGGGCCGGCTGGCTGGAGCACTGGGGGTGGTTGTCGGCTTACCCCCTTTCCAGCTGGTGGTGGCTGACTTCCGCACCTCTGGTGTGCGGTTGGCCTCATAGGTATCCGCTATCTGGGCTGCTTTGGCGGCTTCCTTCGGCTCCCGGTCAAGCACAAACTGTCTCCCCTCCACTGGGCAAAGATTAAGAAACTGGTCCTTCACCATCAGATCCTTCAGGTCCACGAAGGTGGTGACTGACAGTCCTCGGATCCACTGCTCAAAGTTGGTTCTGAGCCCGTCTACCACATCGCTGTAGGTGTCCTGTGGTCCACGTTGGAGGGCTCTGAACTTTTTCCGGTAAACCTCCGGAGTCAGCTGATACTTTTTTATCAGGGCCTGCTTGACTGCCTCATAGTCTCAATCTTGTTCTCGAGGGAGGAAAGCTAACACCTCCAAGGCTTTTCCTTGGAGTCCTGGAGTTAAGTACCTTGCCCACTGGTCGGTGGGCAGCTGATACTGCCTGCAGGCCTTTTCAAAGCCTCGCAGAAATGTGTCCAAGTCCCCATCCTTTTCCATCACAGGGAAGTGCTCAGGACGGGGTTTAAAGCAGTTGGCACTGTTGGACTCACGGGTCTGCGTAGAGGGCGACTCCTTCTGAATCTGGGCTAGCTCCAGCTGGTGTTGTCGGCCAACTTGGGCCTGGCGCTCAGCAGCCTCTCGGCCAGCTTGGGCCTGGCGCTCAGCAGCCTCTCGGCCAGCTTGGGCCTGGCGCTCAGCAGCCTCTCGGCCAGCTTGGGCCTGGCGCTCAGCAGCCTCTCGGCCAGCTTGGGCCTGGCGCTCCTCTCGGCCAGCTTGTGCCTGGCACTCCTCTCGGTCAGCTTGGGCCCGTTGCTCTGCTCGCTCCTGGAATTTCAGGATCAGCTGCAGTCGTCCCTCACGATCATCTGCGGCGAGCTGCTCCAAGGCCATCTGCAGGTGGGGGTCCACACTACCCTGGTTGCGGGTATGGCTGGCAATTACAGGTGGGACTCCTGCAGCAGCGCCATCCGGGCCTTGGCTGGCCGCCCCATCAGGGCTCTGCTGTCGGACGGGCTCTGCAGCTCCTTGCAACAGTTCAGCAATCATTTGGGCCTTGTTTTTGCCCGTGGGATCAATCTGCCTCAGCTCACAGAGGGCGATGAGAGTGGGCTTCGTCTGCTGGTGATACCAGGGCTCTCCACGTGTAGCCATTATTGCCAAATAAAAGATGGGATAGAAAAACAAGAGAAGGGGGGATGCAACTGCTACACGTATAGTAATGTCCCAGATAAAAAATATTAAAACAGAGTCTGATTTCTTAAAACTCCACAGAATTCTCGCAAGAACCGTGCAAGTTTTCAGTGACAGGAATGATTGCTCAATCCAGCCACTGATGTTCTGTAATATCCCACCGCTGCCACCAATTTGTCAGGGATTCCACCCACACACAGTCAGGACGACACCGGGGAGATCACGCAATATCTACCCGTGCCGCCACGCTGTCCGTATTTCGTCCGGAGTCGCGAGCACGCGATCCAGACTACTCTCTATGTAGGTATCGGTAAGCGACCAGTGAGTGTATGGCGCAACACCCTGGGCTCCACAGCCTGGAATCCGTGTGTACACCCTCCGTACTGTTACTGTCAGCTTCACGATAGCCCAATTATTAATACTCTCTGCCACCACCGGCCGAGTTTGAAATATAATACAGGCCTGGCCGGACGCCTGCGTTTTGGTAGTGTATATGGCTTCGGGGAAGGGAACGATTACAGAACAAAAGAAACGGAACTATTACATTTTATATTTAATCCAAAAGGGAGGCAGTGTTTAGGAAAAATATATATACAAGGATGTTAAAGGGGACATTAAAATACATAGGCAGTTACATAAAATAAAACAGGATAAAAAAGTGAAACTTACACGATAAAGTTCGCTGCGACAACTCAATATAGGTGGAGGAGGGGCTCCCGGTTAGAATATGCTGTTATTGAACAGGACCCGTTGCTTATAATTCTTATTCCCCCCCCCGGCAATGAGTGCTCCTGTCTTCTCCATTGATTCTCTTATACCTGAGGGGAGATCTGGCCACACGCCCCTTGTGGTGACATCATGTCGGCCGGTCTCCAGCCTGTACATTTTTATTAGAAATGCTAACTTCTGCGATAACTCATTGCCCGTTGATCGCAGAAGCTTGCACACTATGCCATTTTTTCCCTTATGATTTTATCTTTATTTTGATATCACACTTCGCATAGCTGCAGTCTGCTATTCTGGTGTTTTTGCGCTGCAGCTCCCTGATTTTGGTTACAGCCCTGGAAAACTACCTATACATTCCTGGGCTGATTTGGTCACTACCTATTTGGGTCTCGTTATTGCCGGATGTATGGAACTCATAATATTTCATATCTAATATCGGAGCCGATCTGGATATGGCTAGTGGCCAGGAATTGTATGAGTGTCTTTGAACTTAACGAACCTTTTCCTCTTTCCTCCAAACGCATTGCTTAAGAGAAGGGCTAATATTCTGCAATTTTGTCCCTGATATTAATATTTTCCTGACCATCGGCCTCCCACAAAGGATCTACCTTGCTTGACACCATGTCCTTCTCGGGCCCCTCCTTGTATCCAGGGGTGGGCAGACAGGTTAGATGGGTTTCAGGCCCCTCAGATAAATGCCGCCGTCCATGTAACGTTCCGGCGCCTCGGGGTGATGACGGATGCGCTGAACACGCTTTGTCTGCATTTCCTTGCGTCCTGCACGCCGAGGTCATTGACACGGATCATGTGCGGCCCCCTCGTTACGTGGTCTGAGGACAGGGCCGCTGCGCGTTCAGGGGGCTTCTGGTTATTTGAGCTGCTCGTTGCTCGGACATTTGAGCCGCCATTGTCCGGTGCTGCAGGTGACCCTTCGTGTGGCTCCGTCCAGGTGTGGTGGGCTCTATTACCTGCAGATTACAGGGCCCCTGACTGATCCTGCTGCAGAGCATTGCACGCATGTCCTTCTCCACGTAGCATGGCGTTGGGCAGGAGGCCATGGTATGGGAGGCCAGTGGGCTGCTGTGACCCTGTACTTGTGAGTGACATCAGCATCCGAGTAGAGCAGTGGCACCACATGGCGGTATTCCTGTATAAAGGCTTGTGGTCAGGGACCGCACAAGGTTTCCGCTCCATTTTATCTTTTTCTCTCGTCATCAAAATATGCAGGTTCCTCAAAGTGGAAAGAGATCTAGTCAGTAATCTGGAGCAAATCACTGAGCTGCTCCTCAGCAGCCACCAGGGGGCGCCCCGCAGTGAGAAGCCCTGATCTCATCCCCTCCAGGCAGGGAGTTCAGCCCAGGCTGATACCTTTGTGTGCAGGGTCATCTGCTGGTCAGTGGGGGAAGTGCAGCGCTGTTACTGGATGTGGCACTTGTATGGGGTCCATGACTGTGGGGTCTTACAGCTGATGCCACTGTAACCTGGGAGGACCATGTAAATGAAGGGGGGGGGGGAGGGGGGTGCAATCATTAACTACTTCAAGCTAATGGTGCCGTTCTAGATTATTGGGATTATAACTCTCATCATTTGTTCACAGTAATGTCTATTACAAGTATGTTGTATCCGACCTCCCCAGAGCTGAGGGTCTATGTATAATGCTGCCCCCTATATGGCGCTGGGCTCCGTCCTGCACTGATGCTGGGGTCGCCCCCTATATGGCGCTGGGCTCCGTCCTGCACTGATGCTGGGGTCGCCCTCTATATGGTGCTGTGCTCTGTCCTGCACTGATGCTGGGGTCGCCCTCTATATGGTGCTGTGCTCCGTCCTGCACTGATGCTGGGGTCGCCCTCTATATGGCGCTGGGCTCCGTCCTGCGCTGATGCTGGGGTCGCCCTCTATATTGCGCTGGGCTCCGTCCTGCACTGATGCTGGGGTCGCCCTCTATATGGCGCTGTGCTCCGTCCTGCGCTGATGCTGGGGTCGCCCTCTATATGGTGCTGTGCTCCGTCCTGCGCTGATGCTGGGGTCGCCCTCTATATGGCGCTGGGCTCCGTCCTGCGCTGATGCTGGGGTCGCCCTCTATATGGTGCTGTGCTCCGTCCTGCGCTGATGCTGGGGTCGCCCTCTATATGGCGCTGGGCTCCGTCCTGCACTGATGCTGGGGTCGCCCTCTATATGGCGCTGGGCTCCGTCCTGCACTGATGCTGGGGTCGCTGCCCTCTATATGGCGCTGGGCTCTGTCCTGCACTGATGCTGGGGTCGCCCTCTATATGGCGCTGGGCTCCGTCCTGCACTGATGCTGGGGTCGCCCTCTATATGGCGCTGGGCTCCGTCCTGCGCTTATGCTGGGGTCGCCCTCTATATGGTGCTGTGCTCCGTCCTGCACTGATGCTGGGGTCGCCCTCTATATGGTGCTGTGCTCCGTCCTGCACTGATGCTGGGGTCGCCCTCTATATGACGCTGGGCTCCGTCCTGCACTGATGCTGGGGTCACCCTCTATATGGCGCTGGGCTCCGTTCTGCGCTGATGCTGGGGTCGCCCTCTATATGGTGCTGTGCTCCGTCCTGCGCTGATGCTGGGGTCTCCCTCTATATGGTGCTGTGCTCCGTCCTGCGCTGATGCTGGGGTCTCCCTCTATATGGTGCTGTGCTCCGTCCTGCGCTGATGCTGGGGTCTCCCTCTATATGGTGCTGTGCTCCGTCCTGCACTGATGCTGGGGTCTCCCTCTATATGGCGCTGTGCTCCGTCCTGCACTGATGCTGAGGTCGCCCTCTATATGGCGCTGGGCTCCGTTCTGCGCTGATGCTGGGGTCGCCCTCTATATGGTGCTGTGCTCCGTCCTGCGCTGATGCTGGGGTCTCCCTCTATATGGCGCTGGGCTCCGTCCTGCGCTGATGCTGGGGTCTCCCTCTATATGGCGCTGGGCTCCGTCCTGCGCTGATGCCGGGGTCGCCCTCTATATGGCACTGTGCTCCATCCTGCGCTGATGCTGGGGTCGCCGCCCTCTATATGGCGCTGTGCTCCGTCCTGCGCTGATGCTGGGGTCGCCGCCCTCTATATGGCGGTGCTCCGTCCTGCGCTGATGCTGGGGTCGCCCTCTATATGGCGCTGGGCTCCGTCCTGCACTGATGCTGGGGTCGCCCTCTATATGGCGCTGGGCTCCGTCCTGCGCTGATGCTGGGGTCGCCCTCTATATGGCGCTGGGCTCCGTCCTGCGCTGATGCTGGGGTCGCCGCCCTCTATATGGCGCTGGGCTCCGTCCTGCACTGATGCTGGGGTCGCCGCCCTCTATATGGCGCTGGGCTCCGTCCTGCACTGATGCTGGGGTCGCCGCCCTCTATATGGCGCTGTGCTCCGTCCTGCACTGATGCTGGGGTCGCCGCCCTCTATATGGTGCTGTGCTCCGTCCTGCACTGCGCGGCTCTGGGGCCGTGTCTGGTGGGATTGGGTGCGCTGCTCTGGGGCCGTGTCTGGTGGGATTGGGTGCGCTGCTCTGGGGCCGTGTCTGGTGGGATTGGGTGCGCTGCTCTGGGGCCGTGTCTGGTGGGATTGGGTGCGCTGCTCTGGGGCCGTGTCTGGTGGGATTGGATGCGCGGCTCTGGGGCCGTGTCTGGTGGGATTGGATGCGCGGCTCTGGGGCCGTGTCTGGTGGGATTGGATGCGCGGCTCTGGGGCCGTGTCTGGTGGGATTGGATGCGCGGCTCTGGGGCCGTGTCTGGTGGGGTTGGATGCGCGGCTCTGGGGCCGTGTCTGGTGGGATTGGGTGCGCGGCTCTGGGGCCGTGTCTGGTGGGATTGGGTGCGCGGCTCTGGTGGGATTGGATGCGCGGCTCTGGGGCCGTGTCTGGTGGGGTTGGATGCGCGGCTCTGGTGGGATTGGATGCGCGGCTCTGGGGCCGTGTCTGGTGGGGTTGGATGCGCGGCTCTGGGGTGATTGTGTATGCGGCTCTGGGGCAGTGTCTGGTGGGATTGGGTGCGCGGCTCTGGGGCCGTGTCTGGTGGGATTGGGTGCGCGGCTCTGGGGCCGTGTCTGGTGGGATTGGGTGCGCGGCTCTGGTGGGATTGGATGCGCGGCTCTGGGGCCGTGTCTGGTGGGGTTGGATGCGCGGCTCTGGGGGGATTGGATGCGCGGCTCTGGGGCGTGTCTGGTGGGATTGGGTGCGCGGCTGTGGGGCCGTGTCTGGTGGGATTGGGTGCGCGGCTCTGGGGCCGTGTCTGGTGGGATTGGGTGCGCGGCTCTGGGGCGGGTCTGGTGGGATTGGATGCGCGGCTCTGGTGGGGTTGGATGCGCGGCTCTGGGGCCATGTCTGGTGGGGTTGGATGCGCGGCTCTGGTGGGGTTGGATGCGCGGCTCTGGGGCCATGTCTGGTGGGGTTGGATGCGCAGCTCTGGTGGGGTTGGATGCGCGGCTCTGGGGCCATGTCTGGTGGGGTTGGATGCGCAGCTCTGGTGGGGTTGGATGCGCGGCTCTGGGGCCATGTCTGGTGGGGTTGGATGCGCAGCTCTGAGGCCGGCTCTGGTGGGATTGGGTGCGCGGCTCTGGGGCCGTGTCTGGTGGGGTTGGATGCGCGGCTGTAGTGTTCGGCATCGTGGTTCTCGCAGCTGAGGGTTTGTTGCTGTGTATCGGCGCAGCTTCCTGCGCTCCGGTCCTGGAGCCCCCTGTAGTCCGGTGCGATCCTTCATCTCGGCCCCTCCAGGTTTCAGGCTTTAGCCGCCTGCGGTGTCCTGTGTCCCGGGGGAGGATGGGGGTCCTCACTCCTCAGCACTGACCCCTCGTGTGGCCACTAGAAAGCCCTCCTGCCATAGGGCCCGGGTCGATAATCTGAGGCCCCTGTAGGGAGCAGTGTGGCCCCCGGGTCGATAATCTGGGGCTCCTGTAGGGAGCAGTGTGGCCCCCGGGCCGATAATCTGAGGCCCCTGTAGGGAGCAGTGTGGCCCCCGGGTCGATAATCTGAGGCCCCTGTAGGGAGCAGTGTGGCCCCCGGGTCGATAATCTGAGGCCCCTTTAGGGAGCAGTGTGGCCCCCGGGTCGATAATCTGAGGCCCCTGTAGGGAGCAGTGTGGCCCCCGGGTCGATAATCTGAGGCCCCTGTAGGGAGCAGTGTGGCCCCCGGGTCGATAATCTGAGGCCCCTGTAGGGAGCAGTGTGGCCCCGGGGTCGATAATCTGAGGCCCCTGTAGGGAGCAGTGTGGCCCCCGGGTCGATAATCTGAGGCCCCTGTAGGGAGCAGTGTGGCCCCCGGGTCGATAATCTGAGGCCCCTGTAGGGAGCAGTGTGGCCCCCGGGTCGATAATCTAGGGCTCCTGTAGGGAGCAGTGTGGCCCCGGGTCGATAATCTGGGGCTCCTGTAGGGAGCAGTGTGGCCCCCGGGTCGATAATCTGAGGCCCCTGTAGGGAGCAGTGTGGCCCCCGGGTGGATAATCTGGGGCTCCTGTAGGGAGCAGTGTGGCCCCCGGGTCGATAATCTGGGGCTCCTGTAGGGAGCAGTGTGGCCCCCGGGTCGATAATCTGGGGCTCCTGTAGGGAGCAGTGTGGCCCCCGGGTCGATAATCTGGGGCTCCTGTAGGGAGCAGTGTGGCCCCCGGGTCGATAATCTGGGGCTCCTGTAGGGAGCAGTGTGGCCCCGGGCCGTCCTGAGCATTCGTTGTCCGGTGACGCTCGGTGTCCTGGGGGCGTGTCCTCAGGACCGCTGCTGGCAGTCGGTGACTAGTCGCTCCCCCGCTTCTCCCACCAGAGAATAAACGCACAAAACTCCCCACTCACATAATGTGAGGGAAAACACCATCGTGGGAACGTCCAAGCGTGTAACCCCAGTGACGTCACCGAGCGGCTGATTGGTCAGTCTGCCAGCTGGGCGGGGCCAGGAGCGGCTGCGGCACCTGAGCGCGACACCCCGGAATACGACACCCCGGAATACGGCGCCGCTGCTCACAGCCAGGAGCCCGGAAACACCGCAGGTTAAAGAGGTGAGGAGGAGCCGGAGCTCATGTCATCTGTACTGGGGGAGAGGTGCGGACCCCAGAGCTGGTGAACAACTGAGGACCCCTTCCTCCTCGGTGCTGCCTGTGACCCCCCCCCCTCCCTTCCTCCTCGGTGCTGCCTGTGACCCCCCCCCCCTCCCTTCCTCCTCGGTGCTGCCTGTGACCCCCCCCCCCTCCCTTCCTCCTCGGTGCTGCCTGTGACCCCCCCCCCCTCCCTTCCTCCTCGGTGCTGCCTGTGACCCCCCCCCCCTCCCTTCCTCCTCGGTGCTGCCTGTGACCCCCCCCCCCTCCCTTCCTCCTCGGTGCTGCCTGTGACCTCCCTTCCTCCTCGGTGCTGCCTGTGACCCCCCCCCCCCTCCCTTCCTCCTCGGTGCTGCCTGTGACCCCCCCCCCTCCCTTCCTCCTCGGTGCTGCCTGTGACCCCCCCCCCCCCTCCCTTCCTCCTCGGTGCTGCCTGTGACCCCCCCCCCCCCTCCCTTCCTCCTCGGTGCTGCCTGTGACCCCCCCCCCTCCCTTCCTCCTCGGTGCTGCCTGTGACCCCCCCCCCCCCTCCCTTCCTCCTCGGTGCGGCCTGTGACCCCCCCCCCCCCCTCCCTTCCTCCTCGGTGCGGCCTGTGACCCCCCCCCCTCCCTTCTTCCTCGGTGCGGCCTGTGACCCCCCCCCCCCTCCCTTCTTCCTCGGTGCTGCCTGTGACCCCCCCCTCCCTTCCTCCTCGGTGCTGCCTGTGACCCCCCCCCCCTCCCTTCCTCCTCGGTGCTGCCTGTGACCCCCCCCCTCCCTTCCTCCTCGGTGCTGCCTGTGACACCCCCCCCCCTCCCTTCCTCCTCGGTGCGGCCTGTGACCCCCCCCCCCTCCCTTCCTCCTCGGTGCTGCCTGTGACCCCCCCCCCCTCCCTTCCTCCTCGGTGCTGCCTGTGACACCCCCCCCCCTCCCTTCCTCCTCGGTGCTGCCTGTGACCCCCCCCCCCTCCCTTCTTCCTCGGTGCTGCCTGTGACCTCCCTTCCTCCTCGGTGCTGCCTGTGACCCCCCCCTCCCTTCCTCCTCGGTGCGGCCTGTGACCCCCCCCTCCCTTCCTCCTCGGTGCTGCCTGTGACCTCCCTTCCTCCTCGGTGCGGCCTGTGACCCCCTCCCTTCCTCCCTTCCTCCTCGGTGCTGCCTGTGACCTCCCTTCCTCCTCGGTGCTGCCTGTGACCCCCCCCCCCCCTCCCTTCCTCCTCGGTGCGGCCTGTGACCCCCCCCCCCTCCCTTCCTCCTCGGTGCTGCCTGTGACCCCCCCCCCCCCCCCCTCCCCTCCTCTGTGGCGGTCTCTTCCTGGGCGTTTAGCGCCATCTTCTGCCCTGTGACCGTTGTTTGCAATTCTTCTGGGAAGTTACTGGCGCTCGTGGTGCCCAGAGACCCGTGTGTGTGGGGGCTTGGGTGGCCTGTGTGATCCCTCAGCGCCATTGCTCCACCTGAGTGACGCCGTCATGTGGCAGACCAGTGACTTTATCCCCCTCTGGCGTCAGTGAGGGTTTCCTCCGGGGCCCGCGGGGTCCCAGTCTCTGCAGCCGCCGGTTATCTGCCGTGGTCACATGACCCGGGGGCTGAGCCGTAGCCGGCGATGTGGCTGCCGCCTGCACAGCAGCGATGCCAGCAGGAAACACAGGAGAAAACGACTTAATAAGAAAAGTAACGAGCGGCTAATAACATCATAACGGATCAGGATGAAGCCGATCAGAGTAATCTGCCCCGGGCGCCGCTGATCCCTGAGTGTGCCTGCTGGGGAAAAACGCAGTGCTCTGACCCCTGAAATAACTACTCATGTGGGGGTTAACATGTACCGGGGAGAAAGATCGCCCCCCCAACCAAGACCCCCGTATTGTACATTATACATGGAGAGAAGTATTCCATACTATAAACATCATCCAGAGCTGCACTCACTATTCTGCTGGTGCAGTCACTGTGTACATACATTACTGATCCTGGGTTACCTCCTGTATTATACCCCAGAGCTGCACTCACTATTCTGCTGGTGCAGTCGCTGTGTACATACATTACTGATCCTGGGTTACCTCCTGTATTATATTCCAGAGCTGCACTCACTATTCTGCTGGTGCAGTCACTGTGTACATACATTACATTACTGATCCTGAGTTACATCCTGTATTATACTCCAGAGCTGCACTCACTATTCTGCTGGTGCAGTCACTGTGTACATACATTACATTACTGATCCTGAGTTACATCCTGTATTATACTCCAGAGCTGCACTCACTATTCTGCTGGTGCAGTCACTGTGTACATACATTACTGATCCTGAGTTACCTCCTGTATTATACTCCAGAGCTGCACTCACTATTCTGCTGGTGCAGTCACTGTGTACATACATTACATTACTGATCCTGAGTTACATCCTGTATTATACTCCAGAGCTGCGCTCACTATTCTGCTGGTGCAGTCACTGTGTACATACATTACATTACTGATCCTGAGTTACATCCTGTATTATACCCCAGAGCTGCACTCACTATTCTGCTGGTGCAGTCACTGTGTATATACATTACATTACTGACCCGGAGTTACATCCTGTATTATACCCCAGAGCTGCACTCACTATTCTGCTGGTGCAGTCACTGTGTACATACATTACATTAGTGATCCTGCATTACATCCTGTATTATACCCCAGAGCTGCACTCACTATTCTGCTGGTGCAGTCACTGTGTACATACATTACATTACTGATCCTGAGTTACATCCTGTATTATACTCCAGAGCTGCTCTCACTATTCTGCTGGTGCAGTCACTGTGTATATACATTACTGATCCTGAGTTACATCCTGTATTATACTCCAGAGCAGCACTCACTATTCTGCTGGTGCAGTCACTATGTATATACATTACATTACTGATCCTGAGTTACATCCTGTATTATACTCCAGAGCTGCACTCACTATTCTGCTGGTGCAGTCACTGTGTACATACATTACATTACTGATCCTGAGTTACATCCTGTATTATACTCCAGAGCTGCACTCACTATTCTGCTGGTGCAGTCATTGTGTACATACATTACATTACTGATCCTGAGTTACATCCTGTATTATACTCCAGAGCTGCACTCACTATTCTGCTGGTGCAGTCACTGTGTACATACATTACATTACTGATCCTGAGTTACCTCCTGTATTATACTCCAGAGCTGCACTCACTATTCTGCTGGTGCAGTCACTGTGTACATACGTTACATTACTGATCCTGAGTTACATCCTGTATTATCCTCCAGAGCTGCACTCACTATTTTGCTGGTGCAGTCACTGTGTACATACATTACATTACTGATCCGGAGTTACCTCCTGTATTATACTCCAGAGCTGCACTCACTATTCTGCTGGTGGAGTCACTGTGTACATACATTACATTACTGATCCTGAGTTACCTCCTGTATTATACAACAGAGCTGCGCTCACTATTCTGCTGGTGCAGTCACTGTGTACATACATTGCTGATCCTGAGTTACATCCTGTATTATACCCCAGAGCTGCACTCACTATTCTGCTGGTGCAGTCACTGTGTACATACATTACTGATCCTGAGTTACATCCTGTATTATACTCCAGAGCTGCACTCACTATTCTGCTGGTGCAGTCACTGTGTACATACATTACTGATCCTGAGTTACATACTGTATTATCCTCCAGAGCTGCACTCACTATTTTGCTGGTGCAGTCACTGTGTACATACATTACATTACTGATCCGGAGTTAAATCTTGTATTATACTCCAGAGCTGCACTCACTATTCTGCTGGTGCAGTCACTGTGTACATACATTACATTACTGATCCGGAGTTACATCCTGTATTATACTTCAGAGCTGCACTCACTATTCTGCTGGTGCAGTCACTGTGTACATACATTACATTACTGATCCTGAGTTACCTCCTGTATTATACTCCAGAGCTGCACTCACTATTCTGCTGGTGCAGTCACTGTGTACATACATTACATTACTGATCCTGAGTTACATCCTGTATTATACTCCAGAGCTGCACTCACTATTCTGCTGGTGTAGTCACTGTGTACATACATTACATTACTGATCCTGAGTTACATCCTGTATTATACTCCAGAGCTGCACTCACTATTCTGCTGGTGCAATCACTGTGTACATACATTACATTACTGATCCTGAGTTACATCCTGTATTATACTCCAGAGCTGCACTCACTATTCTGCTGGTGCAGTCATTGTGTACATACATTACATTACTGATCCTGAGTTACCTCCTGTATTATACTCCAGAGCTGCGCTCACTATTCTGCTGGTGGAGTCACTGTGTACATACATTACTGATCCTGAGTTACATCCTGTATTATACTCCAGAGCAGCACTCACTATTCTGCTGGTGCAGTCACTGTGTACATACATTACATTACTGATCCTGAGTTACATCCTGTATTATACTCCAGAGCTGCACTCACTATTCTGCTGGTGCAGTCACTGTGTACATACATTACATTACTGATCCTGAGTTACCTCCTGTATTATACTCCAGAGCTGCACTCACTATTCTGCTGGTGGAGTCACTGTGTACATACATTACTGATCCTGAGTTACATCCTGTATTATACCCCAGAGCGGCACTCACTATTCTGCTGGTGCAGTCACTGTGTACATACATTACATTACTGATCCTGAGTTACATCCTGTTTTATACTCCAGAGCTGCACTCACTATTCTGCTGGTGCAGTCACTGTGTACATACATTACATTACTGATCCTGAGTTACATCCTGTATTATACTCCAGAGCTGCGCTCACTATTCTGCTGGTGCAGTCACTGTGTACATACATTACATTACTGATCCTGAGTTACCTCCTGTATTATACTCCAGAGCTGCACTCACTATTCTGCTGGTGTAGTCACTGTGTACATACATTACTGATCCTGAGTTACATCCTGTATTATACCCCAGAGCTGCACTCAATATTCTGCTGGTGCAGTCACTGTGTACATACATTACATTACTGATCCTGAGTTACATCCTGTATTATACTCCAGAGCTGCACTCACTATTCTGCTGGTGCAGTCACTGTGTACATACATTACATTACTGATCCTGAGTTACATCCTGTATTATACTCCAGAGCTGCGCTCACTATTCTGCTGGTGCAGTCACTGTGTACATACATTACATTACTGATCCTGAGTTATCTCCTGTATTATACTCCAGAGCAGCACTCACTATTCTGCTGGTGCAGTCAGTGTACATACATTACTGATCCTGAGTTGCCTCCTGTATTATACTCCAGAGCTGCACTCACTATTCTGCTGGTGCAGTCACTGTGTACATACATTACATTACTGATCCTGAGTTACCTCCTGTATTATACTCCAGAGCTGCACTCACTATTCTGCTGGTGCAGTCACTGTGTACATACATTACATTACTGATCCTGAGTTACCTCCTGTATTATACTCCAGAGCAGCGCTCACTATTCTGCTGGTGCAGTCACTGTGTACATACATTATATTACTGATCCTGAGTTACATCCTGTATTCTACTCCAGAGCTGCACTCACTATTCTGCTGGTGGAGTCACTGTGTACATACATTACGGATCCTGAGTTACATCCTGTATTATACTCCAGAGCAGCACTCACTATTCTGCTGGTGCAGTCACTGTGTACATACATTACATTACTGATCCTGAGTTACCTCCTGTATTATCCTCCAGAGCTGCACTCACTATTCTGCTGGTGCAGTCACTGTGTACATACATTACATTACTGATCCTGAGTTACATCCTGTATTATACCCGAGAGCTGCACTCACTATTCTGCTGGTGCAGTCACTGTGTACATACATTACATTACTGATCCTGAGTTACGTCCTGTATTATACACCAGAGCTGCACTCACTATTCTGCTGGTGCAGTCACTGTGTACATACATTACATTACTGATCCTGAGTTACCTCCTGTATTATACTCCAGAGCTGCGCTCACTATTCTGCTGGTGGAGTCACTGTGTACATACATTACTGATCCTGAGTTACATCCTGTATTATACTCCAGAGCAGCACTCACTATTCTGCTGGTGCAGTCACTGTGTACATACATTACATTACTGATCCTGAGTTACATCCTGTATTATCCTCCAGAGCTGCACTCACTATTCTGCTGGTGCAGTCACTGTGTACATACATTACATTACTGATCCTGAGTTACAACCTGTATTATACCCCAGAGCGGCACTCACTATTCTGCTGGTGCAGTCACTGTGTACATACATTACATTACTGATCCTGAGTTACCTCCTGTATTATACTCCAGAGCTGCACTCACTATTCTGCTGGTGTAGTCACTGTGTACATACATTACATTACTGATCCGGAGTTACATCCTGTATTATACTCCAGAGCTGCGCTCACTACTCTGCTGGTGCAGTCACTGTGTACATACATTACATTACTGATCCTGAGTTACCTCCTGTATTATACTCCAGAGCTGCGCTCACTATTCTGCTGGTGGAGTCACTGTGTACATACATTACTGATCCTGAGTTACATCCTGTATTATACTCCAGAGCTGCGCTCACTATTCTGCTGGTGCAGTCACTGTGTACATACATTACATTACTGATCCTGAGTTACCTCCTGTATTATACTCCAGAGCTGCACTCACTATTCTGCTGGTGCAGTCACTGTGTACATACATTACATTACTGATCCTGAGTTACATCCTGTATTATACTCCAGAGCTGCACTCACTATTCTGCTGGTGCAGTCACTGTGTACATACATTACATTACTGATCCTGAGTTACATCCTCTATTAGACTCCAGAGCTGCGCTCACTATTCTGCTGGTGCAGTCACTGTGTACATACATTACATTACTGATCCTGAGTTACCTCCTGTATTATACTCCAGTGCTGCACTCACTATTCTGCTGGTGCAGTCACTGTGTACATACATTACATTACTGATCCTGAGTTACATCCTGTATTATACCCCAGAGCTGCACTCACTATTCAGCTGGTGCAGTCACTGTGTACATACATTACTGATCCTGAGTTACATCCTGTATTATACTCCAGAGCAGCACTCACTATTCAGCTGGTGCAGTCACTGTGTACATACATTACATTACTGATCCTGAGTTACATCCTGTATTATACTCCAGAGCTGCGCTCACTATTCTGCTGGTGCAGTCACTGTGTGCATACATTACTGATCCTGAGTTACATCCTGTATTATACCCCAGAGCTGCACTCACTATTCTGCTGGTGCAGTCACTGTGTACATACATTACATTACTGATCCTGAGTTACCTCCTGTATTATACTCCAGAGCTGCACTCACTATTCTGCTGGTGCAGTCACTGTGTACATACATTACATTACTGATCCTGAGTTACCTCCTGTATTATACTCCAGAGCTGCACTCACTATTCTGCTGGTGCAGTCACTGTGTACATACATTACATTACTGATCCTGAGTTACATCCTGTATTATACCCCAGAGCTGCACTCACTATTCTGCTGGTGCAGTCACTGTGTACATACATATCTGATCCTGAGTTACATCCTGTATTATACTCCAGAGCTGCACTCACTATTCTGCTGGTGCAGTCACTGTGTACATACATTACATTACTGGTCCTGAGTTACATCCTGTATTATACCCCAGAGCTGCACTCACTATTCTGCTGGTGCAGTCACTGTGTACATACATTACATTACTGATCCGGAGTTACATCCTGTATTATACTCCAGAGCTGCGCTCACTATTCTGCTGGTGCAGTCACTGTGTGCATACATTACTGATCCTGAGTTACATCCTGAATTATACTCCAGAGCTGCACTCTCTATTCTGCTGGTGCAGTCACTGTGTACATACATTACATTACTGATCCTGAGTTACCTCCTGTATTATACTCCAGAGCTGCACTCACTATTCTGCTGGTGCAGTCAGTGTGTACATACATTACATTACTGATCCTGAGTTACATCCTGTATTATACCCCAGAGCTGCACTCACTATTCTTCTGGTGCAGTCACTGTGTACATACATTACATTACTGATCCTGAGTTACCTCCTGTATTATACTCCAGAGCTGTGCTCACTATTCTGCTGGTGCAGTCACTGTGTACATACATTACATTACTGATCCTGAGTTACATCCTGTATTATACTCCAGAGCTGCGCTCACTATTCTGCTGGTGCAGTCACTGTGTGCATACATTACTGATCCTGAGTTACATCCTGTATTATACTCCAGAGCTGCGCTCACTATTCTGCTGGTGCAGTCACTGTGTACATACATTACATTACTGATCCTGAGTTACATCTTGTATTATACTCCAGAGCTGCACTCACTATTCTGCTGGTGCAGTCACTGTGTACCTACATTACATTACTGATCCTGAGTTACATCCTGTATTATCCTCCAGAGCTGCACTCACTATTCTGCTGGTGCAGTCACTGTGTACATACATTACTGATCCTGAGTAACATCCTGTATTATACCCCAGAGCTGCACTCACTATTCTGCTGGTGCAGTCACTGTGTACATACATTACATTACTGATCCTGAGTTACCTCCTGTATTATACTCCAGAGCTGCACTCACTATTCTGCTGGTGCGGTCACTGTGTACATACATTACATTACTGATCCTGAGTTACATCCTGTATTATACTCCAGAGCTGCACTCACTATTCTGCTGGTGGAGTCACTGTGTACATACATTACATTACTGATACTGAGTTACATCCTGTATTATACTCCAGAGCTGCACTCACTATTCTGCTGGTGCAGTCACTGTGTACCTACATTACATTACTGATCCTGAGTTACATCCTGTATTATACTCCAGAGCTGCACTCACTATTCTGCTGGTGGAGTCACTGTGTACATACATTACATTACTGATCCTGAGTTACATCCTGTATTATACTCCAGAGCTGCGCTCACTATTCTGCTGGTGCAGTCACTGTGTACATACATTACATTACTGATCCTGAGTTACATCTTGTATTATACTCCAGAGCTGCACTCACTATTCTGCTGGTGCAGTCACTGTGTACCTACATTACATTACTGATCCTGAGTTACCTTCTGTATTATACTCCAGAGCTGTACTCACTATTCTGCTGGTGGAGTCACTGTGTACATACATTACTGATCCTGAGTTACCTCCTGTATTATACTCCAGAGCTGCACTCACTATTCTGCTGGTGCGGTCACTGTGTACATACATTACATTACTGATCCTGAGTTACCTCCTGTATTATACTCCAGAGCTGCACTCACTATTCTGCTGGTGCAGTCACTGTGTACATACATTACATTACTGATCCTGAGTTACATCCTGTATTATACTCCAGAGCTGCACTCACTATTCTGCTGGTGCAGTCACTGTGTACATACATTACATTACTGATCCTGAGTTACATCCTGTATTATCCTCCAGAGCAGCGCTCACTATTCTGCTGGTGCAGTCACTGTGTACATACATTATATTACTGATCCTGAGTTACATCCTGTATTATACTCCAGAGCTGCACTCACTATTCTGCTGGTGGAGTCACTGTGTACATACATTACATTACGGATCCTGAGTTACATCCTGTATTATACTCCAGAGCAGCACTCACTATTCTGCTGGTGCAGTCACTGTGTACATACATTACATTACTGATCCTGAGTTACCTCCTGTATTATCCTCCAGAGCTGCACTCACTATTCTGCTGGTGCAGTCACTGTGTACATACATTACATTACTGATCCTGAGTTACATCCTGTATTATACCCGAGAGCTGCACTCACTATTCTGCTGGTGCAGTCACTGTGTACATACATTACATTACTGATCCTGAGTTACGTCCTGTATTATACACCAGAGCTGCACTCACTATTCTGCTGGTGCAGTCACTGTGTACATACATTACATTACTGATCCTGAGTTACCTCCTGTATTATACTCCAGAGCTGCGCTCACTATTCTGCTGGTGGAGTCACTGTGTACATACATTACTGATCCTGAGTTACATCCTGTATTATACTCCAGAGCAGCACTCACTATTCTGCTGGTGCAGTCACTGTGTACATACATTACATTACTGATCCTGAGTTACATCCTGTATTATCCTCCAGAGCTGCACTCACTATTCTGCTGGTGCAGTCACTGTGTACATACATTACATTACTGATCCTGAGTTACAACCTGTATTATACCCCAGAGCGGCACTCACTATTCTGCTGGTGCAGTCACTGTGTACATACATTACATTACTGATCCTGAGTTACATCCTGTATTATACTCCAGAGCTGCACTCACTATTCTGCTGGTGCAGTCACTGTGTACATAGATTACATTACTGATCCTGAGTTACCTCCTGTATTATACTCCAGTGCTGCACTCACTATTCTGCTGGTGCAGTCACTGTGTACATACATTACATTACTGATCCTGAGTTACCTCCTGTATTATACTCCAGTGCTGCACTCACTATTCTGCTGGTGCAGTCACTATGTACATACATTACATTACTGATCCTGAGTTACCTCCTGTATTATACTCCAGAGCTGCACTCACTATTCTGCTGGTGTAGTCACTGTGTACATACATTACATTACTGATCCGGAGTTACATCCTGTATTATACTCCAGAGCTGCGCTCACTATTCTGCTGGTGCAGTCACTGTGTACATACATTACATTACTGATCCTGAGTTACCTCCTGTATTATACTCCAGAGCTGCGCTCACTATTCTGCTGGTGGAGTCACTGTGTACATACATTACTGATCCTGAGTTACATCCTGTATTATACTCCAGAGCTGCGCTCACTATTCTGCTGGTGCAGTCACTGTGTACATACATTACATTACTGATCCTGAGTTACCTCCTGTATTATACTCCAGAGCTGCACTCACTATTCTGCTGGTGCAGTCACTGTGTACATACATTACTGATCCTGAGTTACATCCTGTATTATACTCCAGAGCTGCACTCACTATTCTGCTGGTGCAGTCACTGTGTACATACATTACATTACTGATCCTGAGTTACATCCTGTATTATCCTCCAGAGCTGCACTCACTATTCTGCTGGTGGAGTCACTGTGTACATACATTACATTACTGATCCGGAGTTAAATCTTGTATTATACTCCAGAGCTGCACTCACTATTCTGCTGGTGCAGTCACTGTGTACATACATTACATTACTGATCCGGAGTTACATCCTGTATTATACTTCAGAGCTGCACTCACTATTCTGCTGGTGCAGTCACTGTGTACATACATTACATTACTGATCCTGAGTTACCTCCTGTATTATACTCCAGAGCTGCACTCACTATTCTGCTGGTGCAGTCACTGTGTACATACATTACATTACTGATCCTGAGTTACATCCTGTATTATACTCCAGAGCTGCACTCACTATTCTGCTGGTGTAGTCACTGTGTACATACATTACATTACTGATCCTGAGTTACATCCTGTATTATACTCCAGAGCTGCACTCACTATTCTGCTGGTGCAATCACTGTGTACATACATTACATTACTGATCCTGAGTTACATCCTGTATTATACTCCAGAGCTGCACTCACTATTCTGCTGGTGCAGTCATTGTGTACATACATTACATTACTGATCCTGAGTTACATCCTGTATTATACTCCAGAGCTGCACTCACTATTCTGCTGGTGCAGTCACTGTGTACATACATTACATTACTGATCCTGAGTTACCTCCTGTATTATACTCCAGAGCTGCACTCACTATTCTGCTGGTGGAGTCACTGTGTACATACATTACTGATCCTGAGTTACATCCTGTATTATACCCCAGAGCGGCACTCACTATTCTGCTGGTGCAGTCACTGTGTACATACATTACATTACTGATCCTGAGTTACATCCTGTTTTATACTCCAGAGCTGCACTCACTATTCTGCTGGTGCAGTCACTGTGTACATACATTACATTACTGATCCTGAGTTACCTCCTGTATTATACTCCAGAGCTGCACTCACTATTCTGCTGGTGTAGTCACTGTGTACATACATTACTGATCCTGAGTTACATCCTGTATTATACCCCAGAGCTGCACTCAATATTCTGCTGGTGCAGTCACTGTGTACATACATTACATTACTGATCCTGAGTTACATCCTGTATTATACTCCAGAGCTGCACTCACTATTCTGCTGGTGCAGTCACTGTGTACATACATTACATTACTGATCCTGAGTTATCTCCTGTATTATACTCCAGAGCAGCACTCACTATTCTGCTGGTGCAGTCAGTGTACATACATTACTGATCCTGAGTTGCCTCCTGTATTATACTCCAGAGCTGCACTCACTATTCTGCTGGTGCAGTCACTGTGTACATACATTACATTACTGATCCTGAGTTACCTCCTGTATTATACTCCAGAGCTGCACTCACTATTCTGCTGGTGCAGTCACTGTGTACATACATTACATTACTGATCCTGAGTTACCTCCTGTATTATACTCCAGAGCAGCGCTCACTATTCTGCTGGTGCAGTCACTGTGTACATACATTATATTACTGATCCTGAGTTACATCCTGTATTATACTCCAGAGCTGCACTCACTATTCTGCTGGTGGAGTCACTGTGTACATACATTACATTACGGATCCTGAGTTACATCCTGTATTATACTCCAGAGCAGCACTCACTATTCTGCTGGTGCAGTCACTGTGTACATACATTACATTACTGATCCTGAGTTACATCCTGTATTATACCCGAGAGCTGCACTCACTATTCTGCTGGTGCAGTCACTGTGTACATACATTACATTACTGATCCTGAGTTACGTCCTGTATTATACACCAGAGCTGCACTCACTATTCTGCTGGTGCAGTCACTGTGTACATACATTACATTACTGATCCTGAGTTACCTCCTGTATTATACTCCAGAGCTGCGCTCACTATTCTGCTGGTGGAGTCACTGTGTACATACATTACTGATCCTGAGTTACATCCTGTATTATACTCCAGAGCAGCACTCACTATTCTGCTGGTGCAGTCACTGTGTACATACATTACATTACTGATCCTGTGTTACATCCTGTATTATCCTCCAGAGCTGCACTCACTATTCTGCTGGTGCAGTCACTGTGTACATACATTACATTACTGATCCTGAGTTACAACCTGTATTATACCCCAGAGCGGCACTCACTATTCTGCTGGTGCAGTCACTGTGTACATACATTACATTACTGATCCTGAGTTACCTCCTGTATTATACTCCAGTGCTGCACTCACTATTCTGCTGGTGCAGTCACTATGTACATACATTACATTACTGATCCTGAGTTACCTCCTGTATTATACTCCAGAGCTGCACTCACTATTCTGCTGGTGTAGTCACTGTGTACATACATTACATTACTGATCCGGAGTTACATCCTGTATTATACTCCAGAGCTGCGCTCACTATTCTGCTGGTGCAGTCACTGTGTACATACATTACATTACTGATCCTGAGTTACCTCCTGTATTATACTCCAGAGCTGCGCTCACTATTCTGCTGGTGGAGTCACTGTGTACATACATTACTGATCCTGAGTTACATCCTGTATTATACTCCAGAGCTGCGCTCACTATTCTGCTGGTGCAGTCACTGTGTACATACATTACATTACTGATCCTGAGTTACCTCCTGTATTATACTCCAGAGCTGCACTCACTATTCTGCTGGTGCAGTCACTGTGTACATACATTACATTACTGATCCTGAGTTACATCCTGTATTATACTCCAGAGCTGCACTCACTATTCTGCTGGTGCAGTCACTGTGTACATACATTACATTACTGATCCTGAGTTACATCCTCTATTAGACTCCAGAGCTGCGCTCACTATTCTGCTGGTGCAGTCACTGTGTACATACATTACATTACTGATCCTGAGTTACCTCCTGTATTATACTCCAGTGCTGCACTCACTATTCTGCTGGTGCAGTCACTGTGTACATACATTACATTACTGATCCTGAGTTACATCCTGTATTATACCCCAGAGCTGCACTCACTATTCAGCTGGTGCAGTCACTGTGTACATACATTACTGATCCTGAGTTACATCCTGTATTATACTCCAGAGCAGCACTCACTATTCAGCTGGTGCAGTCACTGTGTACATACATTACATTACTGATCCTGAGTTACATCCTGTATTATACTCCAGAGCTGCGCTCACTATTCTGCTGGTGCAGTCACTGTGTGCATACATTACTGATCCTGAGTTACATCCTGTATTATACCCCAGAGCTGCACTCACTATTCTGCTGGTGCAGTCACTGTGTACATACATTACATTACTGATCCTGAGTTACCTCCTGTATTATACTCCAGAGCTGCACTCACTATTCTGCTGGTGCAGTCACTGTGTACATACATTACATTACTGATCCTGAGTTACATCCTGTATTATACCCCAGAGCTGCACTCACTATTCTGCTGGTGCAGTCACTGTGTACATACATTACATTACTGATCCTGAGTTACATCCTGTATTATACTCCAGAGCTGCGCTCACTATTCTGCTGGTGCAGTCACTGTGTGCATACATTACTGATCCTGAGTTACATCCTGAATTATACTCCAGAGCTGCACTCTCTATTCTGCTGGTGCAGTCACTGTGTACATACATTACATTACTGATCCTGAGTTACCTCCTGTATTATACTCCAGAGCTGCACTCACTATTCTGCTGGTGCAGTCAGTGTGTACATACATTACATTACTGATCCTGAGTTACATCCTGTATTATACCCCAGAGCTGCACTCACTATTCTTCTGGTGCAGTCACTGTGTACATACATTACATTACTGATCCTGAGTTACCTCCTGTATTATACTCCAGAGCTGTGCTCACTATTCTGCTGGTGCAGTCACTGTGTACATACATTACATTACTGATCCTGAGTTACATCCTGTATTATACTCCAGAGCTGCGCTCACTATTCTGCTGGTGCAGTCACTGTGTGCATACATTACTGATCCTGAGTTACATCCTGTATTATACTCCAGAGCTGCGCTCACTATTCTGCTGGTGCAGTCACTGTGTACATACATTACATTACTGATCCTGAGTTACATCTTGTATTATACTCCAGAGCTGCACTCACTATTCTGCTGGTGCAGTCACTGTGTACCTACATTACATTACTGATCCTGAGTTACATCCTGTATTATCCTCCAGAGCTGCACTCACTATTCTGCTGGTGCAGTCACTGTGTACATACATTACATTACTGATCCTGAGTTACATCCTGTATTATACCCCAGAGCTGCACTCACTATTCTGCTGGTGCAGTCACTGTGTACATACATTACTGATCCTGAGTAACATCCTGTATTATACCCCAGAGCTGCACTCACTATTCTGCTGGTGCAGTCACTGTGTACATACATTACATTACTGATCCTGAGTTACCTCCTGTATTATACTCCAGAGCTGCACTCACTATTCTGCTGGTGCGGTCACTGTGTACATACATTACATTACTGATCCTGAGTTACATCCTGTATTATACTCCAGAGCTGCACTCACTATTCTGCTGGTGGAGTCACTGTGTACCTACATTACATTACTGATCCTGAGTTACATCCTGTATTATACTCCAGAGCTGCACTCACTATTCTGCTGGTGCAGTCACTGTGTACATACATTACATTACTGATCCTGAGTTACATCCTGTATTATACTCCAGAGCTGCGCTCACTATTCTGCTGGTGCAGTCACTGTGTACATACATTACATTACTGATCCTGAGTTACATCTTGTATTATACTCCAGAGCTGCACTCACTATTCTGCTGGTGCAGTCACTGTGTACCTACATTACATTACTGATCCTGAGTTACCTTCTGTATTATACTCCAGAGCTGTACTCACTATTCTGCTGGTGGAGTCACTGTGTACATACATTACTGATCCTGAGTTACCTCCTGTATTATACTCCAGAGCTGCACTCACTATTCTGCTGGTGCGGTCACTGTGTACATACATTACATTACTGATCCTGAGTTACCTCCTGTATTATACTCCAGAGCTGCACTCACTATTCTGCTGGTGCAGTCACTGTGTACATACATTACATTACTGATCCTGAGTTACATCCTGTATTATACTCCAGAGCTGCACTCACTATTCTGCTGGTGCAGTCACTGTGTACATACATTACATTACTGATCCTGAGTTACATCCTGTATTATACTCCAGAGCTGCACTCACTATTCTGCTGGTGGAGTCACTGTGTACATACATTACATTACGGATCCTGAGTTACATCCTGTATTATACTCCAGAGCAGCACTCACTATTCTGCTGGTGCAGTCACTGTGTACATACATTACATTACTGATCCTGAGTTACCTCCTGTATTATCCTCCAGAGCTGCACTCACTATTCTGCTGGTGCAGTCACTGTGTACATACATTACATTACTGATCCTGAGTTACATCCTGTATTATACCCGAGAGCTGCACTCACTATTCTGCTGGTGCAGTCACTGTGTACATACATTACATTACTGATCCTGAGTTACGTCCTGTATTATACACCAGAGCTGCACTCACTATTCTGCTGGTGCAGTCACTGTGTACATACATTACATTACTGATCCTGAGTTACCTCCTGTATTATACTCCAGAGCTGCGCTCACTATTCTGCTGGTGGAGTCACTGTGTACATACATTACTGATCCTGAGTTACATCCTGTATTATACTCCAGAGCAGCACTCGCTATTCTGCTGGTGCAGTCACTGTGTACATACATTACATTACTGATCCTGAGTTACATCCTGTATTATCCTCCAGAGCTGCACTCACTATTCTGCTGGTGCAGTCACTGTGTACATACATTACATTACTGATCCTGAGTTACAACCTGTATTATACCCCAGAGCGGCACTCACTATTCTGCTGGTGCAGTCACTGTGTACATACATTACATTACTGATCCTGAGTTACCTCCTGTATTATACTCCAGTGCTGCACTCACTATTCTGCTGGTGCAGTCACTGTGTACATACATTACATTACTGATCCTGAGTTACCTCCTGTATTATACTCCAGTGCTGCACTCACTATTCTGCTGGTGCAGTCACTATGTACATACATTACATTACTGATCCTGAGTTACCTCCTGTATTATACTCCAGAGCTGCACTCACTATTCTGCTGGTGTAGTCACTGTGTACATACATTACATTACTGATCCGGAGTTACATCCTGTATTATACTCCAGAGCTGCGCTCACTATTCTGCTGGTGCAGTCACTGTGTACATACATTACATTACTGATCCTGAGTTACCTCCTGTATTATACTCCAGAGCTGCGCTCACTATTCTGCTGGTGGAGTCACTGTGTACATACATTACTGATCCTGAGTTACATCCTGTATTATACTCCAGAGCTGCGCTCACTATTCTGCTGGTGCAGTCACTGTGTACATACATTACATTACTGATCCTGAGTTACCTCCTGTATTATACTCCAGAGCTGCACTCACTATTCTGCTGGTGCAGTCACTGTGTACATACATTACATTACTGATCCTGAGTTACATCCTGTATTATACTCCAGAGCTGCACTCACTATTCTGCTGGTGCAGTCACTGTGTACATACATTACATTACTGATCCTGAGTTACATCCTCTATTAGACTCCAGAGCTGCGCTCACTATTCTGCTGGTGCAGTCACTGTGTACATACATTACATTACTGATCCTGAGTTACCTCCTGTATTATACTCCAGTGCTGCACTCACTATTCTGCTGGTGCAGTCACTGTGTGCATACATTACTGATCCTGAGTTACATCCTGTATTATACCCCAGAGCTGCACTCACTATTCTGCTGGTGCAGTCACTGTGTACACACATTACATTACTGATCCTGAGTTACCTCCTGTATTATACTCCAGAGCTGCACTCACTATTCTGCTGGTGCAGTCACTGTGTACATACATTACATTACTGATCCTGAGTTACATCCTGTATTATACCCCAGAGCTGCACTCACTATTCTGCTGGTGCAGTCACTGTGTACATACATTACATTACTGATCCTGAGTTACATCCTGTATTATACTCCAGAGCTGCGCTCACTATTCTGCTGGTGCAGTCACTGTGTGCATACATTACTGATCCTGAGTTACATCCTGAATTATACTCCAGAGCTGCACTCTCTATTCTGCTGGTGCAGTCACTGTGTACATACATTACATTACTGATCCTGAGTTACCTCCTGTATTATACTCCAGAGCTGCACTCACTATTCTGCTGGTGCAGTCAGTGTGTACATACATTACATTACTGATCCTGAGTTACATCCTGTATTATACCCCAGAGCTGCACTCACTATTCTTCTGGTGCAGTCACTGTGTACATACATTACATTACTGATCCTGAGTTACCTCCTGTATTATACTCCAGAGCTGTGCTCACTATTCTGCTGGTGCAGTCACTGTGTACATGCATTACATTACTGATCCTGAGTTACATCCTGTATTATACTCCAGAGCTGCGCTCACTATTCTGCTGGTGCAGTCACTGTGTGCATACATTACTGATCCTGAGTTACATCCTGTATTATACTCCAGAGCTGCGCTCACTATTCTGCTGGTGCAGTCACTGTGTACATACATTACATTACTGATCCTGAGTTACATCTTGTATTATACTCCAGAGCTGCACTCACTATTCTGCTGGTGCAGTCACTGTGTACCTACATTACATTACTGATCCTGAGTTACATCCTGTATTATCCTCCAGAGCTGCACTCACTATTCTGCTGGTGCAGTCACTGTGTACATACATTACATTACTGATCCTGAGTTACATCCTGTATTATACCCCAGAGCTGCACTCACTATTCTGCTGGTGCAGTCACTGTGTACATACATTACTGATCCTGAGTAACATCCTGTATTATACCCCAGAGCTGCACTCACTATTCTGCTGGTGCAGTCACTGTGTACATACATTACATTACTGATCCTGAGTTACCTCCTGTATTATACTCCAGAGCTGCACTCACTATTCTGCTGGTGCAGTCACTGTGTGCATACATTACTGATCCTGAGTTACATCCTGAATTATACTCCAGAGCTGCACTCTCTATTCTGCTGGTGCAGTCACTGTGTACATACATTACATTACTGATCCTGAGTTACCTCCTGTATTATACTCCAGAGCTGCACTCACTATTCTGCTGGTGCAGTCAGTGTGTACATACATTACATTACTGATCCTGAGTTACATCCTGTATTATACCCCAGAGCTGCACTCACTATTCTTCTGGTGCAGTCACTGTGTACATACATTACATTACTGATCCTGAGTTACCTCCTGTATTATACTCCAGAGCTGTGCTCACTATTCTGCTGGTGCAGTCACTGTGTACATGCATTACATTACTGATCCTGAGTTACATCCTGTATTATACTCCAGAGCTGCGCTCACTATTCTGCTGGTGCAGTCACTGTGTGCATACATTACTGATCCTGAGTTACATCCTGTATTATACTCCAGAGCTGCGCTCACTATTCTGCTGGTGCAGTCACTGTGTACATACATTACATTACTGATCCTGAGTTACATCTTGTATTATACTCCAGAGCTGCACTCACTATTCTGCTGGTGCAGTCACTGTGTACCTACATTACATTACTGATCCTGAGTTACATCCTGTATTATCCTCCAGAGCTGCACTCACTATTCTGCTGGTGCAGTCACTGTGTACATACATTACATTACTGATCCTGAGTTACATCCTGTATTATACCCCAGAGCTGCACTCACTATTCTGCTGGTGCAGTCACTGTGTACATACATTACTGATCCTGAGTAACATCCTGTATTATACCCCAGAGCTGCACTCACTATTCTGCTGGTGCAGTCACTGTGTACATACATTACATTACTGATCCTGAGTTACCTCCTGTATTATACTCCAGAGCTGCACTCACTATTCTGCTGGTGCGGTCACTGTGTACATACATTACATTACTGATCCTGAGTTACATCCTGTATTATACTCCAGAGCTGCACTCACTATTCTGCTGGTGGAGTCACTGTGTACATACATTACATTACTGATACTGAGTTACATCCTGTATTATACTCCAGAGCTGCACTCACTATTCTGCTGGTGCAGTCACTGTGTACCTACATTACATTACTGATCCTGAGTTACATCCTGTATTATACTCCAGAGCTGCACTCACTATTCTGCTGGTGCAGTCACTGTGTACATACATTACATTACTGATCCTGAGTTACATCCTGTATTATACTCCAGAGCTGCGCTCACTATTCTGCTGGTGCAGTCACTGTGTACATACATTACATTACTGATCCTGAGTTACATCTTGTATTATACTCCAGAGCTGCACTCACTATTCTGCTGGTGCAGTCACTGTGTACCTACATTACATTACTGATCCTGAGTTACCTTCTGTATTATACTCCAGAGCTGTACTCACTATTCTGCTGGTGGAGTCACTGTGTACATACATTACTGATCCTGAGTTACCTCCTGTATTATACTCCAGAGCTGCACTCACTATTCTGCTGGTGCGGTCACTGTGTACATACATTACATTACTGATCCTGAGTTACCTCCTGTATTATACTCCAGAGCTGCACTCACTATTCTGCTGGTGCAGTCACTGTGTACATACATTACATTACTGATCCTGAGTTACATCCTGTATTATACTCCAGAGCTGCACTCACTATTCTGCTGGTGCAGTCACTGTGTACATACATTACATTACTGATCCTGAGTTACTTCCTGTATTATCCTCCAGAGCTGCACTCACTATTCTGCTGGTGCAGTCACTGTGTACATACATTACATTACTGATCCTGAGTTACATCCTGTATTATACCCCAGAGCTGCACTCACTATTCTGCTGGTGCAGTCACTGTGTACATACATTACTGATCCTGAGTAACATCCTGTATTATACCCCAGAGCTGCACTCACTATTCTGCTGGTGCAGTCACTGTGTACATACATTACTGATCCTGATTTACCTCCTGTATTATACTCCAGAGCTGCACTCACTATTCTGCTGGTGCAGTCACTGTGTACATACATTACATTACTGATCCCGAGTTACCTCCTGTATTATACCCCAGAGCTGCACTCACTATTCTGCTGGTGCAATCACTGTGTACATACATTACATTACTGATCCTGAGTTACCTCCTGTATTATACCCCAGAGCTGCACTCACTATTCTGCTGGTGCAGTCACTATGTACATACATTACAGTACTGATCCTGAGTTACATCCTGTATTATACTCCAGAGCTGCACTCACTATTCTGCTGGTGGAGTCACTGTGTACATACATTACATTACTGATCCTGAGTTACCTCCTGTATTATACCCCAGAGCTGCACTCACTATTCTGCTGGTGCAGTCACTGTGTACATACATTACTGATCCTGAGTTACCTCCTGTATTATACCCCAGAGCTGCACTCACTATTCTGCTGGTGCAGTCACTGTATACATACATTACATTACTGATCCGGAGTTACCTCCTGTATTATACTCCAGAGCTGCACTCACTATTCTGCTGGTGCAGTCACTGTGTACATACATTACTGATCCTGAGTTACCTCCTGTATTATACCCCAGAGCTGCACTCACTATTCTGCTGGTGCAGTCACTGTGTACATACATTACATTACTGATCCTGAGTTACATCCTGTATTATACTCCAGAGCTGCACTCACTATTCTGCTGGTGCAGTCAATGTGTACATACATTACATTACTGATCCTGAGTTACATCCTGTATTATACTCCAGAGCTGCACTCACTATTCTGCTGGTGCAGTCACTGTGTACATACATTACTGATCCTGAGTTACATCCTGTATTATACCCCAGAGCTGCACTCACTATTCTGCTGGTGCAGTCAATGTGTACATACATTACATTACTGATCCTGAGTTACATCCTGTACTATACCCCAGAGCTGCACTCACTATTCTGCTGGTGCAGTCACTGTGTACATACATTACATTACTGATCCTGAGTTACCCCCTGTATTATACTCCAGAGCTGCACTCACTATTCTGCTGGTGCAGTCACTGTGTACATACATTACATTACTGATCCTGAGTTACCTCCTGTATTATACTCCAGAGCTGCACTCACTATTCTGCTGGTGCAGTCACTGTGTACATACATTACATTACTGATCCTGAGTTACATCCTGTATTATACTCCAGAGCTGCACTCACTATTCTGCTGGTGCAGTCACTGTGTACATACATTACATTACTGATCCTGAGTTACATCCTGTATTATACTCCAGAGCTGCACTCACTATTCTGCTGGTGCAGTCACTGTGTACATACATTACATTACTGATCCTGAGTTACATCCTGTACTATACCCCAGAGCTGCACTCACTATTCTGCTGGTGCAGTCACTGTGTGCATACATTACATTACTGATCCTGAGTTACATCCTGTATTATACTCCAGAGCTGCACTCACTATTCTGCTGGTGCAGTCACTGTGTACATACATTACATTACTGATCCTGAGTTACCTCCTGTATTATACTCCAGAGCTGCACTCACTATTCTGCTGGTGCAGTCACTGTGTACATACATTACATTACTGATCCTGAGTTACATCCTGTATTATACTCCAGAGCTGCACTCACTATTCTGCTGGTGCAGTCACTGTGTACATACATTACATTACTGATCCTGAGTTACATCCTGTATTATACTCCAGAGCTGCACTCACTATTCTGCTGGTGGAGTCACTGTGTACATACATTACATTACTGATCCTGAGTTACATCCTGTATTATACTCCAGAGCTGCACTCACTATTCTGCTGGTGCAGTCACTGTGTACATACATTACATAACTGATCCTGAGTTACCCCCTGTATTATACTCCAGAGCTGCACTCACTATTCTGCTGGTGCAGTCACTGTGTACATACATTACATTACTGATCCTGAGTTACATCCTGTATTATACTCCAGAGCTGCACTCACTATTCTGCTGGTGCAGTCACTGTGTATATACATTACATTACTGATCCTGAGTTACCTCCTGTATTATACTCCAGAGCTGCACTCACTATTCTGCTGGTGCAGTCACTGTGCACATACATTACATTACTGATCCTGAGTTACCTCCTGTATTATACTCCAGAGCTGCACTCACTATTCTGCTGGTGCAGTCACTGTGTACATACATTACATTACTGATCCTGAGTTACATCCTGTATTATACCCCAGAGCTGCACTCACTATTCTGCTGGTGCAATCACTGTGTACATACATTACATTACTGATCCTGAGTTACCTCCTGTATTATACTCCAGAGCTGCACTCACTATTCTACTGGTGCAATCACTGTGTACATACATTACATTACTGATCCTGAGTTACCTCCTGTATTATACTCCAGAGCTGCACTCACTATTCTGCTGGTGCAGTCACTGTGTACATACATTACATTACTGATCCTGAGTTACATCCTGTATTATACTCCAGAGCTGCACTCACTATTCTGCTGGTGGAGTCACTGTGTACATACATTACATTACTGATCCTGAGTTACCTCCTGTATTATACCCCAGAGCTGCACTCACTATTCTGCTGGTGCAGTCACTGTGTACATACATTACTGATCCTGAGTTACCTCCTGTATTATACCCCAGAGCTGCACTCACTATTCTGCTGGTGCAGTCACTGTGTACATACATTACTGATCCTGAGTTACCTCCTGTATTATACCCCAGAGCTGCGCTCACTATTCTGCTGGTACAGTCACTGTGTACATACATTACATTACTGATCCTGAGTTACCTCCTGTATTATACTCCAGAGCTGCACTCACTATTCTGCTGGTGCAGTCACTGTGTACATACATTACTGATCCTGAGTTACCTCCTGTATTATACTCCAGAGCTGCACTCACTATTCTGCTGGTGTAGTCACTGTGTACATACATTACATTACTGATCCTGAGTTACATCCTGTATTATACTCCAGAGCTGCACTCACTATTCTGCTGGTGCAGTCACTGTGTACATACATTACATTACTGATCCTGAGTTACATCCTGTATTATACTCCAGAGCTGCACTCACTATTCTGCTGGTGGAGTCACTGTGTACATACATTACATTACTGATCCTGAGTTACATCCTGTATTATACTCCAGAGCTGCACTCACTATTCTGCTGGTGCAGTCACTGTGTACATACATTACATTACTGATCCTGAGTTACCCCCTGTATTATACTCCAGAGCTGCACTCACTATTCTGCTGGTGCAGTCACTGTGTACATACATTACATTACTGATCCTGAGTTACATCCTGTATTATACTCCAGAGCTGCACTCACTATTCTGCTGGTGCAGTCACTGTGTATATACATTACATTACTGATCCTGAGTTACCTCCTGTATTATACTCCAGAGCTGCACTCACTATTCTGCTGGTGCAGTCACTGTGCACATACATTACATTACTGATCCTGAGTTACCTCCTGTATTATACTCCAGAGCTGCACTCACTATTCTGCTGGTGCAGTCACTGTGTACATACATTACATTACTGATCCTGAGTTACATCCTGTATTATACCCCAGAGCTGCACTCACTATTCTGCTGGTGCAATCACTGTGTACATACATTACATTACTGATCCTGAGTTACCTCCTGTATTATACTCCAGAGCTGCACTCACTATTCTGCTGGTGCAGTCACTGTGTACATACATTACATTACTGATCCTGAGTTACATCCTGTATTATACTCCAGAGCTGCACTCACTATTCTGCTGGTGCAGTCACTGTGTACATACATTACATTACTGATCCTGAGTTACATCCTGTATTATACTCCAGAGCTGCACTCACTATTCTGCTGGTGCAGTCACTGTGTACATACATTACATTACTGATCCTGAGTTACCTCCTGTATTATACTCCAGAGCTGCACTCACTATTCTGCTGGTGCAGTCACTGTGTACATACATTACATTACTGATCCTGAGTTACCTCCTGTATTATACTCCAGAGCTGCACTCACTATTCTACTGGTGCAGTCACTGTGTACATACATTACATTACTCATCCCGAGTTACCTCCTGTATTATACCCCAGAGCTGCACTCACTATTCTGCTGGTGCAATCACTGTGTACATACATTACATTACTGATCCGGAGTTACCTCCTGTATTATACCCCAGAGCTGCACTCACTATTCTGCTGGTGCAGTCACTATGTACATACATTACAGTACTGATCCTGAGTTACATCCTGTATTATACCCCAGAGCTGCACTCACTATTCTGCTGGTGCAGTCACTATGTACATACATTACAGTACTGATCCTGAGTTACATCCTGTATTATACTCCAGAGCTGCACTCACTATTCTGCTGGTGCAGTCACTGTGTACATACATTACATTACTGATCCTGAGTTACCTCCTGTATTATACCCCAGAGCTGCACTCACTATTCTGCTGGTGCAGTCACTGTGTACATACATTACTGATCCTGAGTTACCTCCTGTATTATACCCCAGAGCTGCGCTCACTATTCTGCTGGTACAGTCACTGTGTACATACATTACATTACTGATCCTGAGTTACATCCTGTATTATACTCCAGAGCTGCACTCACTATTCTGCTGGTGCAGTCACTGTGTACATACATTACTGATCCTGAGTTACCTCCTGTATTATACCCCAGAGCTGCACTCACTATTCTGCTGGTACAGTCACTGTGTACATACATTACATTACTGATCCGGAGTTACCTCCTGTATTATACTCCAGAGCTGCACTCACTATTCTGCTGGTGCAGTCACTGTGTACATACATTACATTACTGATCCTGAGTTACATCCTGTATTATACTCCAGAGCTGCACTCACTATTCTGCTGGTGCAGTCACTGTGTACATACATTACATTACTGATCCTGAGTTACATCCTGTATTATACCCCAGAGCTGCACTCACTATTCTGCTGGTGCAGTCAATGTGTACATACATTACATTACTGATCCTGAGTTACATCCTGTATTATACTCCAGAGCTGCACTCACTATTCTGCTGGTGCAGTCACTGTGTACATACATTACATTACTGATCCTGAGTTACCCCCTGTATTATACTCCAGAGCTGCACTCACTATTCTGCTGGTGCAGTCACTGTGTACATACATTACATTACTGATCCTGAGTTACCTCCTGTATTATACTCCAGAGCTGCACTCACTATTCTGCTGGTGCAGTCACTGTGTATATACATTACTGATCCTGAGTTACATCCTGTATTATACTCCAGAGCTGCACTCACTATTCTGCTGGTGCAGTCACTGTGTACATACATTACATTACTGATCCTGAGTTACATCCTGTACTATACCCCAGAGCTGCACTCACTATTCTGCTGGTGCAGTCACTGTGTACATACATTACATTACTGATCCTGAGTTACATCCTGTATTATACTCCAGAGCTGCACTCACTATTCTGCTGGTGCAGTCACTGTGTACATACATTACATTACTGATCCTGAGTTCCCTCCTGTATTATACTCCAGAGCTGCACTCACTATTCTGCTGGTGCAGTCACTGTGTACATACATTACATTACTGATCCTGAGTTACATCCTGTATTATACCCCAGAGCTGCACTCACTATTCTGCTGGTGCAGTCACTGTGTACATACATTACATTACTGATCCTGAGTTACGTCCTGTATTATACTCCAGAGCTGCAGTCACTGTGTACATACATTACATTACTGATCCTGAGTTACATCCTGTATTATACTCCAGAGCTGCACTCACTATTCTGCTGGTGCAGTCACTGTGTACATACATTACATTACTGATCCTGAGTTACATCCTGTATTATACTCCAGAGCTGCACTCACTATTCTGCTGGTGGAGTCACTGTGTACATACATTACATTACTGATCCTGAGTTACTTCCTGTATTATACTCCAGAGCTGCACTCACTATTCTGCTCGTGCAGTCACTGTGTACATACATTACATTACTGATCCTGAGTTACCTCCTGCATTATACTCCAGAGCTGCACTCACTATTCTGCTGGTGCAGTCACTGTGTACATACATTACATTACTGATCCTGAGTTACATCCTGTATTATACTCCAGAGCTGCACTCACTATTCTGCTGGTGTAATCACTGTGTACATACATTACATTACTGATCCTGAGTTACATCCTGTATTATACTCCAGAGCTGCACTCACTATTCTGCTGGTGTAATCACTGTGTACATACATTACATTACTGATCCTGAGTTACATCCTGTATTATACTCCAGAGCTGCTCTCACTATTCTGCTGGTGCAGTCACTGTGTACATACATTACATTACTGATCCTGAGTTACATCCTGTATTATACTCCAGAGCTGCACTCACTATTCTGCTGGTGGAGTCACTGTGTACATACATTACATTACTGATCCTGAGTTACATCCTGTATTATACTCCAGAGCTGCACTCACTATTCTGCTGGTGCAGTCACTGTGTGCATACATTACATTACTGATCCTGAGTTACCTCCTGTATTATACTCCAGAGCTGCACTCACTATTCTGCTGGTGCAGTCACTGTGTACATACATTACATTACTGATCCTGAGTTACATCCTGTATTATACTCCAGAGCTGCACTCACTATTCTGCTGGTACAGTCACTGTGTACATACATTACATTACTGATCCTGAGTTACCTCCTGTATTATACTCCAGAGCTGCACTCACTATTCTGCTGGTGCAGTCACTGTGCATTGGTGCTGGTTATGGGGGAGCCTGTGGTACTGTCTGCTGCCTCTTCCTGCCTGGCTCTGCTCCTCCCTCGCCCCTGGCACCCAGGGGGTTAATGCCGCCCCCCCCTCCCTCATTGTGAGTGGCTGCTGAGTCAATAATGGCAGGAAGGAGGGAGGCGCTGAGTCCAGATAAAAATGCAGAGTTCCCCAGGCCGGGGCAGAGGGGGCAGAGCTGACTGCGGAGAGAAGTATGTGCCCCCTGCTTGTGTGCCCCCTGGCTGCAGTCCTGTGCCCCTGCAGGGGGTGCAGATAGGCCTTGCATAAGGGGCTTCCTTGCTGTGGGTGGTCCGGCGGCTGCAGCTGCTCTTGTTGGCTTTGGGATTTGATCCTGGGACGGGGCTGGATTCGCAGCAGGGTGGTCCGGGATGTGGGTGCTGGGCTCGGGACCCTCGCTGCCCCCTCCAGCACATGGAGCCCCTCAGAGACGCTGTCGTACCTTTCACCTTTCAGATGTCGTCCTACAAGAGAGCGACGCTGGACGACGAGGAGGATCTGGTGGATCCCGTCATGAGCGCGAGGTGTACCCTGGAGGAGTGCAGGTATGGGGTCCGCACACGAGGTTCTGTACTGCACTGATGCCTGTATCCAGAAGCCGCCTACTACGAGGCTCCGCTCTGCAGAGCTCGCGCTCTAATCCGCTGCTCCGCGGAGCAGATTGGGGTCTGAATGTGACCAGTGTCCATACACGTGTAGTTTCAGGTGGGGCCCCCAGTTGTAGGGTCCATGGTGTGCTCCGCACTCGTTGCGTCTCTCGGCGTCCAGCCCCTCGCTCCATGTAGCACTGCTGGAGCAGACCTCTGTGCAGCTTCTGATGTGGTAGACTGTCAGCTCCGGGGACCAGCGACGGGGGAGGGGAGCGCAGCGTTGGGTGTGTGCAGATGTCTCACCAACCAGAGCCACAATGGAGCTGATCGCCTGCAGGTAGAGCCGGATTAACCCTTATCCCCAAATTAAAGGGATGGTGACATGCTGTGCTCATTCCCAAACTGAATGGCTGATAACTGCGAGCAGTAGACTGCTGAGCACATGAAGATGCAGAGCTAGGCGAGAATGTTCTTAATCCACGGGGTCCACAACAGCCCCACCCGGCCGCAGGCTGTTTCTAATGACTGAGTCATGGCTCCCCTCGCCGGTCCCCCATCGGCTGCAGCCTCCGGTCCCCCCAGGGTCCCGGGTGGATGTCTGCTGTTCTCAGAACTGTTTTGTCTGGATCGTCTCCTGATCCGTTATCTAAACAAGGTAGAGAGTTCCCACGTCTCGTCTTACGTGTTTGTGCGGGCGGATTGGTGCCATGGGGGTGGGGTGACGACAGGGGCTGGGCCTGGCTTTGCCCGGTGGGGCTGGCCCTGGTGGTGCCTGGTGGGGCTGGGCCCTGGGTGCTCTGTGGGGCTGGGCCCTGGGTGCTCTGTGGGGCTGGGCCTGGCTTTGCCCGGTGGGGCTGGCCCTGGTGGTGCCCGGTGGGGCTGGGCCCTGGGTGCTCTGTGGGGCTGGGCCCGGCTTTGCCCGGTGGGGCTGGCCCTGGTGGTGCCCGGTGGGGCTGGGCCCTGGGTGCTCTGTGGGGGTGGGGCTGGGCTCGGTGGGGCTGGGCCTGGCTTTGCCCGGTGGGGCTGGGCCTGGCTTTGCCCGGTGGGCTGGGCCTGGCTTTGCCCGGTGGGGCTGGGCCTGGCTTTGCCCGGTGGGGCTGGGCCTGGCTTTGCCCGGTGGGGCTGGCGGCTGTGCTCTGTGGGGGTGGGGCTTTGCTCTGTGGGGCTGGGCCCTGGGTGCTCTGTGGGGCTGGGCCCTGGGTGCTCTGTGGGGCTGGGCCCTGGGTGCTCTGTGGGCTGGCCTGGGGCTCTGTGGGGCTGGGCCTGGCTTTGCCCGGTGGGGCTGGCCCTGGTGGTGC